>NC_135904.1:29538561-30138561 GCF_964194155.1 Cetorhinus maximus
TTGAATCAGATGATCTGGGCAATCAGATGAAGAAAAAGAAAAGTGATTCTCCACCCCACCCCCCCCACCCCCCACCCCAGGATTCAACTGAAGCACAGGCTGTACTGTGCCTGGGTCACTAGAGTGACATTGTGCATTACTACAACAAAATGGGAGGGTGGTACTAAAATAGGACAAGTGGCCTAGCAACTAAAAACGCATGCATGCATTAAATTAAAAGGCAGTTTCATTCTCATTGTTTATGAAACTGACCACAGATCACAGACAGATTCGAGCAACCAATGAGCATCACATAATCTCCAGCACCAGAGCTCAAAAATGGCTTAGTGTACGGACTGAATTATTGAGCGAGGAACAATTATTTTACTCAGAAAGAAGGCCTGTCTTATTGGGAAGAAAAATACGGAGGAGCAGTTGATAACTCTTTTTATTCATTCACAGGATGTGGGTGTTGCTGGTAAGGCCAGTGTTTATTGCTCATCCTTAATTGCCCTCGAGAAGGTGGTAGTGAGCCACCTTCTTGAATATAATTGAGTGGCTTGCTAGATCATTTCAGAGGACAGTTAAGAGCCTACCATGTTTCTGTGAGTCTGTAGTCTCATAGTACTCCAAAATTAAATGGCTGGAAAGAAATGTGTACGTGACTTTATTATGGATGATAAAATACCTTGGCCAGATCTTTTAAATATTCTCCCTAGAGAAATGTTGTTAGGGAATTGAAAACTCACATCTTAATATTGACAAACTAAGCGTTCTGGTCTTCAGTTACATTTACCTCCAGGGAATGCCATCAATAAGGCTAAATCTAAATGACTTGGCCTCCAGAGGTTTTATAGATCAGATCGTTGAGGGTCTTCTGAGCAACAGTTCGATTAGGGACCTCCTGTACTGGGCAGCTCCATTTGACCATTTGCTCGCATAATGGCAGAGGCTCACGGGCCAGCTCCACATCTTTCCCCAGGTCTGTTTCATTTAATTGCATTGATGCTAACAAAGGACACCTGAGACCAAAGACCTTTTCTGATGAAGGTTCAACCACCTGAAACATTAATGCTCTTTCTCTCTCCACAGATGCTGCCAGACCCGCTGAGTATTTCCAGCATTTTTTTGTTTTTGTCTCAGGTTTCCAGCATCTGCAATATTTTGCTGTTTGATTAAGTGTTTAATTCACTGCAGTTTCTCTTCCAGAAATTCCCACTTTGAGAAAGTTCCGCTCTTGCCTCCAATGGGATTTCTGTTTGTATCTTTTACTTTGTTCACATTCATTGCTTTCTATTGCTTCTCGTGTTTAATCTTCCCTATTGTTCTTTTTCCCACCCTCCCTCTTTTACTTGCTTAAAACCTAATATATTTCAAACTTTTCCCAGTTCTGATGAAGGATCATTGACTTGAAGTGTAAACTCTGCTTCTTTCTCTCTAGTTGCTGGCTGACATGCTGAGGATTCCCAGCATTTACTGTTTTTACCTTAACCATTGAACCAGGGTTATCCGGAGGATATTCCTCAGACTGTACAAAAGCAACTTCCACCCAAGCTTGGAAAATGTCCATCTGCCTGGAGCCACAGATTAATTTTCTCAGCCACAAAGACAGGTTAATGCCTCCCACACCTTATCTGCCCAAGGAATTTGCATGGCTATCTGTGGGTTTCAATAGTGGAAGGAAGGGTTCTGGGAATCCAACAGCATAATTTATATAAAGCAAGGATGAATGCACACTGTCAATGTTGATAAAAGGACAGAACCCGCTCTACGGGCAGGATCTTGTGTTCTCACTGGTGGCGAGCTTGGAGGTGGGAAGGGCATGTACCTACATGGGATGGTGACACACATGACTGCTCCCCCCACCCCCCCAACTCCGGCACCTTCCTGACTCCGTCTAAATTAAGTTCTGGATGGGAAGTCCAATTGTTGACCCTCCTGCCTTGCTGCCAATTGAGGCCCTTAAGTGGCCAATTAAGGACCATTTAAGGGTCTCATCCCACTGCTACTGGGATTAACCCAGCTGCCAACAGGCCATGAGTCGTGCATGACGGCTGCTACACTGCGAGCAGCTGGTCATCTCTGTGGAGGTGGGAGTCCCTCAATTAAAGGCATTCGATGCCTGATTGAGGGACTACACATCAGGAAGAGGGAGGGGGACCCACTGGGAGCCACCCCCCTGCACTTGCCATTGACCCCCTCCGCCCCCCTCTTCCTGCAACCCCTGCCACACAAACCCCACCCCCCCCCCCCCTCCCCCCCACCTCCCCCCACATTATTTACTTTTGTCCTGGGTTGCTCTGCAATCGTGGGACTTCAGGGGGTGTTCTTCCTGCAGCAGCCATGGCCTCCTTTGTGGAGCTGCTGAGCACAAGAGCTGCCAGCCTCTGATTGGCTGGCAGCTGTCAGTAGGCGAGACTTCTGCCGTCTGGGTCTTGATTCCAGGGAAAGGCCCGCTGCTGACCTCACCACTACCTGATTGGCATTTGGTTCCGCATGCCTTCCAGAAAAGAGGCAGGGCGGGTCTCTCACTGGCTCTCCAGCCAGCAGGTGAGACCTCTGACTCCTCAACAAGATTCCACCCATCTTTACAATACTGCACTGACCTGCAGTTAACAGCAGACCATGGCAATGCTGAATGCACTAGGGTTTTATCAAACAGCATGTCCCTTCGCCTGTTAGCAACAGGCAGGGTACTAACCGTACTTAACATGCTCGTGCTTGCAATACTCAGAATATCGTGTCCAACATTAGATGTGATTGGACAGCACTTACTGAACAATCCTGAGTGTGCTAAGAATTACACTGACAACCAATTTAAGATTATCAGTCGGCTTGCGTTGTGGCTCACTTGTGCTTGCTAGAAGCTACATATATTAATATGCAGGGCTCAGTCCTCTGAAAACAGGAAGAACATGGCCAGGCATTACACTATTTTCAATTAAACAAAAGCATGGGGGACAACTCTTCCCTGGTGCAATCCCCACGGCAACGGCTCAACCAATCAGAGCCAATTTGCCTCTTTTGAATGTAAACAAAAGCTTGGGGGATAACTGTTCCTGCTGTACACTCCATGGCAATGCCTCGACCAATTAGAGTCCACTTACCAACCAATAAGCACCCGTTTCTCATGCAGTATAAATTGTTGTTCCCTTTGAAATTTGGTGTTGCATCTAGCCTGATGACTGGAAGTCGAAAAGCTTCAACAGCATGTTTCTTTTTTTTTTTGCAATGTACTGCTGCCTCAGTTCTGGGTCAGGCTTTCCCTCAGCACTCATCTTTCCCAATTTTAAATGCTCCTCCATTAGTGACCTTGTCTTCAGCTACCAAGGCTCTGAGCTCTGGAGTTCCCTTCCTAAATTTCTTTGCCTCTCTATCTGTCTGTCTGTCTCTCTCCCTCTTTAAGACACTCCTAAAATAATTACCACACCTCACGCCTGCCGTAATATCTCCTTATTCGGCTCAGCATTAAACTTTGTTTGATAATGCTTAGGTCCATAAGACCATAAGACATAGGAGCAGAAATTAGGCCAATCGGCCCATCGAGTCTGCTCTGCCATTCAATCATGGCTGATAAGTTTCTCAACCCCATTCTCCCGCCTTCTCCCCGTAACCTTTGATCCCCTTACCAATCAAGAACCTATCTATCTCGGTCTTAAGTACACTCAATGACCTGGCCTCCACAGCCTTCTGTGGCAATGTCCCTTTTGGATGTTTCACTATGCTAAAGGTGCTTAATAAATTCAAGTTGGCGTTGGTGTCATATTCACTGCCGAGGGCACTTTACATAAAGAATCAAATGACGCCTGCACCTTCATTTGTGCCGGGTTCATTGGCCCGGAATTCCACAAGTAAACCCTAATTACAATAAGCCACTCGAGAATTGTGTGAGACACTTGTCACATTTTTTATACTCACTCTAAAGGCAGGAAATATCACATCACCAGATCAATGACTATGTACACCACAATCATTTGCTCAGATTTACTGAATAGTTAAATATAATAAAAGCCACTCAACATCAGCTAGCCGAGCCGTACTTGATCTGCAATGTAAACTGTTACAACACAGCAAAAACAAAAATTGGTCACAATAACTTTTAAATTAAGTCTCTAATGTAACATCATAGGGACAATTGACACCAAATAGTCCATTGTTCAAGTGTACCAGACTGAATAGGTGGGTGTTTTTCTCTCTAGAAAGGAGAAGACTAAGAGGTAACCAGATAGAGGTCTATAAAATTATAAAGGGATTTGAGTGAGTGTGCATAGAGTGGGTGTTTTCACTTACAAAGAGTCCAATATTCAAGGCCATAAGTATAAGATAGCCACTAATAAATCCAATAAGGGATTCAGGAAAATCTTATTTACCTAGTGTTAGAATGTGGAACTCACTATCATATGGAGTTGTTCAGGATGCATTGCAGGGGAAGCTGGATAAGTACATGAGTGAGAAAGGAATAGAAGGAGAGGAAATAAAATGGTAGAAAATGCTGTGGAGCATAAACATTGACCAGTTGGCCCAAGTGGCTTTTCTCTAGGCTGTAAAATTCTATGCAAATGCCAGCAGACTATTTAACTGTGGGGGCATCATCCACCATTCACATTGGCCCTGATCTTGACTGGAGCAGATTTTGTGAGCAGGAGTGGTGGGAGATGTTTTGTTCTGTGATGTTTTGACTCCACAGCATGTGTCTTTTCTTTCCAGCAGGTTCCACACCCAGAAACCAGCCTGATTGACAGGCTTGGTCCCTGCTTGGCAGAGGGTGGAGGATGGGATGCTTGGGAGGCAGCAGAAGGCCGAAAGCAGCATGCAGCTGGGTTAGTGGGAATGTGGGGTAAGGGTCTGGATCTTGGGAGAGTGGTCACCAATACCTGAATGGGGCAAGGGTAAGGTTGTGTCCAATCCCTGGGGGAGTCTGTTACCAGAGGGTTGTAAGGAGGATGCTGTTGGTCACTAATTCCAATAGGATTCTGGGGCAACCCTGGGATTGGGGAAGGTTCACCAATCTCAGGGTGGTGGTGTGTGGTTTCATCTCTTGTTCTGGGGGGCCCTATTGACCAGAGGGCAGGGACTTAATAGGATGTCTCTGGATGGGGGTGGTGGAGTCTGTTGGCAGGGCAGGTCAACTTGATGCACTTCTGCTCCTCTTGACCCACAAGCAGTGCTGGAAAAAACACAACATTTAAAAATTTTAATGTTCCACTCAACTCCAACCTACCATTTTTGTGGGTAAAACTGGACCATTATCTGAAGAAGAAAGATTTGGAGGGCTACAGGGGATCGGCACTAGGTGAATTGCTCTTACAGAGAGTCAGCACAGACACGATGGGCTGAATGGCCTCCATCTATGCTGCAATCATTCAATGGTTCTATGAAATTACCCCTTACTGTATCTGGTAGTGATCACAAGCAGGAACCAATTTTCTCCTCCTTAATTCAAGGTGGCTAAGGCTATTGGAGCAGTCTGAATGACTGGCCCAGCAGTATAGCCCAGGGATTAAAGAGGGCACTTTGTTAGTCCACTCATCTCAGATATTCAATGTGAATATTCAAAATTAAATTTGATAGGCCATCAGAGGAGTTACTCTGAAGTTCAAAAAATAAATCAAGCACAAAACTATTTTAAGGTGGCAGAGTTTGTTGATAAGGATGTTTAAAAAGTACAAGGAATCCTTGGTTTTACAAATAGAGGCACAAAAGAAAGGAAGTTATAGTAAGTGTTTATAAATAATTCGTTAGGCCTCAATTCTGGGCACCACATTTTAGAATGTCTGTCAAAACCTTGAAGAGTGTGTAGAGGAGATTTACCAGAATGGTACTAGAGATGTCAGACTTAAGTTAAGTGGAGAGGCTAGAGGAGCTGGGATGATTCTCCTTAGAGCAGAGAAGGTTCACACAAGATTTAAAGAGGTGTTCAAAAGTATGGGGAGTTTTGATGGATAAAAAGAAGTTGTATTCAGGAGGCAAGAGGATCAATAACCAGAGGATGCAGATTTAATATAATTGGCAAAACATCCAGGAAGGGAGCGAATGTTTTATTTTACACAGCGAGTTGTGATTTAGAACACACTACCTGAGAGGATGGTGGAAGCAGATGTAATTGTAACTTTATAAATGGAATTGGATATGAATTGTATATTTGAAAAGGAGAAATTTGCAGGCCCACGGTGAAAGCGCAGGGGAGTGAGATTAATTGGATAGCTATCTCAAAGAGTTGGCACAGGCATGATGGGCTGAATGGCCTTCCTCTGTGCTGTACAATGCTGTGAAAACACTATAGCAAAGGAGAACAAAATGCATTAAAGCAACCAAAAGGAAGCCATTAAGAGAAGAGCCAAGAAATCAGTAAAGTTTCTCCTTTTTATGATTCAATGCAAAAGTACTTTGTAGCAGTATCACACTAGAGTTCCAAAAAAATCATGATAAAAGTAGCAGCTGAAATCTATACTTTGGTACAATGTAATATCTTGAAAGTGCTACTATAGAAAAATACAAAACAATAATTGATAATGATTCTTTGTCAGAAATCACTGCCTAAAATTTGGAGATACTATCATGTCTTTGGTGTCTGCAATAGGCAGAAGAATAATTACCAATGGAGGTATTTGTGGCTAGATCAGACTTTATAGTAGGTAGCACCTGATGGAATATTGACCATTATTTGTGATCTTACGTTATTTCTGCTACTTTGCTTTACTTTGTATCATATTCTCAATGTTTGGATACGTTTCAAGACAGAATATGGGCAGCAGAATTTTGGATAAGCTGAAGTTCATGGAGAGTTGAAGTTGGGAGGCCAGCTATTAGGATAGTTGAGTTTGGAGGTAATGAAGGCATGGATGAGAGTTTCAGTAGCAGATGAGTGTAGACAGAGGAGGAGGCAGATGATCGTATGCATTTTTGCTTTCCCCATCCTGACCACTCCCCCTGGTTTGGCACCTATCTTTGCTCCATCATGTCCTAGGGACATGGACTTCAGTGTACCTGGCATATAACAAGTTTAAACACTCATTACCAAATCTGGTTGGACCACCCCAGTATTATCCTCTGCAAAAAAACAGCCACGGCTCCAGGATCATCTGAGAAAGCAAAGATAACCCCAGCTTCTTTAATTTTTTTCCACAATCAAATATTTCCTTTAGTCCTTCTCCCTGGACTTCTATTCCCTCAGCTCCAACAACAAGTATCAGGAGGTCATGGAATTCTTTACCACTAAGATTGAAACCCTCTGTTCCATTGCTGCTGCTCCTCCCCCTCTTTCCTTTCCCATCAAGCACTCCTTAGCCTTAAAGCATCAGCTCTCTCTCTCTCTCTCTAGTTTATTTCTCATCTTTCCCATCCCCTATCACAGCTCATCTTGTTCATGACACCCACCTCCCCCGTCCCTGACCCCATTCCCGCTAAACTGCTGACCAGCCAACTTGCTTCTCTGGTCTCCATGTCCGCTGATATTGTAAATTGCTCCATCTCCTCAAGTACTTTCCCCCTCCTTTTTAAAACAGCCATCACTGAAGTTATTGAAACCATTGAACTGCCATCCTGAAATAAAAACGTGAGCTTCTCTCTTGTCGTAAGCTGCTGCCTCACCTGCAATCTCTTTTTCCTATCCAAAGTCCTTGACCAGGTTATCACCTCCCAAAATCTGTTTGCAGCTCTCTTAGATGTTTTCCAGCCGTACAAGTGCCTTTGGATGTTTTCAATATTAAAGGTGTTATACAAATGCAAATTATTGTTGATCTAAACATTGGATCCAATTTAGTCTCAGAAAAGTACAAAGTATTTGGGGCTCTTTATTTCCTTTTCCTAGGCTGCCAAAGACCAATAACAGTGTTTTAATGGCACAGCAATATTCTTATGACATTGTAAAAACTTTATCTGTTATTGGTATTCAACATTAACCATAAAGGAAAGGATAATAAAAACTGGTCTTGCCAGAGGCACCCACATCCCATGAAAGAAATAAAAAAAATCTTTAAGTGCAGTCATTGTGTATCTAGAATGTTCTCCATTTCTCTGTCCAATGGTAGGTCCGATCCACAGTGCCATGACCTCTGCCATGGGCAGGGCAAGGAGGCAAGTCCCGAATCCTGTCCCAGCCAGAACAGGGATCAAACTCATGCTATTGACACCAACCTGATCTACACTGGCCATCCAGCCCCCACCAATGAGTCTGAGTTGCTGTGGCAACGTACATTTGTGTATGCATATCATAGTCTGGAATGATGAACAGCGATGGTAGAGGCTCCAATTTTCTTACCAACACATGGTTGACCAGGAACCTCTCCCACTCTTACCACCTGCCATTGTTGTATGTTGGAAGGATTTACAAGTTGATACTCAACCTGTTTGGCCATGTTATGAATGCACCTATCCTTAGCCATCAAGTCTTGGAGAGGGACTTGAACCCAGAACTTCTGGCTCTGAGCCAGAGACGCTACTGATGCACCACAAGACCTCCATTATATCTAGAATGTTTTCCATGGTAAATACAAAATACAACGACAGATAATGGAATGCCACATTTGATTCAAGACCTTTCAAAACTATGGATCTATGCTAAAATAATAAACTATAGAAAGAAAACAAAAATACCTTTTACAAACTTAGAGCATCCCAAAGTGCTTTACAGCCAGTTAAGTGACTGTTGCAGTGCAGGAAACACGACAGCCAATTTGCACACAGCAAGATCCTACAAACAGTGTTATGACTGGTCCCAGGTAAGGTCCCCCAATTTGTTAACTTCCTGAACAGGACCCCAATTTTGTTATCCTCCTGGGTGACGAGGAATAAGCTAGCTCCTCTTCCTTATTCAAACCCTTTGGTTGTTCGCAACAAGATTAATTTAAAAGCGATCCCTTCCCCCTGTGGATACCTTTTCCCAGTCCGAATGTATTTATGTTTTAGAAGGAGCCAATTTAACCAGGCTTTCTTGAGTCAAAGAAAGAGTAAGTTTATTAGTTACTAAATACCCAAGAAAAAATAATAAATATGCAACACACATACACACAGATCAGAAATGAGAAGTTGAGTCCAAATAAAAGTTTAAAAATATATATGAATCAGTCTTTGGCTTGTCCATTAGGCATAGCTTGCGAAAGGTTGTGGCCATTAAGTTGGGTGATTCCAGTAGAGCTGGCTTTGGCCGTTTAGCAGTTGGTTTGGAGACACTTGGTTCTGGAGGTCGGCTGAAGAAGCTGTCTTATTTCTGTCCTGATTGTGGCTTTGCTGACTTGCCTCCGACAACAGAGAGAGAAAGAGAGCTTTTGCCTGCAAGCTGCAGGGGTGTCTGGTTGATCTTCTTCGCTGTGACTCTCACAGCACAGTGGCATACCAGATCACTAGCACACTAGCACACATAGATCAGGTCTGCAGCTAGCTTTTTAACCCATTTCCTTATGTATTCCTGAAAGCGAAAAAACAAACATGACTTTCACCCAGAATCTGTTTTCTTTCAACTCAGACCATTCCCACATTCTCAGATAGAACTCATTAGGAGATGGTGTTGGATATCTACTGCGATGGGGCAATTAGTCTCCATTGTCTCCACAACCACAGGAGATTAAAGTTCATCCTTTTGCATTTCATCTCTTTCATTCAAGTGTCTCTGTCTATTGTAGGCCTTGACACCTAATTCAGGGCTATAATCCACTGTAGTGACAACAGCAATGTGATAATGAGCAAATGATCTCTTGAAGTAATGTTGGTTGAGGGGACCAGGACATCAGGTAGAACTCTCCTGCTCTTCTCCAAAATAGTGTCATGGGATCAGTGTAGCATCTCATCCAAAAGAGAGCACCTTTGCCATTAGGGGTCTCCATGTAGTGGGACTTAAACCCCCAGCATGCTGACTCAGAGGTAGGTGTGATATCGTTGAGCCACGGTTGATACTTAGGGCAAAACATTCCATGCCCGTTGGCTGCAGGCCTGTTTGGTGGCATGAGCGAACAATATGGCAAGAAGGCCAAAAATTGGTTTCACAATGTTGTGAAACCAATTTGCAATTGTCTGCTTTTCCCATTAATGGCAGGTCGCGTTTCCTGCCATCAGATGTCAGGAACTTCATTTTAATACATCTGCATATCGTTATAAGCCCAGGTCACCGGAATCATCCCCCTGCGCTGGGTCATCCAAGCATGTTGGCATGAGTGCTTGCCAACGTATTCCACAACAGCATGTACAAGGCATGCACCTGGCGAGCTGCACTTTGAGGGGAACTCAGAGGTGATTGCACAGTAACGTTGCACAGCATTTGCGAGGATTGCCTGTTGGACTTCAAGGTTGAGGCAGTTGATGGTGGTGCACAAGCACGTGTGGGATAGTGGGGAGGGAAGCGGCCACGCATTAGGGAAACCTTGTATAAAGTGACCATTCCTCTGCAGCTGAGACAGCTCAGACACAGCCACATTGACATTCTTGGAGTTGGGCCTCTAGCTTATCTGCCCACTCAAGCAATGCAGAGGTATGAGAGTGCCACCAAGTACCCCAGAGCTTTTCACCCCTCAGGCACAAACTGCAAACTAATGAGTGTTTTAATGGACTGCAGAACAATTGGACGACTGCACACGTTGTACAATCTCCTTGCTAAAGCGGCCATGCAGCAGTCACTGCTGGAGGTGCTCACAGCCATTTGAAATGTCATCACCCAGGTTTGGACCAGTCTACCCATTGGGCCAAGCTAACAGTGCAGCCTTGCAGTGCAGGTTAGGAGAATGCCTATGCCTGAGCTGAGAGCACAGCATGCAATCCCGTGGGCAAAGCTGCCGCCAATCGGTCAGGTGGAATGGGCGGAGGAGGGTGGGGTCTCGAGCCGCCATGCAGTGCACAAAACCCAGGCCATCCAAGTGGTGGCCAGGACTCTCTGGGATGTGTTAAGGGGCCTTCATACATAATCAAGAGAGGTTCTTAGAACACCCATGCTAACCCACATGTCTCTCTCTTTCATCCTGCAGCAGGAGTACGTCAGGAGCATGGAGCCTAGTGACCTAGCTGTATGCCTCATGGCTTATAGAGAGTAGAGACGAAGGAGAAAAGAGTGAATGAGGTGCCTGCCTGGGCAGAGGGAGGAGCAGCACCCTCAGGAAGAAGGGGCAGCTGGGGCTCCCGCACACGCCACTGAAGAGCCACAGTGAGCCGTCGCTGTTCGGCGCCTAGCTAGACCCAGGGTCTATAGACTCTGCCTTTCATTACAACAGATAACCCAGAACCAGTGTCGCTGAAGACCGCGCATGCCTAGGGAGCTGATCGGTCACATCTACCACCTGCTGCATGATTTGGCGCAATGGGGACATGGAGGGCATCCACTGCCAGTGGCTGCGAAAGTGACTGCGGCACTCAATTTTTACGCCAAGGGCTCCTTTCAGGGCTCCACAGGTGACCTCTGTGGGATATCGCAAGCTTCCACTCACAAATACATCCATGAGGCCACGGACGCCATCTTTGCGAGGGCACACAACACAGTGCATTTTGCCCGGGACCAGAAAAGCCAGGATGCAAGAGCACTGGGATTTGCTCAGGTTTCCCACAGGTGCAGGGTGCCATTGACTGCACTCATGTGGCGCTCAAATCTCCATGGCAACAAGTGGTCAATTATGTAAACCACAAGGGATTCCACTCGGAGTGTGACCACCGCAAAGGCATCCCGCAGGTCTGCGCTCAGTTCCCAGGGAGTGTCTACAACTCTTACATTCTCAGTCGGTCCCAGATCCCCGACATCTCCCAGGGTACACAAAGGCTGCAGGGATGGCTCCTAGGGGACAAGGGCTACCCGCAGAGGACATGGTGGATGATTGTGGCGGCGTTGTGGTATTTTCACTGGACTGGTAATCCAGAGACCCAGGGTAATACTCTGGGGACTGGGGTTTTAATCCCACCATGGCAGATGGTGGAATGTGAATTCAATAAAAATCTGGAATTAAAAGTCTAAGAATGACCATGAAACCATTGTTGATTGTCGTAAAAACCCATCTAGTTCACTAATGTCGTTTAGAGAAGGAAATCAGCTGTCCTCACCTGGTCTGGCCTACATGTGACTCCAGACCCACAGCAATGTGGTTGACTCTTAAAAAAGAATGCTCCCTGGACAAGGACAATTAGGGATGGGCAATAAATGCTGGCCTAGCCAGCGACACCCACGTCCCATGAACGAATTAAAAAAAATACCTGTGAGGCGGCCTCAGAGAGCAGCAGAGCGAAGGCGTAACAAGGCTCATGCTGCAAACCATTGGGATGCTGAAAATGAGGTTCTGGTGCCTAGACCGGTCTAGTGGAGCCCTGCAAATCAGTCCACAGAGTGTCACGCATCATTGTTGCCTGCTGCACAATTGGGAGAGGAGCTGGTTGAGGAGAAGATGGAGGAGCTGCATGTCTCCTCCAATTGAGGAGGATGTTGATGGGGATGAGGGTGAGAGGATTCTTGACGGTGAAGAGGACATTGTCCTGGCCAGACGAGGCAGGCACTCTCGAGAGGCCCTCATAGTCGCTAGATTCATGGAGGATGATGACGACATGCAGTGAGGATACTCCACAGATCTTCACTCAGCCTCTGCGAATGTCTGACTCCTGTCTGGCCGAGGGCAGCTTGCTTGTGCTCTGAATTTCAGGGTCATATCATAAAGACACAGCTGTAAAACTTTAAGTGCACCCAATTCTTTGTCAGCCTTCAGCCCCTGACCCCTTCAGGAGCACAGCGTCACCGCTCACAGATGCTGAAGAGATGTTGGGCTAGCCCCACCTCAAAGGTGCTGAGAGTACTCAGAGAGAATGATGGAACTCTGTGATGCCTGCCCACAACATTCTGGCAGCAATGACAAGCACCATCGAGGTGCAGGCATCACTAACGTGTCCAGTGAGTGTGAGGGCGGACCATCACTTTGGTCTGAAAGCTGCACAGGGCTCAGGGAAGAGGCCCTGGACTGAGACACCTGCCTTTATCTTGCACAGGAACCAAGATTTCACATCTGAGTCACACAAACACTGCTCATCAGAACAAGGCGCCGTAGGCAAGGAGGCATTCTTGGGAGTTTATTTACAATAGTGAACATTAAGTACAAATGCTTAACACCCATGCCTCGGCTGTGCAACTACATCTTTGAGGTGTCAGCTGTGGCTCAGTTCATAGCACCCTCGCCTTTGAATCAGAAGGTTGTGGGTTCATGTCCCACTCCCGGAAACCGAGAACTATGAATATACTCGAAAGAGTTGTAATCTGTGACTGTTGATAACTCGAAAGAGTTACATCTATTTAACAGAGGTGTCAGCTGTGGCTCAGTTCATAGCACCCTCGCCTTTGAATCAGAAGGTTGTGGGTTCATGTCCCACTCCCGGAAACCAAGAACTGTGATTGTACCCGAAAGAGTTACAATCTGTGACTGTTGATAACTCGAAAGAGTTACATCTACTTAACCTTCCCAACCCTGCTGCTACATCTTGGTGCGCCCCCAAAATCAACAGCAGAGGTGTTGGGGGCAGCCTGCTGACTGCTATGCCCTGTCTATAATGACCTTGATGGGCATCCTCTCAAGGGCCAAGACCTGTAGCACTATGGCCTGATTTCGGGATGCTGCTGTGTGGCAGTGGCACCCTCCTCAGCCTGTGGAGCTGGAGCTGCTGGGTTCACAGGAAGAGGGGATTCAGATGGGCCAGACACCCCCAGTGTCACCTGGGTGGATGACCCGAGGATGCATCTGCTGACCCTTCTCCCTAAAGGCTGACTCCTTGAGGAGAAGGGAAAGCTAGAGTGAGGTCGAGCTGCCCTGCACCCCTCTCGTGTTGACACTGCTGGAAGCCAACTATGGCATCAGCAATGGCGTTCAGCCCTCATAGCAGTGCAGGACCGATGGCCTGGACCAGGGTCTCCATGGTCACCACCATTCTACCTCACTGCATTAGCGTGCTAGCGCTATCACCTCAGGCTGAAGGCGGATGGACTCCTCCATCCTGCTTTGCAATCTGAGGAGTGCAGTGGACATCCCTTCCTGATGTTCCTGAGCTTGCCTTTGCAGCTCCAGCAACTGAGGAGTGACCGAGTCCAGAGGCTTGTCATCTGGCTCTGACTCAGCCAATTTCTGGTCTCCAGCAGTGCCGGAAACTTGGGAAGTCCCTGTCGCCGCCTGCTGTGGATCAGGCAGTGCAATGTGCTCACCAGATTGTGATCCCAAGGCTACTCTAGAACTAGGTCCCACCAAGGTGCGTGTCACTGCGCTGGTGGAGGCTGTGGGTGAGCGCTGTGACAGGTCTTCAATGATGGTGCCTCCAGGTTCTTCTTCCTATCTATCTTCAGGGCTTAATTGGAGGCCCTGGGTCATGGACTCCCTCGGCTGTTAAACAGATGTGTCTACGGAAGCAAGGGGAGATAATTAGTGCATGGCAGTGGCCTGTGAAACAGGACACATCACTCACAGCATGGTTGTCTGATGGATGTTGCACTGCTGGACTCTCACTTGGTAGAACAGCGCTGACCTCACCGTCAGCACAGGACCGGTCCAGATCCTCGCCGGCCAGCTGGAGGCTCTGTTTTCAAAGTCCATGAGGATCTTGATTTCAGGCATTCCTCCGCCAGTCTGCAACTTCTCCCTGTTGTTGTGTGCCAGCTTGTCCTATATGAATAGAGATGGAGAGATTGTAAACAGGACGCTTGCTAGGCCAGATGATAAGTATGCCTGGCCTATGTGGGTGGTGAGTTGGTCCGATGGATGGGATGAGGACAATGAAGGTGAGTGTGAGAGAGTGAAAGGCGATGTCTTTTGAACTGGCAGTGAGTGAGATTCCTGTGGATGTGTGATAGGTTTGTGAGTGTGTGAGTTGACAGTGATGAGAAGAGTGACTTGCCTTGGTGGAAGGGAGGAGATCATTCATCCTCTTCCGGCACTGGGTGGCTGTCCTCTTTTGCAGGGTGTTGTAACTGACACTGATGCCACCGCCTCCCAAGCTGGATTGGTGATGTTGCTGCCCCTCCTGTGGCCAGAGCACGGGTAGAGGACATCACAGCGGGCCTCCACGGCATCCAAAATGCGCTTGAGGGACGCGTCACTGTCTATATGGCAGCACATAGCTGCACATCCACGATCTTCATAAGAGGGCTGCAGGATCATGAGGCAGAGTAGTATTTTGCAGCAGAGTAGACTGATCATTATGGCAGTATGAAGTGTTCTGGCCATGTCTTCCCATGACATTCCAGCAAGTTTCTAGACCAGGTTCACTCTGGTTTTCACTCTCTGGCCGATGTTGAGGAGATGAGGTTGATAGGTGAGAGTCCTGTCCAGGGTGACACCCAGGTATTTTGTGTGGTAATAATGGGTAACTCATGGGGGCGTGACATCCGAGCTCCAGGGTAGTGTATCTGGGGGGTACCCCTAAGATACGCTGGGGAACCACCCCCGGAAATCCCCAGGTAGGGTTTGCATGGCAATTGCCCGGGAAGTTCAAACTTCCTTTGGGCAATTGCTCTGCATTGGGAACCATCCGAAAATGCGATTTAAATCGCAAACTTTGGATGGCTTAGACTGTCATACAGAAATAGTTACCCAGAAAATGTTAGAAGAGTTAAAATCACTCCTACCTTCAGGGGTAACTATAGAACTGACCCACACAGACCCCACTATGGGACATCCCTCCCCCACCCCATGACCCCCCCCCCACAAGACCACTACCGCTACCCCCCGACCTTCAGCGGGACTCCCCCAACACCCCCCCAACTACCCCCAAACTATCCTCCCCGCCAACCCAACACCTTCTCCCCACAGGCCCAACCTGACCTGAATCTCCCTCCCCAACCCTCCCAATGACCCAGCCCAACCCGACTAGACCACTCACCCCCAGGGCCGACCCAACCTGACCCAACCTTACCTACCCCGCCTCATCCCTACCCGGCCCGACCTGACCCAAGCAAGCAACTCCCCACCTCCCACCAGGTCTGACCCACCCTCTCCAGTTCTTTCCCAATGATGTTGTTGCTCAGATGGAATGCCGACACCTTCTCCAGATTGGGGTGAAGGTGCTGGGTTCCAAAGTAGCAGTTTTAGTAGGTCCAAGTCTGCTGAGTGTCCTACTTGCTTCCCCTAGCATTGATGCCTGTGTTAGCACCACTAAGTCATCGGCAGAGGTGAACGTCTAGATTTTGATGCAGGATGTGTCTCCCATATAGACTTTGAGAAAGGCCAACCTACATGGCAGAACATTGCTGGGCTTCCATGTACAGCTGGTATTATCACCAAGATAAATGGGGAACTTGCAGTTGCTCATTATGGTGTCGCTAAGCCTGAGAGTTTTTTTGGCATTGGATGACTGTTGAAAGCTTCAGTAGCCTTCCCGTCAGACAGTGTTTTGTGCCGATGAGAAGTCTGTGAAGGCAGCTGTGTCTTGGGGCACTGATAGCAGCCTACGCGTGGTCTCCCTGCGTGTGCTAGATCATCAAGAACTTGCCAGCTAATGTCATCAAGAAGACAACAGAAAGCTTGAAAGTGGCCCCCCTGGTCTGAAAAGTGACTTCCCTGGTCAGTTTGCTAGGATTAGTTGGAGCCCAGCTCTCCGCTGGTATCTGATAAGTAGGAATTGCTAGTGAACTCACCAGAGACCACTTTATTACACCTGAGAATGGAAGAATGTGGTCATTCTAGCTCTGTGACAATAGATTTTCAAGAATAAAACTGAGATGCAAACTATTGTGCACAATGCCGTCAGTTTCTGCCTACCACTTCTACAGTACAAAGAGCAGAATTACACAAGTCCCAATGGCCTGTAGAAGTTAAAGCTGTGGTTCAGTGCAATACTGTGCTGCATTTTCCAATGGGTAAATTCCAGGCAAGTAATTAAAGGTGCAATTCAGAATGTTATCAAACTCTTATTGTAATACGCTGTGAAAATTTTGAGCTGCTCTGCTGTTTTTGAATCAAGTTGAATCCAATTCTTTATATTTACTAAGGCTTGTTGAAACTGAACCAGACAGACATGCTGAAACACAATAATCCTTCTCTACTATTAAAGTATTAGCTGATTTTGCTTTTTTTTGCAATTCAGGCCATGATATCTAACACCATAATCATCTTAAGATGGGGCTTTGCCCAATTCCCTCAGTCACATTGGCATTTGTAAATGCTTATATTATCTTTGAAAATACCATGATAATGTGTTCATCTATGTCTACAAACTGCTCCAGACAGAAAGTAGGATTTGCTGCATTTGCTGCTTCTGGTTGCTCTCCAGCATCTCCTCTATTGCCTGTGTGCATGAAATCAGGGGGCGCGGGCAGGATCAGAAAGGAGCCTGTAGCTCGACAGCTTGCTGTCACCCACTGCCAAGGACTGTACATTAATAATGGATCACCAGTGCCTAAGGTACTACATACAGCAAGGAGTTAACACATTCAGAATAAGATGCTCCGGAAAATTATTCATGAAAAGAATAGCAATGAACAAAAATGGATTTCCTGCTCCTTTTGTTGAACTAAGATGTGTTGTTTGATTGAAAAATGAAGACTTTTATTTCAGAATTTTAACACCGGGGCAATGATTAAAATATACAATATTTATGATCCTTTGCATCATGTATTTTTTAAACCTGCTATAATGTACCAACCCAAGGTGATTCATGCTCGATATTTTGAGACACAGCAATGGTGGAATGAAAGACTGAATGACCGATGCAAGAGGCAAGAAGGAACCGACAAATGTGTAACACCAGATTGCAAACCTAGCTGCTAGTTTATATTGGTAGCTGTTTGATCAACACTGGAATGAGCGCTACCTTGTGCTCTGGTACTGATTTCAAACCCAAGCATTCAGGGGCCCCATTTCCAACTTGATTTTGTCACTTTCTGTATGGAATGAAATGATGTTACAAACACAGAAAAGGAGACAGAAAAGACTAATTGGTCCACTTAGCCTCTTGCTAAAGAGATGCCTTACCCCTTAAGTATCTTGTGACAAATAACAAACCAAATCAGGACCTCAAGTGTCATTTACATAGAACAACACTGAATTTACAGCACAGCAACAGGCCATTTGGCCTAACTGGTCCATGCTATGTTTATGCCCCACAAGCCTCTTTCATCAACCCCCAGCAATGCCCCATATGCCCACTCAGCCCCGCTCTCCCCAAACGCATCAATGCTATTCACCCACACCACCCTACGTGGCAGCAGATTTCACGCCCCAACCATTCGCCAAGCAAGGAAATCTCTCTTCAACTCCATACTAGGCCCACCAGCAACCATTCACCATGGTAAAAAGGTACTTTTTAAAGGATGTGAGGCAACCCGCCTCCACCACCCTCCCAGGCAGCGCATTCCAGACCGTCACCACCCTCTGGGGTAAAAAGGTTTTTCCTCATATCCCCCCTAAACCCCCCTTGTGACTAACCCTTCAACTAAGGGGAACAGCTGCTCCCTATCAACCTTGTCCATGCCCCTCATAATTTTGTACACCTCAATCAGGTCGCCCCTCAGTCTTCTCTGCTCCAACGAAAACAACCCAAGTCTATCCAACCTCTCTTCATAACTTAAATGTTTCATCCCAGGCAACATCCTGGTGAATCTCCTCTGCACCCACTCCAGTGCAATCACATCCTTCCTATAATGTGGCGACCAGAACTGCACACAGTACTCCAGCTGTGGACTCACCAAGGTTCTATACAACTCCAACATAACCTCCTTACTTTTGTAATCTATGCCTCGATTGATAAAGGCAAGTGTCCCATATGCCTTTTTCACCACCCCACTAACATGCCCCTCCGCCTTCAGAGATCTATGGACACACACGCCAAGGTCCCTTTGTTCCTCAGAACTTCCTAGTGCCATGCCGTTCATTGAATACTTCCTTGTCAAATTACTCCTTCCAAAGTGTACCACCTCACACTTTTCAGGGTTAAATTCCATCTGCTACTTATCTGCCCATTTGACCATCCCGTCTATATCTACCTGTAGCCCAAGACACTCAACCTCACTGTTAACCACCCAACCAATCTTTGTGTCATCTGCAAACTTACTAATCCTACCCCCCACATAGTCATCTATGCCGTTTATATAAATGACAAATAATAGGGGACCGAGCACAGATCCCTGTGGTACGTCACTGGACACTGGCTTCCAGTCACTAAAGCATCCTTCTGTCATCGCCTTCTGCCTCCTACAACTAAGCCAATTTTGAATCCACCTTATCAAATTACCCTGTATCCCATGTGCCTTTGCTTTCTTTATAAATCTTCCATGTGGGACCTTGTCAAAGTCTTTGCTGAAATCCATATAAACTACATCAACTGCACTACCCTCATCTACATACCTGGTCACCTCCCCTAAAAATTCAATCAAATTTGTTGGGCATGACCTCCCTCTGACAAAGCCATGCTGGCTATCCCTGATCAAACCTTGCCTCTCCAAGTGGAGATAGATACTCTCCTTCAGAAATTTCTCCAATAGTTTCCCTACCACTGATGTGAGACTCACTGGCCTGTAGTTCCCTGGCTTAACTCTACAACCCTTCTTAAATAGCGGAACCACATTAGCTGTTCTCAAGTCCTCTGGCACCTCCCCTGTGGCCAGAGAGGAATTAAAAATTCGGGTCAGAGCCTCTGCAATCTCCTCCCTTGCCTCCCTCGGCAGTCTGGGACACAAATCATCCGGATCTGGAGATTTATCCACTTTTAAGCCTGCCAACATCTCCAATACCTTGTCACTCCCTATATCAATTTGCTCAAGAACCTCGCAGTCTCTCTCCCCGAGTTCGATACCTTCATCCTCATTCTCTTGGGTGAAGACATTAAGTCACCCCTCAGCCCTCTCTGCCCCAGGGTAAAGAGCCCCAGTCTATTCAGGCCCCCTCAATGACCAACACCCCATAGCCACAAGCTTCCTGTTCTGGCATCATCCCAGCAAATTCAACTAAAGAAGAAAATATTGAAAGTTCCTCTCTAACATTTCTAGGTGATTGAGCCTAGTCCAGAAGACCTTGTATGATGCAACCTCCACCCCAGCCAGAAACCAGTCCCACTCTCTTTAATGATGAACCAACATTGTGCACACAAGCCAGCAAGCCATAAACTTATTAATCCCTGGGAAAAGGAGAAAGACCCAGCATATAACCTGCCTCTTCTCTTATGCAATTCATATAGTCCCCAATCTAATTGAAATAATTTGTCAAAGCACATACAAGCTGACTTTTTCATTATCTATGGACCTCCAAGTTTATACTTCTCTAAATTACTTAGATCCGGCTCCCTAAGCCTATTGCATTTCCATGATTATGGTATTATACTGATGAGTGGCAACAAAATCATAATTACTCACTTTCTTTAAATTCTTTCATGGGATGTTGGCATCTCGGGCAAGGCCAGCATTTATTGCCCATCCCTAATTTCCCTTGAGAAGGTGGTGGGGAGCTGCCTTCTTGAACTGCTGCAGTTCATGTGGTATAGGTACACCCACAGTGCTGTTAGGGAGGGAGTTGCAGGATTTTGACCCAGTGACAGTGAAGGAACGGCGATATAGCTCCAAGACAGGATGGTGAATGATTTGGAGGGGAACTTGCAGGTGCTGGTGTTCCCTCTTGTCAGCCATCCTTGTCTTTCTAGGCGGTAGAGGTCATGGATTTGGAAGGTATTGTCAAAGGAGCCTTGGTGAGTTACAGCGGTGAATCTTGCAGATAGTACACACTGTTGCCACTGTGCCTCAATGGTGGAAGGAATGAGTGTTGAAGGTGGTGGACGGGGTGCCAGTCAAGCAGGCTGCTTTGTCCTGAGTGGCATCAAGCTTCTTGAGCTTGGAGCTGCACTCATCCAGGCAAGTGGAGAGTATTCCATTGCACTCCTGACTTGTGTCTTGAAGATGGCGGTCAGGCTTTGGAGAGTCGTGGGTGAGTTACTCGCCACAGAATTCCCAGTTTCTGACCTGCTTTTGTAGCTACAGCATTTTTATGGCTGGTCCAGTTCAGTTTCTGGTCAACAGTAACTCCCAAGATGTTGATAGCTGATGATTTAGCAATGGTAATGCCATTGAATGTCATGGGGTGATGGTTAGATTCTCTCTTGTTAAAGTTGGTCATTGACTAGCATGTGTCATGAATGTTACTTGTCATGTATCAGCCCAAGCCTGAATATTGCCCAGGCCTTGCTTCATATAACCACGGACTGCTTCAGTATGTGAGGAGTTGCAAATGGTGCTGAACATTGTACAATCATCAGCGAACATCCCCACTTCTGACCTTATGATGGAAGAAAGGTCATTGATGAAGCAGCTAAAGATGGTTGGGCCTAGGACACTACCCTGAGGAACTCCTGCAATGAAGTCCTGGGACTGAGATGATTGACCTCCAATATCCACAACCATTTTCCTTTGTACGAAGTATGACTCTAATCAGTGGAGAGTTTTCCCCCTTATTCCCATTGACTCCAGTTCTGCTAGGGCTCCTTGATGTCACACTCGGTCAAATGCTGCCTTTATATCAAGGGCAGTCACTCTCACCTCACCTCTTGAGCTCAGCCCTTTTGTCTATGTTTGGACCAAGGATGTAATTAGGTCAGGAACTGAGTTCCCCGGTACTTCCACTGTCACACTTTCTATTTACTAGATATTTGATAGCGGTGACCATTTTCCCCATTCTAAACTATAGTTTCAGAAGTAGTAAATCTTTAAAAATTACAGTTAGGCAAATCATACAACTCATTATTAAATTATTAGTTGTACAACAACAACAAACAGCAATTTACATTTACAAAGCACCTTTAACGTAATAAAACATCCCAAGGGGCTTCACAGTAGACAAAGTTTGACACCGAGTCACATAGGGGATATTTAGTCAGATGACCAAAAACCTACTCAAAGAAGCAAGTTTTAAGATTTATCTTAAATGTGGAAAGTGAGGTAGAGAGGGGGAGAGGTTTAGGGAGGGTATTCTAGAGCTTAGGGCCTAGGCAACTGAAGGTGCAGCCACCAGTGGTGGAGCAATTAAAATCAGTGATGCAGAAGAGCTCAAAATTAGAGGGGTGCAGGTATATCAGAGGGTTGTGGGGCTGGAGGAGATTACAGAGATAGGGAGAAGTGAGAGCTCACACTTGTTGAGCAGGAAAAGACCAGGTGGCCCATCAAGCCTGCCCCACACACCATGGTAGCCCAACCATCGGTATGTCAGGGCTAAGTACGACCTTGATCCCTCCCCCTGTCCCTGACTACCCCCCACCCCCACCCGCCCCCCTCTCACCCCTCCCACCCCCACACACTTACCAATGTAATCTCCTTGAAGAGGCAAAAACTAAGAAAAAAAACCCAGGGCCAATAAAGGTAAAAGTACTCTGAAAAAAAAATCATCCCCGACGTCCTCAGCTTATCAAACCCATTCTGGGCGATCACAGGAAATGAGTCTGTGACACAAAAAGTGTCAGATTGGCCCACATTTCCCAAGAAGCAAAGGAAGAAATCTAATTCCATATCTGGACCTCGCCTTCCCATTCCCCCATGCCCACTCTCCCCGAAAACTTACAACCAGCGTTTCTATTATCTTTAATTCACTGTGAGCTATGCCATGGGCTATGCGCTCGATTCTGCACAAAGGATATAAACTTGGTTCGCTAAGGGGAACGGTAGGGGGAAATTGCCCTGGGTCAGTGATTGGCACTAAAAGACTGCCTGGGTAAATTTTAGAGAATTGGGTCGATTGAAATACATACCAATAAAGAGACCTGCTTGAACTTTACATCCATTTAAATTAACCGAATAATAAAAAAAAAGGCAGTTGTCTGTAAAAAGGGCTTGCCCCAGTCCAGAAAATCTCTCCAATATCTCACACTAGTTTGACAGTACATGGGCTATTTGGCTTCTTTTCATTCACTGAAGTCTTCAGGGCTGTGGTCTGAGGAAAATGTTTAAAGTAGACAACCCCAAAGACCCCACTATGTGGCAAGAAGAACAAGGAACTCTAGCGATTTTGACCAACGTTCTCGCCCCAAGCAATTTCACCAATAATAGCTGCCGCATTTGCCTACAATATTGACAGCATCTTGAAGAATACTGTGTTGCACTTGAGTGTTTCTGCAGCCTTCAGAGGTGTAATAAGACATCATATAAAATGTGGTCTATTTTTAAACCTATTAGCAATACATCAAACGTGGATATCGAGAACCAGATTCTGACAATTGCATGAGCATTAGTATTGCCCCCAGTTCTAAACAATGCCACAAAACTGAGGCTTCTACAACACAACATTTGTAAGAGAATCTGGGTCCTACTTTAGGCCCTCTCTCTCTCTCTCTCTGTGGAGTTGTATGGTGCAGAGGAGTTGTGAAAATGCAAATTGCAATGAACAATTCCTACTTGCACCGCCACAGCTTATGTTGATAGAGGGTGACGGCAAGAAGGCAGTGTTAATTCCTGCTCCAGGCTGCATCGGAAAACATGCAAATCAAGCCAAGTGACACAGTCTAACTAGACAGGGTGGAGGGGGTGGGGAGAGAGAAACAGGGACCCAAACATGGAGATAAAGAAAGAAATTGCATTCATGTATTGCCTTTTAATTCCTCAAAGTGCTTTCCAGACAATGAGCTACTTTTGAAATGTAATCAGTGTTTAGGGTTGCCAACTGTGATTAAATGTATAACAAAAACAGAAACAGAAATACCTGGAAAAACTCAGCAGGTCTGGCAGCATCGGCGGAGAAGAGCACAGTTGACGTTTCGAGTCTTCATGACTCTTCAACAGAACTGTTCTCATTACCCAACTGGATGATGCTTGACTTATAGGTAAAAAAGCCTGTTTTTCCCATTTTCAATATTTTTATATCTGGTAAAGAGAAACGTTCAAAGAGAATGACAAAACAAATCTTCTTTAATGTCCCGGTGATTTTTCTCCAGGGTTGCACACAGCAGCGTCCTGGAGATTGATCTTCAATTCCTGGAGATTCCAGGCTAACTCTGGAGGGTTGGCAACCCTTATTGTTGTAAAGCAAGAAAACCCGGCAGCCAACGTGCACACAGGAAGGTCCGACAAACAGAAGTCAGATAAATGACCAATTACCGTGTTGGCCAGGTTGAGAGGATGCATCTGCATTTCGTTAAATAGCGCCATGTGACATTTTGGGTAAAATTTTATCTGAAAGTGAATGGAGCGGCTTTGCTGTGGCATTAGCAACCCCAACCAACTTCTGAATTTCCCTCTCAATCAGGCGGGCGGGAGTGATACCTGCACCTGACAGTTGAAGCCTCAATTATTTATTGGGACCCGGCTTGGGGCAGATTGGATCCATGCAGCAACTGTCAGGGTGCAGACAGAAACTGTCATAAAGTCTCAACTTGGAAAGGCTACCTGCAACCCCTCCCACACTCCCCCCAACCATCCGCCCACCCCCCCCACCCCTCCCCACCCACCCCCCACCACACCCTCCACCCCCCCCTCAACCCGGTTCCCTGAGGCACCACTGCGATGTCACACTGCAGGCGGTAAGAGCCTAAAAAGCAGGTGGGCGGAAGAGAACAGCCTCTGAAATGAAGCAGGCTTGGCTGGAAGTGGCTGGGGAGGTCAACAGCAGGAGCCTGGGCTCCAGCTCATGGATGTAGTGCTACAAGAGATTAAATGACGTCACCAGGGTAGTAAAGGTGAGTGGGATGCCACATTCAGGTGCCAAGCACTTCACTCGAGCATGGCTGACAGGACGTCCATGGAAAGAGTGGCAAACTGCCTCTGAAGTGGCAGGGCATGGTGGACCTGACCAATGATCTGCCACGCTGCTACTTAAATTGGCTGGAGGAAAACCTTGCCTTAGTTTTTCAATACCTCAATGAAGTGCAGCAATATGCTCTTCACCTCTTGAATAGCAGGGTAGTAGGATGAGCCACGAGGGGGAAGATGGTGAAGGGACACATGCGAGTGGGGTCTCTGTGCTCCCCACCCCCCCAACCCCTCTTAGTCTCTTAATCAGAGCTCCACATGCTGACTCCTGTCCCACTGGCTAAGTCTGTTCCTGTAGCAAGGGCAGTCTTTGGTGGGGCCCTCACATGCTGGTCCTACAGCTTTAGCTGCCCATTCCCCTGCTCTGACTGCGGTGATGCTCCTGGCCAATATCCTCTGGGTTTTGGACAATTGTCTTTTTGCATACATTTAAATAGCAGACCCAACTGCCCCATGGGGGTGTCCTATGCACCTGTACACCTGTGCAACTGTTAAATGTTGGGGTTGGTGGGTCCATGTTGAGTTCCTGACACGCTGGAGTTTTTCCTTCAATCCCCAGATGGTCTTATACCTGAACTCCCTCCCCTTTGCAGGTTAAAATTCCCTTCTTTATGTCTGCCTGAGGGGTAAGATTGGGCCTTGATATTACATCTTTACAGTGCTTCTGCAATGCAGGACTCCCTCAGTTCAGCACTTAATGGGGGTGGGGGCAGTACAGAAATTGAGATATGGATGCACAAATATAAGAAATGGGCAGAGTGCAAGAATCAAATAACATGTTAGGAAGACTTATACAGACAGAGGAGAAAAAGGAAATAGTGCACATAAATACAAGTTAGAAAAATACAAAAATATACAGAAGAAAGAAAAATATGTAAAAATGACAGCTCAGTGGTAACATTCTCACCTCTGAGTCAAAAGGTTGTGGGTTCAAGTCCCACTCTAGCCCAGTGCTGAGGGTGTGCTTTTGGATGAGATATTAAACTGAGGCCCTGTCTGCCCGCAAGAAGCCTCGTGGTCCAATTGTGAAGAAGGATGCAGAAGTTACCTGCAGTGACCTGGTCAATATTTATCCCTTAACCAGCAACAAACAACAGATTAACTGGTCATTATCACATTGCTGTTTGTGGGAGCTTACTGTGCATAAATTGACTATGGTGCTTCCTATATTAAATAGGATTATATAGGATATATGGCAGAGAAACAGGCCATTCAGCCCAACCAGTTCATGCTGACATATATGCTCCACTCAAGCCTCCTTCCACTTTCCTCATCCAAATCTACCTTGTAACCTTCTGTTCCCTTCTCCCTCATATACTTGTCTAGCTTCCCCATAAATGCTGTTCACTTCAACCGCTTCCTCTGGTCACGAGTTCCACATTCTCACCACTCTTTGGATGAAGAGGTTTCTTCTAAATTCCCTGTTGGATTTTTTGTTGACTATCTTACATTGACAGCCTTTGGTTACGCTCTTCCCCACAAGAGGAAACATTCTCTCCGTTTTGACTCTATCAAAATATTTCATCATTTTAAGGACCTCTCCCTTCAGCCTTCCTTTTTCAAGAGAAAAGAGACCTAGCCTGTTCGCTCTTTCCTGATATTGTCAAGGTGCAGCAGGTGATGTGTACCAGGTGGATCAAATCCCACAAGGAAAACTTGATCACCCTATCACAACGGTTTTGCAATTTGTATTTATTCTGAAATGCGTGCCCTGAATTCAGAAGTAATAAGTCCACCAAGACTTCAGAGATTTTTTAAAATACTAAATTAAACATTTAATAACAAGAGAAAAGATTTCAAGCACATACATAGGTCTACAAATTACTCCTATAATAACTCCTAAAACCTCTAACTGATCTAGGTTCCAGTTAAACCCCCGTTAAAGCAAAAATAAAAAAATAGATTTTAAGCAGATCCAGCAAGTTAACACAATACCCTGGACAGTAGAATTCAAAGTGGCTTTTCCTAGCTTTGGTTTCTGTAGACAGCAGGCTTAATACATAAATACTGAAAGCATCACATTAGATCTTATAATGCCTTCCCTGACCCAAAGCCTCATACTCCTTTTCAACCTTTTAATATGTAAATTCCATTGTCCATTTGTCTTTGGAACTTTACCTTTCTCATAATATAAATCTTTTCATGTTACCACTATATATTGTCAATGATGCTTGAGAAAAATAAACACATTCCTCAGCTTGCTTGTCCGGCTGTTTGTAAACAGGCAGAGATCCCCTTGGAAACTAAAGCCCTCTTCATCTATCTACAAATGCAATTCCCCGTTACACCTTACATGCTAAGACCCCAAACATGTTTACTCATTAACATATTAAAGACACGACTACACCTTATCTCCTTTGATAACTTTAGTCTGCAGTCTGGTTGGCTACAAGATGTAATTAAATCACACGCACAGACAGAAAAACAGAAGCCCCCATAAACCTACTTTACACTAAATCAGAAAAGCATTATGAAAATGATTGTACCTTCATCACAATATGTATACTCACACATTTCTGGTATCGTACTTGTAAATCTTCTCTGCGCCCTCTCCAGTACATCCATACCCTTTTTGCAGTAATTCAATTTCATAGTTCACTTTTGCCTTCCTAATTGTTTTTTTAACTTCTTTTCTAAACTCTTTATATCCTCACTTATCCTGCACTCCTCTACTGTCTAGGAATTTAATGTATGGCTCTTTCTTCACCCTCAATTGTCCCTTTATTTCTTTATTCATCCATGGAGCCTCACCTGTATTCAGTTAGTTCTTTCATTTTAGTGGAATATATTTTTCCTGTGCTCTGTTGAACACCATTTTAAATGTTTCCTATTGCTGTCCTATGATGTTGTTTACCAATATTGCTGCCCATTTTATTTTCCCAAGTTTTATTCCCAGCCCCTCAAAATCAGCTTTTCTCCAATCTATTAACCTGGTTTTCCTCAAACATTTTTATTCTTTATTGGAATATGGACGTCGCTGGCTAGGCCAGCATTCGTTGCCCATCCCTAGTTGCCCTTGTGAAGGTGGTGGTGAGCCAACTTCTTGAACCGTTGCAGTCCATGTGGTGTAGGTACACCCACAGTGCTGTTAGGGAGGAAGTTCCAGGATTTTGACCCAACGACAGTGAAGGAACAGCGATATATTTCCAAGTCAGGATGGTGTGTGGAGGGGAGCTTACAGTTGGTGGTATTCCCATGTGTCTGCTGCCCTTGTCTTTCCAGGTGGTTGAGGTTGCAGGTTTGGAAGGTGCTGTTGAAGGAACCGTGGTGAGTTGCAGCTATGCATCTTGTATATAGTACACACTGCAGCCACTGTGCATCAGGAGTGGAGGGAGTCAATGTTTAGGTTGGTGGATGAGGTGCCAATCAAGTGGGCTGCTTTGTCCTGGATGGTGTCGAGTTTCTTGAGTGTTGTTGCGCCCACACTCATCCAGGCAAGTGGGGAGTGTTCCATCATGTGCCTTTCGGATGGTGGAAATGGTTTGGGGAATCAGGAGGTGAGTTACTTGCCTCAGAACTCCCAGTCTCTGACCTGCTCTTGTAATCACAGTATTTATATGGCTAGTCCAGTTCAGTTTCTGATCAATGGTAAGCCCCAGGATATTGATAGCGGGAGATTCAGTGACAATAATGTCATTGAATGTCAAGGGGAGATAGTTAGATTCTCACTTGTTGGAGATGATCATTTCTGGCACTTGTGTGGTGCGAATATTACTTGCCACTTATCAGCCCAGATCTGGATGTTGTCCAGATTTTGCTGCACATGGACAAAAATTGCTTCAGTATTTGAGGAATTGCAAATGGTATTAAACATTGTGCAATCAACAGTGAACCTTATGATGGAGGGAAGGTCATTGATGAAGCAGCTGAAGATGGTTGGGCCCAGGACACTATCCTGAGGAACTCCTACAGTAATATCCTAGGACTGAGATGATTGACTCCCAACAACCACAACCATCTCCCTTTGTGCTAGGTATGACTCCATCCAGTGGAGAGTTTTCCCCCTGACTCCCATTGGCTTCAGTTTTGCTAGGGCTCCTTGATGCCACGCTCGGTCAAATACTGCCTTGATGTCACGGGCACTCAATCTTACCTCACCTCTGGAGTTCAGCTCTTAAGTCCATGTTTGGATCAAGGATGTAATGAGATCAGGATGTAAGTGGCCTTGGCAGAACCCAAACTTAGCATCATTGAGCAGGTAATTGCTGCATAAGAGCCACTTGATAGCACTGTTGACGACACCTACCATCACTTTGCTAGTGATCGAAATAAGGCCGATGGGGTGGTAATTGGCCACATTGGATTCGTCCTGCTTTTTTGTGGACAGGACATACCTATGCCATTTTCCACATTGCCAGGCAGATGCCAGCATTGAAGCTGTACAGGAATAGTTTTGTTAGAGGCACGACTGGAAAACAAGGCTTCAGTACTATTACCTGAATCTTGTCAGAGACCATAGACTTTGCAGTATCCAATGCCTTCATCCGTTTCTTGATATTGTGTGGACTGAAGTAAATTGGCTGAATACTGGCATCTGTGAGACTGGGAACCTCAGAAGGAAGCCAAAATGGATCATCCACTCAGCACTTCTGGCTGTAGATGGTTGCAAATGCTTCAGCCTTGTCATTTGCACTGATGTTCTGGGCTCCCCCATCGTTGAGGACGGGGATTTTATCATATTTGTTCATGGGATGTGAGCATCACTGGCTAGGCCAACATTTATTGCCATCCCTAAATGCCCTTGAGAGCCTCCTGCTCCCATTAATTGTTTAATTGTCCACCACCATCCGTGACTGGGCGTGGCAAGACTGCAGAGCTTAGATCTGATCTGTTGGTTGTAGAATTGCTTAAGTCTGTCTATTGCTTGCTGCTGTCAGGCTGTTGCTGTTCGACACACAAGTAGTCCTGTGTTATAGCTTCACCAGGTTGACACCTCATTTTTAGGTATGCCTGGCGCTGCTCCTGGCATGCCCTCCTGCATGCTTCATTCAACCAGGGTTGATTCCTTGATGGTAATGTTAGAGTGAGGGATGTGCTGGGCCATGAGGTTACAAATTGTGGTTGTATGCAATTCTGCTGCTGCTGATGGCCTACAGCATCTCATGGGTGCCCAGTTTTGTGTTGCTAGATCTGTCCTGAATCTTATCCCATTTAGCATGGTGATAGAGTCACACAAAACTATGAAGATGGGACTTTGTCTTCATGAGGACTGTGTGGTGGTCACTCCTACTTATATTGTCATGGGCAGATGCATCTGCAACAGGTTGATTGGTGAGACAAGGTCAAGTAGGTTTTTCCCCTTTATTGGTTCCCTCACCACTTGCCCAATCTGTCTTTCAGGACTTGGCTGATGTGATTGGAAGTGGTGTTACCGAGCCACTTGGATGATGGACACTAAAGTCCCCCACCCAGAGTATATTCTGTGCTTTTACTACCTCAGTGTTTCTTTCAAATGGTGCTCAACACCAAGGTAGCACTGATTCATTAGCTGAGGGAGGGGCCTAGGTGGTCCCTAGGTAGTGATGACTGACACTTTGAGATCAGTTCAACTGAGTGGGGGGGTCATGTGATCTGTTCACCCAATCTGTGGTTGAATGAATTCTAGGGTGGGGTTTCCTTGGAAAAGCTGGCTGGATGTAGGACTGGCAAGCAGCCACAGAAGCTCTTGTGTAAACAAATTTTGTTTGACTAAGAAGCCTCCCAGAGTGCTCATCATTATTAAGATTGGCTTTTAACTCCAGACATTAATTGACTTTGAGTTCTAGCAGTTGCTATGGTGGGATTTGAACCCACATCCCCAAAGCATAAAGCTCATCTAGTCAGTGACATTGTCACTATGCCACCATCCCCCACATACTGATACCCTCATCTATCATCATCTAAAAGCATAGCATATTATTGTCACTCCTGCCCAGATGTTCCCCTACTTTTATGTACATAAAAACACATGAAATAGGAGAAGGAGTAAGCCATTTGGCACCTCCAGCTTGTTCCGCCATTCAATAAGATCATGGCTGATCTGTTTGTGTTTCGATTTCCACATTCCCATCTACCCCCGATAATCTTTGATTTCCTTGACGAACAAGAAATTATTTACCTCTGCCTTAAAAATATTCAATGACCCCAACTTAATTGGCAGAGACTTGTTTGAAAAGCTAAGTCACTTGAATATCTTAAAATAGTGAACAAAAGAGTGTCGTATATGGTAAGTGCTCAGTTACAAAAATTAAAGTATGAGTGTAGTACTAACATATTAACATCACAACCCAAGTCATGCCTTCTGAGGCAGAGAGTTCCAAAGTTTCACGACCCTCTGAGAGAAAAAATTTCACCTCCTGTCTGCCCTAAAAGGGCGATCCCTAATTTTAAAACAGTGCCCCCTAGTTCTGGACTCACCCACAAGAGGAAACATCCTTTCCACGTCCACCTTGTCAATACCATTCAGGGTCTTATATACTTCAATCAAGTCACCCCTCACTCTTCTAAACTCCAGTTATCTTATCTAACCTGGTTCATTCCCCATTACCAGATCCGATAGCGAATCTTTCCTTAATACAACACCACACTTCAAGGATACTTTATTGGCTATGAAGTGCCTTGGGATGTTTTGAGGTTGTGAAAGATGCTACATAAATGCAAGCCTTTCTTTTAATAAATGAAGCTATAATGAATGCAACCACCTGCAACAAGCTGGTTGCTACTAGAGGTCAATAATCTCACTTAACCTTTGGCAGGCTCAAATAATCGTAAATAGATAGGTTACCTTCAATGCCCAGACTTCATACATTGCGAAATGTTTTGTATACTAACACTTGTGCACATTATTACCACTTTGTTTTAAATTGGTGAATAGCATCTTGGGCAAAATGACACAAGTGCAAAGGGTTCAGAGTGGGTGTTGTTGGTATTGAGAGAAGACTATTTTCCACAATTACCACCCTTTACCACAGGCTGAAAACTCACATGAAGCTAATTGGAACATTTCCCATTCAGGAAACAGATAGCAGTCAATGTTACATTAAAAAAAAAACTGACTGCAGTTTTAAGATTACAAGATAAATCATTGACCGTCCGATTGGCAGAACAGTTAAGTGCACCCAAAACCTTGAGCATATAAACATGCCACCAGGCTTGGATTTATTTAACCTCTACAAGACTGTAATCCTCAGCTGAATTGCTTCATACTGCAATTCTTAATAGCAACCAATATTTTGATATTAAAGGGATAATTTTCAAGCTTCGTGGTGTCAGCAGGGGGTCTCCAGCAGAAGGGGGTCACTATTCTCCAGTCAGGGGTGGGGTGCACTGTCCTCCAGCAGGAGGTGCTGCCCGCCAGCAGGGGGAACAGCGTGGCAGCTGTGAATATCAGTTCAAATAAGGATTGCCCATGATTTTAGGAAAGTTAGGAAATGATCCCTCCATGCTCAGCAGTTTGAAGCATTTATAAAGTGATCAAATCCATTTCCCATGAATTAATTGGCAGAGACTGGTTTGAAAAAGATAAGTCACTTGAATATATTAAAATAGTGAACAAAAGAGTTGTTGTATGTGGTAAGTGCTCAGCTACAAAAAATTAAAGTATTGTATATAGTACTAACATATTAACATCACAACCCAAGTCATGCATCAACTTGACTTGGAACAATATCACTGTTCCTTTGTCGTCACTGAAACTTGGAACTCTCTCCCGAACAGAACTCTGGGCGTAGCTTCACTACATGGTGCACCTACTGAGCCACAATAGATTTGGGGCAAGGAATAGAGCCAGCAAGGAATGTTGCTTCTGAATGCTGTTTGCTAAACAGTGGTTTCATGCGGACACCGGGGCCGGTTATGATACACACGGCGGGGGTGGGGTGGGGGTATGGGTGGGGGTGGGGGTGGGGTTGGGAGTGGGGGTGAGCCCCCCCACCCCCTTCCCCCTCCCCCCACAATCATCCAATAACCTTCAGAGGTTTACTCTTGAGGGTGATGCATGAGTAAGGGCAATGGGCAAGATATTATCGGGCTTGTGGCTCTTGCTGAATTCATAAGTTTACACATTCAGGAAGAGCAGCAAAGAACTAAAAGGAGGAGCTTAATACAAAAAGTTTATGAAATTGTGCAGATGGCACCTGCAAAATCATTTGGTGAAATGAGCCATGTGGCAAATGAAGAGTCAGAGGCTTAATTTACAGTGTTCATTATGTGCTTCGGTTTGACGTTGTACTAAGGGCAAAGTTCCAGGTCTGAAAAAAAAGTAATCACAGTCACATTCCCTGCCTGTGTGCACATTCCTATTTTTAGAACCAGGGACAGGCCATACTGAGCTTGGAAATGTCACTCTGCTGTCATCTGAAAGGCCCAAATCTTTGCAGTTTTCCCTTTCTCTTTCCAGTTCATGTCAATGATTCACCAGCAACTTCTAATACAAAATATGGGCGCAGTACAATTCATACGTTAAAAAATAAATTAAAATCACACGGGCCCAGAAATTCCAGGGTCTCAGCTCAGCAGTTAGACGTACGTCAGGAGTGGGCTACCACCCCCTGACAAAGGGGCAAAGACAGAGACTGGGTGCCAAGGAGATTTGCAAAGGGCCAACATAATCTGGCCCATGTCTGCGCCGTTTCATTCAGCTTCCCCACTGTATTTTTGGACGTTGGGGTGGTACCCAGCTCCTCTGACAGGGCTCAGTGTTTATTCTTTAAGTTTGCCTTACCTTCAGAAGATTTGGTATTTTTTCATATTCCTTCATGGGATGTGGGCATCGCTGGCTGGGCCAGCATTTATTGCCCATCCCTAATTGCCCTTGAGAACTGAGTGGCTTGTTAGGCCATTTCAGAGGGCGCTTAAGAGTCAACCACATTGCTGTGGGTCTGGAGTCACATGTAGGCCAGACCAGGTGAGGATGGCAGATTTCCTTCCCTAAAGGACATTAGTGAACCAAATGGGTTTTTATAACAATCAACAATGGTTTCATGGTCATCATCAGACTTTTAATTCCAGATTTTTATTGAATTCAAATGCTACCATCTACCATGGCGGGATTCAAACCCAGGACCCCAAAGCTTTACCTTGGATCTTTGGATTACTAGTCACCCTCCCTGTTCAGAGTGCTCTGCAGCTGCAGATTTTTTATTGAATTCAAATTTCAACCAGTCCAAATTTCACTCGTCCAGTGACAATATCACTACACCACCGCCTCCCCTTGTTGGTACTGCAATGTGTTGGGATGAAATCTGTTCATTTGTTTGGCAGGATTGAGTCAGCAATTTGCTTTGATATTGTCAACTTAGAAACACTAGAATCCACTCTGGAACAACGGCAGCAAAAATATCCTCGACTAAACTAACAGGCCTTCATGTGGCCCACACTAAAAATGCAACTTGAATTTCCATGGTGCATTGAATATAGAAAAAAGTCTTGGGGTACTTCAGAGATGTAATCAGGCCAAAATCAAAAACTGAACCAGAGGAGGTCAAAGGTGAATGTTAAGGAGAACAAAGAGGGGGTGAAGAGACAGTGTCTTAGGGAGGAAATTTCCAAGATGCGGTCTGGGTCTCTGGAAGTAAAGGTGCCAATAGCAATAGGGGAATCAATAGTTATCAGAACAGACAGGCATTTCTGTGACAGCCGATATGAATTCAGGATGGCATGTTGCCTCCCTGGTGCCAGGGTTAAGGATGTCGCTGAACAGCTTCAAAGCACTCTGAGTGGGGAGAGTGACTAGTAATCCAGAGACCCAGGGTAAAGCTCTGGGGACCTGGGTTCGAATCTCGCCAAGGCAGATGGTGGAATTTGAATTCAAGAAGAACCTGGAGTTAAAAAGTCTAATGATGACCGTGAAACCATTGTCGATTGTTGTAAAAACCCATCTGGTTCACTAATGCCCTTTAGAGAAGGAAATCAGCTGTCCTTACCTGGTCTGGCCTACATGTGACTCCAGACCCACGGCAATGTGGTTGACTCTTAAATGCCCTCTGAACAAGGGCAATTAGGGATGGGCAATAAATGCTGGCCTAGCCAGTGACACCCACATCCCATGAATGAATAAAAAAAAACAGCCAGTGGTCATGGTCCATATTAGTTCCACGACATAGATAGAGAGATGTTGTCCTGCAGGCAGAGTTTAAAGAGCGAGGGAAGAAACTAGCAGGCAGGGCCTCAATAATAGTATTCTCCAGGTCACTCCCAGTACCACGTGCTAGCGAGTATAGAAATAGGAGGATAGGGTAAATAAATGCATGGCTGGAGAGATGATGGCTGAGGGGAGGGCTTTAAATTCATGGGGCTTTGGGGTAAATGGGACCTTTACAGGTGTAATGCACCTGAACAGAACTGGGACTAATGATTTTGCAGGTTGATTTGCTCGTGCTATTGGGAAAGGTTTATACAAATTTGGTAGAGGTGTGAGAACCAGAAGGTAATAGTTTAGAGAAAAACCAAGGTGCAAAGAGAATTGGGAAAGACAGTCAGCATTGAAGTAGGAAATGGTAAGATATTAGGTCTGGTCAGAGAAAGAGGGAATGTAATAAGATCTAAATTAGGGTTACTATGAATGTATGTGAATGTGCAGAGTGTGGTAATTAAGGTTGCTGAGCTGCAGACACAGATAGCCATGTGGAAATATGATGTGGTGGTCACAGAGATATGGCTCAATAAAGGCCAAGGCTGGGTACTAAATTTTCCAGTATACAAAGTGTTCCGGGAATGATAGGAAGTAAAGAAAAGAGAAGGGGTGGCAATATTGATTAAGGAGAACATTACAATGCTGGAAAGAAAGGATGTCCTAGAATGGTCCAGAACAGAATCTATTTGGTCCGAGCTAAGAAACAATAGAGATACTATTACATTACTCGGTGTATTCCATTGGTCACCAACTTGTGGGAAAGATAGAGGAATCAATTTGCAAGGAAATTAAAGACAGGTGCAAGATTAGAGAGTAGTTAAAATGGGGGACTTCAACTATTCTAAAATAAACTGGCATAGTAATAATACAAAGGAGAGAGCGGGGCAAGAGTTTCTAGTGTGTGTGTTCAGGACAATATTCTACATCAGATAAAAGCAAAATACTGCGGATGCTGGAAATCTGAAACAAAAACAAAAATACCTGGAAAACTCAGCAGGTCTGACAGCATCTGCGAAGTTGACATTTCGAGTCCGTATGACTCTTCATCAGAACTAAGGAAATAGAGAAATGAGGTGAAATATAAGCTGGTTGAGGGGGGTGGGACAGGTAGAGCTGGATAGGGGGCCAGTGATAGGTAGAGGCAAAGAAGAGATTGCCAAAGATGTCATAGACAAAAGGACAAAGGGGTGTTGACATCAGTATGTTTTCAGTCCAATGCAGAAGGAGGCATTGCTGGATCTGGTTCTGGGGAATGAGGTGGGCCAAAAAAATTAAATGTCAGTAGGGAAACATTTATGGAACAGTGATCATAGTATCACAAGGTTTAGGAGGGCTTTGCATAAGGACAAGGAGCAATGGGGTGAGAATGGATTTAGCCCAGGTAAATTGGAATCAAAGGTTGGCAGGGAAAACTATAGCAGAACAATGGGTTGTCTTTCAAGAAGTGATAGTTCAGATACAGTCGAGGTTTAGTCCCACAAGGAGGAAAGGTAGAGCAAACAAATCCATAGCTCCCTGGATGACATAAGAGATAGAGAATAAGATGAAGAACAAAAAGGTACATATGACATGTCAGGTGGATAATACAACTGAGAACCAAGCTAAATATAAAAGATTCAGAGGGGAAGTGAAAAAAAAACCAAATAAGAGAAGCAAATAGAGAGTATGAGAAGAGACTGGCAGCTAACATTAAAGAGGATCCCAAAGTCTCCTCTAGACATATAAATAGCACAAGGGTGGTAAGAGGAGGAGTGTGGCCTATTAGGGACCAGATAGAGGATTTACACATAGAGATAGATGTTATGAATATTTTATACCTGTCTTAACCAAGGAAGAAAATGCTGCCAAAGTCATAGTGATTGAGGAAGGACATTGGATGGGCTAAAATTTGATAAAGAGGAGACAGTAGTTAGGCTAGCTATACTTAAAGTTGATAAGTCACCAGGACCAGATGAGATACATGCAGGTTACTGAGGGAAGTAAGGGTAGAAATTGCAGAGGCATTGGCAATAACCTTCCAGTTCATCTTAGATACAGAGGTGGTGCCAGAGGACTAGAGAATTGCAAATTATATACCCTTGTTCATGAAAGTGAGTAAGGATGATCCCAATAACTACAGGCCAGTCAGTTTAATCTCAGTGGTGAGGAAACTAGAAATGATAATTCAGGATAAGATTAACCATCACTTGGACAGATGTGGATTAATAAGCAAAACAAGTACAGATTTATTAAGCACAAATCAATGAGAGTAATGAGGTTTGTGTGGTGTCCATGGACATTCAAAAGGCATTTGATAAAGTGCCACATAACAGGCTTGTGAACAAAGTTGAAACCCATGGTATAAAAGGGACATTTATATGCCTAGAGGAGGCTTTGGTATTCTCTTTAATGTTAGCTGCCCGTCTCTTCTCATACTCTCTATTTGCTTCTCTTATTTGTTTTTTTTTTCCACTTCCACTCTGAACCTTTTTAAATTGTGCTCTGTACACCCAAGTCTAGGTCGTTGATGTATATCAAGGAAAGCAAGGCTCCTAACACTGACCCCTGTGGAACCCCACTGTGTACCTTCCTCCAATCCAAAAAACAACTGTTCACACTACTCTCTGTTTCCTAAATTGACAGATGACACAAAACTTGGAAGTACTGTGAACTGTGAGGAGGATAGTGATAAACTTGAAGAGGAGCTAAGAGAGGTTGGTGGAATAGCGGACAAGTGGCAGATGAAATTTAATGCAGAGAAGTGTGAAGTGATTCATTTTGGTCAGAAGAATGAAGAGAGGCAATATAAATTAAAGAATACAATTCTACAGGGAATGCAGGAGCAGAGAGACCTTGGGATATATGTGCCCAAATCACTGAAGGTGGCAGGGCAAGTTGAGAAAGCGGTTAATTAAGCATATGGTGTCCTGGGCTTTGTTGATAGGAGCGTAGAGTACAAAAGCAATGAAATTATGATAAACCTGTATAAAACACTGGTTGGGCAGCAACTGGGGTATTGTGTCCAGTTCTGGGCATCACGCTTTAGGCATTAGAGAGGGTGCGGAAAAGATTCAAGAGAATGGTTCCAGTGATAAGGAACTTCAGTTATGTGGATTGATTGGAGAAGCTGGGTCTGTTCTCTTTGGAAAAGGTTGAGGGGAGATTTGATAGAGGTATTCAAGATCTTGACGGATCTGGACAAAATAGATAGGGAGAAACTGTTTCTGTTTGCGGAAGGGTCGAGAACCAGAGGACACTGGTTTAAGGTAATTGGCAAAAGAAGCAACGGCAACATGACGAAAAACTTGTTTATGCAGCGAGTAGTTAGGATCTGGAATGCACAACCTGAGAGCATGGTGGAGGGAGATTCAATTGAGGCTTTCAAAAGGGAATTGGATAATTATCTGAAGAGAAAAAAGGTGCAGGGCTATGGGGAAAAGGCAGAGAAGTTGGACTAGGTGTGTTGCCCTTGCAGCAAGCCAGCATGGACCTGATGGGTCAAAGAGCCTCCTTCTGTGCTCCAACCAGTCTGTGACTCAATGGTAGGGTGAAAGGAGCAGAAGAAATGCACAAAAGGCCAGAGTGAGAGTACTGGAGAGTTTTCAGGAATGTGAGGGTTGAGTGGAGTTGCCCTGGAGGACATTGCAGAGAAAGGGAGGGATAAGCCCATGAGGGATTTAAACATAGGGGTAAGCATTTTAAAAGATGCAAGATTACATTCACCTTCCGGGTTTGCTTCACACATCAGATATCCACACACGAGAAAGCCTTCCAATGACATCCGAAGCCAATCAATCATGTCTGGAATATTTTCAAGTCTGTCTTCCTACCTCCTGTTGGATTACTTATCAGAGCTTTCATCAACCTTATCATTGATGTAATTTAACCCGCCCAATCCTGATTCCACGGAACTTCATTTCCTGGGCTGGGGGTTGGGCTGTGTTCCATGCAGCTCCCAGTTCCCACTCTGTACAAGTTGCATCCAACTTGTCAATCAGCAGATTAACCGTAAAATATTTCTGCCAGGCTTTGCTTTACGCAAGGGTTGAACAGTAATTAAAAAAAGCTTTGGCTTTGTGCAATGGCACTGAAGAAATCCTCACAAAATTGAATTATTAATATTCAATATAATTTGAGGCAGCTGTAGACTTGGACCTCAAGGAAGAACTCCAGGTTCTTACACCATGTTTGGTCATGTGCGTCTTTGCTGGGGTCACACACATTCCTGGAGATATCATCACAAGGTCTTCTACCTCCCATTGCTCCATCCCTACAATCTCACCATTGGTCAACTTAAATGTCCAACTTCATGTTGCACCAGCTTTGTGTACCAATCAGAATGTTCATTACACAATTGGATGACTCTGGGCTGTCAAAAAGGAAGACTTGCATTTACATAATGCATTTCATAACCACCTTACATCCCAAATCACTTTACAGCTATTGGAGTACTTTTTGAAGTGTAGTCACTGTCGCACTGACAATTGTAATACAGAAAACACAACTGCCAATTCCACAAACAACAAACACTTTACAGCCTTCCGGACTGAATATTGAGTTCAACAATTTTAGATCATGAACTCTCTCCTCCATCCCCACTCCCTTTCCGCTCCCCCCCTTTTTTCCAATAATTTATATAGATTTTTCTTTTCCCACCTATTTCCATTATTTTTAAATGTATTTCCATCCATTGTTTTACCTCTACCTTTTAGCCTATTTCGATCCCTTCCCTTCCCCCCATCCCACCCCCACTAGGGCTATCTGTACCTTGCTTGTCCTGCTTTCTACCCTTAATTAGCACATTCCTTAGATAATATCACCACCTTCAACACCTCTTTGTCCTTTTGTCTGTGACATCTTTTGGCTATCTCCACTTATCACTGGCCCTCTATCCAGCTCTACCCCACCCCACCCCACCCAACCCCCTTAAACCAGCTTATATTTCACCTCTTTTCTATTTTTATTTAGTTCTGTTGAAGAGTCATGCGGACTCGAAACGTTAACTGTGTTCCCCTCTGCAGATGCTGCCAGGCCTGCTGAGTTTTTCCAGGTATTTTTATTTTTATTTTTATTTTTGTTTTGGATTTCCAGTATCCGCAGTTTTTTGCTTTTAATCAAACAATCTGGCAAGTACGTAAGTAACCTTGTATGTGGCAAGTGTTGTAAGATGCTAGGCGTAGTTTGGTATTTGTAGCCTTAGGTAGTTCAACATTAACTACTAGAAACTCTACATAGGTGCAGTAAAGTCTAAGCTAGTAGCTGTTTCTGCTTCTACACACAGGCTCTATTCAAAATCACAACAACTGCTAGATGCAGATCAGGTTTCTTACATCACTGTGTGGGGGACACTATACTCAGTCTCATGTTAACTCTTTATGTGCCAGACTCTTATACTACAGCAAGAACCAGTGAGTCTTTGAATGTGAGGACACTGTTAATCTGTAGCTAACTACATTGTTCTGTTGACCGGGAGACATGAGAGGCCTGGCATAAAGGTTCATGGCCTATTTTTCTTTTTCACTGCACCTGCAGAATATTGATCTGACAGATGTAAGATAGAACATCCACCCCATCATGGTTAATAGTGGGGGATGATGGCATCAGGGTAATGTCATTCGGCTAATAATCCAAAACTCTGGACTAACAGGGCAAGGGTTTAAATTTAACCACAGCAATAGGTAGAGTTTAAGTTCAATGAATAAATCTGCGTGTGAACGCTAGTGCTAGTAATTGTGGTTATGAAAATATCAGCTTTTCAGGATTATATGTAGATATATATGATATATGAAAATATTATCTGGTTCACTAGTGTCCTTGAGGAAAAGAAATATGACATCCATGTGACTCCAGACCCACAGTAATGTGGTTGACTCCCCCGCCCCCCCACCCCCCCCTCCCCCTCCCCCACCCCAGCTCTGAATGTGGTTACTGCATTGAATCATTCACGGCATGTGGTCTTAGCTGGGTGGGCCAGCATTTATTGCCAATGCCTTGGTGCCCCTGAGAGGGTGGTCCTGAGCTGCTCTCTGTATCCGCTGCATGTGGTGCACTTACACCCACTGTGCTGTTTTGGGGGTGACCTCAAGGATCTGTACCCAGGTGCAGTGCTGGAACATCTGGATGCTGACTGACTGGGAGGGGAACTTCCAGGTGGCGGGGCAGCCATCCATCTGCTGCCCTTGTCCTTCTAGGTGGTCGTGCTTCCTTGCTTTGGAGGGTCATACAGCGTGAGTGGCAAATGTGATGGAGGCAGCATCTGGGGAAGGGGGTCAGAGCCCTGGCTGCTGGGAGTGAGTGTACGGCGGCTCCAGGGTCACGGATCAGATGAGCCCTGCGATGTTTCACTCAGGTGGGGGTGGCAGGGCTGCAATGGCAATCCAGGCACAGGGTGGACTAATCGATGCTCCTCTCTCCTTTCAGGAGAAGACCACACACAATAACGCTGAATGGATGCGGACTGGCGGAGGGTAGGCCCACCTATTCATACTCACCCGATATGAGCAGGAGGCTCTCGAGCTGGAGAGGCGCCATGAGCCCAGGTCTACCGGCAGCGGAGAGGTTGGGGTGCCAGTGGGAGGTAAGAGTGCCGTGCACTGAGGTCACAATGTCTGTCATTGAAACATTCCACTGTTGACTGTATATTGAATTCAGCATCCAACATGGGTTTCCCATTGATTATGGAAGGAGGATCGCATCCTGATCTGGGGGCCAGACATGCACATTGACAGTGTTACGGCTTCAACTAATCAAATGCTCTTGTTCCTCCTTTCAGCCTCACTGGAGCACGCCCGGACTGAGGAGGCAGAGGGACTGCCACTGATGCTTGAGGGCCGTGAAGATACACACGCACCAGCATCACACCATCTCAGCCAAGCAGGCACCAGCACAGATACCAGCACCTCGGTGGGGATAAGATCGTCAGCTAGTGTCCCGGGCACTGTGGTGAGGGCACTTCACACTCACTTGAGGTGCAGGCGGAGACAGAGAGTGCCCTTGGTGCCGGCAGTCGGAGGACTGCTGGAGACCAGGAACGTGCTCAGTCGATGGCTGATGATGAGCCTCTGGAGTCGTCCCTGAGGCAGCAGACGCTGGGAGTCCAGCAGGGTCAGGATCTGGCGGAGATACATGAGGGAATGCGTGCCATGGTCTCCATGGTGGAGGAGTCCATGCGCAGAATCAGCAATGCATTGACTCTCATGGCCAAGTGCAATGCTTCCTCCATGGAGAGAGTGGCGACTCTCAAGGAGAGGCTCCTCCAAGAGAACAATGAGGGCTTCTTGGGGTTGTGCTCAGACCTGCAAAACCTCACAGCGACATTGACCTCAGCTGAAGGATTGTTCGATCAAAGCCTCCCAGGTGTCCCTGTCAGTGTGGCAGATGGATTGGGCACCCAGTATCCCAGCTAGGTGCCCATCCATCAATGGTGAGCAGGTGAAGCGACTTCACGTTGGCGCACAAGCTGCCCGTGTCTCTTCGGGCTCCTCTCAGGGCACTCCAGATGAGGACAGCAGCTCCTCCGACCCTCTGCCGGTGACCATGGCATCCAATGAGGCTGCGGTGACTGGGGAGATGCCAGCCATGCCACTGGCCGCTCCCTCCCAGGCAGGGCCATCACAGGCTTCAAGGGCCAGAGATCGCCCATCAAGGTCATCAAGGCCAACAGGACAGCAGAGTGAGCAGGCTATCTCCAATGCCAGTGCCAGCAAGGGGGGAGCACCTAGACATAGTACCAGAAAACGTAAGCGTAAATCACCTTAGGCACACAATGGGCTTCTCACTGGTGGTTTTCTGTTGCCCCCATTTTAGATGCTTCTTAGTCGCTGTGCAGCTCAACACCTTTTAATGAACTTTCATTTCTGTTTTGTTTTATGAAATGATTAAATGTTGTAGTTCTGAACAAGGCTCTGGGTGCTTCATTACTCCTGCAGGTGGACGGGAACCCATGATGCTATGAGTGACTGGTCTGTCATTGAGCTTTATTGACAAGGCACATAGTTAATGTTCCTAACCAGGCAGAGGTTGCTGTCAGGTATCGAGTATGCAGCCTGCAGCCCTGGCATGTGTTGGAGGTCCATCTGTGGTGGGCTAGCTGAAGGATTGTTGGATTAAAGCCTCCCAGGTGTCCCTGCCTCCCTGGAGGTTGCCCGGGTCAGCGTCTATCCCCTCAGCGTTCTCCTGAGCGTGCTCATCCTCGGACTCATCATGTGCAGCCAGAGCATCTGCGTCTACATCTTCTTCCTCCACTGCGTCCTCCCTTTCCAGTGCCAGATTGTGGAGCATGCAGCATGCAACCACTATCAGTGACACACAATCTAGGGGGTATTGAAGTGCACCCCCTGAACGGTCCAGGCATCGGAAGTGCATCTTGAGAAGACCGATGGTTTTCTCTACCATGGCCCTTGTGGAGGCGTGGGTCCTATTGTACCACTGCTCAGCCTCTGTTCTTGGATGATAGAGGGGTGTTGTGAGCAACCTTCTGAGTGGATATCCCTTGTCACCCAGCAGCTGGGCTGGAGCACTGAAGAGCCTTGGTATCTGGGAGTGTCTGAGGATGTAGGCGTCATGGGAACTGCCTGGGTACCTTGCACAGACTTGCAGAATCTGCATCTTATGGTCACACACTATCTGCACGTTCATGGAGTGGAAGCCCTTCCTGTTGACGAAGGCACCGGGCTCACCTGCTGGCACCTTGATGGCCACATGTGTACAGTCTATACAGTCCAGATGCGGGGGAAGCCAGCAATCGCTGCAAAGCCTGGCTGGCCTCATCCCAGCAATAGTGAATGAAAGTCACTGCACGCCTGGCCAGAGCATCTGTCACCAGCTTGACACAAGTGTGGACAGCCGACTGGGAGACTCTGCAAAGATCACCCACTGACCGCTGGAAAGAGCCAGAGGCATAGAAGTTGAGGGCAGCCATGACCTTCAATGCCACTGACATGGGGTGCCCACCCACACAGTTGGAGCTGATCTCAGGCCCCATCATCTGATAGATGGAGGTCACTGTCTCCTTGAGAGACGGAGCCTCCTTCGGCACTGCACCTCAGACATATTGAGGTAGCTGCATTGCCACTTGTAAACCCTGGCAGCAGTATAGTGGCATCTTCTGTGGCCCCTTCCGCCCTGCACTCCCTGTTGGTCCTGCGCCCCTTGTGCCTTCGCCTGCCCTCCCAAAGGTGGCTCCCCTGGAGGCTGAATATGGCCTCCTGGCCTCCTCCCCCTTCTGGCCCTTTCTTCCTCCTCAGAGGAGATGCCTCCAGTGGAGAGCATAACTCCCATTCCCAGGGGAATTGAAGGCTGCCTGAAAACTGCAAGGCCCCAAGAATTTTGTTTCCTCCAGAGTCCTGACCTGAAACCTGTTATTCCTGTCAAAGCAGCTCTGAAGAGATTTGAAGTTCTCCGTTCACACAGGCAAGTCGCAGTAAGTTTCTAAAGTAAATGACTAACAACCAGCATTTGCGAGCCCACTCACCCTCTTATCCCACCCGTGGATGAAATTTTTAAAAATGTGGCCTACCCACCTGCCCGTTCCTCTGAAAAATCATTGTGTATTAATGCCTCCAGGGCCTTAAGTGGCCTGTTAATTAATGGCGGGCGCACATCAGCGCTCATAGCACGCCCGCCCACCGAAATATCGCGATGGTGCACGGTGATGTCGGGACGCACGCCTGGCATCATTGCGCGTCATTTTACGTGCCCCGCCCCCACACGCCGACATCAAAATTCTGCCTACAGAAACTAGGAGCAGGAGTAGGCCATTCGGCCCTTTAAGCCTGCTCCGCCATTCGATCTGATTATGGCTGATCATCCATCTCAACGCCATATTCCCGTTTTCTCTCCATACCCCTTGATACCCCTAACATCCAAAAATTTATCAACTTCTTTCTTGAATATACTCAGTGACCCGGCCTCCATAACCTTCTGTGGTAGAGAATTCCACAGGTTGACCACCCTCTGAGTGAAGAAATATTTCCTCATCTCAGTCCTAAAAGGCCTGCCCCATATCCTGAGACTGTGGTCCCTGGTTCTAGACTCCCCAACCAGGGATTCATCCTCCCTGCATCCAGCCTGTCTAGCCCTGTTAGAATTTTATACATTTCAATCAGATCCCCACTCATTCTCCTAAACTCTAGTGAATACAGGCCCAATCGAACCAATCGCTCCTCATACAACAGTCCTGCCATCCCCAGTATCAGCCTAGTGAACCTTCACTGCACTCCCTCTATGGGAAGTATATCCTTTCTTAGGTAGGGAGACCAAAACTGCACGCAATACTCCAGATGTGGTCTCACCAAGGTCCTGTATAACTGCAGTAAGACATCCCTACTTCTGAACTCAAATCCTCTCGCAATGAAGGCCAACATACCATTTGCCTTCCTAATTGCTTGCTGTACCTGCTTATTTACTTTCATTGACTGGTGTACAAGGACACCCAGATCCCTTTGTACATCCACATTTCCCAATATATCACCAATTAAATAATATTCTGCCTTTCTGTTTTTCACACCGAAGCGTATAACTTCACATTTATCCACGTTATACTGCATCTGCCATATGTTTGCCCACACACACAACTTGTCTAAATTGCCTTGAAGCCTCCTTGCATCTTCCTCACAACTCACAATCCCGTCCAGTTCTGTGTCATAGAAACATACATAGAAGCATAGAAAATAGGAGAAGGAGTAGGCCATTCAGCCCTTCAAGCCTGCTCCACTATTCATCATGATCATGGTTGATCATCCAACTCAATAGCCTGCTCCCGCTTTCTCCCCATATCCTTTGATTCCTTTCGCCCCAAGAGCTATATCTAACTCCTTCTTGAAAACATACAATCTGCCATCAGCAAATTTGGAAATATTGCATTTGATTCCCTCATCCAAGTTATTTATATATATTGTGAATAGCTGGGGCCCAAGCACTGATCCCTGCGGTACTCCACTAGTCACCGCCTGCCACCTGGAAAAAGACCCATTTATTCCCATTCTTTGTTTCCGTCCGTCAACCAATTCTCAATCCATGCCAGTATATTACCCCCAATCCCATGTGTTTTAATTTTGCCCACTAGCCTCTTATGTGGGACCTTATCAAAAGCCTTCTTATAATCCAAATACACCACATCCACTGGTTCTCCCTTATCTATTCTACTAGTTACATCCTCAAAAAACTCCAGTACATTAGTTAAGCATGATTTCCCTTTCATAAACCCATGCTGTCTTTGTCTAATCCCGTTAATGCTTTCCAAGTGTTCTGTTACCATGTCTTTTATAATAGACTCTAGCATTTTCCCCACTACTGATCTTCGGCTAACTGGTCTGTAATTCTCTGTTTTTTCTCTCCCTCCTTTTTTAAATAGTGGGGTTATATTTGCCACCCTCCAATCTATAGAAATGGCTCCATTGTCTATAGAATTTTGGAAGATTTTGGACCAATGCATCCAATATTTCCAGGGCCACTTCCTTTAGTATTCTGGGATGTAGATTATCAGGCCTTGGGATTTTTCAGCCTTTAACCCCACTAATTTCTCTAGCACCATTTCTTTTTTTTACTAATATTGATTTTCTTCAATTCCTCCCTCTCACTAGACCCTTGGTTCCCTAACATTTCTGGGAAATTATTTGTGTCCTCTTTTGTGAAGACAGAACCAAAATATGTGTTCAATTTTTCTGCCGTTTCTTTGTTCCCCATTATAAATTCCCCCGTTTCTGGCTGTAAGGGACCTACGTTTGTCTTCACTCATCTTTTCCTCTTCACATATTTATAGAAGCTTTTATAGTCAGTTTTTATGTTCCTTGCAAGTTTACTCTCATACTCCATTTCCCCTTTCTTGGTCAATCTTTTTGTCCACTTTTGCTGAATCTTAAACTGCTCCCAATCCTCAGACTTGCTGCTTTTTCTGGCAATTTATATGTCTCTTCTTTGGATCTAATGCTATCCCTAATTTATTTTGTAAGCCACGGTTGAGCTGCCTTTCCTGTTATATTTTTGTGCCAGACAGGAATGAATAATTGTTGTAATTCATGCATACGTTCCTTAAATATTAACCATTGCCTATCCACTGTCAACCCTTTTAGTAAAGTTCCCCAATCCATCATTGCCAATTCGCGCCTCATACCCTCGTAGTTCCCTTTCAGAAGTCTTGAGTTAATTCTTCGAAGTTTTTCTGGTAAAGTGCAAAGGAAGTTGCTGTTTCAGCATTCTTGATCATATCAGCTCTTCAAGCTGTTGGAATTTTAATTTTCTTGTCACATTTGTAAACATTTGCACATTGTGCTGAAAAAAAACCCAACAGGCAGACCACTGACACATGTGGTTCAAAGGGGAAAGGAACACAAGTGCCGATGTAATCAGAAGAAATGAAAAAGAGTCTGTAATGCAGGATAGCGCAGAGGAAGGAAGCTGCAAATTTCTGCCGTGCAGTCATTGCATTGCCTCACCAGCTGCACATAGACCGAGTTACTGAAGTCTGTCCACCAAGCAGAAACCAAACACTTCCCTTTTTAACAGTCCTACTGGTAACAGACAAGAAAGAAAAACGGGCAAAGGGAGTAGTGTGGTCTCTGCCAGGCACTGAACAGGGAAAAGTGAACAGAACAGATTTCCAAATGCAAAGCTGCTGTCAATCGTGGCTCAGTTGGTAGCACTGGGTCAGAAGAAGGAAGAAAGGACTTGCATTTATATAGCACCTTTCATGACCACCGGACATCCCAATGTGCTTTACAGCCAATGAAGTGCTTTTGAATTATAGTCACTGTTGTAATATAGTGCTTAACTCAGCAGCCAATTTTTACACAGCAAGGTCCCACAAACAACAATGTGATAATATAGTATTAGGGTTTGTAAGGGTTAATGTGTGGGACTGTGTAAATAGCACCTCTCATAATGATGATACAAGAGAAAACATGATGAGGAGTCAAGAGGGAGAATGTTCATGGCTTCAGCAGTGTGACACCTTGACATGGATAGCTGTACATAGTTCAGTGGTATAAAATAAACCAGTTGTTGCTTGAACAGACCAGTCTCAGTTATCATTCCACAGCTAGACTAAACAACATACGACAAAAATGACCAGATAATCTGTTTTGTTTACTTTGTAATGTTGATTGAAGGATAAATATTAGCCAGGATACTGGACAGAACTCCCCTGGTTGCCCTCAAAACAGTGCCATGGGATTTTTTATGCCCATCTTAAAGAGTGGAAAGAGCCTTGATTTACCATTTCATCTGAAATACAGCACCTCTGGCAGTGCAGCACTCCCTCTGTGCTCCACTGGAGGGTCAGACTAGATCTCTGGAGTGGGACTTGAGCACACAAATCGGATCCTTCTGGATATCATGGGCTCAAACTCCAGGCCAGAAATTAATCTGATGCCCTGTTTATCCTTTGAGGTAGACACGTAAGCAGGTCACCAAACAAAGAGTGCAGAGTCCTCCCTCATGTCCTGCTCAATATTTATCCATCCACGATCATCATTAAAAAAGGTGACTTGTTCAATTATCAGATTGCTATTTGTGGAATATTGCTCTGTGCAAATTGTCTGCCGAGATTCGGACATTGCAACATTGGCTTCATTTCAAAATTATGTGACTGTCTGTAAAACGCTTTGTTCAGAGATTGCGAAAGGTGCTTTAGAAATGCAAATCATTTTTCCCCTCTCTTACACTGATAATCTCTTAAGGGAATAAAGAAATCACTTCTTGTACAACAATATGTGGAGAGATTTTTATCTATCGCGCTGTTTTGCTATGGGAATGGGCAGGTAGGCAGGTGAAAATTTTACTGGTTACCCCTCACTGGCTGCTCAGCTCAATTTTATGGTTTAGACTTGGTTCCTCTGGTTCTATGTGGGACATTGGGCAGCAAGACTCTGCCATCACCTCCGGTCCATCACAATTTCTTTTGCTCCTGCCTAGGTGGTGTCGAGGTCTTAGAGGTCTGCTTTGGTTGTCCCTGTCCTCTTTTTCCATCTGGTGATGTCCTTTCTGTGGCCACTCTGGCGGGGTGTAGGCCCGGGAGGCTAAATGCTTGTCCAGCCAGCCTCAATCGTCTTTCCATCACGATGTCCCACAGGCACTCCTGACCAGCTCTCCGTAGCACTACTTTGTTGGTGATGTTGTCTCTCCATGTGATGCCCAGGATCTCATGTAGGCAGCGCTGGTGAAAGACGACCAACTTACGTGGCACCGCTGATGTTCTCTTCCATCTCTCGCTGGCAGAGATTGCAGTTGGTGCTACTATTGACATGTAGGGTCACAGCTCCATGGCCGTGTTGATGGTGTTGGATGCCCAGACCGTGAGGAGCTGCTAGAAGACTGATGCTGCTTTGCTGATTCTTGTGTGGACGTCGATCCTGGAGATGTTGCTTCCTGAGTAGGGGAAGTGGTCGACAACCTCGATGTTCTGCCCGATGGTGATGGGAGGGCCTTGTTGCTGTCCAGTCATCACTGTTTGCTCTTACCACAGCTGCTGTGTAGACCAGCATTGGCGCCACTACTCTCAAGACTGGTGATCATGTCTTGGAGCGCAAGCAATTCTTCGGCCAGCAAGGCGATACCTGCGAAATCCAGGTCCATCAATTGGTGGTGTTGTCACGGGATGCCAAAAGTCTGCACCCACCATCGTCTTCCTCATAACTAAATCAATAGCCAAGAGGGAAAGGAATGGGGAGAGTATGCAGCCATGCCGTACTCCTGTGATGATGTCGAAGGAGTCCACAATGCCCATGCAATTTTATCACCAGGCCTTGAAAGACCAGCAATCCTGCCTCAAACAGGCCAAGCTTCATTAAATTATTTAAATCAGGCGTTGACCTTGACCTAGAAGAGCTAAGCAATTAGAAGCTGAACCAACGCTCTTCCTGCGTCCGCAAGAATCTTTCCACTGCTCGCCCCTCTATGCCTTGTTCCCACTTTCAGAACCTACTTCCACAACAGGCCTGCAAAGGAACCCCAAAGCCAAATTTCTTATCCCCCTTCACCCCACGAGTCAGCTGTTTGCTACCATTTGTTCTGCATTGGCAACTCAGCTGAAAGTGTTTGAATGAAGCCAAACCACAAAAATGTTTCTCGTCTCTCGCTGGTGCCATCAAGTGGGCAGTGAAATCACTCTGCCCACCAGCCACTCCACTGAGTATCCAAAACAAGCAGCTCTGATCTCTGTCTTTATATGGGCAGCATATGTTTCAACCAGGGGGCTTACCCATTGGGCACCAGCATTGCTACAATGACGCTTATGGTCACTCACATCATTGTTGTTTATGGGAGTTTGCTATGTGTAAAAGTCATTTATGGAGATCATTTAGGCAACTTAGCAATATAGCTGCATTCCCCATCAACATTATATTTGCAGATCAACTCAACATGTCTCTGAAATGTTTCACATCTGTGAATAACTCTTAACCGTCTATTCTTTTGATTTTAATATCATTGCGCTTGAAGACTTTTACATTAACAAGTGGGAGTTATATAATTACTGGACTTGAATCCTAGATGGCACTGTAAACTGGGTAGGAAGGATTTCAAGGAAGAGAATGCCTCCAGATGGAATATTGCCAAGATTCCAGCACTTCCAAGATCAGCAGCTTATTAATTGCCAACTGTACTTGATTGCAAAACAGGGAGCAGCAAGTTTGAGCATGTAGTATGTGCAGTGTTTACTCGATCTTCTGTGCTGTGACTTTTTTAAAAAGAACTGACGGCCCTGACAACCCTTTATGATCAGAGCAAAGTTGAGTTGGAGGCAGCATGGAGATTTAGAACCATGTAAACAAACGCAGAAACATTGCCCCGGCTGCTGTAGTGTGGCCAGCACAAACAAAATGATGCACAGACAACCCACAGAGGTGATCTTATATATTCCACTGCAGGGATGATACCGGGGCATGCTAAAATGTATTTTTGAGGCTGACTTGTATCGAATACCTTACACCGCACCAGCCCCCAGTGTGCCGAAATACTGGAGATCACTAGCCATGGCCAAAATCTCAGCCAGCAACTTGCATCGTGCCTTAATCATGGAAATGCTTCCAGAGGTGCTACAAAGAGCTGTGATCAAACAAAAAGGAACACAGAGCCAAAGAGGGAGTGTCGCCTTCAATGATTTTGTTCATCTGTGTGTGATTATGCTAGTCTGGTCGCTGATCCTTTGCTTGGTTGCCTCTAGGTGGAGCTCGATAGTTAAGCAATCTGGGAAAGTTCCAGAAAGGGTCCGGGGCTCCCGGCAAAGAGCACAGGCGGAATTTACCACTCCGGAGAACAAGTGCGGTGGTGGCCGGGAAAGTCGGCAAGGCTCCTGCTGGCCACAGGGAAGGTTAATGCGGCAGATTGTCCACTTTCTCCTCATTATTGCATTGCATAAATGAGCAACTCGTGGCATCTCATGGCAGGGCGGTCTGGGATTCGTCCGCCCCGCGTTACCTCATCGGGTCAAAGTGCCAGATGCCACGTTTAAACGGCACCCGGACAGACACACGCTTTCACACTCTGCAGCCCAGGACTTGTTGTGGAAAGCACCCGAATGATTCCGAGAGGCCGTGAAGTTCAGTGACAAGTGCCCTGGAGAGACTCCTCAAGACAGCCGAGGACCGATGGGAGGTCCTCTACTCCCGTGATGGGAGCCCAAACTCATCTGTGCAGGCTTGGAAGGAGGTCGCCAGGGAGGTCAGCGCCTGCGGACCTCAGGAGAGGACCGCTCTCTGGTGCTGGAAGAGGATGAATGATCTCATCTGCTCCGCCAGGTTAAGTCAACCTTCTCCTCACTCTTAACTCACACTCTCATAAGGCAAGCAGGCATTCTCAGGGTACAGTCCACAGGGATCTCACACACTACCAGCCCAAGGGGATATCATCACTGATTCTCTCTCACACACTTTAACATCTCCATCTCTTGTCACGTCCTGCACAAGTCGCATCTTCAGCCCTTACGTAGGTTTACTCTGTACGCACAGCAGGCAGGCATGTTTATGGTCTGCTTTTGCATACATCCTGCTCACAGTCTGTTCATCCATCTTTACACAGGACAAGACACTGGAGGGGGGGATGCTGGAGCTCAGGCCACTCACCCACTTTGAGGAGCAGGTGGCAGACCTGGCTGGTGAGGGCAGAGACCACTCCTGCATCGAAGGCAAGATCGTCATCTTCCAACAAGCCGGTGAGGGTCCATCTACTCGTCTTCACCCACCCGCCGACACTGTGAGTGCTCTTTAATGTAGGTGACCCTCCAGCCAATCCCTAATTGTCTCTTCTCTCTATTAGAGCCACCAGCAAGAAAAAGGGGAGGGACACAGCTAGCCAGCTCAATAGCCTCAACCCCCAGAGCACCGCGGGTGAAGATCCTGAGGAAACATCCAAAGAAACATCCGTCACTGTGTTCACCTGCACCCTCCACCAGCACAGAGACACGCACCTCGGTGGGACTTCATCCGAGAGCAGGCTCTGGGTCCCCATCCGGTGAGTGCAGCACGGGTTCGGGTCCACAGCAGGCGGAGGCAGTGACAGCCAAGGTCTCCGACACTCGGAGGACTGCTGGAGGCCAGGCTCCTGCTGAGTCCGAGTCTGATGACGAGCCTCTGGAATGGGCCCTCGGAGAGATGTTGGAGCTCCAAAGACGGGCAGGGGCACGGCGGGCAGGGTTGTCAGAGGCCGTCAGCAGATTAGAACGTTCTGTTCCAGCTCCACGTTCTGTCTGGTGTTGTGGCACCGACATGTGAGCGTATTGAGGTCACCATTGGAAGGGTGGCGTCCGCCATAGAGACCCTGGTCCATCAGAGCACTCAGTTTCTGCTGGATATGCACTCAGACTTGCAAACCATCGCTCTAGCCATGAGTGGGATCCATAAATGGCTGGGTGAGAGGGGGACAGGGCACCTCAATCTCCCTCCACGAGCTCCTTCTCCTCCAGGAGCCAGGGAGGGGCCCTCGGGCACCCACAGGGAGGAGGAGTGTCAGCTGGACACCCGGGGACGATCCACCCAGGACCCTCAAAGGCTGTCCGGCCGCTGAACGTTCCTTCAGGCCGTGGAAGGTGCAGCTACCCTACAGCAGGAGACCCTTATCAGGCTGGGGCGCTCCAGGCTTCAGGCCTCCAGAGGGCACCCGCCAAGGTCATCGCAGATAGGGCATGGCAGTCAGCAGGCTGCCTCCATCTCTGCTGCGGATGTCAGGGACACACCTAGACAGAACAGTAGGGTTAGGAAAATTCAGAAGTACCGAGCACAATGGTGGCACGAGTGTTCACTCGCTGGCCAGAGCCCCTCTCGCTGGCAGGGTTTTCCGATCCTGCCAATGGGCTTTTGAATGGCTCCCAGCACCAAGGCCGGAAAATCCCAGTCAGTGTAAACGCTTTGCACATCTCTAAATATGTTTTGCTTTTCTGAAAGCCTCATCTACTTCAAATGATGCGATGCTCCAAGGTCATCCAAGTGTAACAGATGCAACCCCCCCCACCCCTCTCCCTCCCTTATCTCCTATCATGTCCCTCAGCTCTATGGTGTTTCCAATCTCAGCTCAGTAAGTCATTTTCAAGTCCACAGAGGTGACATGAGCAAAGCCAGTTGCTCTAACATGGTATTTGAACAATTCAAATGTAAGGCTTGTGTCCCAGGATCATACCCTGTGGTCTCATGAGTATAGATTTTGCAGTTTTGTGTATTCTCCTGATGCTGCTGTACTGGAGTCTGTTCTCTGAGGATGTTAGAGGTTTCAGTGGAGACCAGCTTTGGAGTCATTCCAAGCCGGTGCATTTTTCAATGGCCTCCATGCAATGTCTGTCAGATTTGGGTGTGGGTTACAGTTTAAGTAATAGTCGGTGACCTTAGACGTTCGTGTCGGCCTGCAGTGTGACGTTGTGACCACGTTTACGGCTAAACATTACTCCTATAATAGCTCCTGCTCTCCACCTGTATGATTCAGAACAATGGACTACGCTAACACTCAGCGAATCCTAAAATGCCTGCTCGATGGCCATGACTATGTGAGGTTCGAGGTGTGTGTCTGGCCTTGTGATACCGGCCTGTTACATGTGACAATGCTGGTTTGTACCTGAGCATCTGGCTCGTGTGGCTTGACAGAGTCCCTGGGCTAGCTCTCAGAAGGGCAATTGACACGGTAATCTGATCGTGACTCTGCTTTCAGTGTCCTTGGCTTCCTCATGTACATGTTAATCTGCTAGAGTGAAATATGGAGCCCTCTGATGGGAAGAGAGTGAAGCTCCAGTACATCTGCTGTGTGCTCTTTATTATCAACAAAGTTATAGAGTAATGCTTAAATGCAGTGTCGAGACTGACTGGGCCACCTCACTCCCAGATGCCAAGGCAATGCTGGATGTGAACTTGGGAAGCTCCAGATAAAGGCTGGGTCATTAAGAGGCTTGTTAATGATCAGACGATGGTGCTGCTGAAGCTCTCTCTGTGCACACAAAAGTAACTTGACCCACAAGCTCGCATTCATGACTGACAGTGACAGATCACAGCCTCCTATAGTACAATCTCATGCTGGGGACTCAATCTGAGGATGAGGCCATAACATTATTCTTGCATGAGGGATGGCCTTTGGAGAGATGCTGCAGTCCAGATTCAGATCAGTCCTCAGACAGTCAAGCAAGAACCAGTGATTGGTGATTGTCCTCCTTGAGGCACCTTGCAACGTTTTAGGCATATTGCCATGAGTGTGTCGGTGTTTGCAATGCTGTTCCTGCCTCTTGAAGGCTGCTATAGGCAGTGAGGTGGTGGGGGGGGATGATTGAAAGGACTGCACAATGTTCACTTGCTTCACAGTGAGCGCTGATGGGGTTCTTATCCCATTATAGAATGGCCACATGCTCCTGAGGCTGCCTAGCCTTCCAAGGCTGAGGCCATCATCACACAAGATGCTGACTACTCATTCAGAGATTGATGTCCTTCATTGAAGTGTTGAGGCAGCAAAGAGGGGTCTGCTTCGAGGGGTCAGGTGAAATGGGTTTGTATGAGTTAGTTATCTTCATTGCTCTGGAACCTTGTCGCTACAAGGGGCTCACGGGCACATCTGTCACATCTGGCCTGTGTTATGGCCTCTTCCTGTGGGACGTCAACATCCTCGCCCTCTTCAAGCTCATCCCTCTCAACAGCCTCCTCATCGGAGGAGACGTGCAGCTCCTGCATCTCTCCATCTGGCAACTCATTTGGTGAGCCAGGTTGTGCAGGAGCGCAGCAAACCTTGATAATGCAGGACACGCTCTGGGGAGAGTACTGGAGAACACCACCCGACCGATTCCAGACATCAGGAACACATCTTCAACATGCCGATGGTCTGCTCAATCAAGGAGCAAGCTGCAGAATGAGCCACATTGTACCTCTCCTCTGAAGCACTCTGCGGCTGTTTTACTGGTGTCATTAGCCAGGTTTTTGGAGGGCAGCCTTTATCATTAATTAAGCCAACCCTGAAAGCACTGAGGGCCCTTGAAAATCTGTGGCACCTGTGAGCAACTCAAGATGTAAGAGCAATGTGAGTTCTCAGGGTACCTCACACAGACCCTGCGTAATCTGCTTTTGGAGGTCACAGATCAGCTGCACGTTGTGAGAGTGGGAGATTTCGCTATTGATGAATCATAGTGGATGCTGCCAGGGAGCTCTTAATGCCACATGTGTGCAGTTAATTGTGTGCCTCACTGACTAGGGCATCGGTGACCTGCCGTATGCACTTATGAGCAGAGGATTGTGAGATTCCGCAGAGGTTCCCAGTGGAGCCCTGGAACAAGCCACTCGCAAAAAGGCTGAGTGCAGCGGTCACCTTTAGAGCCACTGGCAATAGATGGCCTCCCAGTCCATGTGGCGTCAGATCCTCCCGAAGAATGTGGCAGATGTGAGTCTCCACATCACTTGATAAGCGTCTTTGGCACTGTCTCTCGCTCATCTGCAAGTATGAGAGGCATCTTCGATAACCCCGGGTCGCGCCAAACGCCTCTGTGGAATTGCTCTCTCCTCCTCAGCCTCTGGGTTGTCATGGAGCCCCGCTTGTCCGTGTTCCTCAGGGCGAGACTCTTCCCTTTGCTCTGCCTGATGGGGACTGGCCCTTCTTCCCCTCCTCAGTTGTATCAGAGCCATGAGGTAGGCAGCATTGCCAGCTGCCTCCATGCTGCACTCCTCCTAATGTCTGTGGAAAAATAGTTCAGAGACATGATTGAACATAGCCTTGCAATAATCACCTTCCATCGCCAAGCTAGGGAGTCATTGCAAAGCCCTTGGGCTGCCCTCATTCCAGGCATTCCATTCCCAGATCCTCCCTTGCAGCTGTAGCACAGCCTTAAGGATCACTGGCAGCTGAGTTCTCCCCCACTGTCCGCACCCCCATGCCCCAGGCATGACAGCACTTTCACAAAGTGGGTAGGATCTGGATGAGTACAGCCAGATGCTATCAGCCTCCATCAGGGCAGTGTCAGGCTGCATCCTTTAGAACAGACTTGAGCCCAACCTTACACTCATGTTATGACTATAATCACTGAGCTGTGTAAAGCCTGAACACCTCATCTGCAATGTATAGGGTTGTTTGGAACATTTTGCATATGTACTTTAGCAGTGGCTCCTTTATAGTTAGATCCTTCTGATCCTTTGCAGGTTCCTATGAGGGGAACAAATGGTCAGTTATACCCAATCTACATTAGGCCCCAAGCCTAATAGATTCTCGCAGGAAGGCACACCATGAGTTAAGCTGCCCAAATCCTTCAATTGGCATTTGAATTTTCCTAATATGCCTCAGCTGAACCTTGCTCTCCATGTTCTGAAGCAGAAATTATTAGGGTGCCCCTTCAATCAGCACAAGAATGCAGTAGCCCACTCCTTCCACAAGCCCTCAGACCCTTACCCTAGTGATTTTTTTCGAAGGTTATTTTTCAACTGTGTCATTACATTGGCTATTGTAATGGGGCTGCACTGCTTCTATTATGGGACCAGCTTCCCACCCCCTCCCCAACACCCCTTCCCCTGTGACCGCCCAAGTCCCTCCTAACGTCCTGGAAGAACATCACATACAAGTTCACAGACCGCATCTCGAATACTGTGTGCCGTTTTGGTCTTCTTATTTAAGGAAGGAAGTAAATGTGTTGGAGGTGGTTCAAAGGAGATTTACTAGACTGATACCTGGAACGAGCGGGTTGTCTTATGAGGATAGGTTGGACAGGCTGGGCTTATTTCCACTGGAGTTTAGAAGAGTGAGGGGTGACTTGATTGAAGTATATAAGATCCTGAATGGTCTTGACAAAGTGGACGTGGGAACAATGTTTCCTCTTGGGGGCACTGTTTTAAAATTAGGGGCCGCCCTTATAGGACAGAGATGAGGAGAATTTTTTTCTCTCAGATGGTTGTGCGACTTTGGAACTCTCTGCCACAGAAGGCGATGGAGACGGGGTCATTGACTATTTTTAAGGCAGAGGTAGACAGATTCTTGTTAGGCAAGGGAATCAAAAGAGGTAGATGGGAACATGGAACTCGAAATACAAGCAGATTAGCCATGATCTTATTGAATGGCGGAGCAGACTCAAGGGGCCGAATGGCCTACTTCTGTTCCTATTTCGTATGTTTGTAAGTTTCCCTCTCTACAATCACTCTCCTGCCCCCACGTTGCTCTACTAGATATCCCTGTCCTCCCTCCTGAACTGTTTTCTGTGCATGTCCCCATGCCCCTTGTCAACTTCACCCTTCTCCATCTTGAGGCCCTATGCGCAGTGACCTATTGAGACCAGCGAGTGCCCCCCCCTTACTTACCAGCTCCCCATTTACAGGCTGCAGATGCCATCCCTGACTGTGACTGTGCCACCTGTGGCCCAATACCAAGCCACCAACCCCCAGGACCCAAATGTACGAGGCACTGACCACGTCCTGCACACTATGCTGTGCACAATCGACACAGCACAGACAGGGCCTCCCCCTCCCTGGACTGGGACCAAGACACGCGTGCCAGGCACAGCCTTGTAGCACAGTGTGCTCTGACCCAGGACTGCCTCATAATTATCCCCTCTCTTCATTTAACTGCCCCACCTCCCCCAATTATGTGTCTCTGCCACCCTTTCCCTCCCTGCCCCCCCCCAGGTCAAGTGTGTGCCTTCCAGCCCCCTCCCTTCCTACTGATTTTGCCCGAACAGCCTTGGCACGGAGTTGGGAGCAGCTGTGAGAGTAGCGCAGTGAGAGGCAGGCAAACACTCGCAGACAAACCTCAAAGTTGCGAGTGAAGTGCAATTTGCACGTTGGTTATATCTGGTTGTGAATCACGTGGGTCTAATTACCATCCGGCGAGGAGATTAGATTGGGAGTGAGAGCGTGATTTTGTTGTGCTGGGTTTCTAATGAGCATTTCATGAGATGCAAAGGCATGCAAACGTGTTTCCTGACATGGCACAGCTGACAATCCAACCCGCCATGAGAGTCGGCGCGGTGGGGTTGGGGTGGGGGGGGAGGGTGGGGGTGTCAATATTGCAACCCATTTTCCTGCCAGTGGAAAACTGACCTTTGGCCGCACTCCGAATTTTCCAGCCCCGCCAGCCACAAAGCCCACCGCTGGCAGGAGCAGAAAATCCTGCCCTATGAGCGATGAAGGCAGGGGGAACAATTTGGATTGGACAGGTTTGCATTGGTCAGGAGTGAGTCAGTTTATTTTGGGAAAGATTTCAACGCAGGTTTTCCCAGAACGATATACATGAATATTCTGATATTGCTCAATTGATTGAATCATCATTCATATTGCAATTGTTGAGTCCCTCATTTCCTTGTCATTATAATACACTTATCCATATGTCCGCAGGTGTATGATATGACAGCCCACATCCCTCACAGAGTTTTGATCCATTCCAAATTGCACCGTTTCTTTCCCATGTCACTCTTGTGCCACATGGGCCTCTGAAATTTTAGATCAATTGATCCTGGTGTTTATGGGGAGTAAGTGACCTTCACCTCACCAGTGACTATGAGGTACATAGACACTCCTTTCACCCGCCTTTCACAGCGCTGCTGAGAGATCTTGGTGCTCCAATGAAGCTGTACCAGGGCTGCTGCACGGGGGTAACATCAACAGGGAGGAGGAAGACAGAGGCATGACTGTGGGGGGGTGGGGGGTGGCAGAGAGTGGAGTCAGGGAGGCAAAGGGGGAAGACAGAGGTATGATGGGGGGAGGGGAGAGAAGTGAGTGAAGCCAGGAGTCGTGGCTGGATGGTGGGCTAGGTGCAGCGGGGCAGGGAAGTGAGTAGCGCACAAGAGGGAAGACTGGAACACAGGCAAATGACTGTGGGGTTGGTGGAAAGCGCGTGGGGCACAGGAGAGAAGGCTGGAACATGGGTGCATGACTTGGTGTTGTGTGGAGGTGGTGGGGGTTGTCAAAGGTACAGAGGGTGGTAGTGTGATGCAGTCCTGGGGCTGGGGCTGAGGCCACACTGCCGGGGGCAGATTCAGAAGACAGTCCTGGGACTGAGTGGGCCATGCTAGAGGGTTCTGCATGGCACGCATGTCTTGGTCCTGGTCTTGGGAGGGACAAGGTCTCTCTAGGCAGTGATGGTCAGGCACAGCATGGTGTGCAGGGCATGGTCAGTGCGCTACAGTGGTTGGTCTGGGAGTTGGAGGATCCATTTTGGGAAGCAGATGGCACAGTCATGGTCAGGGGAGGCATCTGCATCCTGTAAAGTGGGAGCTGGTAAGTCATCGGCAAGTATTGGAAGGTCTCATGGTGGGTGAAGGGTGTCCTGGAAAGTCACGGTATATGTGGCCTCAAGAAGGGGAGGGATCAGGTCAACAAAAGACATGGGGACATCTACAATAAATGGTTCAGGGGGAGGACAGGAATATCAACATAAATGAAGATTAGCTCCCAGGTGACAGGGGAGGCAGGAGAGTGATTGGAGGGAGGGGAATTTGGATGTGGTGAGGATGGAGGAGGATAGGAGGTGGCTGGAGGGTAAAGGGGGGGTGGAGGTTGGAAGCTGACCTCAAACATGAACTGCAGCGATACCATCCTGACTCAGATCTCAAACAACTGAGTTGAAAAGTGAAGTTTGAAAAAAACGCCCGGGGAAGGGGTCTGAGGATGGTGGGGGAGGGGTCTGAGGGTGGTGGGGGAGGGGTCTGACGGTGGTGGGGGAGGGGTCTGAGGGTGGTGGGGGAGGGGTCTGAGGGTGGTGGGGGAGGGGTCAACAACAGCAAATTTGAGCTGACTGAGGGATACCCTAATTTTCAGCTCAAGTCCTGCAGGTCATGACTCAGCTGAGAACTGTTAACGTGTGTCTAATACCAGATGAAGCAGTTTGGCACCTCAACATTGAGAAACCGTTAATGATTGGGGAAACATTTAATTTGGTCTGTTTACCCATATGTCAGTAAGGGAGGCATGTAAAGAGGGAAGGGGGTGCAAACAATTAAGGTGCTACAGCTGTTGGGCATAAGCATCAAGCTCTATACAAGGCCCCACACAATCATTTCAATGGTCAGGTCTTACAGACCACAACTCTTGCAGTCATGAAATTGGAGCAAGGCTGGTTCGGTGTCTAGGCTGGCAGTATCCTGACTGAGGGTAAGAGCACATGGTTATAATCAGCCTGTTCAAAGACCCTTAGTGAATGCACAGTCATGTCGGACGGGGATGTTCAGCCACCTGTGAACCTTCAGGATGTGCTTCAGCTATAAGGTAAGGCCTGGGGATGACACGTAAGGAATGAGGTCAGGTTTGTGGCTCCACCTTGACCTTGTGGCCTGCCAATTGAGGGTAAGGTGTTATCATCTCTCCATTCTATTTGTCCCCAGATAGAAAGAGGAGTGTACGATGTAGGCTACAGGCAAAGCTGCCTTCTTGATAGCTCTGATGCAAGTGAGGAGAAGGGCCCATTGCCATGTGGCACAGCTCAGGGGAGAGCGTTGCCTTGAGGATCAAGAGCCAGCGGGGGCCAAAGCAGACCCTGATGCTGCCAAGGAGGCGTTTGGCTCGATGAAGGGACTACAGAAGATGTCTATCATACATGCAGATGAGCGAAAGCCAGTGTTGTAGGTGCCTGCGATTGTCAAGGGATGTGGTGGATCATATCTGCCACATCTTCCACAAGGATCTCACCCTGGGCGGACTGGGAGGCCATCTAACGCCAGCTGAAGGTAACTGCCACTCTCAACTTTTTTGCCATTGGATTGTTCCAGGGCTCCACTGGGGACCTCTGTGGAATATTTCAAGCATCCACTCATTGATGCCCTTTTCAATAAGGCCCACAGCTCTCCATGGATGAAGCCAGCCAGGCTGCCAGTGCAGTAGGATTTGCAGCAATCTCCAGCTTCCCACAAGTGCAGAGTGCCATCGACTGCACACATTTGACCTTAAGAGATCCCTGGCAGCAGTCAGTAAGATTTATCAATGGAAAGGCTTCCACTCTCTCAGCTAATCTGTGATCAACTGAAAGCAGATTGTGCAGGTTTGTGTGAGGTACCCTGGGAACTCGCATGACTCTTATATCTTGAGTCACTCCCAGGTGCCGCAGATCTTCAAGGACCCTCAGCGAATTCAGGGTTGGCTCCTCGAGGATAAAGGGTACCCCCAAAACATGCGGCTAATGATGCCATTCGGTGGCCACAGACTGCTTCAGAGGAGAGGTACAATGCAGCACATTCTGAAACATGGCCTTCATTGGGCAGACCATTGGCATATTGAAAATGCGTATCAGATGTCTGGATCGTTCAGGCGGCGCTCTCCAGTATGCATCACAGAGGGTTTCCCGCATCATCGTGGTTTGCTGCGCCCTATACAGGTTCTGCAAAGGGGCAATGAGTTGCCACATGGAGCAATGGAGGAGCTACAAGTCTCCTTGGATGAAGAGGACATGGAAACGGATGAAATCGAAGACTTCCATTGCTCTGCATCATGTGTGTGGAGAGGGGGATCTGAAATAGGGGTAATGTTCTGCCGTAAATACGGTTACGAGTTAATGCTGCAGGCAGGCAGGGAATGCTAAGGTCCTCGATAATTACTTAAACTGTAACCCCAACCTGACAGTCATTGCATGGAGACCATTGCAAAGTGCACTTGGTTGGAATGACTCCAAGGCAGGTCATGATAAATACCTATGACATAAACAGGGATCTGGCTTCAGTGCAGCTGCATCAGGATCATCAGTAACCTTACAAGATCTAGACTCATGAGGCCAGATTATATGATGCTCTGAGACAAGGCTTACTTATGCATTGTCCAAACACTATTTAGGGACTGGCTTTGTTCATCTTGCTTGTGACAACATGAAGGTGACTGACTGAGCTGAGATTGAGGGAGACAACATAGACCTGAGGGACATGATGGGAAATACTTGAGGAGAGGAGGGGGACCCTTGGATGACTGCAGGACGTTGCAGAAAAGCCACCAGTACCTGAGACTCTGAGGGAGAGAAGCAAAATATAAACAAAGGTGCAAAGTATTGTTATGACCACAGCAGATGTTAATTGCTGAGCAAACTAAATCCCAAAGGGAAACCTGGTTTACAGGCCATACCTTTTTCTTATTCTGAAAACAAGAGGAGAACGTACTGATCTCAGCAGCAAGAAGTCCAGTAACACATTTGGGATTTAAAAAGTTAAAAGTAGAAGTTTTATTAACAAGAAGAAAAGGAAACTTAAACACAAGATTACACTTGCAAGTTAAAATTTGTCTTACAAAACATTCCCCCCAAAAACTCCCTACTTGGTCAGACCTACAAGTAAACACCTTCCAGGCACCACTCCCTTATATAAAACAAAAACAGAATTACCTGGAAAAACTCAGCAGGTCTGGCAGCATCGGTGGAGAAGAAAAGAGCTGACGTTTCGAGTCCTCATGACCCTTCAACAGAACTGAAGTATAGTTAGGAGAGGGGTGAAATATAAGCTGGTTTAAGGTGGGGGGCGGGGGGAGAGAAGTTGAGGGTGTGGTGATTGTGGAGATAAGCAAGCAGTGATAGGAGCAGATAATCAAAAGATGTCACAGACAAAAGGATCAAAGAGGTGTTGAAGGTGGTGATATTATCTAAGAAAAGTGCTAATTAAGAATGGATGGCAGGATACTCAAGGTACAGCTCTAGTGGGGGTGGGGTGGAAAGATTGACAAGGTATTAGTTGTAGATTTAAAAATAATGGAAATAGGTGGGAAAAGAAGAATCTATAAACTATAAAAATCTAATAATATTACCCAAGGCAAACTGCTGTAGCTTTAATAAAGGCATACCACATGACCTTTTGAACTCTCTCACACTCTGCTGTGGAAATCCAAGACTTCAGAACAAGACTGCTTTTTGCAGCCCAAGACTTTTCTGGCTTGATGGGATGGCTGATTCAAACTGCACCTTCTCTCGGCCTAGAGCTGTTTCCAGGAGATCTTCCTCACACAGCCAACAGTCCACACTAAGCTCTCCACACTAACTCTAAACCACCCTTTCCCCCCCTTTCATCTCAGGTTCCATTGTTCTCACACCTTTTTGAAACTCAAATCCTTCCAAATATAAAATCTTTCATGTTTCTATTTTGTCTCTTTCTGGTTAATAAAATGTAACATACCCTCTTCTATTTACCCGTGAAACTCCTGTAAGATGCAAAAATATTTCTTGTCACCTCTGACTTCCCTTTGATATTCAAACAAACTCTCAACTTATCCAAAAGTGCAAATATTGGATCCAACCTATTTACTTTTACCTCAAATCTACCATAATATCTTATTACAAATGCACAAACCTTACACCGATCCTTTCATGTCTTAAACCTCCAAGACAACCTTCTTCACAGAATAACACAATATTCCCCAAAATACTTTTAAAAATTCCATTCCCACAGTATTGGACACCTGTGCCACCAATGTGCTTGCAGTACTTCTTAAGTTTTCTAATCTTACCATTATATCTAGATGCAGCCCCGATAGCCGCAGCTGAGATGGAGGTAGCTTGCTGGCTTCTATGCCCTGTTGTGTAAGATGACCTTTGCGGGCGTTCTCTGGAGGCCTAAGGCCTAGAGGGCCCCAGCCTGATAAGAGTCTCCTGCTCTGGGGCAGGTGCACCCTCCTCAGCCTGACGTGCTGGAGTTGGAGGCAGAAGGGATTTGGAGCATTTGAGCAACCTTGAAGACTCCTCTGTGGATGGCCCCAGGGGTGTCTGGTTGATGCTCCTCCTCCCTGTGGGTGCCCGAGGGCCCCTCCCTGACTCCTTGAGGAGAAGGAGCACCTGGTGGGAGGCCGACGTCCCCCTCTTATCTAGCATCTTCTGGAGCATACTCATGGCTAGTGCAATGTTGTGCAGGTCCGAGCGCAAATCCAGCAGAAACAGAGCATTCTGGTGGACCAGGGTCTCCACTGTGGCTGCCATACTTCCAATGGTGATCTCAATGTGCTTGCATGCTGGAGGCAGGATATCAGACAGAACGCGGATGGCTTCCTCCATTCATCATTTTAATCTGGTGACAACCCAGTCTGCTGTTCCCCTGCCTGTCTTTGCAGCTCCAATATTTCTCAGAGAGCTGGTTCCAGGGGCTCATCACCAGGCTTGGGCCCAGCAGGGGCCTGGTTCCCAGCAGCTCTCCAAGTGTCAGAGACCTCGGCTGTCACGGCCTCCGCCTGCTGTGTCTGTGAGGTGACCGTCAGATAGTGACCCCGAGCCTACTCTAGAACTAGGTCCCACTGAGATGTGTGTATCTGTGCTGGTGTAGGGTGCAGGTGAATGCAGTGACAGGTCTTCATTGGATGATTCCTCAGTCTCCTCTTCCAAGGTACTCTGGGGGCTGGGGTGGATGCGATGGCTGGCACTCTGTCTCCGCCTTTTCTTGCTGGTGGGTGGAATGGAGAAAATAGATAATTAGTCATTGGCTACACAGGCACCTACATTATAGGACACTCACAGTCATTGTCTGCTTGGGGCCGATTTCTACTGCATGGACCCTCACTGGCTTGTTGGGAGACACCGATCTCACCTTCTGTGCAGGAATGGTCTCTGTCCTCACCAGCCAGCCAGGGGAGAGTGGCATAAAGACAGATGGATAGATTGTGAGTACCATGGGTGAAAGAGAAGATCAGAAGCACGCATGCCTGCTGTGTGTGCTGGGTCCTTCCCAGTAGGATGTTATATGAGATGGTGATGCTCAAATGTCTGTCAGACGATCAGTGCTGATGTCCCTTCTGCTGGTGGTGTGTGAGATATCTGTGGACTGTAACCCTTAGAATGTCTGAAGCTTTAAGAGAGTGAGACTTTAGAGTGAGGAGAGGGTTGACTTACTCTGATGGAGCAGATGAGATCATTCATCCTCTTCCTGCACTGCAGAGCGCTCCTTTCCCATGGGCCGCATGCGCTGACCTCCTCCAACACCAGCATGGTCAGGCTGGTAGACCTCTGGGTCCCATCCTGAGCACAGAGGATCTCCTGCCTGTCCTGGGCTGGCTGGACCAATCTCTCCAGGAGGTCTCACTAAACCGTGGAGCATGTGGTTTGCTTCTTTTCGGTGCCATGCTTTGAGTCATCAGTACACACCTGGGCTGCAGAGAGTGAATATGTGTTTGGATGCCGTTTAAATATGGCGCCAGGACCTTTGACCCCATGAGGTAATGGCGGGGCAGACGAATCCCTGCTCGCCCTGTGACAAAAACCTCACTGATGCATAATTAATTAGCTTAAAAGTGGATGGTCTGGTGCGAGAACCCGCCCCACCACCCAGCGGGAATCGTGCCAAGCTTCCTGCCCACCAGCACACTTAGTCTCCGGAACAGAAAACTCCACCCAGAATTTCCTAAAAGCATTTGATAAGGTGCCACACAAAAGGTTAATACAGAAGATTAGGGTTTATGGAATTGGGGGTAATATATTAGATAAAGAATTAGTTAACAGGGAGGAATCAAAGAGTGGGCATTAATGGGGCACTTTCAAGTTGGCAGGCTGTAACTAATGGAGTGCCACAAGGATCAGCTATTTACAACCTATTTAATGACTTAGGCAAAGAGGCAGAGAGTAATGTATCTAGGTTTGGAATGTAAGCTGTGAGAAGGAGACAAAGAAGCTGCAAGAGATAAGTTATGTAAGTGGGGAACAAGGTGGCAGGTGGAGTATAACGTGGGCAAGTGCGGTATTATTCACTTTGATTATAATAATATAAAAACAGGATATTTGTTAAAAGGGTTAGAACTTGTAAGTGTTAATGTTCAGTGACTTGGGTGTAATCAAACAAGGAACACAGAAAGGTAGCATGCAGGTATAGCAAGTAATTAGGAAAGCAAATGATATGCTGGCCTTTGTTGCAAGGGGACTGGAATATAAGATTAAGGAAGCCATGCTACAATTGTATCAGGCTTTGGTGAGACCTCACCTAGAGTATTGTGCACAGTTTTGGTCTCGATATTTAAGGAAGGATATTTTTGTATTAGAGGTGATACGGTGAAGGTTCACTAGATTGGTTCCTGGGCGGAGATGGTTGTCCTATAATGAGAGGCTGAGTAAATTAGGCCCATATTAGCTGGAGTTTAGAAGAATGAGTGGTGATCTCATTGGAACGTACAAGATGCTGAAGAGGCTTGACAGGGTAGACACAGAGATTGTTTCTGCTGGTCAGGGAATCTAGAACAAGGGTGAAAAATCTCAGGATAAGGAGCTGATCATTTACGATTAAGATGAGGAGAAATTTCTTCATTTGAAAGGTTGCGAGTCTTTGGAATTCTCTACTTGAGAGGATTGTGGATGCTCCATCATTGAATACATTTAAGGCCGAAATACAACACAGGGAGTCGGCAGGAAAGTGAAATTGAGGTCAAGGATCAGCCAGGATCTTATTGAATGGCAAAGTCAGTTCCTGGGGCCATATGGTCTACTCCTACTCCTGCTCCAATTTCTTATGTTATTGTGTTATCTGAGTCTTTATAAACTGCAGTACCAAACATAGGACCTTATCAGTACACAGCTTAGATGCATTCAACCAGCTTGTTAGCTGCTGCAGAGGGTGTAAATGAAGATCACCACAGGTCTGCTCATAATATTTGATTTTCCAAGGCATGCCTAATGATGATGCACCACATTTGACAGTATCGGCGAATTCTACCGCATCAGCAATTTCCATTTGAATGCATCAGAGATGACTTTACTGCTGTAATAAATTGAATAAATAGCACAATAAATCCTCAATGCTCAGATATTTAGACCTGAATGCCTGCAGAGTTTTAGCAAAAATTCAGACCTTGGTGAAAAATGATTGATAAAAGAACACTTTGAACAGTAAATCCATAAGCCTTGCAATTGAGCAAACAGTATCTGATGAATCTTTAACTCTTTCAATCCTACATCAGAGGATAGAATTGGAGATATATTTTCCAAGTCTTAAGGTTTATTAGCTGGTACTTAAAGTTTCGCTCATTTGAACTGTCTTACAGTTCAAAGTATGTTGACCATCGCACAAACCAAACCAATCACAGCAGCAACATTGCAGATTGTCAGACATATTAGTTAAGCAACATGGTTAAAATGGAACCTGTGGATGTGCTGTATTTAGATTTTCAAAAAGCTTTTGACAAGGTGTCCCATCAAAAGTTACTTTGCAAAATAAGAGCTCATGGTGTAGGGGGTAATATATTAGCATGGATAGAGGATTGGTTAGCTAACAGAAAGCAGAGAGTAGAGATAAATGGGTCTTTTTCGGGTTGGCAAGATGTGACAAGCAGAGTGCCACAGGGATCAGTGCTGGGGCCTCAAATATTTACAATTTATATCAATGACTTGGATTAAAGGACCGAATATATGGTTGTTAAATTTACTGATGACACAAAGATAGGTAAGAAAGTAAGTTGTGAAGAGGGCATAAGGAGTCTGCAAAGGGATATGGATGGGTTAACTGAGTGGGCAAAAATTTGGCAGATGGAGTGGTAGGGTGGGAAAGCATGAACTTGTCCACTTTGGCAGGAAGAATAGAAAAGCAGCATATTATTTAAATGGATGAGAGATTCCAGAACTCTGAGGTACAGAGGTATCCTGGAACATGAATCAGAAAAGTTCGTATGCAGGTACAGCAAGTGATTAGGAAGGCAAGTAGAATGTTTTCATTTATTGCAAGAGGAATGGAATATAAAAGCAAGGATTTTTGCTACAATTGTATAGGGTGTTGGTGAGACCACATCTAGAGTACTATGTACAGTTTTGGTCTTCTTATTTAAGAAAGGATATAAATGCATTAGAAACAGTTCAGAGAAGGTTTACTCCACTGATATCTAGGGTGGGGTTGAGGGAGGGTGGGTTGTCTTATGAGGAAAGATTGCACAGACTGGGCTTGTATCCACTGGAGTTTAGAAGATTAAGATCTTAGTTAACATACAAGATCCTGAGGGGACTTGATAGGGCTGGTGCTGAGAGGATGTTTCCCCTTGAGGGAGAGACCAGAACTAAGGGACACGGTTTAAGAATAAGGGGCCTCCCATTTAAGACGGAGATGAGGGTTGTGAATCTTTGGAACTCTCTTCCCCAGAGAGCAGTGGAGTCAGGGTCAATGAATATTTTTAGGGCAGATGTAGATTGGCTCCCTTGGTAGTCAAGAATCTAAGGTTATCAGAGCTAGGCGGAATATGGAGTTGAGGCCACAATCAGATCAGCCATGATCTTATTGAATGGCGGAGCAGGCTTGAGGGGTTGAGTGGCCTAATCCCTCTCCTAATTCATACGTTCATATGTTAACTTCCTCGTGTCAATCATCAAACTGAAGCCTGGCTCAATTATAAATGAGCTAACATCACTGCATCAACAGATCTAGGATAACACAATTAATACCATCATAAAATTGTCTGAAAGCATGCCTCAAGTGAGAACAAAAAAATGCTGGAAAAAAATCAGCAGGTCTGAAAAAGAGTCATATTGGACCCGAAATGTTAATTCTTCCTCTCCCCACAGATGCTGCCAGACCTGCTGAGTTCTTCCAGTATTTTCTGTTTTTATTTCAGATTTCCAACATCTGCATTATTTTGCTTTTAGAATACCTCAAGTGCTTGAATAACAAGAAAATACCCTCAACTTCTCTGCCCCCCCACCACCTTAGACCAGCTTATATTTCACCTTTCTCCTAACTATACTCAGTTCTGCCGAAGGGTCGTGAGGACTCAAAACGTTAACTGATTTCTTCTCCACCGATGCTGCCAGACCTGCTGAGCTTTTCCAGGTAATTCTGTTTTTGTTTTATATAGCATGTTTTGTGACCTCAGGTTTGGGAGCGCAAAAATCGGGATATTTCCTTGCTCCACAAACTGAACCATGGAGAAGGTGCCCGGAAGGTGGAATTTTCATTCCGAGAGTTGAACCCCATGACCCTGGAACGATTGCGGAGGGTGCTGTGTGCGGAAGTGGGCTGGGTGGAAGGCTTGCCTCAGTGCACTGGTACTGTATCAAAGTTTTTAAAAAACAGAAAAATATAAAACAGCCCTCACTCCTCACACCGCCCACACACACACACACACACATGGTCACTATGCACCATCCATGGCAACCCATGCTACCTCATGCCCCCCACCCAGCATCCTATGGCCCCGCATACCCTTCATGCCAACCTATTCTCCTCTGCCCACTACCATGACCCTTCATAGCCCCCTGTGCCAACTTAGAGTGAACTCATGCAAACCCATGTTGCCCCACCCACCATCCTTTGCCCTTACACCTACCATGCCAACTTAATAGTATCCACCATGGGCAGATCAAGGCCCATCCTAAGATTAAACAAAATAAAGTTCCAAATTTCTATTGCAGACTTTGTTGTTTAAAAAACATTCATAAAACCCATTTCCTACATTTACGTTCCTTCAACTACATTATCCCTTATACCAATGACCATTACACTCAATTGCATATTCCCTTATAAAAACAAGCACTGGAATTCAGTCCTACTTCAAAAAGCCCATAACCATTTGGAGCTGTCAAACCAACTGTCAAACGGCAGACCCCCTACTGTGCTAATGCAAGTTGTGAAATCAATTATGCAGCACTTATCCAGTACGCTAACCCGAAGGTTTATGTCAACAGGCAGAGTGAAATAGCAAGCAATCATTTTTTTAACACTCCTGACAGTTTTTTTCAGGGTTTAAAGGCAAGAGTTTTAAATGCCCTGACAACTTGTCAGCTCCCTCTGACAGTTCATTTTGACAGTTGTTTTTGACAGCTCCTCTGGCAGTTCATCTTGACGTTTTTGACAGTTCCAGTGGGTTTGAGAGTTAATGAGTTTATGCACTTTTAACGCACATTCATACTTAGCTTTAGGAATCCAAAGGACACCTGGCCTCTCCCAAAGGGCACCTGACCACTCCAAAGATGGCGTGGGACCAAAAGGCCTGGTTATCCAAATGAATCCACACGTTCAGACCTAGTTCCTATCAGTCTAATCTGTGTACATTGGGTTTCAGACGCCTCTCGCACCAAGAGCACACAAGTGGAGGCAGTTGCTGATTTCCATGGACAGCTGCCTCTGCAAAATACGCATGCATGAATCCCAACTCAGGTCCATTCCCGCCCTTGTGAAAATGGTGGGTGGCGTGGACTTCTGGATTCGGGCATCTTCTGCCATTTTCACAAGGGTGGAGGGTCTCTCCGTCATTGCAAAAATCCAGGCCACTGTACCTGTAAGGCTGAGGTACCACTCATCTGAAAGACAGTGCAGCACTCCCTCATTGCTGCAATGAAGCATCAGCCTAGATTATGTACTCAGATCACTAGAGTGGGACTTGAACCCACAATCTTCAGACTCATAGTGCTCCCACTGACCCACAGTGACACGGCTGAGTAGATACTGTAAACTGACAAAATTTCAATCATTACAGGCTCAAATGAAATTCAACTTATCAGAATAAATCAGCTCCAATTGGGTTCTGTGTAATATAGAATAAGGCTACAATTTATTGTCCAATATTATTTAGCTCAGCAAGGCTGTTTTATGGTTAGATTTCCTGTTTGGTTGAGAGGTTAGCAGCTCTGAATAACAAATATATTCCTGCATGTTAAAGGCGAATGCTGATAAATTGCCAGTTTTGACATTATTTCTGGATTGCACAACCTCGTGCTTCAGCTGAAGAGCTGGGCACAACTGCCTCCTTCTGGACTCTCATGTACATCTCCGGTTTGCCTACAGGGTTAACTCCACCCATGGCTGCAGTATCCTTTCCTTCTTAGGCTACATACCTCTCCACCCAGTGAATTCAGACTTGCCTTTGAGACTTAAGCCTAACCTCTGCCTCTCCATTCTCAGTGATCTCGACTCTTGCACTTCAACACATTGTAGTCATTCATGGGATGTGGGCGTTGCTGGCTAGGCGACATCTTGCAGCTTGTTGCTACGACAGATGTTGTGACTCATAGACACGTCTGAATGTTTCCTGTCACAAGCAGCTGATCTATCTATCAACTGAAACCAACGTGTCCCTCATGCAGTAGCACAGTACATATCTGCTGGTTCTCTTGTGCAGTCCCTGAGTAAATATTTTCTTTGGGAAAACTAATTTGTCAAAGATTGATTCCTTTACCAGGAATTTGAACTCAGATCCTCTGGGTGAAAACCTGGAATTCTAACTTCTTGACCATTTGGGAAGCAAACTGAAAATTTTAACCCTTAACATCCTCTTGGTTAATTTCTCAGACTCTGCAATCTTCCTCTTGAAATCTTCTCTAGGTTTATTCCGCCCCTGCTGTTGGGTGTTGGAAGTATAGTTTTATACACTTTATTTCACAAAGGAAGACTCCTTTTTCCACCTATTTTAATGTCCAACCATTCATTTTATACACTCTTAAGTGGCAGTCGCCTTAAACAGAAACATCAAGGGCTTATACAACACAAATGTTATATATTCAGTGAAACTAGACTGATAAGAGTTACAAAGTTCTTCCACTGGGGATGTGGATTTCTTTCCCACTTCTTTATCCAGTAGCGTTCTTTGCAACAGCATAACCTATAACTCACCATGAGCAATGGTCAGTGAGTTACAGAATTCTATGTCGTACATTTAACTCCTGTAGGAGGTGTAATGATAGGGTTTATAACAGTGACTGCACTTCAAAGGTATTTCATTAGTTATAAAGGGCTTTGGGACATCCTCAGGTTGTGAAAGGTGCTTTATAAATGCAAGTCTTTCTTTCTTAAACAGCCCACAACCAAAGACAAGGAAGCATTACCTCTACTCCCTAAGAGTTCTGCTGTGAATCATCAGTCACTCGGCTCAGAGCCGCCTGTCACGGTAAAGAAGGATGCTAAGATTGACACGGCACACAAGAGTAGGCGCTGAGGGGAGGGGAAGGTAGTTTTAGATAGTAGGAAGGTCGTCAGATTTTTTACCAGTGAAATTTTCTTGTCACTGATGAGTGGAGTGAATTGGTGCAAGGTGAGTGAAATCTGAGTAAAGGAATAACAGAACGATCGTCAGTAATTGAGTTAAGGCTGTTGCCAAGGGGGAGTAATGACATGACTTATTTGGCAATAATACCTTTAGACTAGTAAGAAGTTGTGTGGTAAAGCAGGTACTAGTTGTACAGGACAGTTCATTCTATTCTTTAATACATTTGGGGTGAGCCAGAGTTAAGTTGATATCTATAGATTGGGTTGGTTATTGTAAGATGATTCAGAGCTAAATTAGGCAATACACATTACGATTCCAGATATGAACCTGAATCTCAGTCCATTATTCTTCTGGGGCAGAATTTTCCTCTCCTGCCAGTGATGGGTTCCGAGGCAGGTGGGAGCGGAAAGTTTTGAGGGAGGCCAAAAATCAGCTTCCTGCCGGTGGGAAATCACCACTTTCACGGTGGGCTGATGGTGGGTCTGGTTTTCCGCCGATCCATGTCAGGAACACCATTTGCTAGCATTACCCATGTCACAACTGCTCATTTAAAAACTCACGCGCCGGTTCCACCTCCCAATCTTGCACTGTGTCAGCGGAAATCAAGAGCGGCCTAAAACACGTTTGGAAATGGGTGGCATGCAGCTGTTGGCCCTCGCTTTGCTCATGGCTTCGAGCTGAGTGCAACATGTAAAATCTACCTGCAGCAACACTGCTCCAGCTTCTCACCAATTACAGGGACGCCACACTGGCGGGAGCGTAGGGTAGGTCTGCTCACTGGCTTCCTCCATATTCCGGGAGGGTGTTATCTGCAGGGCTCAGGCAGGGCTGCACTATGATACTGAGACTAGCATTGTGACCGGGTTGGCGAGGGTGGGAGGAGGAAGGAGACATGAGGGACAATGGGCTTTCATGGAGTTGGAGGGGGGAGGGAAGAAGGAAGGAGACATGAGGGTCAATGGGCTATGGTGGGGTTTGGGTTGGGGTGGGGGAGACAATGGCAAGCAGAGGGGAGACAGAGGGTGGGGAAGCTGGAGCCTGAAATGAAAGACTAAGACGCAGACACAGAAGGGGGTGGATGGGAAGCAGACTCCTGAATACGGGGGTGGGGGGTGGGGGGAGGTTGTGTTAGTGTGGTACATGAGGGATGGCTTGCACAGATAATCTTGGATGTGGGGGAGGGGAAAGGCTTGCGCATGAAGATGCGTAGAGACTCATAGGCTGGGGGAGGGGTGGTGTAGTGGCTGATTATGTCATCAACAGCAACGAAGGAATGGGACAGCTCATTGAGAGGCAGGCATAGTCCCTGGTCTGGGGCCAAGAGGTCAAGGTGAGAGATTAAAGGCAGTCCTGGGGCTTTGCGGGCCATGTTACAGGGGTATGCATGGCACACACATCATTGTCCCACACCAGGGAGGGGCAAAGGCTCTATGCCCAATTGAATAAGGCACAGCTTGGTGGGCAGGGCATTGTCATGGTCTTTCAGTTGTTGTTGATGGGCTTGTCTGGCTTGGTACTGGGCTGCAGATGCGATGGTCATGGTTATGGGAGGCACCAGTCTGTAAAGGGGGAATACATTATACAGAGGCAGATTTTCAACTCTCCCGAAGGAAGTCTCTCCTCTACATGACCAAGCACACAGCTTGGAGATGGGGAGGGGTGAGGACATTGGGCATGGGGACATCTATAGTAATGGGTTCGGGTGGGAGGGTTGGAATGTTGACCACAATGACAATGGGATCCAGGATTATCGGGGGAGGCTGGAGAAAAACGGGAGTGAGCCCTACCCACACCGAGAGGCCCAAGGAAGATTGCAGGGACCCGAACACCGAAAGGAGGAGGGTTGAAGCTTGTCTCAAAATAAAAATGCATCACCACCATCTTGCAAGCCCAAAGTTGTGGCGCAGTTTGAAATCGAAACTGAAAAAGAATCTTCACGGGATCTGTCTGAGACAGTGTGGGAGGAGCCCAGGGCTGGACTAAGGGGCCCTTTCGGGGGCACACCCAAACTGCCGAGAGTCACGACATTGAAATAGAGTCAGAGCTGAGAGAAAGGAGGAAGACTTCCTTGAGAAGGTGCAATTAGAGCCACTGCCTTTTATTGCACTTGAACAAGAGACTGCAGGAATCGTTGGCTTCACAATACAGTTGCTCCATTTGAGCATTAACAGAGAGGAATGTGAGAGTGGGAAATGCAGGCAACTGTTAAGGAAGCACAGCTGCTGCATATCTTCCAGGTCATCAATGAAAGCCTCTAATGTGCTTTCTCCAATTGGCATGGATAACAGGCCAAAGGGCACCCAGTCATTGCTCATGTACAAGTTGAGCTTGATCAGCATATCGGATCAGAGATCGCAGGAATGCCTTTGGTAAGGTAGCACATTCCATGAACGTGTCCAAAGTTCTCCCAAACTCTGTGGGTTTGAGATGTCAAGTGTCAGGGTTGGCATCTTGGTCACCTAGACAGTGGAGAGTGTGCCTCAATGACAAGCAAGTGATATGGCACGGTGGATGGTAAATGCTGAGCTGCTCAAATCCCAGAGGGAAACTTGAAATAGCTGTCAAAACGGTTTTTGCAATTTTTGTAATTTTTAACCAGGCTGGCAGCAACTGGTTCTTTCAGCCTGGCCTTGTTCACACTGTCTCCTGGGAGGTCTGACCAGCTATCCTGCTGTCTTCTGGGTGATCTAAACAGCTACACCCTCACATAGGCTTCAGTATTTCCTTAAATGCGTTCCTTCCCTTTGATCTCTCTATTGTTTCAACCACTCTCTTCAGATATGTTTTCTTCCCAGAATTGATTAACAGCTAAAGTAAAGAACAATTTAGACTTGCAAAAACAAACTCACCCTATCTTTACCTTACTTCTTTACACCTTTTTTCAACCTGCATATATCCCCCTTTGAACTAAAACAGCTCAGTTCAAACTATTCCTGTTATTGCTTTATGTAAAACTCTGATTGAAGTTTCTTTTGGTTCATTTACATATCAAAGCACTCCTGCTGAGTTTCTCCAGGTAATTCTGTTTTTGTTTTGGATTTCCAGCATCCGCAGTAGTTTTTTGTTTTTACCACTTCTTACTGTTGACTTTAGACCCTTGCCATCACTGTAGCTCTTAATCCAATTACAGCCTGACTTCCAGTACATAAGAAAATATGCCAGGGTTATTACCAGAAGAAAAATATTACAATTTCTTGTTTTTTTGACACTAGTAGAACAGACACAGCTCTAGGGCATGACAGTGGCTTTTTGTTAGTCAGTGGGAGGTCTGCTATATTTGCCCAGAGTTCATTAATCTCTTGCATCTATCAGTCCCCAGGAGGAGGAGGATTGAATAATGGAGCCTGTCCAATTCTGCTTTCTCAATGGCAGTGATCTGATGGAGAAGGATCACTGCTGCCCAGCCCAGCTTCGAGAGGAGGCCTGGCCTCTGGTCCATGGTCCAAGGGAGCTCCAGCAACACCCAGAGGATGAGGAGGTTAGACCCATTCCACAGAGGCGACTTGCATGTCTCAAGGGTCTACTGAAAAAATCTTTCCTATCTGGAGACGAGCCGTGCCCATCTGTGCTTGTCCAGAGATGTAGCAGATCATATCTGCCGCATCCTGCAGGAGAATCTAACATCCCGTGGACTGGGAGGACATCCCGTGCCAATGGCCCTGAAGGTCACCGCTGGGGTCAACCAGGGGACCGATGTGGCATCTCACACTCCTCAATACATATGTATCAAGGAGGTGACAGATGCCCTCTACAGTAAGGCTCATCATTATGTGAACTTCACACTCAATGAAGCTAGCCAGGCCGCTGGATTTCTGGGGTTTGGCTTCCCTAGAGCACAGGGTGCAATCGATTGGGCACACCTGGCATTGAGAGCTCCATGGCAGCAACCCCTGATGTTCATTAACAGAAAAGGGTTCCACTCCCTGAAGGTTCAACTGGTGTGTGATCATCAGAAGCACATCATGCTCATTTGAGCCAGGTACCCTGGGAGTTCACATGACTCATACATCCTGAGTCACTCCCAGATGCCTCAGCGATTACAGGGCTGGCTGCTTGGGGATAAGGGGTACCCACTCAAACAATGGCTAATGATGTCCATGCATTGTCCTCAGAGTGCCTTGGAGGAGAGATACAATGTGGCGCATAAGAGCCATCATCAAGCAGGCCATTGGCTTCCTGAAGATACTCTTCCGATATTTGAACCGCTCAGCTGAGGCTCTGCAGTACTCTCCACAGAGGATGTCCCAGGTATATCGTGGTCTGTTACATAGAAACTAGGAGCAGGAGTAGGCCATTCGGCCCTTCGAGCCTGCTCCGCCATTCATTATGATCATGGCTGAGCATCCAACTCAATAGCCTGCTCCCGCTTTCTCCCCACACCCTTTGATCCCTTTTGCCCCAAGAGCCATATCTAACTCCTTCTTGAAAGCATACAATGTTTTGGTCTCAACTACTTTCTGTGGTAACAAATTCCACAGGCTCACCATTCTCTGGGTGAAGAAATTTCTCCTCATCTCAGTCCTAAATGGTCTACCCCATATCCTCAGACTGTGACCACTGGTTCTGGTCTCCCCCACCATCGGAACATCCTTTCTGCATCTACTCTGTCTAGTCCTGTTAGAATTTTATAGGTTTCTATGAGATCCCCCCTCATTCTTCTGAACTCCAGTGAAATTAATCCTAATCGACTCAATCTCTCCTCATATGTCAGTCCCGCCATCCCAGGAATCAGTCTGATAAACCCTCGCTGCACTCCCTCTATAGCAAGAGCATCCTTCCTCAGATAAGGAGACCAAAACTGCACACAATATTCCAGGTGTACTCTCACCAAGGCCCTGTATAATTGTAGCAAGACATCCCTGTTCCTGTACTCGAATTCCAGTATGCCTTTCACAACCTGATGCTGCAAAGGGGGAATCAGTTTCCAGAGGGAGACATGGAGGAGACATGGCTGAGAATTCCTCAGGTGATGAAGGGCAGGAGGAGCAGGAACTGAACTGGGAGAGGAGGGTCAGCTTCCATGTGAGGATGCCATCAAAGAAGTACAGCGTGGAAGACCTGCCCGTGCCACACTGATAGCCACATCATTCCCGGAGGATTGAGGTACAGGCAAAAGGACACGGCCACAATCCTTCTGTCCATTAGTGTCATGTCAGTGCACTGAAAGGCTTTTACAACCGGTGACATCAAGAGCAAGTTCAGCATTCGGACTTGCACTTTCAATCCTCATGAATCACTTGGCCCTAATCTTTGGAAAGGTCAGCGGCAAACTCTGTATCTGTGCAAAACAAAAACAGAATTACCTGGAAAAACTCAGCAGGTCTGGCAGCATCGGCGGAGAAGAAAAGAGTTGACGTTTCGAGTCCTCATGACCCTTCAACAGAACTGAGTAATATTAGGAGAGGGGTGAAATATACTTCTCTCCCCACTTCTCTCCCCCCACCTTAAACCTGCTTATATTTCACCCCTCTCCTAATATTACTCGTTCTGTTGAAGGGTCATGTGGACTCGAAACGTCAACTCTTTTCTTCTCCACCGATGCTGTCAGACCTGCTGAGTTTTTCCAGGTAATTCTGTTTTTGTTTTGGGTTTCCAGCATCCGCAGTTTTTTGTTTGTATCTCTGTATCTGTGCACTTGGGAAGTGAAAGTCAGCACAACAGCACAAACACACGGTAATACCAAGTAGAATTTCTGTCCTAATCATCAAAGCAACCCCCTCACAGAATGCCATAATTCGGAAGAATTGATCCTTTCGATCCAACCACAGACAATTGGTCTCATTATATTGAACTCCTCGTGTTCTTTTTCCAAGCGAACAACATTACAGGGGAAGAGAGGAGGCGAGCGATCCTCTTATCTACGTGCGGGAATAAAGCTTACGGCTTGATTCAAAGTTTGATGGCACCTAGTGCCCCAGGTTTGAAAAATGATGCTGAGTTGGTGGACTTTGTGAAGGGTCATTACCAGCCAAAACCCTGGGTAACAATTCGACAACTCAAGAAATAGAACCCCAAGGGAGACAGTTGCTTGTTACATGGCAAGTTTGAAACAGTGAACAGAACATTGCAAGTTTGGTACATCTTTAAAAACAATACGCTTAGAGATTGTTTAGTGAGCGGTGAATGAGGACACGGTTCAGAAGTGATAATTATCCGAAACAAATTTGGATTTTAAGAAGGTGCTAGAGATAGCACTGGCCATGGAAAGTGCCGTAAGGGATTCAAAAACCATACAGTGAGTGCAAATTGGTGCCGTCCTCTGCATTGGGCGGGAAGCCCCAGTCAAAAAGGGTGAGAAAATACAAGACTCTGCTGATAAGTGGGAAACAGCTATCGCTAGTAGAAAAAATGTAAAGAAATGACTTCGCAGCAAAAACAAGGAATAATTGCAGCAGAGGTGAAAACAAGCAATCTTATAATGATTGGCAGTTTAAAGTAATTGAATGTTTTTATTGTCATTGAAATGGACACATAATGAGACAGTGCAAGGAAAGAATCAGGCAGACTTCCAAACCAAAGGAAAAAACCCTTTGAGATTTACAATGTCGAAGAGCCTGAAGCAACAAATTGAGATATTTATTGTTACTTAATTTGAAGGTTGGAAAGACAGAACCAATATATGTAAGAGTGAAGGTAAATGGCAGACCTGTTAGAATGGATGTGGACACAGTAACTTCCAATACTGTATCTGGTGAACACACCTTCAAATATCTGAATTATGGTGAACACAAATTAAATTTGGAAGAAACTGTTGCCAAATTAAAAACTTACATGGGTGAAGGCATCCAAGTCAAAGGCATAAGCAGAGTTACTGTCCATTACGGAAGCCAATCGGTAAAACTACCCTTGATGGTGGTAGCAGGCGAGGGGTCAAGCTTCCTGGGACGAAGCTGGCTAAAGGAGATTGAGTTAGAATGGGCTGAAATTTTCCAGCTGAGAGCAAGTGGGTTACCAGAGCTACTGCGAAAATACACCTCAGTCTTCAAGAGCGAACTTGAGAAGATCCAGGGGCTGCAAGTGAAAATTCATTTGGACCCACAGACAATCCCCCGATTCATGAAGGCAAGACCAGTACTTGTGCGCTACAGGAAAAAGCCGACACTGAACTGGATGGATTAGACAAACTGGGCGTCATACAACTCTGCAGTTCTCAGAATGGGCAGCGCCAATCGTCCCCACCCTTAAACCCGACCAAAGTGTCTGAATTTGTGGAGACTACAAATTGACAGCTAATAAAGAGGCTAAACTGGACAGACACCCCATGCCAAAAATCGAAGACCTGCACGTCTAGCTGGCAGGTGGAACCGCCTACATGAAGCTTGATATGAGTCATGCTTATCAACAATTAGAGTTAGAGAAGGCCTCCCAGGAATTTGTCACAATTAAAACCCGCAAAGGGTTTGTACCAATATACTTGTTTACCTTTTGGCATCTCGTCAGCTTGCGCCATCTTCCAGAGAACAAAGGAAAGTTTACTACAGGGACTGTCCCACGTTATAGTTTATTTAGATGATGTTCTGGTGACAGGACTCACTGAAAAGGAGCATTTGGTGAACTTAGAAGAAGTCTTAAAACATTTTTTGCAGGCTGGAGTGCATTTAAAAAAGAAAAGTGCACATTCCAAGCGAGGGAGGTAATCGATTTGAGTCACCGGGTAGATTCACAGGGCCTCCGCCAGGTTGAGGAAAAAGGTGAGAACCATAAGAGAGCCATACCTGTGCTCAAATCATTCTTAGGAATGATCAATTATTATGGGCAGTTCTTACCCAATTTGTCTACAGTGCTGGCTCCCCTGCGTTCTCTACTCAAGAAGAACCAACTTTGGTCTTGGGAGGCACCCCAAATAGAAGTTTTCATAGAAGTGAAACAATTGTTGCACTTGTCCAACCTATTAGTACATTATGACCAGAGGAAAAAAATTGGTGTTGACATGGCATCCTCCTACGGAGTGGGAGTAGTGCTCTCCCATCGGAGACCAAAATGTATTTCTGAGTAAAGCGGGAGGGGATGTGGTAATTATACTTTTATGTAATGTGTAGTACACCTTTAAGAAGGATGTTATAGAGGAAGATCACATGATCTTGTGTAACCAATAGAGGAGTAGTGTGGGCTACCTCTGTGGTCAGTAGTCTGTAGTTAGTGATCAGAAGTATGGAGATAGGGTTTGATGTGAAAGCACACAAGTGTAGCTGCTGACTACTACTGTAAATAAACAGAATGTGTTCCACCTAAGAAGTGTCTGCTGATCAACCCTATCTATAGTACCAACTTGGCCATCCCACAACAAGCGTGCAACCGGAATTCACAAGCTCCAACAGCAATGTAATCCTTTGAGTGCATGATGCCATTAAGAGAGCGTGAGATCGGAGTGACTTACCCGGCGGAGCGGGTGAGATCGTTCATCCTCTACCTGCATTTCTCGAGCGGGTGCCTGATGAGCTGACCTCCCTTGCTATTGCCTCCCGGGCCGGCGAGGTGAGGTTGGAGGGCTTCTTGGATCCATCCCTGGAGTAGAGGACATCCCGGTGCGGGTGGATTGCATTGACGAGGCCCTCAAGGGAGTTATTACCGAAGCTCAGGGCAGCTTTTTTCTTGGATGCGACCATTGGGGACGACTCCTTCACACAGCTGGGCTGGAGAGAGTGAATGTGTGTGTCCAGGTGCCGTTTAAATATGGCACTCGGACCTTTGACCTCATTGGGTGATGGCAGGGTGGACGAATGTATTCCCAGCCTGCTACATGATTCGGGGGATACTCGCCGGCGCATAATTAATGAGCTTCCGAGCACAAGATCGGGTATGATTTCCCACCTCGCTGCCCAGCGGGAAACACGCTATCCAACACGCCTGGCACAGCACTGAGTTTCAAAAATGGAAAATTCTGTCCATGGTGTCACTAGGCTACTCACTGCTTAAGTCAGCTGAACCAAAGAAACCACATTTGAAATTTAGTGATAAATTACCACCTTTGCGTTTCTGAGAAGCCTGTGCTTCGCTCCCCTCCTGGTTTAAAAATATCAACAAAAGCACAGTTTGTAGTTATTTTTCTTATGATGGACACTAAACTACAAGCGGCACAATAAAGAAGTAATTTTAGCATCACCGAGCCTTTGTTACTCTCTTCAAGCCGCTCCGGCCTGAAATAACTGCCAGACGTAGGCCAGAAAGCGAATCACTGGAGTTGAGGTTAAATAAAAATAGTCCACAAGATGGCACTCTGTTCATATCTCAGTCTGGTGGGTGGGGAAAGGTTTCTTGGAGCAGACTGATTAGATAGAAAATAGAAACATGCCAATGTGTATGGTAAATTTTCCACAAAAATAAAACAGGTACAAGAAAAGCCCGAGGGGGTCAGGTTTCCACTTAACTGTTACATCGCACAAATCTATCTCCAACACAGGGACACGAGTTAGCCATTCAATCCCTCGAGCCTGTTTAGACATTCGATTAGATCAAAGCTGATTTGGATCTCAACTCCATTTACCAACCTTAGCTTCATATTCCTCAATACCCTGACCAAATATTGATCTTGGTTTTACATAAGAAATAGGGGCAGTAGGCCATTTGACCCCTCGAGCCTGCTCCACCTTTTAATAGGATGTTGGCCGAGTTTCTAACTCAGCTCCATCTTTCCACACTATTCCCATATCCCTAATTCCCTCGGTATCCAAACATTTGTCCATCCTGGATAAGAGCATATGCAATGACTGAGCATCCACAGCTCTCTGTGGTAGAGAATTCCCAAGGTTTACAACCCTTTGAGTGAAGAAATGTCTCCTCATCTCAGTCCTAAATGGCTAATATTGAGACTGTCACACCCTTAGTTCTAGGCTTCCCAACCAGGGAAAACATCCAGCCATCATGTAGCCTTGAAGCCCCTTAAAATTTTATGTCTCAATAAAGTCACTTCTCATTCTTCTAAATTCCAGGGAATATGATTTTGAAGTGACTCATTTTTGAAGAAGGAACAAGAAGAGGCAATATAAAAAAAAGGCCTCTACAGGAGCAGAGAGGCCTGTAACCAATGGAATCCATTTGAAAAGGGACCTACCATCCCAACTGTAACAAAAACAAAGGAAATAAAATCAAGCCAAACTCTAAAGGAAACTTAACAACTTTAATTAAAATGTTCTTTCTGGGGTTGATAATGCACTCCAGTTCCTCTGGTGCCGACCGGTTACAACGGGCCTCAAGCCAACTGGTGGACTTCAGGTGTTGCCGCTCCAGGACCACCCAGGCACAGGTGTAACCATGGAGGCGAGGCAGTCAGTCAGGCTAAATGGCCCCCTTGACTGCCCGCTGCCTGGAGCTGTTAATGGACACCACGCCCAAGTCCAGGATCAGAACAACGAGAGGGGGTCCGTTAAGCTGCCCGGGCCCCTCCACACCAGGCCTGCGGTACATGTGCACAAATCATTGAAGGTAGCAGGACAGGTTGAGAAAGAAGTTAAAATAAATAGAATTTCAGCTTGACAAATTGGGGCCTTAGAGTACTAAAGCAAGGAAGTTATATTGAAACAAACACAGAGAATGCTGGAAATACACTGCAAGTCTGGCAGCATCTGTGGAGAGAGAACAGAGTGAATTTCCAGAATTTTCCAGCCCCTTCTGCTGACAGGATCTTCCAGTCCTACCGATGTGAATGGTGGGACCCACTGCTCTGGGGCTAGAAAATCCCAGCCAGTGGTTTCAGGTTGTAACATTTTATTGGTTATGATAAACCTGTAAAAAACAGTGTTTCAGCCTCAACTGGAACCAGTTCTGGGCACCACACTTTAGGAAGGATTTGAAGGTGTTAGAGTGGGTGCGGAAAAGATTCATGAGAATGGTTTCAGGGATGAGGAACTTCAGTTATGTGGCTAGATTGGAGAATCTGGGGCTGTTCTCCTTAGAAAAGAAATGATGAAGATGAGATTTGACAGAGGTGTTCAAAATCATGAGGGGACTTGGACAGAGCTGAGAGGGAGAAACTGCTCCCCATTGGCGGAAGGATCCAGAACCAGAGACGATTGGCAAAAGAAGCAACAATAACACGAGGAAAAACTTTTTCACGCAGGGAGTGATTGGGGTCTGGAGCGCACGACCTGCGAGTGTGGTGGAGGCAGAATTATTTGAGGCCTGCAAAAGAGAATTGGATAATTATCTGAAGAGAAAAAAATCTGCAGGGTTACAGGGAAAAGGCAGGGGTCTGGGACTCGATGAGTTGCTCTTGCAGAGTCAGAATGGACATGATGGTTGACAGCTTCAACTGCATGGAATATACTGCACAGAAACCAAGAGGAGTAAATAGTAGCAATCGAGAGGGTCAACGAAATCTCAGCAAAAATGTTAATAAATACTCACATCTGCTTTCTTACCTGATCAAAAGGAAAAGGTTTCTTCACAGACCTTAAGTTGAGAGGTTACTTTATATAATTTCGATCTATCTTTCTACGCTTTGGAGGTTTGCGCTATCACATCAGGATGGATGCTGCTTATACTGCCTTAGGTTGGACCCATTGGCAGCACCCCCTGCTGCTCACAGACCTGTAGCTAGCTGCCCAGCAGAGAGGTGACCCATAGAGAGAGGGGCCAGTAGAGAGAGAGGACCAGCAGAGGCAGGACCAGTAGAAACAGGACCAGCAGAGAGGGGAGCAACTGAAAGGGAATCAGCAGAGAAAGGACCAGCAGAGAGGGACCAGCAAAGAGGGACCAGCAGAGAGGGGGCCAGCACAGAGGTGCAGCTCACCAGACACACCACCCACAAAACAGGGTCTACAGGCAGAGGATCAGTTTCTCTGACATGCTTGAATGCCATTGCCTCAGAAAGCTTGGGTTGTCACATCAGCTGATGTTAGACATCTGCAGTGTCCTAGAAGACCTGCTGGATCTAGTGACCACATGTTACCAGTGACTGTTTAAGTCTCCACCATCCTCAACATTTTTGCTTCCAATCCTTCCAGGGCTCTGTTGGAGACTTTTCCAGGATCTCCCAGTTGGCCATGGCACAAATGTATAAGACAGGTGACTGACTGATGGATTGATTTCCAGGGCCAGCAAATATGTTAACTTTGCCACCAATGATGCCACTCAGAATGAGTGAACACTGGGCTTTGCAGTTCTGGCTGGCTCACTACAGCTGGAACGGGTAATGGACTACACACAGGTAGCGATCTAGGCACCCACAGAACAACCGGGAGTATTTGCCAATGACAAAGGCTTCCACACCATCAATGTGCAGCTGCTGTGCGACCACAAGATGATTTTAATGCAGGTACACATAGGATTCCCAGGCAGCCACCATGATTCTTTCATCTTGGGGCACTTCAGGCTTCCAGGTCTCTTTATACCGGGAAGCAGACTTAAAGACTGGCTGCTAGGCAACAAGGGATACCCATGTAAAGCTTTTGTTATATATTCAGATCACATAAATGTTATACTTTTTTACCGAATTGTCCATTCTTGGGTGTTCTGTGGTAAGGGAACCAAAAACTCAATTCTTAAAAGCACTAGAGTGAATGGCATGGACCCACCAGATATGTGATTGAACAGGCCATGGGCATGCTGAGGACATGCTTTAGGTGCCTGGGCAGATCTGGAGACTTCTTTCAGTGTATGCACCAGCCAAGGTCTCCAGAATGGTTGTGGTTTGCTGTGCTCTGCACAACATGATGCAGGGGGAACAAGGTGAAGAGTTAAAATCTCCCTCGGCCAATGGCAGAGGGGGAGGACAAAGAACAGGTTGATGAGGAAAATGTACTTTCAGCTGCTGACACTGCTGGCCAGAATGCCAGGTATTATTACAGCAGGATTTGTACAAGTACATCCAGATCACCGGAAAATGCAATGGCCACTCTTACCCCCTCCACCCCCAATTCCACTGACCCAAGGTAGTCTTGTAACCAACCAATTACCTTTTCAGTATCCTCCCATTGGTCCTCATCAATTAATATCCTTACATTGATCATCAAACAATACAGAAAGCCCCTTACCACAGAATACCCAAGACGGATACTGCAAAACCCAGTGCTTTAGCAAGAAAAAAAACTTAAAACTTTCCACTACCTTCTATTAGTAAGAAAAAAGCTTAAAACTTCCCGACAGCTTTTATTAACATGTGAAAGCTTAATACTCAAAGAGTTCCAAAGCAGTTTTAGAATACATACAATTACCCCTCCCCCGGCCCGAGGTAGTCAGTCTAGGTTGCCCATAGGCCAATTGGACCTGACCTAACTCGGACTGATCCAATTTCCAGCAGGACCTCTTTGATGGTCCCCATTCCTTGGTGCTGCCATGGTGATAAAGGGTCTTAACAACCTTTTTATCCATTTGGCATAGCAACTGCCCATGTTGATCCTTCTTTGCTTCCTTAATTGGTTTCTGGAGTACGTGATCAGCCCTTGATTGGTCCATATCGAATTGAACTTTAATCCAAAACATCATGTGTTGTTGGTTTTTTTCACCTGTTGTCTGTTTTTTATGACATGTTTAACCACAGGATGCCTGATGACCTTGGTAAACTTCTCTTCAAGTTCAACTTGTCTCATAAAGGATGGAAGACCCAAGTTATGAGTACCAAAGGTTAATTGTTTGTTTGTTTGTCATTGATGAAGCAGCTGAAGATGGTTGGACTTAGGACACTGGCCTGAGGCACTGATGTCCTGGGACTGAAATAATTATCCTCCAACAACCACAATCATTTTCCTTTTTACTAGAAACGACTCCAACCAGTGGAGAGTTTTCTTCCTGACTTCCATTGACACCTCATTTTTAGATATCTCTAGTGCTGTTCCTGGGATGCTCTCCTGCACCCACTCAACCAGAGTTGATCCCTTGGCTTGATAGTAATGGTAGAAAGAGAGATATGCCAGGCCATGAGGTTACAAACTGTGATTGAATACAATTCTGCTGCTGATGGCCTACAGTGCCTTATGGATGCCCAGTTTTGAGCTGCTCGGTCTGTTCTGAATCTATCCCATTTAGCACAGTGGCAGTGCCACAGAACACAATGGATGGTTTTCTCAGTGTGAAGATGAGATTTAGTCTCCACAAGGACGGTATGGTGGTCACTCCTATGTATACTGTCATGGACAAATGTAGCTGTGACAGGTAGATTGCTGAGGATGAGACCAAATAGTTTTTTTCCCTCAGCATCCTACACAGGCCCAGTCTGGCAGATATGTGCTTCAGCACTTGGCTAGCTTGGTCAGTAGTGGTACTACGAACCACTCTTGGTGATGGGCATTGAAGTTTCCCACCTAGAGTACAATCTGTACCCTTGCTGCTCTTACTGCTTTTACCAAGTGGCATTCAATATGGAAGAGCACTACTTCATCAGCTGAGGGAGGGCAGTAGGTGGTAATCAGCAGAAGGTTTCCTTGCCCATGTTTGATCTGGAACCATATTGCCGTTCCTTCACTGTCGCTGGTTCAAATTCCTGAAACTCCCTGCCTAACAGCATTGTGGGTGTACCTACACCACAGGGTCTGCAGCAGTTCAAGAAGGCAGCTCACCACCACCACCTTCTCAAGGATAATTAAGAATCAGCAACAAATGCTGGCCTTGTATCTCATGAGAGAATGAGAAGAATAAGGACAGTATGGTGGTGACTCCTACTAATACTGTCATTGGAAAGATGCATCTGTAACAGGTGGATTGGTGAGGACAAGGTCAAGTAGATTTTCCCTCATATTGGTTCTCCCACCACCTGCTGTCGACCCAGTCTGGCAGATATATCTTTCTGGACTTGGCCAGCTCGGCCAATTGTGATACGACTGAGGCACCCTTGGTGATGGTTATTAAAGTCCCCACCCAGAATATGTCCTGTGCCCTTGCTATGCTCAGTGCTTCTTCCAAGTGGTGTTCAATGTGGAAGAGTACTGACTCATCAACTGTAGGAGGGTGGTAGGTGGGTTGATGCTAAATGTTAAGATTTGGGCTTCCTCCCAAGATTTTTAGAAATACAGTTTGCAAGTCACCCATGAATCAAATTCTGCACTCGTCATAGAGCCTTACAGCACAAAAGGAGGCCAGGTGGCCCATTGTGCTTGCGCTAGCTTTTGAAAGAGCTATACCATTCATATCACTCTGCTTTTTCCCATTGCCTGCGAATTTTGCCATTATGTATGTCCTGAGTGAGATAGCATGTCACAGGGCTGAGAATTTGCCTTCACCACTGGGGAACTATGTGGGATATCTGTCAGAGTTTCCTAACTACTCATAAACATGGAAAATACCACACTTATAAGACAGTTACATTCAGGCTAAAATTAATAGGTTTGTTCACAAGTAGGTTAATTACGTAGAAATAGGAAAAACAGAAGTTCATGATGGTACAAATTGTTAGAAAACAATGAGGAATGTCTCAATGCTTAAAGGTTTTAAGCATTTTTTCTTTATCTGTTCATGAGATGTGGGTGTCAGTGGCAAAGTCAGCAATTTTTGCCCATCTCTAATTACCCTTGAGCAAATGGTGGTGAGCTGGCTTCTTAAACTGCTGCAGTCCGTGTCGTGTAAGTGCACCCACAGTGTTGTTAGGAAGGAAGTTGCAGGATTTTGACCCAGAAACAGTGAAGGAACGGCGTTATAGTTCCAGGTCAGGATGGTGTGTTCCCATGTATCCGCTGCCCTTGTCCTTCTAGGCGGTAGAGGTCATGGGCTTGGAAGGCGGTGCCGAAGAAATCTTGGCAAGTTGCTGCAGTGAATCTTGTAGATAGTGCACACTGTAGATAGTCTTGCAGATGGCACATACTGCTGCCACTGAGTGTCGGCATGAATGTTTAAGATGGTGGATGGGGTGCCAACCAAGCAGGCTACTTTGTCTTGGATAATGTTGATCTTCTTGAGTATTGTTGGAGCTGCACCCATCCAGGTGAGTGGAGAGTATTACATCACACTGCTGACTTGTACCTTGTAGATGGTGGGCAGGCTTTGGGGAGTCAGAAGGTGAGTTATTCACTGCAAAATTCCCAGCCTCTGACCTGCTCTTGTAGCCATTGTATTTGTATGGCTAGTCCAGTTCAGTTTCTGGTCAATGGTAACCCCCAGGATGTTGCTGGTCGGGGTTTCAGTCATGGTAATTCTGTTGAATGTCAAGGGGAGGTGGTTAGAATTCATTTTGTTGGAGATGGTCATTGCCTAACACTTGTGTGGTGCAAATGTTACTTTCCACTTATCAGCCCAAGCCTGAATGTTGTCCAGGTCTTGCTGCTTGCAGGTACGAACTACTTCAGTATCTGAGGAGTCATAAATGGTACTGAACACTGTTCAATCCTCCATGAAGACCCCCACTTCTGACTTTATAATAGAGGGAAAGTCAAAGATGAAGCAGCAGAAGATGGTCGGACCTAGGCCTAAGGGTGAAATTGGATAATGCCAGCTTGTGAACATGTAGTATGCTCAAGGAATGCTCCCTATACTGGAACAGGTAAGCTCAGAGCTCTCTTGACACTGGACACCATTCAATTAGGCAGACTGCAGACACCTGCTGCATGTCCTCAGGCAGGTTTTGTGTAAAGTGGGTGTAAGGTTAGGGCCAGTATGTTGCTGGCATTAGTCCTGAGGTGGATCCTGGCTGGAGGCAATTGAGAGAGAGGGTGTGATGAAGAGAGATCGGGTGATTAACAGGGAGGAGGTGATTTAGAGGGAGGGTAATCATGAGGGGTGTTGATTGAGAGGGAAGGGGACAATTGATAGTGAGAGGGTGATTGAGAGGGAGGGAGTGATGGTCAGGAAGGGGTGATTGAGAGGGGACGGCATGATCAAGAGTGGGCAACTGGGGGCTGGCAGCAGTCTTGAGGACTACAGGAGAGCAGAGGGAGCACTCCTGTCCTACAAGTTAATGCTCTCTGTCTTCATTCACATGACCTTGCATGAAATCAGTATTGTAAATTTGGGTCAGTCCTGCACAGATCACCCAGCCCAAGGCTGCTGTAGCCTGAATAACTGCGTGGGTGACTCTATACTGCTCTACATTAATCTGCTCTGATCTTTGGCAACTTACTGAGGCCCTATATAACATCATCAGTGAACACCACAGCTGACTCCAATGGACCAGTACTGGCTTTGCTCTTTTCCTTAGACTGCAGCTTTTTTGCTGTACAGACTATGGCTTCATTGACCCAGGCTGTGCTGAAGCAGGGCATCTTGTGCTGTGCCCCATGAGTTACACTTTTTCCTGCACATTTAGCTCAAAATCCTTTTGCCCCCTGCTGGAAATGTGAGCTGATGACAGCGCGGTGTGCATAACTGGGAACTTGACAAACAATAGGACCAACAGTTCAACTCCACAACCATTGTGATTTAAATAATTGAGAAGGAAATAGAGTGCATGAGAAGGAGAGTAAATTCAAGTCAAATTGGGTACAGAAAGAAATAATGAGAGGGAAAGAAAGATTGGATTAAGAGGAAAGAGATGAGAGGAAGAATAAGAAAATGATTAAAACATTTAAAATTTGACATTATTAGAATCTCTAGCAATAATTTACCACATGCTCAAAAGTTTAAATTGTTCCTTTTCTGGGCTGGAGTGATCAATTAGCATTGCATTGGCAATGATCAAGTCATTATAAAGGTATTTACATTATTATGAACTCTAATTTTCTGTGGCAAGTTTTAATGAGGAATTAATGTGCAAATCCAGCAGATTAATAAAAATAATGGTAGTTGAAGGTGAGATGCTGCTTGTGAAAAGCAAGTGGCAGAATAACATAAAGCAACCAGCAAGTTATAGAGGTTCATAACTCAAACCATATCTCTTAATCTCCTGAACATGCTGGTCCATTTGCACATTAATAACAACATTAATGTGCCTTAATATTTCCAGGAGGATTTGCTCCATTAACATTGAAACCATTCACTTCCAGTGTATCACACAACAATAGCTTTAGTTCTGCTTCTTTTCACTCATTTAAAGCAGACTGAAGCCATACGGTGGCCAAAAGCATGTCACTCATCCCCAGAATACAATGAATGTCCCTTAGAAGTACCAGATGTGTGTATGTCCAGCATAAGGCTGTAATTCATTCTTTCTCAGGATGTGGGCATCACCGGCAAGGCTGGCATTTAGTACTCACCCTGGTTTCCTTTGAGAAAGTGGTGGGGAACTAGCTTTTTGGATGACTGCAGTCCATGCAGTGAACAGAGTTCCAGGATTTTGACTCAGCAGTAATATATATGTCTAAGCCCCTTTGTTCTGGATTCTCCGGCCAGAGAAAGTAGTTTCTCTACCTTCTTTTCCCCATTTGTTCATGGGGGTGTGCGTCACTGGCAAGGTCAGCATTTATTGTCCATCCCTAATTAACCATGAGGTGGTGGTGTGTCGCCTTCTTGAACTGCTACAGCCCATGTGGTGTTATGGATGGAGCTCCAGGACATTAGCCCCACTACAGTCTGTTTCATATCTTCACACACACTTTTTTTCCCCCTTGGGGAAAGAGTTGGAAGGATTAGCAGCATCCTGTCATCATGAACACATCTTCTGTGATCAACTAGTCCCGGAGCGGGACTTGAACTGAGCTTCTGGCCCAAAGCCATGGGCACCACCTACTGAGCCACAAGTCATCCAACAACAATGGTGGAGCAGCAATATGAGTCCAAGTCAGGATGGTGTGTGACTTTACAGGGAACATACCTGATCTGTCAAACTTTTTAATCATCTTAAATACTTCAGTTAGATTGTCCCTTGTGTGTGTGTTCAGGGAGTCCACGTTGCTGTGTCAACATGCACTTTTACACATTATAGTCCGCACCTATGCACAATTTTCTTTCCATCACATGGCTGACCAGGAATCTCTCCCAAACTGACGACCTTCCATCGGCGTGTGCTGGAAGGATTTGTAGATTGAGAGTCAACCTGTTTGACCACGTTATCAACGCACCTTCCTCGGCATCAAGTCCTGAGGTGAGATTCGAACCCAGGGCTTCTGGTTCAGAGGCAGGGATGCTACCCACTGCACTGACGATCATTTATTCTAGGTGGGGGGGGAGGAAAGGGGAGAGGAAAGGGGGGGAGGAAAGGGGGGGAAAGGGGAGGAGAGGAAAAGGGGGGAGGGGGGAGGAAAAGGGGGAGGGGGGAGGAAAAGGGGGGAGGGGGGAGGAAAAGGGGGGAGGGGGGAGGAAAAGGGGGAGGGGGAGGAAAAGGGGGGAGGAAAAGGGGGAAGGAAAGGGGGGAGGAAGGAGGGGAGGAAGGAGAGGAGGAAGGGGGGAGGAAGAGGGGAGGGGCAGGAAGGGGGGAGGAAGAGGGGAGGGGGAGGAAGGGGGGAGGGTGAGGAAGGAGGGGGGCGAGGGGGAGGAAGGAGGGGGGAGGGGGAGGAGGGAGGGGGAGGAGGGAGGGGGAGGAAGGAGGGGAGGAAGGGGGAGGGGGAGGAAGGGCAGGTTGGAGGGCGAGAGTGCCAGGGGGGAGGGGGAGGGACGGGGAAGAGGGAGTGGGGGGAAGGGGGGAGAAGTAGGCGAGAAGGAAGGGGGGAGATGGGGGCGAGAGACAATTGGGAGAAAGGGGCGAGAGGGAAGGGGGGAGAAGGGGAGGGGGAGGTGGAGAAAGGGGGAGAGGGGGGAGGGGGAGGGGGGAGAAAGGGGAGGGGGAGAAAGGGGATGGGGAGAAAGGGGAGGGGGAGGGGGAGAAAGGGGAGGGGGAGAAAGGGGAGGGGGAGAAAGGGGAGGGGGATGAAGAAGGGGACGTTTAGGGGGGGAGAGGGGGACGTGGGAGGACAGACGGAGACGGGGGGGACTGGGGGGTAATGGGGGGACGTGGGGGGGGGGCGAGGGGGGGACGTGGGGGGGGGGCGAGGGGGGGACGTGGGGGGGGGGGGCGAGGGGTGGACGTGGGGGGGCGAGAGAGGGACGGGGTGAGAGAGGGACAGGGGGGAGAGGGGGATGTTGGGGGGTGGAGGGGGACGTTGTGGGGTGAGAGAGGGATTTGGGGGGTAAGGGGGAGGAGGGAAGTGGCTGGAGAGGGAGGTGGAGGGGGGAGGGGGAGGAGGAGGGTGAGTGGGAGGGGGTGACGAGAGGGGGAGGGAGGACGGGGGATAAGAGGGTGTGGGGGATCATGGGGGGGTGGGGCGGAACGAGAGAGTCGGAGGGGGTTGGAGAGGGGGGATGGGGAGTGGAGGAGGGGGGTAAGAGGGGGACGGCGGAGTGGGAAGTGGGGACGAAGAGGGGCATGTGGGGGGGAAAGAGGGGCACATGGGGGGGAAAGAGGGGCACGTGGGGGGGAAAGAGGGACACGTGGGGGGGGAAAAGAGGGACACGTGGGGGGGAAAGAGGGGCAGGTGGGGGGGAGAGTGGCATGTAGGGGGGGAGAGGGGCAGGTAGGGGGGAAGAGGGGCAAGTGGGGGGGAGAGGGGCAGGTAGGGGGGAAGAGGGGGGCGTGGGGGGGAGAGGGGGACGTGGGGGGGTAAGGGGCACGTGGGGAGGTAGGAGGGGCACGTGGGGGGGTAGGAGGGGCACGTGGGGGGGTAGGAGGGGCACGTTGGGGGGTAAGAGGGGCACGTGGGAGGTAAGAGGGGCACGTGGGGGGTAAGAGGGGCACGTGGGGGGTAAGCGGGGCACATGGGGGGTAAGAGCGGCAGGTGGGGGGGGAAGAGGGGCACGTGGGGGGGGAAGAGGGGCACGTGGGGGGGAAGAGGGCCACGTAGGGGGGGAAAGAGGGCCACGTGGGGGGGGAAGAGGGCCACGTGGGGGGGGAAGAGGGCCACGTGGGGGGGGGAAGAGGGCCACGTGGTGGGGGAAGAGGGCCACGTGGGGGGGGAAGAGGGGCACGTGGGGGGGAAGAGGGGGAGAGGGTGGGGGGAGTTGGGGATGTGGGGAGGTGGGTGAGGGGATGTGGGGAGGTAGAAGGGGGATGAGAGGGGAAGAGGTGGGAGAAGATGGGGAAGGGGGGGGTAAGAGGGCTGGAGGGGGCAAATGGCTGGAGGGGGGAGTGGGAGGTGGAGGGTGATGAGAGGGGGAGGAGGGACGAGAGGGTGCGGGGGGACGATGGGGGGAGGGGGGGATGAGAGGGGCGGAACAAGATGTTTGGAGGGGGTTGGAGAGGGGGGGAACAAGCGGGACGTGTGGGGAGGGGGGGGGACGTGTGGGGAGGGGGGGGACGTGTGGGGGTGGGGTGGGGGTGGAGAGATTTTATCTCTCCTTGGGGAGAAGGGGGGGTGAATGGGGGGTTGAGAAACTTATCAGCCCTGGTTGAATGGCGGAACAGACTCGATGGGCCGATTGGCCTAATTTCTGCTCCTAATGTTTTATGGTCTAAGTTTGGAGCAGTTGCAATTCGCCCGGAACAGCTTCATGTAAATTCTCACTATCAGCTGCGAGAGGCATCTTCATCCTTCCGACTACAACTAGCAACAAAACCCAGGAAGCCGCAGCGGACAGGATAACCCCGGGGTTTGCAGCCTGTCCGGGGCCGGGTCTGGGGTTTGGGTTGGGTCTGGGCGCCGGGCAATGTGCTGACGTTGGGCCAATGGAGAACTGCCCAGAGCCTCCGGCTGGAATGTGATTGTGAGCTGGGGCCGGAGCCAACAGCCTCTTGTCTGCTTCAGGGTAGAACCTCCATCCCCACAGGGGGAGGGCAAAAAAAAAAAACCGGTCCCCAAGACAACTCCTGAGCTCTCATCATTATTAACACTGCGATTAATCTGCTGAGTGAGAGAGAGAGAGAGAGAGGGGAGGGGAGAGGCAGTTTGGAAGGAGCAATACCGGTTTCCCTTTGTAATAACCTTGACAGGAACCAGAGAGAGAGAGAGAGAGACTGGAGTCCCAAATTACTGATTCGCAGTAGAATAGTTTTGCAAAAATAACAAAGTGACGTCTAATAATTTCTGCAACCACACAACAAGAGAAATGCCTGCTTCTTCCGCCACCAGGGTCTTTGTGTTATCACTCGTGTCCATTCCAGTGACCTCTCTGTTTAATTTCTTCTCCACAAACCGCAGGTAAGTCAGTCCAGCGCTGATGTTTCACTCTGTCTTTCATCTGTTGTCCATGGGCCGCGTTGAAGTGCAGCAAAAAATTGAGGAAGTCATATATGTTGCTAAAGTCTGTTAAAAAGTCGCGGGGGTGCAGGAAGGGTGGGTAGTTCATGGCAAACATGTATCTCGCTGTTCAACATTGTCTAAACAGCACTGAAAGCAGACAAGCTGCGAAAACTGAGCGTTTCGCCTTGTGCCCATGGCCATCTGGGCTGGTATTTGTGATCTGTGTTCGATTAAGTGACATACTGGGCCAAAATAAACCTGTTTTGTATTTCTCTTAAATGAAGCAGCTTTAAAAAAAAAATCTAATTAGTCTTGTAAAGTATTCCTCCTCCCTACTATATTAAGAGTTGCTGTCAGTTGGAACTTAGGGGTCTGCATTCTGTGTGACAAAAATATACCTATATCTGGATTATTACATCATTAGTATGAGGCTATTTCACTTTATGAAGGGCTGTTATCAGCCCTTCAGAGACTGGAGTGTTCGTGCTTTCCACTTGTATAACTTCTGTCACGACTGTAACAGCCTATGTTAAACATATAGAATATTTATGTTGCAAGTAATTGTATCACTCACCTCATTTTGATTAAGTGTGGCATTTGAACTCTTATCAAATGCTTTTTTAATCCCATATCAATAAACCCCCACCCCCTCTAGTTTCCGGCACCTTTTCCGTTCTCGCGTGAAAAGTTACAGAGCCCAAGAACATGGGGGCTCTCCCCGGTGTCCGGGCCAATGTTTATCCTCCGAGCAAGCTCACTGAGACAGCTCATCTGCTCGTTATTTCACTGCGGGGTTGTGGGATCCTGCTGTGCAAGTTTGCTGTCCCCCGTTTCCTGCGTCACAACGTCCAGTGACCACACTTTAAAATTTTTTTATTGGCTGTAAAGTACTTTGGGATGCCCTGAGATTGTGGGAGGTGCTATATAAATGCAAGTTCTCTTCTCTGGAAGAGAGCTTCCCAAACTGTTTTCCCACTGTGACTGCATCTTAATGTTTGACAATTGGTGCCACCCCAGAGTGGGAGTGGGAGTGGGGATGTTGGTGGGTTCTGGGGAGGAAGTTGTTGAGCAGGGTGTAGAGTTGTTCATGGGGTGGGTGGCATTATTGAGTAGGGAGTTGTTGAACTGTTGGGGGGAAAATGGTTTTGCCTACAAGAGTTTTGAAGGCTCTGTTGGGGTCTTGGAAGGTCTTATGGTGCAATGGTAACATCCATATCTCTGGGCCAGAAGCTCTAGGTTCAAGACCCACTTCAAAACTTGATGGCCATGAATGGTGTGTGCATAATGTAGCCAAACAGATTGGTTATCAGCCTGTAAATCCTTTCGGTATGCCTGATGGCAGGCAGTAAAGAGTGGGAAAACTTCATGGTCAGCCATACTGCAGAAGGCAACATCAAAGAACTGCAGTCATTTGCTATGTATAATCATGGACCAATCCAATGGAAGTCCATGGTCACCAACACCCTCTTAGGGCATGGTACCTGGAGGAGGAGGATGGGGTCTTGGAACTAAGGTTCATACGCACATGTCTAAAGGAGTCTCGACACAAACCCCAGGACTGTTCATTCAAGCTACCTCCTCCATTACCAATGCAGTCAAGGAAGCCCTCAATTAGCCAATTGGATGGCTGAAATAAATGACCAGTAAGGAAATTGGTCATTCTTTCAATCAGGGCAGTGAAAAGCTGTCCTATTAACAAAACATTTGGGGGAAAAATTTCAGGCCCCAGCCAGAGTCTCCACTTGACAGTAGCAATTGCTGCCTCAGAGCTCCCAATGCCAAATGGTCAGCCCCATGGTTTGTGAATCCCTGCTGTAGAAGGTATTGGTTTCTTGCCATGGTACAGATCAACAAGTGTTAGTTTTCTTCCATTCTCTTACCCCAGTGGGCATTGAGTGTTGGTAGGTAGCTTACAGAGGCATCAAAGTCCCAGACTGCTCCTGTTCCACATCCATGTTTCTAGCAATGTTCATTGAGTAATGACCTGGAGGTGGACCCTGGATCATTTTCTAATCACAAGCTTGAGGGCACTGTGTCCAATTGTAATGGCCAATCACTGCCCCGCTGAAATAACCTAATAATAACAAGGGACTGAATTTAGGATCCTTGTGACCAATACAGTCCAGTTGCTTGTTATCTCAAGGATCAAAAGTGTTGTTAGAGCTTTTAAATATGTAACTCAAAGTGTAGAAGCAGAAACTTCAATTTGGAAGTTGTTCCAAGGAATTCTCTCCATAAACCTCTTTGCCTCTTCACCTCTTGTCCCAATAACTCACTCTCTCAAATCCACCTTCTTGCTCAAACTGTTGGTCACTTGTCCTACTCCTATGTGGCTTAAGTTGGAGGCTTCAGAACCTTCAGAACACCATCAGGCTGTTGAAGGGGAAAATATATTTAAATTCAGTTATTGAAGTACATAGAAGTTAAAGTGTGGGGAGCTGAATTCTTATAAACTCAATCCTCAAGCAGAGCTCAGTGGTATGGGGAATAGAAACAACTTGCACCACTTGATTGCACAAGCCCTTCATTTTGAAAGCAGGCTCTAATTCAGTTCACAGATCACAAACTTCAGTCCAGTACTGAGCGAGTGTTGCATTGCCGGAGGTGCACCACAACAATTATTATTGGTTGTGATGCGGTTCCAAGCAGAGGCCCACATGATTTCTGAACTGATCTTCATCCATCAAGTTGTATGATAACATGTAATGGTTATCACACAACAGGAGCATTTACTTGAGCAAGAAATTTGGAACCAAAGTGTCCCTGTGTGTTGTGGCTGTGATGCATGAAGCAACTTAAAAGATGTAGACAATTATATTGTTAATGATATTGTTCATGGGCAGCACTTTGGGATATTATATTATGTTAAAGGCACTGTACAAATGCAAGTTGTTGTTTGCTTTAAAAAGTGCTGAGGATGAATATTCTCAGCCATTCACCTGCTGCATCACTCTAATTTTGACATCCTAAGTTTAAATATGACGATGTAGTTTGCGCTGCACTTGCACCAAAGTAATGTTAGCTGAGTGTGAAAAGCATTGAGAAAATTCCTAGTCTGGATGTTTGAACAAAAGTCCAGTCATTGTACAACCGATGTGCATAGGAACATAGGAGCAGGAGTAGGCCATTCAGCCCATTGAGTCTGCTCCACCATTCAGTACAATCATGGCTGATCATCCACTTCCCTTCCTTTTTCCCACATTATCCCCATATCCCTTTTATGTCAGTGATATTTAGAAACCTGCCAATCTCTGCTTTAAACATACTCATTGACTTAGCTTCTACAGCCCTCTGGGGTAGAGAATTCTAAAGATTCACAACTCTCTGAGTAAAAAAAAAATTCTCCTCATCTCGCTCCTGGGTGGCTTCCCCCTTATTTTGAAATTGTGTCCCCTGGTTCTAGACTTCCCAACCAGGGAAACACTTACCTGCACCTACCCTGTCTACCCTTTTAAGTATTTTGTAGGTTTCAATGAGATCACCTCTCATTCTTCAAAACTAGAGAATACAGGCCCAGTTTCCCCAATCTCTCTTCATAGGACAGTCCTGTCATCCTGGAAACAAGTCTGGTGAACCTTTGTTGCATTCTCTCTATGGCAGTAATATCCTTCCCAAGGTAAGGGGACCAAAACTGCACACAGTACTCCAGGTGCCGTCTATGCAATTGAAGCAAGGCTTTGGTACTCCTGTACTCAAATCCTCTTGCGATAAAGGCTAACATACCATTGGCCTTCCTAATTCTTGCAGCACCTGCATGTTAGCCTTCAGTGACTTATGGACAAGGACACCCAGGTCCCTTTGTACATCAACACTTTCTAATCTCTTACCATTTAGGAAATACTCTGCACATCTGTTCCTCCTATCAAAGTGGATAACCTCACATTTTCCCACATTATACTCCATCTGCCATGTTCTTGCCCATGCACTAAGTCTGTCTGAATTCCCTTGAAGCAGCTTTGCATCTTCCTCGCGACACACATTTCCACCTAGCTTTGTGTCATCTGTGAACTTGGAAATATGACATTTGGTCCCCACAACCAATCATTGATCTGTATTGTGAACACTGGGGCCCAAGTGCTGATCCTTGTGGTACCCCACTAGTCACAGCCTGCCAACGCAAGAATGATCCTTCTATTCCTACTCCCTGTTTTCTGCCTGTTAGCCAATCCTTAATCCATGCCAATATATTGCCTCCTATCCCATGTGCTTTCATTTTGCTAACCGACCTCCTGTGGGGGCCTTTATCAAAAGCCTTCTGAATATCTAAGTACATGACGTCTACCAACTCCCCTTTATCAATTCTGCTAGTAACATCCTCAAAAATCTCCAACAGGTTCATCAAACATGATTTTCTATCCATAAATTCATTTTGACTATGGCCAATCAGATCATTATCATCTAAGTGTCCATTTTCACATCCTTTTGTTACCTTCCAATCTGCAGGAACTGTTCCAGAATCTATAGAATTTTGGAAGATGATCACCAATGCATCTTCTATCTCCATAGCTACCCCTTTCAACACTCTGGGATGTAGAATATCAGGTTCAGGGACTTATCAACCTTCAGTCTGATTAATTTTTCCAAAACAACCTTCTTACTAATCCTAATTTCCTTCAATTCAATTCCTTATTCTCCCTAGTTGCTTGGATCTCTAATTGTGGGAGATTGTTTGTATCTTCCTCATTGAAGACAGACAAAAAGTAATAATTTAGCTTCTCTGCCATTACTCTATTTCTAGAAGGACAAGGGCAGCAGACACACAGGAACACCACCACCTGGAAGTTCTCCTCGAAGCCATTTACCATCCTGACTTGGAAATATATCGCCGTTCCTTCACTGCAACTGGGTCAAAATCCTGAAACTCCCTCCCTAACAGCACTATAGGTGTACCTACACCTCATGGATGCAACGGTTCAAGAAGGCAGCTCACCACCACCTTCTCAAGGGCAACTAGGGATGGACAATAAATGCTGGCCTGGCCAGTGATGCCCACATCCCATGAATGAATAAAAAAATCCGATATACTTACCTGGATAGCACCCAGGCAATGCTACATACAAAAATCCTAGTCTAAGTCCTCGGTAACTACACACTGAACCCTCAATCACTCACATTCACCTCCTGACTACCACCTGACCTCCCAACTAGCCCCTACCCTGGACCCAACGCCCTGACCTGATCCGCCCATCCCTCCTAACAACACTAGCCCCACATCTCCCACCTACCCCTCCTGACCCAACCCTGCTACCCACCCCACCTCGCACCCCACACCTAAGCACTTCACAGACCTGCCACACTACCCACCTACCTTCCTACCCCTTACCTATCCTACCCTAAGTGTCACCACACTCATTCATCCATTCACCCATTCCTTAACATTTACACTGGATATTTCAACTTATTTTATGACAGCTAGTGCTGTAAAAAAAGTGGGGGGGGGGGCATGTCCAGTCTTCCCCTGACGCTGCTGCATTGCGCTGGAGTTCTTCAATGGACTGTATGATTCGCATTTCTGGAGAAGCCGGGCTTAAAAATGTACCAGAAATGTGGAGCTGCATTGGAGCACAGAAAGGGACAGTCGGAGTAGCAATCCAACTGTGATTGCCACTTTGTGGAAGATCTGGGCCAATATTCATGATTAACAACTTGATGCACAATTATTAAAGTGTACCGGCAACTTACATTTATATAGCGGTTTTCACAGCTCACTGACATCCCAAAACACTTTACATTGAATTATATACTTCTGAAATGTAGCCACTGTTATAACACAAGAAATATGGCAGCCAATTTGCACACAGTAACCTCCCACAGACAAAAATGTGACCAGATAATCATTTCAGTGATGGTGGTTGAGGGGTTAAAGTTGGCCAGGGTGACAGGGTCTACTCCCCTCCACTTCTTTGAAATGTTGCTGTGGGATCTTTTACGTTCACCTGAGAGGGCAGTAAGGTCCTTGGTTTACTGTCTCATCGAAAAGAAAGCACCTCCGAATTTGCAGCACTCGCTCGGTATAGCGCTGAAGTTTGTGAACTGTGAACTGAATTAGAGCCTGTTTCAAAATGAGGGGTTTGTGCAATTAAGCGATGCAAGCTTGTTTCCATTTCCCAATACCACTGGAGTATGTTTGAAAATTGAGTTTAACTCTTTAACTTCCATGTTCTCCAGTAACTGAATTTAAACATATTTTCCCCTTCAACTGTCTGATAGTGTTCTCCTGGAGTGCAGCCCCATGTCACTTTTGGTCAGTCTTATTATGTGTGACCCTAAGTGATGAACGTTTAACCATGGGAACAGTCAGTCTGTTAATGTCATGTCAATTACATTGTTAAGGTTTGTTAATTCCAATTACATTGTTAAGGTTTGTTAATTCCAATTACATTGTTAAGGTTTGTTAATTCCAATTACATTGTTAAGGTTAAGGTGATGTATATTCATTGTCTTTGAGCACATATAAATAGGAGATACCTGGGGCACTGGGTTGGGTGGAAGGAGAGCTCTGAGGCTGAACAAGTAAATAAACTCCCTCAATAAAGAAAAGTTCTGTGTCTTGGTTTCGACTTTACCAATTGGCCTCAAACTGTGCATGATTTAATCCTGGCATGCAATAGTTGGGATGTCCCAGAAAGTGATGAGGCGGGATAGTCCAGGCGGCAGCTGGTCTCCTTTCCTATTCAAGCTCAAGCAATACTGAGGTCAGTTGCATCATCCCTACTGCCATTTTGGCTGAGATTAGATAATAGTCCATGAATCAAGCCTGACAGCTGCCTGTAATATGTGGGACAGTACCACACCATGCAGTGTATTCATTTCTGAATGAACAGTAGGGTATCCGCCATGGCTTAATTGATAGCATTCACGCAAGTGAATCAGAAAGTTGTGGATTCTTGAGCACAAAATCTAGGCTGCCACTCCACTGAAGCACAAGGAAGTGCTGCAGTGTCCAAGGTGCTGTCTTTTGGATGACATGTTATACTGAGGCTCCATCTTGGGTGGGTGGACACACAAGAGCCCACCGCACTCTTTTGAGGAGTTAGAGGAGTTCTCTCTGGTGTCCTGGCCAATACTTGTCTGTCAACCAACATCATTAAAAAGAACAGATTATCTGGTTATTATCACATTGCTGTTTCTGGGACTTGCTGTTTTTGCAAGTTGGTTCCTGTGTTTTCCAAATTGCCATAATGACTACAGTTCAAAAGCACTGGCTGTGAGGTGCATTTATGTATCAGAAATTTAATGGCAGTCTTGATATTACAAATACAAAGTTTATAAGTTTATATTTTGGGACTGTGTCTTTAATTTAGGGTAAAATGGAGGAGTGAAGGTGGTCATGTGACCTTTTTTGAATTGCATCCAACACCAAGCTTGGATAGATAGCTTAGTTGTTGAAAGTTAAAGGGGAGCCCAGGTTGTTTCCCTGGGAAGAAGGTGCAAGGTATTCATACCTCTAAGCAATGACCAGAGCAGCTGTGCTGATGGTGGATAAACTTAGCCTCCAATCCCAGGGAGGTGTTAGGAATGTCAGGTTTTGTACATGATTATACCTCAACCTGTCTATTTAATTCCAAGATAGAATGAAGCTGGGGTGGGGGTCTAGAGGATAGCTAATTAGCATTTCTACCTGGATACAAGGCCCATGTGATTCATGTTGCCATGGAGAATGGATTTTGAAAGGGGAAGAGTCTATAGGAAGCCATCATAGGTTGGGTTGCAGGTTTTCCTAAAAATATTACTGAACCTCACAAAGCGGGTCAGTCTGCAATAATCTGAGAAAGATAGAGGTAGCGTGGGTGTATTGTTCACCACACAAGATGGGGGCTGCAACTCATGCTTAGATTGAAGAGACTAAGTTTATGAGGATTTAAACAAAGCTGGGGATCTGCCTAGCTTTGGCTAGAGGGAGCATCTCCAATTCGTCCCTCACCATGAAAGTGAGTTCTGGGATTCGGAATTACCTAACTGGGAAAGGAAAAGAATGGAAGCAAGCCCTCAGGAGCTAAGAAGCTTTGGACTGGTTCTGGGAGAATGAAGCGTCCACTTAAAGGACAGAGTAAGGTATCATCGTGGAGGGAGATTTTTGGTCATTTTAAATGTTAAATGGTAGCAGTTTAGAGTATAAATTGGCTACTGAAATAATGATTGGTCAAAGTTGTTTTGAGTTTGTTACAGCAACAGTCTTAAAACTTGAAATCTTGTCATATGATCCTTCCAGTCATTTACTGAAAGTTTGAATTTTTAAAAAAAAGTTATCTGTCTCTACGGAGATCATAACATTGGGTCATGAGTCCTCATTCAATTCAACTCTTCTGTGGCTGTACTGAAAGGGGTGTTAATTATGAAGACTGTCTTCATTCAGAATGTACCATAGATTAGTCATATAGACTTGACCCATAACAATAATGGTTAGCATGCGGACCTCGTTATCACAAGGAAGAGTTGCTGCACACAGAAGCATTTAAGGGAAGTTAGTTAAACACATGAGGGAGGGAGGAACAGAAGGTTCCTCTGCTGATAGGGTTAGATGAAGGGCGGGTGGGGTAATCTCGTGGAGCATAAGCACCAGTATGCTCCAGTCGTTGTGAGGGGCCTGTGTCACTGCTGTAAATTCTACTTAATTCTATGCAATACCATAATTTAACTCCTTGATTTTACCATGGTCACCATTGGCGGCCATGCTTTCAACTGTCTACAGACAAAACTCTGGAACTCGCTCCCTAAAACCTTCTGCCTCAATAGCTATCTTTCCCCCTTTAAGATGCTCCTTAAACCCCGCCTCTTTGGTCACACTTTGTCCTAATATCTGCCTATGTGGTTCGGTGTCAAATTTTGTTTTATAACACTCCTGGGATATTTTGCTGTATTAAAGGTGCAATGTGAATGCAAGTTGTTGTTGTTGAATGACATTGTTGCGTTTGTGTTCTCCAATGAAGGTCAGACTCTTTAACAAAATATCAAATAGAATGAAACTTCTTTTTAAAACTAGTTGACATTTATCTTTACCTTGGCAGCCCCTGGACAATCCTTATTGTTGCGTCACTGGTCTTGATATCTGTGGCAATAATTGCATTTTTTCTGGTAAAAAAGAAACCACCGAAGGATCCTTTATTCTATGGTGAGTATTGATGAATTCTGGTGAAAATAATCATATGCAAATCCAATTGATTTGTATAATTTGTACTTTGGGAAAACTCCGAAATAGATCCTATGATAATTGTGTACTATTTTCTTCATGATAGTTTATGCAGTGTTTGCATTTACCAGTGTGGTGGACCTTATTGTAGGACTTGAACAAGATGGACTCATTGATGGATTCGTGACCCTTTACTTGAAAGAGGTAAGCAAAGTCAGTGTGAATCCTCTGCAAAAGGATTTAGGGCTAATTTTGCAATAGTATGAAGCATATGTTTAGACATCTCTCCTGAAAATACAATAATACAAGAGTTAGGAGCAGGAGTAGGTCATTTTGCCCCTCAAGCCTGCTTCGCCATTCAGTAAGATCATGGATGCTCTGATTGTGGCCTCAGCTCCACAACCATCGACTCTCTCGTCGACCGAAAATCTGCCTAACTCAACCTTGAATATATTTAAAAACAAAAAACTGCGGATGCTGGAAATCCAAAACAAAAACAGAATTACCAGGAAAAACTCAGCAGGTCTGGACTCAAAACGTCAACTCTTTTCTTCTCCGCCAATGCTGCCAGACTTGCTGAGTTTTTCTTGAATATATTTAATGGCCCAGTCTCTACTGCTCTCTGGTGAAGAGATTTCGGCAGACCAATGACCCTCTGAGAAAAGAAATTCTCCTTATCTCAGTCTTAAATGGGAGGCCCCTAATTTTTAAATGGCGTCCCCTAGTTTTAACTCCTCTACAAAGGGGAAACATCTTCTTAACATCCAGCCTGTTAAGTCTCCTCAGTATCTTATATGTTTCAATAAAATCATTTCTCATTTTTTTAAGCTCCAGTGGGTATAGGCTCAATTTCCTCAAACTACCTGAAAATGAAAATGAAAACAACATTTCCTAAAGTCGAAATGACCCTTAGACATTGGGAAATCAGTTTTGGCTGTAGCACAACCCTTAGCTGTTAGATAGAATCAAAAAGGATCCCAGTGCTGTGGGATTACTACTTTAGGAAGTAAACTAAGTTTAAAAAAGAATTAGTCGCTTGATAGTACAGTATTTGAATCTTGCTGAAAAAAGACATGCTGTTGAAGCTTCTCGACTTGTACTCGTCAGGACAGATGCAAGAATACCAAATTTCAAAGGGAAAAACAACTTATACTGCATGAGAAAAGGGGTGCTGATTGGTTGGCAAGTGGACTCGGGGGGGATAAAAACAAAAAGCTAAAAGCTACTGCGGATGCTGGAAATCCAAAACAAAAACAGAATTACCTGGAAAAACTCAGCAGGTCTGGCAGCATCGGTGGAGAAGAAAACAGTTGACGTTTCGAGTCCTCACGACCTGGGGGATATCTGTTCCCTAGTGCATTCTCCGTGGCAATGCCTCGACCAATCAAAGTCCACTTGCCAACCTATCAGCACCTTTTTCTCATGCAGTATAAATTGTTATTCCCTTTGAAATTTGGCATTCTTGCATCTGTCCTAATTAGTGCAAGACAAAAAATTTTGACAGCACATCTCCTTTGTCAGCAACGCTAAAACAAAATTGCTTACGGAAGTTGTAATTGTGTCCAGAAGCCATGGATAATTCTCCCTATTTCCTCTACCTAAACTGCATTCAATGTGTCAGTTGATTAATCCTCTTAAGTTGTAGAAACAAGCGTTTTTCCAATGCTGAGAGGTGCTGACTGATAGACTTTAAGCAATGATGACCTCCAGAAAATCTTTTGCTCACTGAATCAAAGCAGAGATAATTTGTGTTTATCCTTTGAATAACCTTGGGTTTGTGCTATTTTTAGTGAAATCCAAAACCCATGTGTAAAGGTTACATTTATTATTTTGCCAGAGACAATGAATGGAGGAAACTTGTCCTTATTTTTTAAGCCGGGCCAAAGAGGTAGGATTTAAGAAGGACTTTTTAAAGGAGATAGAAGGAGTTTCGAATTCTAGTGAGCGGGGCCTCCATTGCTGGAGGCCACCAGTGTTGGGTGTCAGGGGTGGACAATAGGCCAATCAGAGGAGGGGAGAATTTTGGATGGGGTGGTTAGGACTGGGGGTGTTACAGATATACAAGGCCTTGAAGTGATCTAAATATGAGAATAAGAAGTAGTAAACTTAAGGCATTCACTGCCCTTCCCCATCTCTATCTCCTTTCCCATCTCTTACCTGCCCTTTTTATGCTCATTCCCCTGCCTGACCCCAACTTGTTATCTCTTAACCTCTTTCGATCTCTGTGTCTCCAATTTACCTGCTAGGGAGAATTGCATATTGGTCCATTGTGTGGACTCAGGACAGTCATATTCAGGTGTGTTGTGGGTAGCTTGAGCCCAGTGTTTATAAGGAGAACCACTCCCTTCACAATGATCTTGGTGAACTCTAGCATTAGATATTTAGGATAACATGAAATCCAGGAACAGCAAACTGTTTATTATTAACAGGTTCACTCCATTTGCATTTGAACATTAATTTCTATGATAATGAATATCGATATTGGATAAACATTTGAATCAGAGTAAGATACAGAGCAGGGGGGGGTAAAGGCCGGACAGTTTGATTTGTATAGGATTGCTCCAGCAAAGATCCAGCATAAATACATTGGGCTGAATAGCCTCCTTCTGCACTCTAAGACACTTATGGTTACTTTGATTGGAAGCATACTTTTATTGTGTGACTTGAGACTTTTCAGCTTGAATTAAACTCTGGAAAATAATAATTCACTGTGTCCATGGTTATGAAGCATTCTTCAGAACATACGAACTATAGTCAGGAGGTTTCCTGAAGCTGAACTGAATTAGGCACTGTTTAAACAGTTGATGAAGAGATTAATCTCAGCAACATTTTCAAGTAGTCCTCTGGTTTCATTCAAATGGTAGGAATAAAAATTTGGTATCATGTTTGCAATCGAATTCTATGATGGAAAGTTGGGACACAGTTCAACTTTGTAATCAAAAAATGGCTGAAGGCACTTTTCCTTTACAAGGGCCAATAGTTCATAGGAGATGAAAATGATGAATTGACCTTTGAATGCGGTTTTCAGCAAGATTTATAAAGTAAGTGACAAGTTGATGACAGGCCCGTTGATTGGGCACTGAGTTCCCATGAATGAGGGCTCCCTCTCACCCTTCCCTCATGAGGCCTCAGGCAAATCCAATAGCATTTGCTGGGTGGCGTTTGGGAGCCACGAGATAGCTGTGCCAGTCTCATTTAACCACTAAGTTCCAGACAGCTCGGGGATAATTGGCTTTAATGAGCCTAATTGCCTCCCTCCACCAGCGGGTGAGATTGGGGACAGTTTTCTCAACGTGTGGAATCCGATGCGGGAACTCCCGCCCAATTCTCCCTTCTGCCATCATACCTCCTCCGGCAGGTTCCAATAAATCCAGCCACAGGACACACTTCTACACACAAAGGATGATAGAGTTTGGAAATCTTTTCCACCAATGGAATGTGATGGTAGATCAATTAGTTTTTAAACTAAGATTGATAGATTTTGGCTATCCAAAGGTATATGGAGTAAAGGAAGGTATGCGGATTAGGCCGCAGATCAGCCATGCTCCTAATCTTGAACTCTACGACCTGCCTAGTTCTCATCGTCATGCTACTGTGCATATACTAGAAACTGGAAGGGTGGAATAACCACGTTTTATACGGTTTAGTGGAATGTTAATGAATGGTCTCAATGTAATCAGTGAATATTGTGGTAAAATTATCAGTGACGTAGGCCAACTCTGGGTGAATAAAGTAAGGGACACTAAGGGGCACTTCACCATGGGGGATGCTGGCGAGATCATGAGCAGGGGTGGGAGTGGAGCATGTTTCAGGGGAGGCCATGAGAGCTGGTGGGGTGGGGGGTGGCGTGAATCAGTTCTTGACGGTATCATGGCAGCCGCGTGACCCACCCCAAGTCTGATAATTGCAGCTTGGCCACCCCCCACCCCCCCACCCACCTCCAAAGCATGTTCCGGAAGGCCTGACCCGGGATGCAGGATCGAAGGCCAAGTTATGGGACAGTCCCAGAGAATCCAGGGCCCTTGGTCACCCTGGTTCAGACCAACTTTCAACATGTTAGATTCCCTGTAATCAGATTTATCAACACCTTGGTTAGGGACTGCCAATCTTCATTTAATAGGAATAAATAAATCTAAGGGAGTTCTCAGTATGGCTTTCAAACACTTTATTTTTAATTACTAGGTTAATTTATTTACATGTTTACAGCATGGAAAAACCTTAAACTTATGAACTTTTCTTGAATTTATGCATAGTATTAAGTATGAAGAAATGTTTTAATAAACCAAGTCATGAAGTTGAATGCTCTGATGCTAACTGTTGTTTGACTTCTGTAAATACAATGGTTGCCCCTTTCTTTTTATTGTACAGGGTGAACCTTACCTGAATACAGGCCATGGCCACATGATTTGCTATTGGGATGGCTCGGCACATTATTTGATGTATCTCCTGATGGTAGCAGCTATCGCATGGGAGTAAGTTACATAGGCAGTCACTGCTTTAAAGAGAGCATGATTGGCAACATCCATCTGCATATCATTGTGTGAAGTAACAGTCACAATTCCTTTAGGCTACTTGGCAAGATTTCATAACTAGGATATTTTTATAGGGCCTGATTTTAACTCTGTCTAGGTGAATGGGTTTCAGGGAGTTAAACTCTCGCTATTTGAGAGTCTCGCTAATGTGCTATATGTTATGCCTGTGCCAAGAGTATTATGAATGAGTCAGTGACACCACCATTCTGAGGATGAATTAAATAAAACTTCCAGGCACAGCCAATGTCAGAAAATGGCCATTTTCCACTGTCAGCTCCCTAAAGCTCATGTACTATATTTTCTTTAGTCCGTTTATTTAGTCCAATTATCACACCATTTTGCTAATTCCTTGTTTATGAGCATGAGGAAGGATGAGAAAATGAAAGCTATGTTGATTTGACTTCAGGCATCTTTCCATTATTTTTAAATTTTATTTGTTCATGGGATGTGGGCCTCGCTGGCTAGGCCAGCATTTGTTGCATATCCCTAATTGTCCTTGCCGGTGAGCTGCCTTCTTGAACTGCTGCAGTCCATCTGGTGTAGGAACACCCACAGTGCTGTTAAGAAGGGAGTTCCAAGATTTTAACCCAGCAACAAGTCAGGCTGGTGTGTGACTTGGAGGGGAACTTGCAGGTGGTGGTGTTCCCATGCTTCTGCTGCCCTTGTCCTTCTAGGCGGTAGAGGTTGCAGGTTTGGAAGGTGCTGTTGAAGGAGACTTAGTGAGTTGCTGTAGTGCATCCTGAGGATAGTACACACTGCTGCCGTTTGTGCATCGGTGGTGAAGTGAATGTTTCAGCTGGTGGATGGCCGCCAAAGCAGCCAATCAAGTGGGCTGCTTTGTCCTGGCTGGTGTCAAGCTTCTTCAGTGTTGTTGGAGTGTAAAGTGTAACATTTTTTTCCCGGCTTATCTCATTGAAATGTTCCTTGTTTCTAAACCCAAACCTTTGTGCTGAATGATAAAATAGCAGACCCTGAGATAATGGGAACTAAGTTTCAAGAGATATAATTATCATGCAGGCTTCTAATAATAAATGCACATTTCATGGTTCAGTAATATGTTTTTGTTCAAAACCCTCTGCATATCCTCTACTGATGCAGCATGGAATATAAAGCAGACTTTGTTGACCTGATTTGACATAATGTTCAATGATGTGTTCATCACAAAGTAAACCTATTAACTCGCTGCAGATTATTCAATGCAACTATAAATTTATTGAGCGACAGTCAAAAGTACTTAATCGAAGGCTGTTGCTCTGCAAATAAGGGGGAAAGACCATTGTAAAATAGCAAAACATTTTAATTTTGATTTGGTGGATTTTGAAAAATCTCCTGTCTTTATGAATAAGTTTGGAAAGATTTCCAATGTAAAAGAAAAACTGGGTGCCATTTTGCTTAAAGTTGTGCACAGACAGTACACTAATTCATTGGGATGGAATTTACTTTGTTACATAAAAAGGAAAAAAACTGCGGATGCTGGAAATCCAAAACAAAAACAAAAATACTTGGAAAAACTCAGCAGGTCTGACAGCATCTGCGGAGGGGAACACAGTTAACGTTTCGAGTCCGTATGACTCTTCAACAGAACTAAGGAAAAATAGAAAAGAGGTGAAATATAAGCTGGTTTAAGGGGGGGTGTGGGGGTAGCACAGGTAGAGCTGGATAGAGGGCCAGTGATAGGTGGAGATAACCAAAAGATGTCATAGACAAAAGGACAAAGAGGTGTTGAAGGTGGTGATATTATCTAAGGAATGTGCTAACAGGTGACATTAAGGGTAGAAAGCAGGATGAGCAAGGTACAGATAGCCCTAGTGGGGGTGGGGTGGGGGGAAGGAATCGAAATAGGCTGAAAGGCAGAGATAAAACAATGGATGGAAATGGTACTTTGTTACATAGTCCTTTTGTAAATAAAGGTTTGCTTGCATTGTTCTTCCAACTTTCTTCCCCTTGCACCTAAATGTCCATAAGTCATTGAATCATTCTGAGATATAGTTCACAGGACGTGTAAATTTTTGGTACCTCACCAAAGCGGCTGTTCTTTAAGTGCGAGTCTGGATAGTGAGTTAAGCGATTTGACCTTGGGAGCCTTCACTTCTATGTCTGTTCTCAGATAACCTCCTTTACCTAGCTCACTGAGCTAGGTACAACTTGATACGATACTGAGCAATGCAGACATGGAAGGTCCCCATTTGATTTGCTCTGCATTAAGTTAGATGGAATGGTGGTAGGGGAGATACAATTGGTCTCTTGGGTAATAAAGGGCAATAGTAAATCCAGTGCTGATTGCTGTCAAGCCTCTTGGAAGTCTTGTTTGGGTGGTTGCCATACAAGGTTGTCTGGGCTGAGAGCAGTTGTGATAATGTCTGTGTTTGAATAGCAACCCGACACTTGCTGTGGAAGCTCATGAATAAAGAATGGGCACTTGAGTGAGGTACTGAACTATACTCTGACATGAGTTAGCACTTTTGGAAGAGAAGAAGTTCTCTCTCTAAGAAGTTAGGGCTGGATGCAGGTAGTGCTGTAAAGGAAATTGAAGGAAGTATGTCCTGTTAAAATGGCCTTTATTAGGATAATTTCCCAAAGGTGCATAGTGCACAAGTATGACTATTTTGAAGCTCTACTTAAAAAAAATAGTGAATTGCTTTAATTGGAAATGTGTTATATATTCCATTAAAATGTTTATAGATACTTCCTGAAGAAACTTTCAGTTCAGTAAAATGGTTTAACCGGAGTGAGGAATAGCTTTCAAATGTTTTAATTTATGCTATATTCGACTGTTAGCGGTACTGCATGTGAGAACCATGCTTTATATTTTCCAGGCAGAGTTACAGGACCATTGGCTTGTACTGGGTTGGATCGATTCTGATGAGTACTATTGTATTCTTATCTGGAAACCTTGTTGGTAGGAACAAACATATTCTGTCTTTGTGTGTCTTTCTGTGTCTCTGTCTCTCTTTGCATCTCACCTTGCACATGTGCTCTCTGAAGATATTCCGCATTGTGTACGTGCATGTGGATGTGCTATACTATCTCCCTCTCACTCACTCTCTTATCTTTCTGTCTTGCTCCCTCTCTCTTTACCTCTTCAATCATTTTCTGAGGTTTCAACATTGGTTCTTGGGTAATGGGAAAACATTTTTATTAAAAAAATGTCATTTTAAAGTTATGTGATCTGGAAAGATCTAAGGCTAAAAGGAGGAAGGGGGTGAACAGAGAGAACTTTAACCAATTCTCTTACCTTTTTTAGTTATGAGTTGTAGACTCCAAGTCTAAGTTCTGAACTTTCTTTGCTTTCATACATTCACTAGGGAAATACGGCACCAAACTTGGCCCTGTCAGCCTCCTGATTATTCCTTACCTTGTCCTTCCCATGTGGGCTGTTCTTCAAATTTATAACCAGCCTCTAGAGAACGAATCTGCACCTAAGGTTAGTACCTCATGCTAATTGTCAAGTGTCTGCATTAAGAATTGGCCTTGGTGCTAGGAATAAAGTTGAGAACCAGGTTTTACAGCTGAGAAAGACCCCAGCTATGATCATTGGAAAGAGTTGATTTAGCTGATCTCAACTCGAAAGCTAGTAGAGTACTTTTCTTCTTTACCTTATTCACCCTTGTCACTGGCAAGGACATTTGTTGCCCATCTCAAGGTGCCCTTGAAAAGGTGGTTGTGACCCTTCTGTTGAACTGCTGGAGCCCAAGTTGTGTAGGTTCTCCCACTATGCTGTTAGGTAGGGAATTTCAGGATATTGATTCAGCAACAATGAAGGAAAGCCGATGATATGCCCAAGACAGGATGGTGTGTGACTTGGAGAAAAAAAAACTGGAAGTATGGCCTTTCAAAATACCTGTTGCCCTTTGAGGTAGTACGAGTTGTGGATTTGGGAGGTATTGTTGAAGTAACCTTTGCCAGTTGCTGTCGTACACATTGTAACCACTTTTAACCAATGGTGGAGGGAGTGGAGTGTTCAAGATGTTGGATGGACTGCTGAACAAGGAGGCTGTTTTGTGTTGGATGGTATTGAGCTTCTTGAGTGTTATTCCAGCTACACCCATCCAAGCAATTGGAGTGTTCCATTGCACATACTGCATTCTGTGATAGGAGGGGTTCTGGTGATTTTTATATATCCAGTGACTCATTGTGGAAGATTCGTGTCTGGGGAAGATTGGCCATGATGTCCTTTTGGCCAGTACCCTCTCAGTGCTCAACATTTAAAGTCACATGGAGAACAGATGCCACCAGACCTATGGAATAGTATTCCAGCATGAGTCAGCGTTTTGAATGGCGAAGGGGAGAAGTTGCAAAGGGGAAAATGGACTGGTTAGATTAATAATAACAATTTAAAACTTTACTTATTGCCAGGTTAGTTTTTAAAAAAATACTTGGAAACCTCGATGAGGAGAAACTTACTGAAATATTTCAAACTGGATAATCACATCGAACAAACACTTCCTGCTAGTTTGATAAATCCTTAACAAGTGTGGTTGTAGCTATGTAAATTTAAAAGTACATTACACATGGATCCAAACATCACAAGCTCAACATGGCTGAACAATGACATGTCAACTCAGTGTTGATTCTCCCTACCTTCCTGGCTGGCCCAGGGGTCATTATACACTTTGGAGATTCATCAGAATTGTTACCATTATTGGTAAGTGCTCTTGTAGGATTTTGGCCAGGAATATTCCTCTTCCTTTACTCTTTATTACTTAATGGGTGTCAGTTAGCTCAGTTAGCTAGCAGGGCTGTCCTCTCTCGCCTGTTCTGTTTGTGTGTTGCATAGAACCCTTTGCTGAGTCCATCAGGAAGGATCCGGGCATAAGAGGAGTGACAATCCCAGGCAGTGGAGGCACTCAGGTCAAAGCCTCCCTGTACATGGACGATGTCGCCGTTTTCTGCTCAGATCTGCTGTCGGTGCGCAGACTGATCCATATCTGCGACCAGTTCGAACTGGCCTCGGGCGCCAAGGTAAATCGTGGGAAGAGCGAGGCCATGTTCTTTGGGAACTGGGCTGACCGATCCTTCGTCCCCTTCACCGTCAGGGCTGATGGCCTGAAGGTGCTGGAAATATGGTTCGGAGGGACCAGAGCATGCGTTAGAAACTGGAAGGAGCGAGTGTCTATGGTGAAAGGGAAACTGGGCATGTGGGAGCGACGCTCCCTCTCCATTGCGGGTAAGAATCTGGTCATCAGGTGTGAGGCACTCTCGCTGTTGCTGTACGTGGTGCGGGTCTGGCCCATTCCACACTCCTGCGTGGTGGTGATCACCCGAGCCATCTTCCGCTTTATCTGGAGGTCGAAAATGGATCGGGTCCGCAGGGACACGATGTACAAACCTCTAGATAAAGGGGGAAAAAACGTGCCCAACATCGCCCTCATACTGATGGCCACCTTTGTGTGCGGCTGCATCAAGCGGTGTGTAGACCCTCAGTATGCAAACACCAAGTGTCACTACGTGCTGAGGTTTTACCTGTCCCCGGTGTTGCGAAAGATGGGTCTGGCCACGCTGCCGCGGAACGCTCCAAGTAGTTGGACCGTGCCGTACCACCTGTCCCTCGTGGAAAAATTTATGCATAAAAACACCTTTGACCACAAGTCCATCAGGCAGTGGTCAGCACGTAATGTCTTAGAGGCCCTGAGGGAAAAGGAGAGGGTGGATCCTGTGGGATGGTTCCCCGAGCAGACTGTCAAAGTCATTTGGCAGAATGCCTCATCACCAGAACTTTCCAACAAGCACCAAGACATAGCTTGGCTGGTGGTGAGAAAGGCCCTCCCTGTCAGATCCTTCCTACAAGCCAGGAGTCTCACCTCCTCTGCACGTTGCCCTCGAGGTGGCTGTGGTGGGGAAGAGACCGTTGTTCACCTCCTTGTGGAATGTGCCTTTGCAAAGAAGGTCTGGAGAGAGATGCAGTGGTTTCTGTCGAGGTTTGTCCCGAGCAGTTCTGCGACACAGGACTCTGTGCTCTACGGGCTGTTCCCAGGGACACACACCGAGACAAACATCAACTGCAGCTGGAGGATCATCAACTCGGTGAAAGACGCTCTTTGGTCTGCCCGAAACTTGTTGGTCTTCCAGCGCAAAGAGTTGTCCCCGACCGAGTGTTGCAGACTGGCACATTCCAAAGTCCAGGACTACGTGCTGAGGGACGCACTAAAGCTTGGGGCAGCTGCCACAAAGGCACAATGGGGAAGGGTCGCTGCCTAAGACCTTTCTGTCATAGTGCACCGAGGGACTGGGAACTGTTTAAATGCCCTCGGGCTGTACAGCTCAAAATGAATGTAATATTCATTGTATGTATCAATGGATTTCGTGATACGTGTTGTAAAAGTTTGAACCTGTTTGTATTTTTGCGTTGGTGATTTTGAAATGTTTTGGAATGTTGTTTGAAGATATTTTGTGAATAAAGTATATTTTTGCAAAAAAAAAGCTAGAGTGTGATGCAGAATGATACCAACAGCACAGGTTCAATCCCTGTACCAGCTGTGGTTGTTCATAGAGGTCTACCTCCTCACCTTGCCCCACGCTTGGGGTGTGGTGCCCCTCAAGCTATATAAAACCAATTGTCTCTGTCATAGTCCTTGTGGACTATGACCAATTAATATTACTTAATACAATTAAGTACTCATTCCAAAGTGGAAATAGACATAAATTACAATGACAAAAATGAACAAGATAAAAATTATATCCTACTCTTAAATTCTCTTTTAATATAAACATATTCTAGCATGGATAATCCTAGGAATGATTTTTCCCACTAGTCATTTAATAATGACTAATGGGAACAAAACATAGTTGGTAGATGCATCATCTATTTTTAACAGTGATAGTGCAAGGTCTGGCAAGAAGTTCAACATTGTTTAATGCTGATACAGTAGAGCCATATTTAGATGAACTACCCTGTATAACTTGACCTAATTATATTGTGTGTGTGCCTGTGCGTGTGTGTGCATGTCCGTGTGTGTGTAATGTATATATTATATATATCTATATCCATTGGTAACTGGTATGTATTATGTAGCCCTGAGCCAGCTTTTCCAATCTCGTCAAACGAAACCTCGGTCATTTGGTCTTTCGCCCACACGTGTTACAGTGACTGGTCAGAGTCTCAGTGTTAGCTGGGCTTCATATTGATCGGCAAAACCACAGATAGAAAGCACAGCTTGGGGGAAAGATTATTTTTAAGCCATGCATAGCCCCTCTGCTTCTCCCCCGCCATTGTGTATTGCAATAGCTCCTTCATCTCCTCTCCCCGCGTGTCCAATTCACCCATCTTTATCCTGGCACCTGTAGGTTACAATCCTTTTGTGTGTCCAAAGCTTTTAAAGACAAAAAGCATAGCAGTAAAGGAACAAGGCCGAGAGATATACTGAGGGAATGGATAAAGGGACACAACAGAACCAGGAAGAAAATTAAGCAAACATAGATTCAGAGTTAAGTACATAAGAGGCCTATAGAAGTTTGGGGAAGATTGCAAGAGACACATCGTAAGAGAAAAAAGTGTGTAAGAACCAGGGCTGGGTTTCTCTACTGAAATATCAGCCAGATTGGGGCATACTGAGTAAAATCTGTACAGTAATGTTTTGTGTGGAGTGTTACAATCGCCATAGAGACCGGCAACTTGTAAAAAGATATTTGAATTTCCAGTGACTGATTGGAAGGATCACATGCCAAGATTCCAAGTTTTAAGTCTTTTACTGTAACAAACAAACTAAAAGAAATGGTTTAAACATTATTCAGTAGGCAACTTATACTCCAAACTGCAGAAAAGATTAACTTTTAAAATGACTGAAAATCCCTCTTCACAATTATACTTTACTCTGTCCCTTAAGTGGGCACTTCATTCTCCAGGAAGCATTTCAAAGCTATTCTCAGTGGCCAATGACTTGATTCCTCTTTGCTTTTCTAGCTGGATGGCTTCTGATCGCTGAACTGACTTTCGCGGTGAGGTTTCCCCTACAGATTCCACCCTCTAGCTAAAGTTAGGTGAATTTTCCAGCCTCATTTAAATCTTCTCAAACTTGGTCTCTTCAGTTCAACTGCAAGCTCCCACCCACATTGTGCATGATGAACAATAGAGACTGGTTGCCTCCATCTCTCTGCTCGCTCTCTCGCTTGCCGTAGATTCTTGCAGACTGCGTCTGTAAGGTTCAGGGATATCTTAGGAAAACCTGTAACCCCAATCTACATGGCTCCCTATGGACTGTTCCCTCCTAACACCCATCCCCATGGCAACATGAATCACATGGGGCTTGTACCCAGGTAGAAATGCTAATTAGTAATTCTTTAGACCCCAACTCCATTCTATCTCAAAATTAAATAAACAGTTTAAAGCTTAGCTATTTGTAAAACCTGACATTCCTAACACCTCCCTGTAAGACTTGGAGATGAGGTCTACCCAAAATCAGCACAATGCCCGGTCATTGTGTGCAGATAAGAGACCATAAGACCATAAGACATAGGAGCAGAAATTAGGCCATTCGGCCCATCGAGTCTGCTCTGCCATTCAATCATGGCTGATAAGTTTCTCAACCTCATTCTCCCGCCTTCTCCCAGTAACTTTTGATCCCCTTACCAATCAAGAACCTATCTATCTCGGTCTTGAACACACTCAATGACCTGGCCTCCACAGCCTTCTGTGTCAATGAATTCCATAGATTCACCACTCTATGGCTAAAGATATTAACACTGGGTACCTTCTTCCCACTAAAACAACCTGGGCCCCCCCTTTTGACCTTTAACAACCAAATCATCCAAGCTGGTAGTTCAGCAGAATTCAGCACGACTCCCTTAATTTTACCCTAACCTGAAGAGACATCCCCAAACCATAACAATCTTATAAACTCTGTATTTGTAACAGCAACATTTATCAAACTCTTTTGATGAAAGACTTTTTTCCCTTTACCCGTGATCATCTTATTTCCAACATTTTCTGTTTGTATTTTACAAAAAGAGTGATTGAAATAGTTATGAATCTGGAATAGGGTTACCATCCTCCCAGGATATCCTGGAAGTTTCATGAGAGATGGAGAAATGTTGGTATTCTGAGGAACCTGGGTGTCTTTGTACACAAATCAAAGAAAGTTAGCATGCAGTGCGGCAAACAATGAGAAAAGCAAATGGTATATTAGCCTCTATTACAACACATTTTTACCTGTAAAAGTCAAGAAGTTTTACTGAAATTTTGTGTGGATTTAGTGAGGCCACAACTGGAATATTGTGTATAATTTTAGTCTCCTTACTAAGTAGGGATATATTTGTCTTAAAGGGGTTACTGTTAGACATCCATATCTCCAAGAACTATATGCTTTTTAAAAAAAAATTGGAAGGACATTGAATTATTTGGACACTCTCCTGAGTTTTTTTTCTAAAAGATTGCAAATTCACTTTGGTCTGTGAGCAAGCTGCTTTTTCCAAGGAATTGCACAATTTCAGCTAAGTGACCAGCAAGACACCTGGGGAGATATTAGTTATTTTAATTACTTGATGTAAAATTTTTTTAAAAACTGCTATTGCCTGGCTGCGGGCTGCTGCTGATTGGCTGAGAAGCACCTAGCCTGGGAGAAGTTCTGTCTGAGCTTCTTTTTTGAGCTGAGTGTGTGTAATGGGAGCAAACTATGAAGGAAGATTGCTCTTCTCTTTCTCTCCCCCTGTATTGCCTGCAGTCCAGGGTGGGTGTTCACCTTCAGTCAGAATAACTCCTCATCTCAGAATAACTCATCTGTATTTGAAAGCCTGCGAGGCTGCGGCAAGTGAGAGTTAACAAAGACAATGTTTCACTGAAGATCCTTTGGAAAGGACTTCCAGACAGCTACTGTGACCAGCGCTCTGTCTCCACCTGCAGGAACACCAAATTGACAGCGTCAAAACTTTTTTGAACTTTATCCTTTTTCATAAAGTGTTCCTTTATGCCAACCTCTGCACAGACCTTATTTGTCTTGTCCATTGTTTTGTGCGCATGGGCGGAATTTTAAGGTTGCAGGCTTTTAAGTTCCCACTGAAGTCAATGGAGTTTAGAATGGCTTGCCGCGTTTTATGGCCCCGTTCCTGCCACAACAGGGCTGTAAAATTCATGCATGTGTGCGCGTGCGTGTGTTTAAAAGGGGTAAGTCATTACACTTCCAGATTACAAATTGTACCTTAACCAGTTGTTTTTAAAAAGTTTTGTTTCATAATAAATCAGTTATTCTGAGTTTATTGAAATAAGCCTAGTTATAGTCTCTTTTATTCTGTGCCTAGCAGTAGTGAAGGTAAACAATTGACCATTTTGATGAGTGAATTGGCGATTTTGGTGAGTGAATTAAACATGTATAATGATGACCTCCTGTGTCACTGACATGCCGACACATCCCACCGGTAGGATCTTCCAGTCCGGCTGAAGTCAATGGAGTTTTGAATGGCTCGCCATGTTTTCTGGCCCTGCTCCTAGGCACGATTTATACTCCAAATGCAACGCGAAATGTAAGTAGAGCATAAGTAAATTTGGGGCCAGTATCAAGTTGCACAAATACTTCCTGCTTGCAGTATCTATAAGCATAGCATGCCACAAGGCACTAATTTGTGATCCGTCATAATGACTGAATTAGCAACGTCTGTGAAGGTTTGTGTGCTACATTGACGTGAAATGGAGGTGAGAGAAGTGGGTAATCGGCCAATTGTTTACCTTCGCTACTGCTAGGCACAGGATAAAAGAGGCTATAGCTAGGCTTCTTCCAATAAACTCAGGATAATTGATTTATTGTGAAGCAAAACTTGTTGCAGCTTTGGACTTGGTGTGGAGGATCAGCACTCCCAAGCTGTCCAAAATGTAAATTCTTGCCAGAAGCCATTACCAGTGGAATTGTTCTGGTCCCTTTGGCAAGTTATCATCTCAGAAAATGAGAACTAACGGCCAAGATATTCCATTTTTGATGACATTCAACCTCCTGATCAAAAGATTTGTGATAAACACAGCGTGCCGCATGTTTTTCCAACCTTTATATTCCATACGTTGTATACGCAGAGGCCTGATTTTTCAGTTGTCAGGCACATGCGATCGGCAGGCCCGGGAGCAGCCGGGAAACGGACCGCTGACCGGGATCGGCCCCCGACCGCGATTTCATGCTGGCTGGCCAACTAATGTCCAGCCAGTGTGAAATGCGCGCTGAAAAGCTCAGCGCTGCTGGGGTAGGGAGGGGGGGCGGGAAGAGGGTGGGACATGATGTCACCGTGGGTGTGGGTGAGCATTGCGAGAGAGCTTCCTGAAGGCAGGCAGCTGCCTCAGGGGACTGCAGACATAATGAAATAAAGGTGTAAAACACTGTAAAAAAAAAATGTCCATGCATCACAATTAAGCACCTGAAAGCACACCTCATAAAAATGCTGTCCCCAGATATTTATTTTAATTTTATTTTATTTCCTAACAGAGATTTCATCCCGCCCTTAGACGAGGCTTGATTAAAAATGCAAACCACCAACCGTAAGGTTGGATGGGCCTCGAAAATCGCAGGCAATAGTGCTGTCAGGGCTCAGTTGCCCTCTTAATTGTCGGCGGGCACGCTTCTGACTTCTGCGTGCGCCCGCCGAGCAAAATATGGCGCAAGTGCGCGTTGACGTCAGGGTGCTCGCCCGACGTCGTCTCACGCGATTTCACATCCGACCGGGTCGGGCGTGCGCCCACCTGCGGGACGCAAAATTCTGCCCATAAAACTGAGATTGGGCATTACTTTGCTTTCTGCTTTAAACAACTGCAAAACAGTGGGAGGTCCTGACAGGAACTGCGCTGGGTTAACAGCTCCTGAATTCTGTGGTGTTAGGTTTGCATAGAGTCAATCTGGCACAGGTTTATAGAACAACCTGTGCTTGCTTTCTAAACACTCTTTATGTGAGCCTTAATAGGACATGTTATAGCTTCACCAATCCATTTTGCAAACGATTGTTTAGAACCTTGCCAGCACTAGTTTCAAATGTTAACATTTATGCTAAACTCTTTCCCATAAACATGTGTCTGATCCCTTTGACTGCAGGTTTGAGGTTATTATAAATATTTAGAGTCTGCATTACTTACGTAGGTGCTGAAAATGGTGCTATAGCCATCCTTGGTGAAGCATCACTTCCCAACAGCACAAAGAACGGTTATAGCACCATTTTCAGCACATACATTAGCAAAGCAGACTCTAAATATTTATAATACCTCAAAAATGCAGTCACAGAGATGAGACATATGTTCCCAATAGCTTGGGACACAGCGACAAGGACTTTCAGGCCCTTGACTCTCCTCTGCTATTCAATGAGATTGTTAAAATCATATCTCTTTAAACTAGATTTTCTTTTTAAAATATGGAAGGACACCGCATTATTTGGACCTTGGAGGCTGCCCAAGAGTTTTTTTTTTAAAAGGGTCATAAGTTCACCTTGGGACTGTCAACAAGCAAGCCTCTTCCAGGAAATCATCTGAACTGGATGGTACTTGAGATGGTCATCCAGAAGTGTAACTAACGATGTTGTTCGTTTGTTTTGAGCTGCAAAATACTTAATTAATTAAAAGCTGGAAGACAAAAAGGCAATCGCATAGCAGAGGTAAAAACCTTAAGTTTGAACCTGTGGTTTTGCTTTCAGTCTTGTTAGGGAAAGGCTGAGAACAGAAGGTTACCCTGACTAGCTGTCTCTCCCCCTCTGCTTTGTGAAACCGTCTGTGGTTCTCAACCAGGAGCCAGATAATCCTCATCTGAGTGCAGTTTGTCTTCAAAATTTTGGACTTGCTAGCTGAACAGGAAGAATTGGTCCAGCTATACTCTCCTCCATGCTGAAGCATCGTTGGTGAACTTCCCAACATCTACTGGGCCCAGCAACACGTCTTCACCTGAGGAAACTTCAGGCCGAACATTGAACCTCCGTGAACTACAATCTTTCTTTCCCCTTTCTAAGAAAGTTTTTTTTTCCCATCTGTCCGACTCTGCAGAGACTACCTGTGTGTCTTTTGTTTGCCTGTCTGTGTGTGTGTGCTGGGGAAGTTTCAAAGGGTTAGTTAGTTACACTTCCGGGTTACGATCGTGTGTCAACCAATTCTTGAAACTTGTTTAAAAGGAACTTTTCTTTCTAATAAATTAATCACTCTGGAGGCAGGATGTTCCGGTTGTTGGGTGGGCTCAGGAGCGGCTGTGAAATGGTCTGTCGTTCGCGATCGGGCCCCGACCATGATTTCACGCTAGCTGGTCAATTAGCGGCAGGCCGGAGTGAAAGGCGCGCCGGGGAGCCCAGCACTGCTGGGGTGGGGGAGGGGGGTGGAGGGGAGGAGTGTGAGCTCAGAAGTCTGCGCATGCGCGGGGGAGCGGACACTGAGGGCACAGAGCTGCCTCGGGGAGCTTAGAATTATAAAATCAGAAATAAAGCTTTTAGAAATGATATAAACATGTCCCCACGTGTGAAGACGGCCATGTAAAAACTGATGTTAAAAAAATCCTTTTGGTTTTTTTTTTATTTACTGTTGGAAACCTCATCCTGTCCGTGGATGAGATTTCGTCAAAAATGCAAAGGCCGCCTGGCCGATTCGCCCGCCCGCCAACCGAATGTGGTTGAACGGGCAGTGAAAAATAGACAGAAATTAATTGATCGAGGGCCTTAATAGGCCTCTTAATTGCCGGCAATGCACTGCTGACTCTCCCGCGCGCCCGCCGACCGGAATACTGCGAGAGTGCGCGATGATGTCAGGATGCTCGCCCGGCGTCATCGCCCGTGATTTTAACGTCCGATCGGATTGGGCGCTCGCCCGCCCACGGGATGTAAAATCCCGCCCTCTGAATTTTGTTGAAAGTAGCCCGGCCAGAGTCTCTTACTCTGGGTACCAGAGGTGTAGGTAAACATTTTGGTGAGAAAATTAAACACAAGTAGAGGGGCTTGATAATTCGTGCACCCCTCCCATCCCAATCGTAACAAGGTCATGGCTGATCTGTACCTCAGCTCCATTTGCCCACCTTCACTCTCTTATACTCTTACCCAGCAAGAATCTATCAATCTCAGCCTTGACAGCTCCAATTCTCCCAGCCTCCGCAGCCTCCTGTGGGAGACAGTTCCAGATTTCTGCTAACCTTTCATGTAAGCAAGTGTTTCCTGATTTCGCCCCTAAATGGCTTTGCTCTAATTTTAAGAGGATGTCCCCTTTTTTGATCTCTTCCGCCAAAAGAAACCTGTATTTACCCTATAAAACCGGTTTAACATTTTAAACACCTCGATCAGATTGCCCCACAATCTCCTATACTCAAGGGCACACAAGCCAAGTTTACGTAACCTGTCCACATAGTGTATTCCCCTTGAGAAAGCAAGACACTTGTAGAAATTGTGATGTCTCAATGGCACGACTCAACCACAAAACAGGAAGAATATATTATTCCCTAATTTGTATTTTGTTTAATCTCCATTTATCAATTAATTTCACAAACTTTAAAAAAAAAAGAATTTTTGCCCTTAATATGAAACCTCCTTTCATGATTTGTTTTATCATTTGAAAGATGTTTGCTTCTGTAAAGTTCACAACTATTTTTGTACTCCGCAGCCATCATATGTTTTTGAATTACCTACTTACCCATAACAGCATGGGCAGAATTGTCTGCCTGTCCGGCGGGTGGGCCCGACCCAATCTCCGGCGGGTGGGGAGCCAATCCCCGTCGGAGAAGTGGGCCCCGCCGCCATTTTATGTGAGCGGGCCAATTAAGGCCCACCCAGCGTGACGCCCGGCGGGAAGCGCTATGCGCTCCCTGTGCGGGCGGGGGGGGGGTTCCCCAAAAGCGAGAGTGCGCTCTTTCACGCATGCGCACGAAAGAACACACATCTCCCTGAGGCTAAGTGCTGCTTCAGGGAGATCGCTGACACTTATAAAGATATGAAAATTAGAAAAAAAAAAAATTCCCTAACATGTCCCCCTCATGTGACAATGTCACATGAGACGGGACATGTTCATAATTTACATAATAAGTTTATTAAACTTTTTAAATCCCTACATGAAACCTCATCCCGCCGGTGGATGAGGTTTCATGTTTTTTCTATTGTCCGCCAGGGCTCCTGGCCTGCCCGCCAACCTTAAGGTTGGACGGGCAGGTCCTTTAATTGTATCAATGATCCTGTCAATGGCCTCAATTGGCTATTGACAGGTCGGCGGGTCCGCAGCTGATTTTGCTGTGCCCCCGCCTTCCTGAAGATTCGGGTTCCGCCCGACATCATCCCGTGTCATTTCACACATTGGCGAGTGGGCCCCGCCCCCTGCTCGCCAACGGCAAAATTCAACCCCATAAATTGTGATTAAACTTGAATTGCGTAAAGTACTTAAGATACTCAGGGCGGGATTTTCCCACCCTGCCCACCACCAGGATCACCCAGTCGCACTGAAAGTCAACGAGCTTTTGGCTGGGCCGAATTTCCAACGATGGGTCCCTTCACGATAGGGCCAGAAAATCCCGGTCTCAGCGCTTTACATCAGGACATATAAAAAATGATGGACAGGAATGAGTTATCTGCTTTATCTGGCTTGACCCATACAGTTGTGATGCATTGTGCCTATTCCTTATCCTACCGTGCAATCTCTTCAGGATGGTGGGAAATAAGAACAAGGCTAATTAGGGGAGCACAAAATTTGGAAAATTCCCATCTGCCCCCTCAGCTAAATCAACACTTGCTCAGGAGACCATCATGCTCCTAATGAGCCTTGTAGGCTATCCGGCTCTTATTAAATATAAGCCCAGCTCTCGTTTGAAGAAATTCCCCAAATCGGTGCCCATTGCACAAGCTGACAACCTGTTGCACAAGCTCACTATTCACTGGCAAAAGATAATAAAAGATAAAAGACAACTCTTCCTAGTATCTAATCTGGTTCTGCTGTTTCATAACTTGTAAGACTGTCATTGGCCATCCCTAACCTATTCAGTTGAAACAACTGGCATACACAGGTACAATTTAGTCATTTCATCAGCTTGTAGACCTCGATCAGATCAGCCCATACCTGCACTTCTATACAGCCTCAACCCTTTGAGCCTTTCTAGATGACTGCAATGCTTTATTTTGTTACGGACAGGAGGGGGTTTAATTTAAGCAGCCCCTGATTTCTCCTCTCACCACCTGTCCATAAACAGGGAGGTGTTTTGATTGTGATATCCCCATTTATAAGTGCTGCGTATTTTCCCAATCTCTCAGTTTTGGTGTGATCCAATTTCTATTAATAACTCCACAGCAAACTTGAGATAGGGTGAATTCAGAGAAGTAGTTTATTCGCACACATGAGAGGAGGGATCACAACATCATTTTCCACTCATACAATAAAAGAAGGGGGAATAGAGATAGAAAGGGGTTTATGGGGCAAAAACCACAGAATAAAGAATTATTGTTTCATGTGAGTCCAGAGTCCAGAATCAAAGTCCAATGGTGTATTCTTTCACAAAGTCAGCAGGTTGAAGACTGATGCTGGATAATTCACTTTTCCAGTAGAGATGACTTCCATGATGGGACAGGCATGCAGAGATGAATTAGTCTTGCAGGCACTGGTACAGAAATTATTCCAGTAGAAACAGCGTAGATGGGGCCAGGCATTTAGACCTGGCCAGGGCTCTGGTTCTGAGCTGCTACTTGCTTGTTGGAAGATGACAGACTGATTGGCAGTACAGCAAGACAGGGTAACTGGTTCTTCCAGATAGCGGGTTCATGTGACATGACTCCCACTTCTCCACTTTGGCTTTGACAAAAGATTTATATCCCTTTGTCTGGATTCTTGGGAGTGTTAATGTTTAATGATTAAGTATTTCAAAAGAGGTTTCTAGGTCCTTTTCCCTAGCAAACTGGCAGCCTCCATTGGCTAGGCCTGGCTTAAGAAATGTAAATAGCCTTGGTATAATTCCCTTGGAAGTTGGGCTTCTGCAGCTTACTGGGTCGTTAGCGTCTCTTCAGAGATAACGAGGCGCCAGCTAATCTGAATGCCAGGAGTTCCTTTTGTTTGAGTCCTAGCCAGCCATGGCTTCAGTCAGTTTAAAGTCTTTGTCCAGTTTTGAAAAAATGTTATAAATTAACCATGATGTTATATGTATTTTATAAAAATATAGAGTGAGGTCTTAGCCTTCTGACACTTTGTGCTTGGAATTTATCTAGTGACCCTCTTCTGTACCCTTTCTGAAGCCTATATAGCACCCACTATGTCAGGAGACCATAAGTGAATACAATATTCTAACTAAGGTCTTGTACAAGGACAAAATGACACTGAATTGTTCTATAAATATATCCCAGCACCTGATTTGCTGTGGCTATAACTTCACTGCATTGGTCATGAATCTTTAGAGATTGATGGACTATAACACCCAGATCTTTCTTTCTCCATCAGTTTTAGTTCTTTTCCCTAAAAGATGCCCTCGTTCACCATTTGCCCTGCTCACGTGAAAAATATTGTACTGTTCTAAGTTAAACATCATTTGTCACTCACAGACCCAATGCCCCAATACATCTAAATCTGTCTATAGAAGTTGAGCATCATCTACAGTCATGACTCTTGTACAAATCTCTGTATCTTCTTCAAATTTGTAGATCATTTTCCACAACAGCTACACTTAGTCCATTAGTGTAAATAGCAAAGGCCCTAACACCAATTCCTATGGGAAAACCATTGGTGACCGGATTCCAACCAGATCTTTAAACAAAGTGAAGACGAGACTGGTGGCCGGAGTGGAGAATGTTGCTGATCAGAGAAATGGGAGGCTTTGGGGCTGAAATGAAATCACAGCGGGGTTATGAGGGGTGGAGTACATAGAGAGGGAGAATGACAGAAATGTGCAAAGGCAGCTGGATCTTGCAATGGCTTTTGAGTATTGTAGTCAACAGATTTAATTTAACATACTGTCTGCAGTGCAATGAACGGGCACATACCACATTCCACTCTCTTTTTCAGGGTCATCTAATTTAAATCCCATTATGTTTTACCAACTAATGTAATTCTTTTGTGTAAGAAGTTTGGATTAATAAGTATTAAACATTAAAGCCAAGGATCTTGGGGCAAAATACTTAACCTGTTTGAATGACATTCTTCTATCTGCTATTTAACATAGGCATTTAAGAAAGAAAGATTTGCATTTATATAGTGCCTTTCGCAACCTCAGGGTGTCCCAAAGTGCTTTATATCAAATAAAGTACTTTTTATGCGTAGCCACTGTTGTAATGCAGGAAACATGGCAGTAAGATCCCACAAACAGCAATGTGACAATGACCAGATAATCTGTTTTATTGATATTGGTAAAGTATTGGCCAAGTCATTAACCTTCGAAATGGTGCCATGGGATCCTTCACATCCAACTGAGAGGGAAGACTCCCTTTCATGTCTCATCTAAAAGGCAGCACCCCCAACAGTGTGGCACTTCCTGAGTACTGTCCTAGAGTATCAGCATAGATTTTTGTGCTGAAGATTCTGGAGTGGGGCTTGAACCTGTGACCTTCTGACCCAGCAGTAAGGGAACCACCAGCGAGCCATGGCTTACAGTTTGCCCACTTCAAATAAACTGGTTAATTCTGGCAAAATAGCAGAGGAATATCAAATGAACACGTTACATATTAATTTGCAGATACCATGAGATCTTTTTAGGTTTAAATTTTGAACGGATTTATTTGAAACAAAAACTTAGTTTCCATTATTTCAGGCTATTGAAGTTGCTCAAAAGAAGAGTCTGCTACAGAGACCTTTCGACCTGTTGCTGGTCATCTCTCTCATTCTTGCCATTGGGTTCAGCCTCTTCAGAGGATTGGTAAGGAAAGCATAAAAGGTACTTTCTTTCAGAATCACCGGAGCTCTGCAGTGTAATGAAGAGTTAACGCTTAAAAAGTTAAGCTGTTTTCAATTTGTTGTTCCCTGAATCAACTGCTTTAGAACTTCATCTTTACTCGTTTTTTTCCTTTTAATACTCTACCCTAAAACCAGCATTCAGCAGTTTCAGGAACTCACTAATTTAGTTAGTCTTGCTGCATTGAAACTGTCTCAACAGCAAACAGTAATGGCTTTATAGTAACCTTTGCCGTAAATGAGTATGTAGTCTGAGAAGTTCCTATAACTTACGGCGTGTGGAACATTGAGGTGAATTCAGAGATGCCATGCAGTTCTCTCACTATGTTTTCCCAGTTATCTCCGCATACTGTACTGATGACTTCTTATTGGCCGTAGGTAGCTTTGGATTGTCCTATCAAGGCGTGCAGACAATACCTGAGGCACCAAGAGCCATACCTGAGAGATCCTGCAGCCTACCCAAAGATACAGGTAAGATGGAACTGAGGCTTTGTTTGGCCAGTCGGTTTAATTTTATTATTCATGTAACTCTGAATAAATGATGTCTACATTAATGCTGTTTAATTAAGTGTTTGTATGCACTGGCTATATCGATTCATTTATTATGCAAATAAGAGTTAGAGGGAGAGACACAGAGCTTAGTGCATGGAGAAAGATCAACTTCAGTCGCTGGGAAGGAAATGGGGCCATTTTCCACCCATTTTTAGGGATGAAATATCAACTTTGTGGGTGGCGAATTTTGGATCCCTATTGCTGTACCCGATTTTCTCCAGAACTTGTAAATGCCCACCTGAGACTGGTGTTAGATGCTTTGCAAGCCAAGTTGAGATTCCAATGCTGGTTGTAGGACCCCAGCACAAAATTGGGCATAAAATGAGTGGAGCTGCTGCTGTTAGTAATCTGTCCGGCCTTCCTGGGTCTTCAGTGGCCTGACCAGCAACCCTTAAAGAGGCAATGGGAGTCAGGCCACAAAAAGGGAAGGAAACATTTCTTTAGAGCCAGGAGCACCAGAGGCTGTGTAACGTTGCCAACCCAGGTGTACCTGCCTTCTGCTTAACTCTCCCACCCCCACAAAGGACAGGCTTGGAGTGGAGCTGGAAAAATTCCCAAGGTTCTTAATTGGGACTCAATTGACGTTTACAACTTGTCCGATTAGCTCAAACGAGGCCAGATTTGTCTTGGGTTCCTTGCCGGCATCTTCAGACCCCGTGTTTGAATCACTCAATCGTTGGAAACCAGCACAATTTGAATTTCTCCTCCACCCGCTTTCCATTTGAACCGCATTGGTCAGGAGGCTCTTAGCTCTCCCAGGAATGGTAAGTGGAAGTCAGAGATACAGGCCAAGATTTGCTGGCCCCGCACGCCACTGGTATCTTCCGGTCCTGCCGAAGGTCAGTGGGCTTTTGGCTGGCCCGTCGCATCCCCCACAGCAGGTCCCCCCCACGGCAAGGCTGGAAAATCGCCGGCCACAGTCCTGTGTACCTACATTACAGCGCTGGCTACACTTCAAAAGCCCTTCATTGGCTCAGGAGAGCTTTGGGACTTCCTGAGGTCATGAAAGCTGCTACAGAAATCCAAGTTATGGCTTTCTTCTTTGGTCTGCAGCACCTCCTATTGGCTGAGGGGAGGAAGTATTGGTGTCGGGCTGGGAAAGTGGGGAAACCCCGTGGATGAACAAAGAAAATGGAACGGAAATAGAAAACACATCCCGGAAAAACAAAGATTCAGATTCTCTGGAATGGTACCAGGGCTTAAAGAGTTCAATTATGAGGATAGGTTACATTAACTAGGCTTGTGCGTCCTTGCGTTTAGAAGACTGAGGGGGTGATCTAATCAAAGTATTTACATTTAGAAAGGGCTTTATTAGGGTAGATGCAGACAAGCAATTGCCTTTGGTGGGGATTATAGAGCAAAAAGCAATATTCTTCAAATTAGGGCTAGGCCACTTTGGAGCGAAATTAGGAGGCACTTTTTCACCCATAGGCTTGTGGAAATCTTCTCTGCAGCACTTCCCTACCTAATGGCGAGGGGCACCTCCGCTTGAAGAGCCTCCTCGGACCTCTCAATCATGCCCTCCCACCCTGGCTGGGGCCTACCTGACTGGCCCTGGCGAGCCCGCCCACTCACCTTAACTCCTGGCCTCCAGCAGTGTTCCTAGCCTAGGGTCATCCTGCCTCAGGGGGGGTGGAAGGCACGACTTCAGGGAACTAATTGCCCGAACCAGGTAAAATGCAGTGGTGGTTTTACTGGGCAGGCGGAGGGAGGCTCATCCCCAACTTTCCGGCTGATGGGCGGGGCCACCTGCCTTGGTGGGGTGGTGGGGGGAGGGGGGGTTTACAAAATTTTCAAAATTATGTTCTCTTGACGTAATTTTTTTAATCCCACAGAAATTTGTATTGTCTGACAAACATTCAAAGCCTTTGTGTCAATGTGCCAACTTTCTGGTGAGCAGGATTTGGACAGTGGTCAATGTGCTACTTTAATGGACCAGATAATGAAAGAGTGTTTACCCATTTTTGCCAGTGACCAAGTGGGGAATGTAACAAACAGAATGGCAGTGCCCTATACACCCTAAGCTGCAGACTTCCAGGCTTCAGGAGGCAAGCTTTCAAAATCAAAGGTCCTTGTGCCTAAAATACTGCAAGGTGTTTTTTGGCTTGGGACTTGATTTCCTAATCTCCTGACTGGGAGGTGAGAGTGTTACCCGCTGAGCCTCTGCTGACATTTTCAGTCAAGCTGTTTTCCTTGAAGATCAGGGATTACATCTGATCTGTGCTGGAATATGTCCATGGACAAGCTGCTAAGAGTGAGACTTCCCTCAGAGCTGAGTCATACTCAACACAACATCAACAGGAAGCTGATCTGTGCCTAGATCTGTTGCAAAAACCTTTGCTATCTGCCCGATTCAAACCTATTTCAATCCAGCAGGCTGTGGGAGAAGTGAGTCTGTGCCTTGCTGGCAGTACAGAGCCGCTTTGACCATCCATGGAGACCATTGTTCATACAGACTCATAAATGACTGGCGAATACCTGGAAGAGAACAACTGCTGCCTGTCAGATTGATCCAAAGTATTCGTTCGGAATCCAGCAGTGAGGTTTTGTACACACATCTAGTATGTGGATCCTAAACCCAGACATCCCTTGGAAATGTCCTTCAGGAGGCAAGCTTTGAAAATCAAAGGTCCTTGTGGCAAAAATACTGCAAGGTGTTTTTTGGCTCGGGACTTGATTTCCCAACCTTCTGACTGGGAGGTGAGAGTGCTACCCACTGAGCACTCAATTGAATTGGAATAGTTTTAAGGGAGCCCTTCTCCGCTCAAGCGGAGAGTTAACAATAAGCTGGTACCTTGGGAATGGGGGAGTAATGGAGTTGCATGCTGGAGAATGGGTAATGTTGGATTTACATATTGGAAATGGGAGATTCCTGTATATGCACATTAGGAATGGGGAAGTGCTGGACTTGCATTTTGGAGTCAAGCATGGATTCCCCTGGCCTCCTGCTCAGTATTTTGAGACCTGTGCCTATTAGTCTGTGGTAGGTACTACAGCCAGGCTACATATAAGGTGGAATAAATTCCTGAGTTTCTGAAAATAACGCTGCTTTTCATTGAGGCCTGTCCATTTCAAACATCCTAAGATTGTTAGTGAGTTTTACTCTTCACCCATTTTCTCTTCCTGTTAGATGCTGGTGTACTTGTTTTACTCTGTCCCGATCTGCATCGTAACCCTGTACGGTCTGTTTGTTCCTGGGTGTTCCTGGCTTCCAGACTTGGCACTGCTTCATGCAGGAGGTCTTGCACAGGTAAAAAAACTGAGATGGATTGTGCCTTGACTTATTGATAGGAACTTCCTTTCACATTGTCCAGCTTAAATTTTTTTAAAGCACCCCTGCAATTTTCTCACTGAAGGCGGAAATCCATGAAGGGAATTTGGTTCCGCTGGAGCTGGTAGCCATCCACTTCCTCGTCCAAGTGACTATCCTTCATGTGTGAGCCTGGACGGTGAGCGTTAGTAGGCTATTTGACTGCCGAACGCATCCTAATCACTGGGTACGATCAGAAGTGAAAGCCACCCCAGTCTCATGCAGAGATTCTGTGACCAACCATTCTATTGAATTTACAGCAGGCCAGCAACCGCCTTCTGGCAAAGAGTTGGAGCTGAAATGTCTTTCCAAACCCTTCTGATCCGGACTGCTTGAAGGGGGAGTATCTGGGCAGCTGTTTAGGGGGTGCGCCAAGGAATTTGTGGCACACCCAGGTTTGCAACAACGTCCCATTTACTGTTCATTCCTGGAAGGGTGGGTGCAGCTTGTCATCCGCACATTTGTTATAATTACCCAACAAAACCGTTTTCATTCCGCTTAGAAGCACAATTTTCCTTTCAATCCCAAAATGCTTTGCAAAATTTGGATCCACGAACTTATTTGTAATTCAGCTTCATTCATGATGTTGGATGGTTTGTTTTAATGCTTCACATCCGACAACTCAGGAATGAATCAGTGTAGCTGGGTTGAAGAACTTCCATCTGACTAGCTTGCCAAGTTTATGTGCAGCATTTTTGTAAATTTTTCTTACTATAATCCGGGCAGTTTGTCATACTTCTCCCACAGTCATCAATTTACTCCTGCCTGCTGTATGTTAATTTTTTTTTTGTAAAATTGTGTTTCCTGTGATGTCGAATGACTAGATACGCTAATTATTTTTGCTGCATTATTTGGTCACCGGTTCGAATTGGAATAGGTTTAAGGGAGCCCTTCTCAGTTTGGTTTACATTGCCACGGTTTATGTAAATCAACTCCATCCAAACATGCAAATTAATGGGCGGGAAGAGAGAGGTTGGCTAATCGAACCTGCCCCACATCATGGTGGCCAGAGCTTGATGACTCAACGCTATCCCTGCTCCTCCACATTCCTCCCGTCGCCAATGTCCATGTTAATCTCCTGGGAGAGACAGCAAAAAAAAAGAGGAACAAAGAAACCCAGAGCCAATACGTGGGAAAAATACTCTGGAGAATTCCTCTCCTGCTCCCTTAGACGCCTGAAACCAATCTAGGTGATTACATGGACACCAAACGTTAGAATTAAACTTGCAGGGATATGGGGATAGAGCAGCAGAATGGGCCTGACTGGATTGCTGTACAGAGAGCTGTACAGAGGGGTAAGTGACCAGTTCGTTTGTGTTGGTGGTGTTGATTGAGGGGTAAATATAGGACGCTAGAAAAGCTCCCTGCCGTTTTTGAAATAGTGCTGTTACTGATGGGGAGGTCTTGTGGCACAATGGGTAGCGCCCCTTCCTCTGGGTCAGAAGCTCTGGGTTCAAGTCTTACTTCAGGACTTGATGGCCATTGAAGGTGCGTTCATAACTTGGCCAAACAGGTTGATTATCAGCCTGTAAATCCTTCCAAAATGCCTGATGGTAAAGAGCGGGAGAGTTTCCTGGTCAGCCACACTGCAGAAGACCACGGCAAACCACTGCAGTACTTTGCCAAGCATAATCATGGACCAATCCAGTGGAAGTCCATGGTCACAACTGTCCTCTTAGGGTATGAAGGAGAAGGAAGAGCTGTTAGCCGTAATTACACCTAGCTTCTACATGATACAATATCTGCCCCAGTCAGGAACAGGTACAGATCTCACTTGAAGGCAAGTAGAGAGTCAGTAACTGCCTACACCAGCCACAATGTATTCCAGAGGCTCAATATTCTCTGGGAAAAGAAAACAAACAAGTCTAACATCAAGTCTATTCCTGCTCTTACATGGTCTATACGGTAATGTTAAATCTGGTAATGATCAGTTAGACTGTGGCTGCTGTCAGAAATGTAACTTTATATAAAACCTCATGAGAGGTTGCATCCTGATGGAAAATGGTGCAATTTGTAATATTTGGGGCTTTATTTAGTGTCAGGCTTCCAATGTTAATTGTTTTATCAAGGTTAAAGACACACAGGTGAAGGGCCTTGATTGATTAAGTACATTGAGCACATATAAAGAAAGGCCAGCCGGTGGGTACTATGGAGGCTGCAGTGTATTGTCAGTCCTGGTAACACTAGTTTAATCTGATTTTGTAAGCTTTTGATTTTTGTTACAGTGCCCCACGAGGGGCTGTCTCCTGCTCGTCTTGGTTTAATTTATCGATTTTGTTTTATTAAAAAGAGAATATAAAGAAAGATCTACTGGTGGGGAAGCACGCAGTGTCCATTGGCATAGTTGAGGCCTTCTGTGACTGGAGGGAACTGTAGGGGAAACATTTTAACATTTTAAAACAACATTTTAATTTAATTAGAAAGCTTCCTCTGAAGTTTTATGTTTTTGTTACAATGTCCCTTCAAGGGTTGTCAATCTGTTCAATTGGTTTCATTTAATTGGTTAATTATTTTATCTTACTGATGCGATCAAAGTAGCATAAAGAAAGACTTGCCTTGAGGAGTCGTGTTCCACGTATACATAGACTGTGCGAGGTTGCTTCCCCCTTTTTTCATTATTTGAAGGGACTGTTCCTCAATTTTCGGTTGCACTTCAGCCCCACGCACCTGATCTTTGGTCCCCTGGTGTGGAGGGGAATGGGCAGGGCAGAGGACCTCCTTGTCCACCTGGCCTGGCCAAGCACAGGCCCAGGCGGCTGGTGGTGGAGGGGGTTGGTCAGCCAAAATGTCTGCTCCTCTTCCATGGCTACGTTCGCACCTGGGTGTCCCTGGAGAAGGAAGCATGGGTTGTTTCCTGGTACACTTGAGGCCCTTCTGCAACTGGTGGGAGCCGCAGGGGCTGGGGTGCGTCATCAGACCTGGTAACAACACGTTAATTTGTCTCTTTAAATTTCCTTTTAAAGTTTTGTCTTTTTGTTACAGTGCCCCTTTAAGGAGCCGTCAATTAGTTAAGTTAATTCAATTTTTTGTACTTTTTTGAGTATAAAGAAAGACTTATGGGACACTGGGTGTTAATAGGTAGGAAGCAGATGTATATAATGTTGCATTCTGTCAATAAACCAACTTTCAAAAAAAGGAGTTGCATCTAGTTTCATCCTTCACCATCTGGCTTGGGATCGAATTAACCTCCAACCCTGAAATTCGGTCTCATGTCAAGTGGTCTTTTTTTTTAAGCACTTGTGATCTAATAAATATCATATCGATCCAATCTTGCAGCAACCTTTGAGTGTTCCTTATGTTCATTGGACGATCTAACCTTCTTTTGTGAAGTTCACTTTGGGCTCTTGTGATCAACCCTGGAAAATGAAAGTTCTTCTTGTGGATTCTTTCCAGGAGGGAAATGTCCAAACAGGTAAAAGTTTCAATGGGGAGAATTTTCTCCCGGTTGGCGGGGGTGGGGGGGGGTGCTGAACGGGAGTGTCTGCGGGCCACCATTTTACATGGGCGGGCCAATAAGGCCCACCCAGCGTGATACACGCCCGGAAGTGTTGTGCATGCGTGCGAAAGAGCGCAGAAATCTCCCTGAGGCCCAGAGCTGCCTCAGGGAGATTTGTTTGATCATGAAGAATTAAAATAAAGAAAAAAAAAAATTCAGACATGTTCCCTCATGTGACATTGTCACATGAACTGGGACATGTCAATGAATTTTAATAATTTTTATGCAATTTGTAAACACTTCATGAAACCTCATCCCGCCCGTGGATGAGGTTTCATGATAAATGCGAAGGCCGCCTGGGCTCTTCGCCTGCCCGACAACCTTAAGGTTGGACGGGCAGCCCAGACAACCAGCTTAATTAGATTATTAATGGCCTTAAGAGGCCTTTGACAGTTTGGCGGGCGCACAGCTGACTCCGGTGTGCGCCTGAAGATCTGAATGGCGCCGGGACGCACGCCCGACGTCGCCACGTGTCATTTTACGCATTGGCGAGCGGGGCCCACCCCCGCACATCGACCAGAAGATTCAGACCAATAACTTCAAACTGCCCAAGTGTATTGTAATAAGTAGGCTTCTTACCTGTGCAGTTAACCCTTTTTTTTTGAATTTTAATGTGCTTGTTTTCACCTATTTTAAAAAAAAAAAGCCATTCCGTGTTTTGATAGTTCAGTGTTTGGTGGAAGAGAGCATCAAAGCTTTGTGGCCGGGTTATACCTACCTCACCTCTTGATAGGCTGCTGTAACTCATTCATTCTACTTCTAGGAGATGGTTTGGGTGTCCCGACGCATCGAGTCAACCAAGGGCAACAATCCCATCCAGACCACTTGTCAACAGAACCGCCCTTTTCCCCCACCCCCTCCACTGCCTAATCCAACTGAACTCCATAGGTCAAGAACAAATTACTTCAACTTTAAGCTTGTGTTGCTTGCTAATCATGCCAGATGCCCTTAGTGCTCTCCTCCTGCAAGTATTAGACTATCAAAGCATAGAATGGTTTCAAATACGTGAAAACAAGCTCTTTAAAATTCAAGCTATCTGGAACAGGTTAATCGCATGGCCTGTTTATTAAACTGCAGTAGGAAGCACTTGACATACTGCTGGGATTTTCTGTTTCCGAAATGTACGCGTTGATGAGGTAGTAAACAATCTCTCCCATTCTGTGCCTTTAACATACAGGCCGGATCCTCCGCTCACTGCCTGCCCATAGGATTTTTTTCTTGTGCTCTGAAATAGTCTTTATTATACAAATAGTCCTTTGGTAGTACAGGACCTGAGCATTGCTGAAAAAAGACATGTTGTCGCAGCTTTTCGTCTTTCACTCATCAGGACAATTGCAAGAATACCAATGTCAGGGGAAGCAACAACTTTATTCTGTATAAGAAGAGAGGGCAGGGGGCTCTCTACCACAGTCTGTCGCAAGCCTACCTTCACTGGTCAATATACGTGTTGGGATTCTTGCAGTTCCGCATGCGATAAGATTGGCCTTATTGGCAACCTGTAAATAAGGTCCAAGCCACTTGCTCATCATGCAAGCCTGATGCTGAAATAGGGGCATCAAAGACATCCTGTGGGATAATGCCTACCCTGATCATATAATTTCACACTGTATATCGCACAGACTCATGAACAGGTCTAAGGCTGTCACTTTTGGTCCTGAAAAGTGCCCGGTCTACCTCAGATTACCCTGGAAGGGCAAGGTATCTCAAAAATGTGAGCAACAGGTGAAGCTAGCTGTTTCACACTGCTACTATGCAGTAGCAACATGAGTGGTATTCACCACTAGCAGGATGCAGCCGTCAAGCCAAAAAGACATCTGCCTTTCACACAAATGAGTAACATGGTAACAGAATTTCAGTGCCAGTGTGATGCTGGGTATGTAGGATGTACATCCCAAAGGCAGGCAGATCTTATCAAACAGCATATTGCTTCAGCTGTTCACAGCAGGCGAGGTACAGACAGTGCCCAACCAGCCCGTGCTTGCAAAACTCAAAATGCAGTGTCCAACATTAGACGTGATTCCGTGATTGGACAACATTAGTTAAATAATCCTCATTGTGCTAAAAATTACGTTGACAACCAATTTAAGATTGTCAGTCGGGCTCACAATGTGGCGTATTTGGTTGTACTGGAAGCTACATATATTAATACACGGGGCCCTGTCCTTTGCAGACAGAAAGAACATGTGCACACATTGCGCCTGTTTCAGCTAAACAAAATAAGTGACAGCCATTCGCTGATTCATTCCTCAGGGCAATACCTTGACCAATTAGAGTCAAGTTGCCTGATTTAAAATTTCAAATAATAAGAACACAAGAAATAGGAGCAGGAGTAGGCCATTCGGCCCCTCAAGCCTGCCCCACCATTCAATAAGATCATGGCTGATCTGCCCCAGGCCTCAACTGCTCTTTCGTGCCAGCTCCTCATAGCCCTCAACTCCCCCGATATTTCAAAAATCTATCTACCTTCTCTATGCTGCCAATGCTTGGCAGTTAACTGTCAGTCACCATTAACTGGTGCATTCTCCATGGCAATTGCCTCGACCAATCGGTGTCCACTTGCCAACCAACTGGCACTCTCTTCTCATACAGAATAAAGTTGTTGCCTGCCCTGACATTGGTATTCTTTAAATTGTCCTGATGAGTGCGAGACGAAAAGCTTTGACAAAATGTCTTTTTTTCAACAATGCTCAAATCTTTGTCATACGGATACCACAATGATATTCCCACAATCAGGATGGCTTAGTTCTAAGAAAAGTTTGATTAAGTCACGGCATGTTTTAGTAGAAGTGAGGGTTATAAAGAGGTTTTTCTCCCATGTATAACTCAGTCCCCTGGGTCTATTGCTTGGCAGGGTATCTCAGTTTCCTTATAAGTCTGATGCCTTATTTGTGCCTTTAACTCCTTACCAATGTATTTTACGTTCATTGCATAATAATACTCTATTGCAGGGATTCTCCCTTCTTTAGTGTTTAAAAACAGGTAAGGTTGGATTTGGTCCCGCTGTCACGGTACCCGCCTGGAAGTCATTGGGGATCTGGTGCGGGTCCTTGGTTGTTGGCTGAACCTGAATCTGGTGGCAAGCTCGTGAATGTGGGTGACACGGGCTTGCTGCTGGATCACACGCCGGAGGGCGGCTCTGACCTGGAAGCCCGCATCACCTGATGGCCGTGCAGGAGCTGGCGCCATATTTGATGGGCAGCCTGCCCTCTGTCGGAGTCGCAAACCGTCTTGTCGGCTTTTTAAGAAAGCTCTGCTGTTTAAATCTCCAGCAGTTGAATTTCTGTTGCTCCATTTCAAGACGGTGTTCCAAACTCTAGGGAGAAGATTCCTTCACCGCCACACAAGATCATTCGTGACATCGATGGGATCAACTGAGGTCTGAGGTACCATAGTTCAGCCAGCGCATCCCCACCAGCGCATGTCGATGAAGAAGGACAGGGTCGATGATTCCTTTGCTGTGGCTACCTCTCTCTTTCCTTACAGGCAGCCTCCTAGGTGTCCTCCCCATGGGAACTCAGATCTGTGATGTCACTTTAAGGGCCCCTCTGCACCTCAGTTGTGCACTGCCCCTTTAAATTTTGGACTCGGTACTTCTGGGTTCTGAATTTCCTGCCTGAGTCTCCGCCCCTCAGAGTCTCCGCCCCTCAGAGTCTCCGCCCAGCAAGTTTTTACACAGAAAACGTCTCAACCCAATGCCCTGTGATCCCTTCTCCTGGAAGTCCAGAGGACAGTGAGTCAGGGATGCCTCAGGGATATAAGGTGTCAGCTTTCACTGGGCAGGTTACTGAAGGTACAAAAGAAATGAGAGTTTCACTGAATTGGGGGAGGCAGGATTAAAACATTTCATATTGAATTGCATTTAAATTTATATACAGGTGAGCAGTGAAGCATATCGAGTAGCTTCCTGCAGCGAATGTTTCCGTTTTGTTACCTTCCCCCCGCCGACTTAATCGCCTACAGTTTCCCCAGAGCCAGGAATCCGATGCACGGTCTTCTGCTCAATTCTCCAAGCCCGCCTGCCATCGTGTCTGCCCCAGAGGGTTCCACTGAGTCCAGCCCATATATTTCCAGGCTAGTTTGCTGCTCATGGGAAACTCTACTCTTCCTAATTCTGAATCTAGAGCTCCAGTCAGTTAATGGGTCTAGAAATGCCATGAGTGAACTCTGCAATTAGATCAAAAAAGACATTTTACACCTCCGTACGTTAGCTATTGACTTAGTTATTTTGGTTAAATGTAAAATGAGTGCACGCAGATGGGTATAAGGTGAAAAGTGAGGGTATGATGGGTAGAATCATCTGTACTCACTGGCTTTGGTGTGCTCGGCGACGTAAGGGGACAATATGACAAGAAGGCTAGAAAACAGTTTCATGATGTGAAACCAGTTTGCAATTGTCCGCTCAGCCTGTCGATGGTGGGCCGCATTCCCTGCCACAGGACATCAGGAACCTCATTGTAATACACCTGCATATCATTATAAAGTGGCCCGTTGGAATCTATCCCCCCTGCTGGATTGTCCGCCCGTGTCGCTGTGACTGCACGCTGGCGCAGAACATGTCTTGACAACTGAGACGGGCGGAAGTCGGGACTTACCGCCAGGGCCTTGCTCACATTGTGGACATCCGAGGAGCAGAATATGCTGGAGCCCCACAGCAACGCCATACTGGAGGAATATCCATGGCGTGCTCGGTGCATTCTCATGGACACGACCCTGCTACGAAGCAATGCACAGAAGTTGGAAAGTCACCGTTGAGGGTCTGCTCACAATGGATGATGGACGAGGGGGTGGAGAGGAAGGCCTAGCTGTGTTTGGGAGAGGAAGATGTACCAGTGGAGGGTGGGAGAGGAAGGTCTATGATCAACTGGAGGAGGAAGAGGTGTCAGGATGGGGTGAGGTTGGGAAGAGGTGAATGAAGGTGTCAAGGTGGGGTGATTTTGGGAGGGAGGAGGGAGCAACAGGGAAGAAGACAGCAACTGGGGAGGTAGATTTAAGGCAGGTGGAAGGTGTAAGAGAAAGAGTTTGGAGGGGGGAAGGAGTGCGGAGAGGGGAGGGAATCTGTGGGAGGCAGGAGTGTGGAGTGGGGAGGGAGTTCGGGTGTAGGAAGGAGTGTGGAGTGGGGAGGGAGTCCGGGTGTAGGGAGTGTGGAGAGTGGAGGGAGTAAGGCTGGAGGAAGAAATGTGGGTGGAGGAAGGAGTCGAGAAGGGGGAAGGACGAACGCTGGAGGAAGAAGTATGGCTGGAGGAAAGAGTAGAGTCGGGTAGGGTGAAGGATTAAGGGTGTGTGAAGGAATCAGGAAGGGGGAAGGACTAAGCGGAAATGGAGTCCTGAGGTTGTGGGCAGGACCAAGGGGTCGGGAGGGGGAGTCTGGGGTGGGGTAGGGGAAGGGTTGAAGGGGGTTTCAAGGGGGGAAGGGGTCCGGAGGCGGGGTGTCCAGGTGATCGTGCAAGAGAGGGCTCTGATGAGTCCATGGCTGCCTCATGGGGAGCGAGCTGAGGGTGGGCCTGGTAAGGGGGAATGGTGAGAATGATCGAGGGCAAAGTGAGGTGGTAGGGCGGAAGGGTGAGTGTTCAATGATAGCAGTAGAAGGGACAGCGAGGGTGGTTGGTGGGGACTCGGGAGCAGACACAGACTCTGGGGGTGGGAAGGAGGAGATCAGGCAGGTGAATGTGGAGGAGGGATTTTCGGGAGGAAGGGAATGTGCACGTTCACCTGGACATCCCCGAAGGAAAAGAGTTGTAGCTGGTAGGTCACCGAGGGGAGGTGGAAGGTGAGGCCAGGGGAGGATAAACTGTGATGGGGGAAAGAAAATAGGTGACTGGGGGAGGGGAAAAGACAGGGGAGCTTACAAAAAGCGAATCCAGACCATGCTGTCTAAAAAAGTGAAACAAGAGCCGTGGTGGGTGAGATCAGGTGCTGCATGGGAGATGCAGGTCAGATGGACAACTGAAAGTGAACCCCAGGAGGCAGCATTGAAAATGCTCAGGACATTGAGATGAGTGTGATATGGGAAGGATCCCCGTGTGCGGGAGAGGCTTGCACGAGGCTCCGAAAGACCCTGCCACCCACACACACTTCCCGCTCCAGAATCACTCGTTGGCCGGCTACTCCCTCTGCAGTGACAGAGGACGAGGTTGAGGGGATCCCAGGCAAAGGGGACTCGGAGGGAGAGGACAGCCTCTGAGATTCCTGAGTGGGTCACTCAGGGGTGTCCAGCTGCGTCTCCTCCTCCCTTCAGGTGCCCAGGGGTCCCAGCCTGACTCCTTGAGGTGAAGGAGCACTTGGAGGGACGCTGAAGTGCCCTGTTTCCCTCCCGTGTTGTCACTGCAGGAACTCACCCACGGCTCCTGTGATGGGGTGTGGGTCTGCACACATCTCCGCATTCTACTGGACCAGGGTCTCCATGGCGTCCGCCATCTTCCCCATAGAGACCTCCATATGCGCACATGTGGGCATCACTTCATCAGAGAGCAGATGGATGTCCTCCAACTCACGTGCCACTCTGTTGAGGGCTTCCAACAGCTCTGCGTGATGTTCCCCTGCCTTCTGCTGATTCTCCACAATGAATTGGAAGGCCGAATCCAGATGCTCGTCATCTGACTCAGACCTCACAGATGCCTGTTCCCCAGCAGTGGTCCCCTGTTCCCCAGCCTGAGTTCCCGGGAGCTAGGACTCCTCCTGCTGCGGACACATGTCCGTGCGGTGACCACCAGGTTGTGAACCTGAGCCTGCTCCAGATCTAGGTCACACTGAGGTGTGTGTCTCTGTGCTGGTGGAGCGTGTGGGTAAGCGCTGTGACGGGTCTTCCAGGCTGCTTATTTCCACCTCTTCACTAGAGGAGGAATTCTCTTGGCTGGAGGTGAGGGATTGGCTGGCTGAGGGTGTTGGTAGCTCCCTGTGTACCAATGTAGATTTAAGTAGTGCCTGGCAGCAAAGTCAAAAGTAGGAGAGAGAGCACTCAGTTGCGTTGAGAGAGAGATGATGTGATGCAGGATCCTCATGTGGGCGTTTGCTGCCATCCTCACCGTCACCACAGGCACATTCTCACCAGTCAGGGCGATGGCACATTCCTGAACATGAGTGAGGGGCCTAATGTGGGCCAATCCACCCCGGGTCTGGGACCCCTTCCTACTGTCGTGAGCCACCTTCTCCTGCATGAAAACAGGTGGAAAGAGTGTGAGCTGGACACATGGCACTGTGTGGAATGTTTGTAGGTGAGCGGAGCCATGGACAGGATGAGGACATGAGCTCCAGAGGATATGAGCCTGATGGAGATGTGAGGGGGTGTGTGAGAGTTAGTGGTGTTGTCCCTTGAGGTGTGAGATCCCTGTGGATGTGAGGTGGGTTTGTGAGCAAATACCACCACCTTCAACACCTCTTTGACCCTTTTGTCTGTGACATCTTTTGTTTATCTGCTCATCTCCTCAATCACCACACCCTCAATGTGTCTCTCCCCCCCCCCCAACCACACCGCGCCCCCCCCCCCCTCCCCCCCCACCCACCTTAAACCAATTTATATTTCTCCCTTCTTCTAACTATGCTCCAGTTCTGCCGAAGGGCCATGAAGGCTCGAAACGTTAACTGATTTCTTCTCCGCCGATGCTGCCAGACTTGCTGAGTTTTTCCAGGTAATTCTGTTTTTGTTTTGGATTTCCAGCATCCGCAGTAGCTTTTAGCTTTTTGTTTTTATCTTTGTGAGTATGTGAGTTGAGAGTGATGAGGAGTGACTTACCCTGGCAGAACGGATGAGATTCATCCTCTCCTGGCACTGGGTGGCTGTCCTCTTTTGCACAGTGTTGGCGCTGACCACCGCTGCCATCACCTCCCATGCTGGATTGGTAATGCAGCTGCCCATCCTGCGGCCAGAGCAGAGGGAGAGGACATCATGGCGGGGGCTTCACGGCATCCAAAGTGCGCTCGAGGTGCTCATGTCACTGAAGCGGGAGGCTGCAGTCTTTTTGCCTTTAGGGGCCATCCTGTCTTCCATGCGGCAGTCGAGGGTTAGAAGCGCTGAGAGGTGTGTGCGCGGCTGCACTTTAAATGTGGTGCCCGGCGTGTTGAAGAGGTGAGGTATTGGATGGCTGGCGAATGAGAGGCCACCCACCATGCAATATGCTTGTATTGTTTTTTTTCTTATTCTCTGGGTCTCGAAACAGATGTGATTCATGCATTATAGTCTAGGCTATTTCAGAAGACTGTAACACAAGTTGTTGTGCCGAGTTCTGCTATCAAATGGCAATACTGGTTGTTCAAAACACTTCTGCAAAGTAGCAGTGGCAGATTTAACTGCTAGTTTAAGTTCCTGTCATTTCTCTGGTACATTATTTTGCAGGAACAGATGTCCTCAGTACAGCGGACACAATATCTAGCTGCTTGTCTGACATTTAAAAAGCACATTGTTAATAAACTGCAGCTTTATAAGGAAATAGCTGACATTGTGTTATTTAACTGCTGCAACAAACAAAATCGTGCATGGTTTAAAATGTAACTCCAAACTCCCAGAGCTCTATATATAGAGAAGCTAATTATGGCCAGCACTTGGCTACGAGCCAATATCAGTGCAAACTCTGAAATTTTTTGTTTTACTTTCCATTGATAGTTTTAAAAAAATGATGTCTCTTAAAATAAACCATTCATTCTCAGGATGTGAGGCAAGGTTGGCATTCTTAACTCATCCATAGATGCACTAAGACGCTGGTGGTGGGCACTCTTCTCAGATCACTGCGAATGATTAATAGGACTGTGCAACCAGCTAGAAATAAGAACTTGCATTTATATAGCCCCTTGCGTGGCCTTGGAGGGTCCCAAAGCACTTTACGGTCAATTAAGCACTTTCTGAAGTGTAATCACCGTTGTAATGTAAGGAACATGTGGCAGCCAGTTTGCACACAGCAAGCTCCCACAAATATCAATGATAATGGCCACACAATCTCATTCAGTGAAGCTGGTTGAGGGATGAGTATTGGCTGAGACGCCTGCGAGAACTCCCTGCTCTTCAAAAAAACTCCCATTGGCACAATTATGTCCCCCAGAGAGGGCAAACTGAGTGCTGCAATTTCAAAGAGCGGTTAAGAGCAAACCATGTTTGTTTGAAATCGAAGGTTTGCTTAATGAACCAAAACAGAAAATGTTGGAAATGCTCAGTAGGTCAAGGCAGCATCTGTGGAGAGGAACAGATTTATGCTTCAGATCGATGACGAAGAGCTGATGAAGCTTCGTCGACCTGAAGCATTAACTTTGCTTCTCTCCACCGATGCTGCCTAACCTGCTGAGCATTTCCAGCATTTTTATTTCAGATTTCCAGCATCTGCAGTATTTTGTTTTTGTGCCCTTAGTGAACCCAGTTGGGCTTCCAACAATCTAGAAGATCCATGGTTACCGTTTAACAGTAACAGGGTTTTATTTTCGGAGTTTTTACACTGGATTTGAATTCTCCAACAATCATGATGGGCATTAATCTTATGGCCCATGGATTTTAGATAAGGCTTCTTAACAACTCATTCAGTCACATAACCATGACACCACTGTATCCCAACTGCCTGCTGATATTTTCCTCCTTTATTAGACAATGGTGAGCCTCGGTAGTGTTTTTAAAATAGTTTGCAAAGATACTCAAATTATCAGCTTGTGCTAGAAACAAAACTGGACTGAAGTCTTTGGCAACCAAAAATTAAAACTTAGTTGCATTTTGAAAATCCACAAAACAATTATCATTTAGTTGGAACTGGCACCATGAACATTTACCTCAGACTATGAACCCTTACCTCAGCAACTCTGGGAGTCAATGGGATTATTCTATGGAAATAACTAAAATGATCTTTAGATCTGTGTGTTTTCCTCATGACTCAGTGGTAACAATCTTGACTCATAGTCAGAAGGCCCTGGGTTAAAGCCCCACTATAAAGGCTTAGGGTAATGTTTAATGCCCCAAATCAGCTCCGTGATGTCAGGTCAGGTGTCAAAGTATTAACATTCTCAAACCCATCCCCAACCTGCCCAGGTGGTGGATTGGCAACTTAAACACTTTAATGAGACTGGCAGCCTTGGAGTTAAATTATCTTGCAGGTTTAATGGTGGTTTTTCTAGGCGTTGGGAAATCAGGCAGGGGAGTGGAAGCGGATGCAGCGCTGGGGAGATACTGCTTTTGCACCACAGCTTGTGGGCCAGGAGGAGCAGAACTGCTTCCCCACAACCCTCCAACTTCTCCCCATCAGACCCTCCCCGCAGACAAAGATCTCGGCTTCAGGAGTTGAACTTTCCCTGGGATCAGACCACCACGCCCACCCCTGCTCCCTCCCTCCCTCCCTCCCTCCCTCTGCCCCCAACCCCCTCACCACAAAACTTGGGATTTGGGAATTGGACTGTCCTCTTCCCCCGGGGTCAAAGATCGGCCCCATGCTCAAAGTAACAGCTCCGGGGGCCTTTACCTGCTCCTCCTCTGAACTGCCCCTTGGTTCCGTGCAGAGAAATCATCAAGAAGTAAAGGCCCACCGGGTGGTACCAATGACACGCAGGGAAACCTGGACTTTCAGGCTCCCCTCCAAAACCACATAGACCGTAGCGGTTCAGAAAGGCAGCTCACCACCAGCTACTCTGGCCTTATCCTCAACGTCCTGATATCCTAACCTAATATCCTGAGAATAAATTTTTTTAAAAATCCATGCTATGGCCCTGGGCTAGTATAAGTCTAGGATCTGAGTTAAATCCCGCTGGCCTAACTTCACACTCATTCCAGATGGCGAGCAATGCAGTTCGTTGTCAGGCTGTCTATCATGTGTCATGAGAAGTCAATGGAAATTGGGGGGGTGGGGTGGGTGGAAACTCTCTGCTGGTTGGAGTCATACCTAGCACAAAGGATGTGATTGTTCGAGATCAATCACCTCAGCCCCAGGGCATCGCTGCAGACGTTCCCCAGGTTAATGCCCTTGGCCCAACCATTTGCAACTCCTCCGATATTGAAACAGTCCATGCCCACACACAGCAAGACCTGGACAATATTCAGGCTTGGGCTGGTAAGTGGCAAATAATATTCTTACCACACAAGTGCCAGGCAATGGCCATCTCCAGCAAGAGAGAATCTCCCCATGACATTCAATGGCGCTACCTTCACTGCCCCACCAAACACACCTTCTTTAGTCTTCACCACTACCATTAACACTCCCCTTATCTTGTGTTCATGACATCTTTGTAAATCTCTCCTTAGCCCCCGCCTATCGCTTACCTTCATTCCAGCTTCACCTGCTCCAGCCCCTTTAAACAGTATAAATTCCATCACATTCCTACTTCTCTTTAGCTCTGAAGAAGGGTCATACAGACTTGAAACGTTAACTCTGTTTTTCCCTTCGTGGATGCTGCCAGACCTGCCGAGTTTTTCTGTTTTTGCTTCAGATTTCCAGCATCCGCAGTATTTTGCGTTCATCTTCAGCTGCATCTTCTTTGACCTTCCCTCCAACATAAGGTCAGAAGTGGGGATGTGCGCTGATTGTTCACTGCCATTCCCGACTCCTCAGATACTGAAAGATCCATGCCCACATGCAGCGAGACCTGGACTGTATTCAGGCTTGGCCTGATAAGTGTCAAATAATATTCATTATTCATTCAACAAGTGTCAACAAGAGAGAATCCCACCATCTCCCCTTGACATTCAATGTCCAATGCACCATCACCGACTGCCCCACCATGGGAGTTACCATTGACTAGAAATTTAACTGGACTAGCCATATAAATACATTGGCTGCAAAAGCAGGTTGGAGGCTGGGAATTCTGTAATGAGTAACTCACCCCCTGACTCCCCAAATCCTGACGACCATCTACAAGGCACAGGTCAGGAGTGTGATGGAATACTCTCCACTTGCCTGGATGAGTGCAGCTCCATCAAATGACATTATCCAGGACAAAGCAACCTGCTTGATCAGCACCTCATCCATCACCCTAAGCATTCGCTCCCTCTGCCACTGATGTACTGTGTACCATCTACAAGATGCACTGCAGCAACTCTCCTCTTGCTTCTTCAACAGTACCTTCTAAACCTGTGACCTCCACCACCTAGAAGGACAAGGCATCAGATGCATGAGAACACCACTGCCTGCAAGTTCCCCATTGAATCACACACCATCCTGACTAGGCCCTTTAGTGCCATTCCTTCACTGTCGTTGGGTCAAAATCCTGGTACTCTCTTCCTAACAGCACAACGTGGGTGTACCTACACACAATGGATTGCAGCGGTCCATGAAGGTGCCTCACCACTAGGTTCTCAAGAGCGATTAGGGAAGGGCTAATAAATGCTGGCCTTGCCAGTGACGCTCACATCCCAGAACAAATAACAAAAAAGAACCTGGGGTGTGATGAGGAGACTTAGCTTTTAGCTCAGCGAGCTGTAATGATCTTGAATGCACTGCCTGAGATGGTGGTAGAAGCAGGTTAAATAGTAACTTTCAAAGAGAATGAAAAAGATACTTGACAAGGAAAATCCTTTCGGGCTGTGAGGAAAAAGTGGGGAAGCAGGATCAATTGGATTGCTCTTTCAAAGACCAATGACATTATCGGCCGAATGGCCTTCTGTGCCATCCGTCTGATCAATTACATTTTATACCTTTTTGTTGTGTTTGGAAAAAATAGTAAGTTTTCATAGAAATAGGTTCAAGCTCTGTGAAGCTTCCTATTGCTCAAGTTTAAAGGAAGATTCTGAATAAAACGCCTGATTTTGGTAGCAATTCAATATCTTGGGAGAGTATTATGTTTTTTCTTGTGATGAGGGCATCACTGACATAGCTGTAATTACTTCCCATCTCTAGTTGGCCAAAGGGCATTAAGAATTGTGATGAAGTGCAATGCACACATTGGCCAGACTGGGGGTCAGGGCTGTAGGCTCCATTCCCTGAAGGATATTAGTGACATAGAAACATAGGAAATAGGACTTAGGAGCAGGACTTGGCCATTCAGCTATTCAGTAAGATCATGACTTATCTGGTTGTGGTCTTAACTCTACTTTGTTGTCTGCGCCCCATAACCCTTGGCTCCTTTGTCAAAAATCTGTCCAACTTGGCCTTGAATAAATTCAATAACTCAGCCTCCATTGCTCTCTGGGGAAGAGAATTTTACATACTAATAACCCTCTGAGAGAAAAAATATTCTTATCTCTGTCTTAAAAGGGAAACCTCTTATTCTTAAACTGTGTCCCCTAGATCTAATCTCCCGCACAAGTGGAAACATCCTCCTGGTATCTTCCCTCCCTATCAAGTCCCCTCAGGATCTTATATGTTTCAATAAGATCACTTTTCATTCTTCTAAACTCCAATGGGTATAGGCCCAACCTGTTCAACCTTTCTTCATAGGATACGCGCTTCATCCCAGGAATAAGTCAAGTGAACCTACACTGTACCACTTCTAAAGTAATTACATCTTTTTTAAATAAGGAGACCAAAACTGTACAGTCTTCCAGATGTGGCCTCACCAATACTGTTACAGCTTCAGTAAAACCTCTCTACTCTTATATTCCATTTTACTTGCGGTCAAGGCCATCATTCCATTTGCCTTCCCAATCATTTGCTGCACCTGTATACTAACTTTTTGTGATTCATGTACTAGGACATCCAGATCCCTCTGTACCTCCAGGTTCTGCAATCTCTCTCCATTTAAATAGTATACTGCTGCTTTTAAGATGTTTTTGTTTAATAGGCTGCTTTTCTATTCTTTCTGCCAAAGTGGACAAGTTCACTTTTTCCCACATTATAATCCATCTGCCAAATTTTTTGCCCACTCACTCAACATATCTATGTCCCTTTGCAGACTCTCTACTTCCTCTTGACAACTTACTTTCCCACCTATTTTGGTGTCATCGGTAAATTTCGCTACCATACTTTCAGCCCCTTCATCCAAACGACCTGGTTGGGTTTTTGTGACAATCTGGCATGGTCACTTCCTGGTGCCGACACACAATTGACCAGACGCATTGATTCGATTTCACAACTGGCCATGGTGGATTTGAACTCATCCCCTCTGGGTTGCTGGGACACCATATCTGATCTTTGATTAAAAACAGGAAAGATATCAACGTGTTTAATTGTCCCTCATGGTTTATATATTTTTTGGCATTCACTAAAAACACACACAATCCAAACAGTTGGACCACAAAAACAATGAGCTAATCTTCCCTATTATATTTATTTTTCAAATGCCTTTTATTTGTCCATAGAAACATAGAAAATAGAAGCAGGAGTAAGTCATTCGGCCCTTTGAGCCTGCTCTGCCATTCAATATGATCATGGCTGATCCTCTATCTCAACACCGTACTCCCGCTCTCTCCCCATACCCCTTGATGCCTTTAGAGTCCAAAAATCTATTTCCTGCTTAAATATATTCAGTGACTCAGCCTCCTGTGGCAGAGAATTCTGTATGTTTATCACCATCTGAGTGAAGAAGTTTCTCCTCATCTCAGTCCTAAATGGTCTACCCTGTATTCTGAGATTATGGCCCCTTGTTCTAGACCCCTCCGCAGCCAGAGGCAATATCATCCCTGCATCCAGTCTGTCCATCCCTGCCAGAATTTTATACGTTTCAATGAGATCCCCTCTCATTCTTCTAAACTCCAGTGAATATAGGCCTAGTCAGCCCAATCTCTCCTCATACGACAACCCTGCCATCCCAGGAATCAGTCTGCTGAACCTTCGCTGCACTCCCTTTATGGCAAGTATATCCTTTCTTAGGTAAGGAGACCAAAACTGTACATAATACTCCGGGTGTGGCCTCACCAATGCCCTGTATAGCTGCAGTAAGACATCCTTACTCCTATATGCAAATCCCTCGCAATGAAGGCCAACATACCATTTGCCTTCCTAACTGCTTGCTGCACCTGCATGCTTGCTTTCAGTGTTTGGTGTACAAGGACACCCAGGTCCCTTTGTACATCAACATTTCCCAATCTATCACCATTTAAATGGTGCATCCATGTGCAGTGAGAGAAAAAAAACACTTAATTTTCCAGCAAATCAATCAAAAAACACCTACTTCACTATGTCAAAGGACAGCTCTTGCTGGTTTCATTTCAAATTCTTGTCTTGTCTTCGCAAAACGCAATCACTTCCTGCCCTCCCATATTAAAAACATTTGCCTTTCACATCACAAACTCCTTTACAGCCAGTGAAGTACCCTTGAAGAGTAGTCACTGTTGTAATGTAGGAAATGTTGCAGCCAATTTGCAAGCAGCAAACTCCCACAAACCAATGGGGATAATGAGGAGAAAATCTGTTCAAAAGATGTTGGTTGATGGATAAATATTGACCAGGACATTGGGGAGAACTACACTGCTCTTCTTTGAAATAATACTGCAGGATTTTTAACATCTATCTGAGAAGGCAGATGGGGCCTCAATGTAACATCTCATCCAAAATCCAGCACCTCAGGCAGTGCAGCATTATCTCAGTGCTGCACTGAAGTGGGACTTAAACCCACAACATTCTGACTCAAAGACAAGGATGTTACTCATTGAGCCATCATATTATGGCCACCTATTTACAGTAATGAATACAACAGGATAGCTGCTGCTTTTATATTAAAAAATATAAATTGCGTAAGGTTTAACATACCTCTAGTCACCAGTTAGCTTCTTGCTAATACTGGTCACTAGTGTACAGTTGCACGTGGAGCTGGGATGTATGTAAACTTGTTACATAGATGGTTATCTTTAGACTCCATTGGGAGGCATATCACTTGTTCCTTGTTAAAGTACTATATCTAAGAGCTAGTGATCAACTGTTGTAAACAGGGATGGAATGTAGATTGGACATTCAACTTTGAAGCTCCAATTACAGTTGGTGAAGAAGGGGATGTGGGGAATGAAGTGAAGATTGTCGTGTAACAGTAGAATGTTGGAACGTGAAAACGAATTGAGGAAAAAATAGATTGGTGAGGCCAGAATTTAAAAGCTACATTGAGACTCTGAAAATGAACAGCAGTGCCAAGCCTTTTTACACTTCAAATTTAAGCTATTATTTGATCTCATCCTTGACCTCTCTTCATGATACCGAGAAAAGTTATGGCCATACCCAATTCCAGCTACAATGATGCTATTTTAAATGTCAGCTGCCTGCACTAAAAATATCCACACAATGGTGTAGACCTTATTCTTTGGAGCATGACGTTTCTGTGGAGACCACTGTTTACCCACCCTCTCCATGTCTTTAGTGCCAATAGAACAATATTAACACAAAGATGGCTTAAGGAAAAAAAATGAAATATTTCTCAATATCCAGCATTTAGCATAAGGTTTTCCTCAGCTATCTTTGTTCAAGGGCTGGTGTTGTTTGGTTCGAGACAAAAGTCACGTGTTTTTGTTTGAGCAGCGGGGTTATGTTGCATGATTTTCTCCTGCCCTCTTCACTGACTTCAATATAACGACCTCTGACTGGATGGCTTCAAGTGTGCCCTTAATGGTTTAAGTAAATTATTTTTGAACTGTGCCTGTTTGCATTATACATTTTTGCAACAGCACTACTCTTAGATGGTGTAGAATTTCCCTGGAGATCCTCCAGTGACAGCTCACTTTGGTGAAATGGCTTCAGCCACTGTTCATGCCACATCTCCAAGGCTTCCACCAAACTTCTGGCAAAGTTACAGTGGGAGAACACTATGGAAAATTGGAGTTAAGATTTTACAAACTCTGATCCTCCTTTAAGATGCTCCTTAAAGCCTATCTCTTTGATCAAGTTTTTTGTCATCTCTCCTAATATCCCCTGCTAGGACTCAGTGCCAAATTTTGTCTCCTGTGAAGCACCTAGGGACATTTGCTATGCTATATGAAAGGCGCTATGCAAGTGCAAGTTGTTGTTGGAACCATGTTTTTCTCCAATATAAGGTTAGACATGGACTTCATTTAGATTATATTTACATTGTAATACTGGTGGAAAGTTAAATTATAATGCAAAAAGCATCCTAATTGAAGCCTCATTTTGTTTAATGTCTACAACTGCCTGGTCATCCCTCCAGTAGTTGAGTTTTGGCAGGTCAGTACTCGCCTACCTGTGACCTCTGTGTCCAGCCCGGCCCTAACTTAAAATTTGCAGTTATAACATTCCACATGTCAGGCAGTATCTGTGGTGACAGAGACAGAGTTGACTCTTCAGGTCAAAGCTCTTTCATCAAAACAGGAGCCATTTGGAAGGACAAGAGGACATGGTAGGCCCCTCCTACCTCAGTTCTGAAACTTACACCACTTCCTGTGATATCCAGCCGCTTGGCAGCCTTAGAAAAAGGCAGAGGATGGCGGACAGAGAAAATTTGCTGGGATCTCAGGGCCTGCCACTTCCCACCATTAACACTTCGTGGGAAAGGAAGGAGTGGGCAATGGTGGCCCTGGCAGGGATAGGGTAAATTCACCACCTCACAACCCAAATTTGCCAACGTTCTTTGCTGTGATTTTGGGGAGGAGAATTTCTCCCAATTGTTTATGAGAGAAAATATACAGCACATCACATAGGTCTATTGGGAACAGCTGTCAATATAAGTAAGACCCTAATTTATATATTAAATGCTGTGCTAATCGGTATTTTATATAACTCAGGCTTTTAACTGTCCTCTTTCTTACCCCCTCCCCTGTCCAAATAACAGGCACAGTTTTCACATATTGGAGCATCCCTTCATTCCAGGACTCCTTATACATACAGAGTACCAGAAGAGGCACAACTGGTCTTTCTAATAATAAATGGACTCTATGGTGTTTTGCCACAGTTACTCGCCTACAGATGTGTCAATAACCCAGAGTTTTTCTTGAAGAGGAAAGAAGACCCGAAGACAAAGTAAAAACCTCAGTCGACTAAATGTTTTATTTTTCTGTCCAAAGTAACATTATTTGCTAATTAATTAGGTCTGCAGATTAAATATTAGAGTAAATTTCTTATTAAGCAAATTGAATTGGTGCTTTGTAAATGATTTTCTTTTTCTATTTTGGTATTGGTACCGTTTTATTCTCCCAAGTTTACTGTCGTGTAAAGTTATAGACCTGTGTGTTCGAGAGCAATTGTGAAATAATTACCAGGAACAAAGGCCTTTATTATGCCTGGGAGATGTGATTTCTGGCATGTGACCTGTGCCATGTTCAGTCAATTTCAGCGCTTACTGTGTGCGGTGCAATTTGTTGCCAAGTATCAGTTATGTATAATGAGAACTGGGCGGAGACTTTTTGATTAACTCGTAGGATGTGGGCACTGCAGGCAACGCCAGCATTTATTGCCCATATCTAATTGCCCTTGAGAACTTGGTGGCGAGCTGCCTTCTTGAGTACAACCGAATGTCTTGATAGGCCTTTTCGCAAGGCAGTTAAGAATCAACCACATTGCTGTGGGTCTGGAGTCACCTATAGGTCAAACTGGGTAAAGACAGCAGATTTCCTTCCCTCAAGGAGGGTTAATGAATCAGGTGGGCTTTTACGATAATCCAGTCGTTTCATGGTTACTGATACTAGCTTTTTATTCCAACTTTATTTAATTAATTGAATTTAAATTCTTCCAGCTGCCATGTTGAGATTTGAACTCTGGGTTGCTGGTCCAGTAACATAACTGGTCTGCTCCCATATCCCATTTTAACTCATTTATTTCTTCTGACCTTGAATGCGTTTCCTAAAAGGGCTGTGGAAGCAGATTCAATAGTGACTTGCAAAAGGGAGGTGGACAAGTACTTGAACTGGAAACATTTGCAGGGCTGTGAGGGAAGAGCAGGAGAGTGGCACTCACTGGATAGCTCTTACACAGAACCATCCCAGGTACAATGGGCTGATTGATATTCTGTCTTGTGACATTCTGTGAAGTTCCAGAAGCTGTGCAGATGTTGCCATCGGAATGACATCAAGTGATTTCTTGCAATAAATTTACAGCTCTAATCATGTGTTTCATGCACCAATCATATGGGTCACCCCTGTGATAATTCATACAGGCAATGTGAAAATAACTATTTGTTTGCAAAAGGTGAATTATGTGGGCAGGCCTTCTATATTAAACAGAATCTAAGCGATACTTTGTCTAATATTTTTCATCAAATATAACAAGTTGGTGCATTTATTTCTGAAAGTTTCTAGTGATATACAGACTTTGAGGAAACTCCCTGTTGGGTGTATTTGGCTGTCCAAATGTTTTATATTGTTTCTGCCTTCAGCTGGTTAGTTGAATGATTACTTAGCTTTCCCCAGTCATAAGACAATTTTTTAGACTGATTACAGTCCTTTGAAGCACCTCGGGATGGTTTTCACTGTGCAGTTTCTCCGTCTTGGTAACCTCCTCCGTCCCTACATACAGATCTCTGTGCTCCTCCAATTCTTGCCTCTGTGGTGGATATAAATGCAATCATAACCATTAAAAATGCATGAAGGAGAAATAATTGCAAGGATATGGGGAAAGAGGAGAGGAATGAGACTAACAGGATTACCCTTTGAAAGGGCTGGTGCATCCTCGTTGGGCTGAATGGGGCACCTTGTGAGCTGTACTATGCTGAGTCTTGCGCTACCCCAATTTTCATTGCTCCATCATTGAGTGGCTTTGCCTTTGGCTGCTGAGGCCCTAAACTCTGGAATTCTCTCCCTAAACCTTTCTTTCTACTTCCCTCTCCTCATTTAAGACTCTCCTTAAAAATCACCTATTTGACCAAACTTTTGATCATGTCCCGGTATCTCTTCATGTGGCTCGGTGTCAAATTCTGTCTGAAAACGCTGTTGTGATGCACCTTGGGAATGTTGCCAGTGCATTAAAGGTGTTATCTAAATGTAAGTTGTTGTTGCCTAGTGTAGTGTGGAAGGAAATAATGCTACAAGACTAGAATGCTTGAGATTAGAAGTCAGCGACCTTATTTTGGAAAAATGCCATCTGTTTTGATTTTTTTTGTGCTAGATGTCAGTAAGAATTACAAATAAATTTCACTTTCTCTTTTGCTTCTCCTGTTGTAAAGTGCAATGTTGAGCCACTGACCAGACCCAAGTAGGGTTGGGCTTCAGAGGAGAATATGAATGCTCACTAGATTTATGGCTGTAGCCCCACACCAGCTGCTACATATGGGCCATCATAAAACTTATCTGTCACTTATCCCTGCCTCTCTGTCAAAATTGTTTTACAGGCAGTGAGATGAACTGTTAACACAGCAGAATAAACCAGCAACACAATTTGATCTGGCTTTGCAGATTTACAATGAGCAATAATTAGGGCACTGTGACTTGGTACAAACAGACCCTTCAGCTCCCTCATGTGGTCCAATTCTGTTAACCCTATCATAATGTCATCAGCGCTCTGGGTTAAATCCGCAGGTTCTATAAACTGGTTGGGGGTGGTGGGGGTGGGGGGGGTGGGGGTGGAGGTGGGGGGTTGGGAGGGTGATGGTGATAGATCAGAGAAAGGCAAATCAGAATGCTTCTTTAATGGTGAGAGACTAGGAGCTGTGGTGGAAGAAAGGAATTGTGGTGTCCTTATATACAAAGAACTAAATTCTAGTGGGCAGCTCCATCAACATTATCATAAAGGCTAATGGAATATTGGCCTTTTTTCCAAGAGGGCTAGAATACAAAGTGAGGGTGTGTTGCTTCAGTTGTCAGACCCTATTGCAAAGTACCATGCTTAGTTGTGGATACACAACCTCAGGAAAGATATAAACAGAATTACCTGGAAAAACTCAGCAGGTCTGGCAGCATCGGTGGAGAAGAAAAGAGTTGACGTTTCGAGTCCAGTGACCCTTCAACAGAACTGAGTGTAGTTAGGAGAGGGGTGAAATATAAGCTGGTTTAAGGTGGGGGGTGGGGTGGGGGGAGAGAAGTTGAGGGTGGGGTGGTTGTAGGGACAAGCAAGCAGTGATAGGATCAGAGAATCAAAAGATGTCACAGACAAAAGGATCAAAGAGGTGTTGAAGGTGGTGATATTATCTAAGAGAATGTGCTAATTGAGAATGGATGGCAGGACACTCAAGGTACAGCTCTAGTGGGGGTGGGGTGGAAAGATTGACAAGGTATTAGTTGTAGATTTAAAAATAATGGAAATAGGTGGGACAAGAAAAATCTATATAAATTATTGAAAAAAACAAAAGGGAGGGGGAAGAAACGGGGTGGGGATGGGGGGAGGGAGTTTAAGATCTAAAGTTATTGAATTCAATATTCAGCCCGGAAGGCTGTAAAGTGCCCAGTCGGAAGATGAGGTGCTGTTCCTCCAGTTTGCGTTGGGCTTCACTGGAACAATGCAGCAAGCCAAGGACAGACATGTGGGCAAGAGAACAGGGTGGAGTGTTAAAATGGCAAGCGACAGGGAGGTTTGGGTCTTTCTTGCGGACAGACCGCAGGTGTTCTGCAAAGCGGTCACCCAGTTTGCATTTGGTCTCTCCAATGTAGAGGAGACCGCATTGGGAGCAACGAATGCACTAGACTAAGTTGGGGGAAATGCAAGTGAAATGCTGCTTCACTTGAAAGGAGTGTTTGGGCCCTTGGATGGTGAGGAGAGAGGAAGTGAAGGGGCAGGTGTTGCATCTTTTGCGTGGGCATGGGGAGGTGCCATAGGTGGGGGTTGAGGAGTAGGGGGTGATGGAGGAGTGGACCAGGGTGTCCCTTCACTTCCTCTCTCCTCACCGTCCAAGAGCCCAAACACTCCTTTCAAGTGAAGCAGCATTTCACTTGCATTTCCCCTAGCTTAGTCTACTACATTCGTTGCTCCCAATGCGGTCTCCTCTACATTGGAGAGACCAAACGCAGTGTGGATTCACTGGAATTATACTGGGGTTTAAAGGGTTAAATTATGAGGGCAGGTTGTGTAGACTTGGTTTGTATCTCCCTTTAAGTTACAAGGTTGAGGAGTGAATCTAATTGAGGCATCCAAAATGATAAAGGGATTTGAGAAGGTAAATATAAACTATTTCCTCCGATAGGGGAATCCTACATAAGGGAGCACAACCTTAAAATTGGAGCGAAGCCATTTAGGAATGAAATCAGGAAGCACCTTTTCATATGTAGAGATGTGTAAGTCTGGAACTCTCCACCCGAACAGAATGCAGGTCGATTGAAAATCCCATGGGTGAGGCTGATTTTTTTTTGTACACAATGGATATGGAACAAAAATGTAAACAGGTGCTGAGGTACAGATAAGCCATGATCTGATTTAATTAAAACAGGCTCAAGAAGCTAAATGGTCTATTCTGGTTCCCATGCTTAGAATGTATCAATGCAAAGACTGGCCCAGATTTTCACCATGATGGAGATCCTGTCTGTTGTGGGGAAAATGGTTGAAGTGGCTGAAAAGTCGCAGCCCCGAATATGGCACTTCCCATTTTCGCTGGGGTGGGAATGGGGGCAGGGCACATTTCGCGCACGTGCGTTTTACGGAGGCAGCAGGCCATTTATGTCATCAGCTGCCTCCACTGAAGTGGTATTTTTTGGTAGGCCAGGAGATTGAAACCCGAAGTGTACAGATTAGACCAGGTAGGAGCATGTCTGAACTTTGTGGATTCGTTTGGATGGCCAGAGTACCTCTTTGGAGGTGTAAGGTACCCCTTTGGATTTGGTCCCCGGTCACCTGTGAGGGAGCTAAAGTGCCCTTTGGGGTAGGTCAGGTGCCCTTTGGAATTGTTAAAAGTGGGCATAAATGTGTGTAAAATGTGCATAAACTGATTACTGTCAAGGTCATTAGAACTGTCAACAGACATGTCAAAATCAACTGTCAAAACTGTCAGAAACACCTGTCAAAAGGAACTGTCAAGGTATTTAAAAGTCCAGCCCTTTAGATCTTTGAAAAAATGTTTGGAGTGTTAAACAATATTATTGCTTGCTCTTTCACTCTGTTGACATAAACCTGAGGGTGTCAATTACTGGATTAGGGCTGCATGACTGATTTCACAACCATCCATTATCACAGTATGATGCCTGCTATTTCACAGTTTGACTGACAGCTACAAGTGGTTAAGGACTCTTTGATGAGGGACTATGAATTGTTATAAAAGATTGTGCACTTGAATGAAATCCTTGTTGTTATAAGGCTTGTTGTCATAAGGAATGTAAGTGCTGTAAATGGGTTTTTAATAAATGAGGGTGTTTTATCGATATTGTAAAGTTTGCAGTAGGCATTTAGAACTTCATTTTATCTCATCTCTGCATGGCCCTGAGATTTTCCCATGGAGGATACTAGATAATTGGCATGGTAGGTGTAAGGTGGGGGGGGGGGGGGGCGGGGGGCATGAGTTGGTACTAAGGTGGCACTGGGGCTATTAATGGGGAGTTGGTGGAAGGGCATAGCTTGACATGGAGGGTATGATGGGTTATGGGTGGGTTGGCAGGGCATGTGACAGCATGTGTGGGGGTGAGAGGTGGAGGGATGTTTCATGTGTTAATCTTTATTTTTAAACTTTGGACACAGTATTGGAGCCCAAGGCAGGCCTTTCGCCTCCAAGCCTGGCATCCTCCTCAGTTCTTCTTAGGTCTAATCCAGTTTACCAATCACCCACCAACTCCCACCGGTCTGAAAATCCGACACCTGGACAGCCATTTGTAAAGGTCAGGTTCATGGAGCTGAGAATTCTCCCACCTCTGCACACCTGACCCGGGAGCGAAAATCTGGGCCATTATCATCGTAACCCTTGGTCTACTGAGGATATGTTTCTTCTTCAGATATAATGACATGTCTGGTGTTAAATATATGTTAATTTGACTGTCTGCGTTCTCCTCCCTGGCCTCTGTCTCAAGCATTTTCTAACCTCAACACCCTCCGCCCTATTTGACCCTGAGCTGAGTTGCTGGCCCCACATTCTCTCCTCAATAAAGTCCGTTTAATTCCACCTCTGTAATATTGCCTGTCTGCACACCCACCTTAGGCTACCTTGTGCTGAAGCCCGCATCCATGCTTTTGTTATGTCCAGGTTTGACTGTACTAATGCTCTCCGAGTTGACCTCTGTCTTCCACCTATCCAAAACTCTGTTGCCCGTATGCTAACTTGCACCAAGTCCACTTCACCTATCACCCCTGGGCTTGCTGACCTACAATAGGCTCCCAGTCCACAAACAACTGGATTTAAAAATTCTCATCCCCATGTTCAAAAACCTCCATGGCCACGTCTTTCCCTATCTCTGTAACCACCTGAAGCCCAGCAACCACTCTTGCTCTCCTTCGATTCTTGCCTCTTGCGCACCCACTGCTGCCTTTGCTGCATCACTGGTGACCATTCTTTCAGCTTCTAGGTCCTAAGCTCTAGAAGTTCCACTCTGAACCTCTCTACCTTGTTCTCTTTTGAGTTGCTCCTTAGAACCTACCTCTTTGACCAAGCTTTTGGTCAAATGTCCTGATGTCTCCTTCTTTGGCCTGGTGTCAAATTTCTTCTGATTATTCTTCTGTGAAGCATCTTGGGATGTTTTACTATGTTAAAGGCACCATGTGGGCTGAATTTTATGGTGGGCGGAGCAGGGGGTGCATATTATTGGTGCCGCCTCCCCGGAAGAAATGTTAGTGCTGAGCTGACCAACGTTAAACAAGGCTGCCCTGCAGCCAAAACGCATTCCGGGTGGCCTTAAGGAGGTGAGGGTGGGGCTTCAGCCCCTCAGTGGGGAGGAAGTCCCACCCTCGAGAGCTGCTGGACAATCTGATTGGCTGGCAGCTCTAGCAGTCACAGCAGTGCCAGAACTCAGGAGTGGGTCATGCTCGGTCTGCAAGTAGGACCTGGGAAGAGGAGGACACGGCCGCTGAAACGAGGTAAGTCTGGGTTTTGGACGGGGAGTGATTGGGGATTTTGGGGGAGGCGGGGCGAGCGGTGTGGCGGGGAGGGTTTTGGAGGGTAGATGGCAAGTGACAAAGGAGTGGGGGGCAACATCTTTGGGTGAGGATGCTCCGGATGTGCAAGGGCACTCACTGAAGGATGTACCCCACCCCCCTTCCTTCCCACCTTTTAATCAGTTGGGTTAGAAAAAAACGGCCGCCTCGCTCCCACTCGCCTGTCCATGCCAACCATTTTATGGCGTGGGCAGTGTACTTTTCGGGTTAATTGGCTTGTTAACAAGTTGGTGGGCCGCTGATTTCAGTGCCTGCCGAACTTTTTAAGGTCCTACTGGACCTAACCACTCATCATATTTTACGTGCCTCCCACGCCCCCACCAAAAACAAACTCAGCAGGGGCTGTAAAATCAAGCCCATGAATGTAGTTGGTGTCTGGCGAGAGTGGCTGAAGAAATCAGGTCAGTAGCAATTATTCTGGGCCCTGATTAATTCCAAAGCTGGGCTTTGGAACAGTATCTTCAGCCAATGGTTCCTGAGTGTTGGTTTCATTGCCAACATAAGACCATAAGGCATAGGAGCAGAAATTAGGCCATTCGGCCCATCGAGTCTGCTCCGCCATTCAATCATGGCTGATAAGTTTCTCAACCCCATTCTCCCGCCTTCTCCCCGCAACCTTTGATCCCCTTACCAATCAAGAACATTCCACAGTGTGACAAGGAGACAAGTACAGGATGGCAAGTATTTTAGGTTATGTCCAAAAATGAAAGAAATAACGAGGGGATGGGATAGTACAATGGGTAGAAACTGATCCCCCTCCTCTGGAAGTCAAGTAATTACTAACAAAAGATTGATGGGATATAAGTGTTCATTGCTGATTGTAAGTTTTTTTGCATGAAATGAGATTGGGGCAAACTTGAATGCACCGTATAACTGAAGTAAAAGCTGAGTGTTGTTAGCATGGTCTGATTTTCATGTGTAACTAATCTTATTGTGACTTTGAAATAGATGCAGGTGACCGTGCATATTTAATCCAATTGCGACCCTGGGTAAATTGGGAATAGAGATAAAGGACTGTTAGTGGGCGATGAATATAATTGCTATTCTTGATACCGCAGTGATGAAAGTCATACTTTAGTGCTATGAAGCCCAGCTGTTTTCAGACAGGGTTGCAGTTGTGTAATCAGCTGGAGAATGCTTCGACCGTACGCTTGCAACACTCTCCAAGAAACGTATTGTGACACTACCCCCTCTGGATGGTCTCTTCCACTTGCTTTGCTAGTGGTGACCTATTCTACCCAGATGGTCATTTGATCATTTTCATCTTGTGTTTACCAACGCTGCAGGAACGGTCAGCCAGCTTTGCTAGTGGGAGGAGCTCATTCTTTCATGCCAAGACCTGTCCCAAGGTGTCTAGTTTTCCCAGTCAGCAGTAAAATAAGTAACAGCAACATCCATGCATTCCATAAATTTTATTCTACTAGGCAGTCATTGCTGAACAGCAGTAGAACAGACAGTTTTTTTGTGTAAAGATACTAAATAAATGCTTAAAAAATTCCATAGGACAGATGGCACAGGGGAGAATGAAACTGAGCTGAGTACAAGAGAAGTTATTTTTCACATTTAAAGCAAGCATCAAAAATAAATATCATATCCTTTCTCAATAACAGAACAGCAAGGCGGTTATAAGAATGACATACTGTAAGATGTGGGTGGAACGTTGCTTACAACATTCGGCAAGGGAGGGAATATAAAATAAAAGACATTTTTTTTTTTGTTTTTACTGACTGGCATGTGCGCAAAACTATAATCAGCACAATGAGGAAAAGCCTGCACAAACTGCAAATTGATGTCGACGGTGGTAGAAGGAATGTATGTAAAATATCCAACACTTGACAGCCAAGAAGTACTCCCTCCATGTTTAGCGGCCAGGATTCAGATGATTGAAGTCTGAAATGAAGAATTAAAAATAATTAGAACTTACGCACAATGTTGGAAATGCTGGAAATCTGATACACAAACGAAAATATTGGAAATACCCAACAGCATCTGTGGAGTGAAAGAGTTAATGGTTCAGGTTTAGTGACTGATGAAAGGACATCGACCTGAAATATGGGGCACTAAACATGGTGGGCAGGCCCACTTACTCTTCAACCAGAAGTGACGAGTGCATGATCCATCTCGGCCTCCTCCAGAGGTCCCCAGCATCACAGATGCTCTTCGTCAACCAATCCGATTCACTCCACGTGATATCAAGAAACGGCTGAAGGCGCTGGATACTGCAGAGGCTATGGGCCCTGACAATATTCCGGTAATAGCACTGAAGACTTGTGCTCCAGAACTTGCCGCGCCCCTCGCCAAGCTGTTCCAGTACAGCTACAACACTAGCATCTACCTGGCTATGTGGAAAATTGCCCAGATGTGTCCTGTGCACAAAAAGCAGGACAAATCCAACCCGCCCCATCAGTCCACTTTTGATCATCAGTAAAGTGATGGAAGGGGTCATCAACAGTGTTATCAAGCAGCATTTGCTTAGCAATAACCTGCTCACTGATGCTCAGTTTGGGTTCTGCCAGGGTCACTCAGTTTCTGACCTCATCACAGCCTTGGCTCAAACATGGACAAAAGAGCTGAACTCAAGAGGTGAGGTGAGAGTGACTGCACTTAACATCAAGGTAGTATTTGACTGAGTGTGGCACCAAGGAGCCCTAGCAAAACTCGAGTCAATGGAAATCAGGGGGAAAATTCTTTGCTGGTTGGAGTCATACCCAGCACAAAGGAAGACGGTTGTGGTTGTTGGAGGTCAAACATCTCAGTTCCAGGACATCGCTGCAGGAGTTCCTCAGGGTAGTGTCTTGGCCAAATCATCTTCAGCTGCTTCATCAATAACTTTCCTTCCATAAGGTCAGAAGTGGGGATGTTCGCTGATGATTGCACAATGTTCAGCACCATTCGCAACTACTCAGATACTGAAGCAGTCCATGTCCAAATGCAGCAAGACCTGGGCAAAATCCAGGCTTGGGCTGACAAGTGGCAAGTAACATTCATGCCACACAAGTGCCAGGCAATGACCATCTCCAACAAGAGAGAATCCAACCATTACTCCTTGACATTTAATGGCATTACCAACACTGAATCCCCCACTATCAACATCCTGGGGGTTACTATTGACTAGAAAATGAACTAGACTAGCCATATAAATACTGTGGCTACGACAGCAGGTCAGAGGCCAGGAATCCTGTGATGAATAAAACACCTCCTGACTCCCCAAAGCCTGTCCACCATCTACAAGGCACAAGTCAGGAGTCTGATGGAATACTCTCCACTTGCCTGGATGACTGCAACTTCAACAACACTCAAGAAGCTTGACACCATCCAGGACAAAGCAGCCCACTTGACTGGCACCACATCCACAAACATTCACTCTCTCCACCACCAACGAACTGTGGCAGCAGTGTGCACCATCTACAAGATGCACTGCAGAAACACACGAAGGCTCCTTCCACGGCACCTTCAAAACCCACGACCGCTACCATCTAGAAGGACAAGAGCAGCAGACACACGGGAACACCACCACCTGGAAGTTCCCCTCCAAGCCATTCACCATCCTGACTTGGAAATATATCGCTGTTCCTTCACTGTCGCTGGGTCAAAATCCTGGAACTCCCTCCCTAACAGCACTGTGGGTGTACCTACACCACACGGACTGCAGTGGTTCAAGAAGGCAGCTCACCACCGCCTTCTCCAGGGCAATTAGGGTTGGGCAATAAATGCTGGCCTCGCCAGACACCCAAATCCTGTAAATGAATAAAAAACAAATCTCAGGAGAGTCAGTCTCACGGCAGCGGCTAAACCTCCTCCCGGTTAAGTTAGAGGATGGAAAGAGTTGATGCAGGATTCCCAGCTGCTATCAGTGCGATGTCAATTAGGTTCATTCATGAGCCAATTCACACCTGCTATCCCTGAGCCCACCACAATTCAGTGGTGGCTCAGGGATTAAGCGGGAGCCACATGGCTTTCTGTGCCTCCTGAAGGCTGCCCAGCAAACCCTATCGTGTTTGCCAGTGGCCTCCTGTGGGTGTCCCTCATTATCAGGCCTGCCTGACTGAGGAACCTGGCCCTGAGAAGAGGGGGATTGAAAGCCATCCCCTTGCCCTTGCCTTGGGCTCCACTGCCCCACCTCCTTCATCCCCCACCCCATGACCCTCACCCTGCTCTCATCCACCTTTGGCTTGGAGTCCATTGGTAATCCTGAGCCTCCGGTGGGTGCATTACCAGCAACTGCCACCACTCCCAGTGGTGCTGGAGAGCTCCTGGCCTTTGGTGGCCACTTAAGTCCCCTGTGGAAGATAGAAGGCATACCCTGCCGGTTCCCTGATTGGTGGGTGAGACCCCTGTTGGATTGGCTAAATCCAGCTCGTTTTCTCGGTTTCTCTCTTGAAAGATGCTACCTGAATTGCTCAATGTTTTCAGAATTTTATTATTAAATGTCGCTGTTTTGCTTAAAGCAAATTTTGTAGGTGTGAAAAGGTAATTGAAAAGGTGTAAGAATATTTTCAATGACAGAGTACAACTTGTGCTGAACTCAAAGTTGCTTAAATTCAAATTATCTGATACTTCCATTTTTTGAGCACCAATTTCCATTTTGTGTCATTGCCTTACTTAATTCAGATATTAAAAAGGTCAAAAATTTACTGAGTTATGAACAGTAATCAAAATCAAAATAAATTCCCCGAGACGTAAATGCATCATATATATGATACTGCTCTAAATTCAATGAAGGTCAACTCCCCTTCAAAGAATGAACTTCAAATGGAATATTTGCCCTTCAAAAACTGATCCCAATGCCTTCACAAAACATAGAATCGAACAACATTCTAAAGGAAATGCACATTTGTCAGTCATAATATTTTGTCAATGTGTGAATTGTCCGAACGTGGAGGAAATCGTTTAAAAAGGGCCTGAATTTCACGCTTGGCATTTGCGCCAAGTCGGTGAGCCCGGGAGCAGATGCGTTTCTGCCCACAATTGGCCCCCCCGAACGCAATTTCACGCTGGCTGGCCAGCATGAAATGCGCGCTGAGAAAGCCTCAGCGCTGCCGAGGGGGGGGCGGGCGCCGGTAAGAGGGTGAGCGCCAACAACAGTGAGGGTGCGGGTGGGCGCTTCTAGCGAGCTCCCTGAAGCCAGACAGCTGTCGCGGAGCTGCCTCAGGGAAGCTGCAGACCTGGACAGATCAAGTGACAAGAAAAAAAATGCACCAAACTGCTGCACTTTCAAGCACCTGACAGCAGAACTCAAAAAAAACCTCAGTCCCCAGATATCTCTTTGAATTATATTTCACCCTGGACATTTCATCACGCCCTTGGATGGGGTTTCGTTAAAAGTAGGCTGCTCACCTGCCTGTGCGACGAGTGTGAAATCGCATGGGCAACATAAAATAATTGTAGACAATAGGGTTTTTAATGACCTTAATTGGCTTTAATTGTTGGCGGGCGTGGCTCCAATTCCTGTGTGCGCCCGGCGACCTCAATCTTGCTCTCGTGTGCAACGACAGCGGGACACACGCCCAACGCCATTTCGCACAACTTCACATGCACGCGCCTGACTGGTCAATGTAAAATTCTGGGCCATGTTCTTTTGACTTTTCCGTAGGATGATGGATCCTTCCTGATATCCATGGAGAATGAGCTTCAGTTAAATAACTTCTCCTCATCCAATTTCCACCTCCTCTCCTGGAGATGGTAACTTGTGCTGGGACACGAGTTTTCATGGGTGCCGACAGTCACCTTTCATGTGTGAAACATAGAAAATAGCAGCAGGAGTTGGTCACTTGGCCCTTCGCGCCTGCTCCTCCATTCAATATGATCATGGTTGACCCTCTATCTCAACGCCATACTCTCTATCTCTCCCCACATCCCTTGATGCCTTTAGTGCCTAGAAATCTATTTCCTTCTTAAATATATTCAGTGACTTGGCCTCCACAGCCTTCTGTGGTAAAGAATTCCACATGTTCACCACCCTCTGAATGAAGAAATTTCTCCTCATCTCAGTCCTAAATGGCCTACCCTGTATCCTGAAACTGTGACTCCTCGTTCTAGACCCCCTCAGCCAGAGGAAACATCATCCCTGCAACCTGTCCAGCCCTGTCAGAATTTTATACGTTTCAATGAGATCCCCTCATTCTTCTAAAGTCCAGTGAGTACAGGCCTAGTCGACCCAATCTCTCCTCATACGACAATTTGCTGCATTCTCTCTATGGTAAGTATATCCTTTCTTAGGTAAGGAGACCAAGACTGCACACTATACTCCAGGTGTGGTCTCACCAAGGCTCTGTACAGCTGCAGTAAGACATCCTTGCTCCTGTACTCAAATCCTCTCACAATGAAGGCCAACATACCATTTGCCTTCCTAACTGCTTGCTGCACCTGCGTGCTTGCTTTCAGTGATTGGTATACAAGTACACCCAGGTCCCTTTATATATGAACATTTCCCAATCTATCACCATTTAAATAATACTCTGGCATTCTGCTTATCCTACCAAAGTGGATAACTTAACACTTATCCACGACATACTGCATTTACCATGTATTTGCTCATTCACTCAACCTGTCTAAATCGCCTTAAAGCCTCTTAACATCCTCCTCACCAGTCACATTCCCACCTAGTTTTGTGTCATCAGCAAACTTGGAAATATTACATTTGGTTCCCTCATCCAAATCATTGGTATATATTGTGAATAGCTGGGGCCCAAGCACTGATCGCTGTAGTACCCAACTAGTCACTGCCTGCCACTCCAAAAAGACCTATTTTTTCCTACTCTCAGTTTCCTGTCTGCTAACCAATTCTCAATCCATGCCCCCAATCCCATGTGCTTTAATTTTACACACTAGCCTCTTATGTGAGACTTTACAAAAGCTTTCTGAAAATCCAAATACACCACATCCACCGGTTCTCCCTTATCTATTCTACTAGTTAAGTTCTCAAAAAACTCCAGTAGGTTTGTCAAACATGATTTTCCCTTTCATAAATCCATGTTGACCTTGTCTAATCCCATTGATATTTTCTAAGGTGTCCTGTTATCGCATCCTTTACAATAGACTCTATCATTTTCCCTACTACTGATGTTAGACTAACCGGTCTGTAATTCCCTCTTTTCTCCCTCCCTCCTTTTATAAATAGTGAGGTTACATTTTCCACCCTCCAATCTGCTGGGACTGTTCCAGAATTTTGGAAGATGACAACCAACGCATCCAGTATATTGAGTATAGATAGTGAGAGTCACTACGCTATTCAGAAGAAAGCCATTTGGCCACTCAGTCTGTGCCAGCTCTTTCGAAGAACAATCTAGTTAGTGCAATGTTTGTGCTCTTTCCCCAAATTCTTGCAATTTTATTATCCTTCAAGTATTTATCCAATTCCCTTTTGAATTAGCTACTATTGACTCTGCTATCACATGAAGACTGTCACAGTGGCCTGGTGCTCAAGATTCAGATTTGTGTCTGGGTTTCTGCTATAGCAAACCTCAAATCTAATTATATTCATAGATGAGGCTCACATTAGAACTGTTTTTTTGTCACATACATTCTTCGCAGAGGGTAAAAAGTGCCAGCAGAATAAAAATCACGATTAGATTGGTTCCTTTAAAAGGATTTTTATCTGAAGCCCACACACTGTCTTTTACATCCTAAAACCCATCTTTTCACAGCTCTTCACTTACTTTTGCACAGCCTTGAGAAGCACAATAAATTCTCATTAAGTAGTACAAAACATATCTTTGTCTATAAAGTAGTTGATAGGGATTGTTATGAATTTTCGAAAATTCCATTATCATGTGATTACCAGGGTTGTTAAGAGGATGAACTAAATGGTCTTTTGCTGTCTAGCAATCCCTGTGCTCATGTATTCCAGTACAGTCCTGATATGGGGAGAAATGAAGGACACACCAATGAATAGCTAAGACTAAAGAATATGTCAAGATATATTAGGTTAGAGCAGGCGAGTTTGGGGTAGAACTGATCGATAAAATCACAGGGTCTAGGACTGATTATCCCTACTCTATCTAAAATTTGGATTTGGTCTTCAATTACCTGATTTGGTCCATTGATAAGAAAACATTCCTTGTGATAGTTCGGAATATGAATATCAAAGAATAGTCTTTAAAATCAATTCAAGGAAGTTTTTGATTTTAATAATGTTGGAAGCAAAATGGCTTTAAATTGTCATGTTATTTTTCTCAAGCGTTAAGGCTTTGGTGATTCATGCTTCCAACAGCTTTACAGGAAATCTGTTATTTATGAGGTAGCAGCCTGCATGAAGGCTGCAGTGCAAGACATGAAAAGAAGGTTATGATTTGTTATGATTACATGTTATGATCCAGAATGCGCGGCCTGAAAGGCTGGTAGAAGTAGATTCAACAACAACCTTCAAAGGGAACTCAATAGACAAAAAAAATTGCAGAGCAATGGGGAAACAGTGGGGGAGTGGAACTAACTGTATAGGTCTTCAAAGAGCCAGTACAAGCATGATGGACTGAATGGCCTCCTGTGCTACAAAATTCTATGAGCCTATAAGGAAGGGAAAAAGACAATCAGACCCATGTGTAGAGTATTTACCCATCCCCGTAACCACCGCTCTCCTGCCAGACAACAAGCCGGTGGCCAATCAAGACTCAATTCCTCCTCAGAATTCTCCAAAGCAATCAGTTGTCAGCAGAATGGATAATTTTACCTCTTCATTCATTTTCTGATGCTCGGCAGTGTTTTTTGTATCACCATCTGCCTCTCCTGCTTCTGAACCACTCTTGCTTTCCTCCTCCTTGATGTCCTTATCACCCTCGTCTTTGCCTTCCTGATCAGAGGATTTTCGCGACTGCTTTGCAGATTTCTGGAAAATATATTGTCAGCGGTTAAAATAAAGTGATCAGTGCGGTGAGTGTTCTCCGCATTTCTCACTATGGAAACCCCTGTTGGACACATCAATGATCTTCCACCAAAGTTATGATGGTCATCTAGAGAAGCTCCAAGATAAGGCGATATCCAAAATGTGAAATACCAACATCGTCGACTAAAAGTCACATTTTATGAATCCTTGATGGTTCACACCATTGATGATTTCTCAAGGAACTCCAGAAAATGAGACTGGGGAGAAATTGCTCTCTTGTTTATTTCTTTGTTAGAATTAATTTTTCAATGTAAATCAGTGTCACTTTTTCTTCTTGGTGAACAGAGCAAAGTATATCCCTAAAAGTCAAAGCTCAGATAGGTATAAGAAATAGCTAGATGCTACAGTGCTACTAGTGCTACAGTGGAAAAGAGAGGCTTTTAGCAGGTACAAGGGAAGCAAATCAGCGGAGGCATTAGTAGAGTACAGAAAGTGCAGGGTGGAGCATAAGAAAGCAATTAGAAGAGCAAAGAGGAGATATGAGAAAGCTCTGGCTGGTAAAAGTAGGAAAAATCCCAAGATATTCTATAAGTATATCAATGGGAAGAGGATAACCAGGAAAAGAGTGGGGCCCATTAGGGACCAAGGGGGCAATCTATGGGTGGAGCCAGAGGACATCAGTAGAGTGTTGAACGAATACTTCACATCCATCTTCACCCAAGAGAATGAGGATGAATGTATGGAACTCGGGGAGAGAGACTGCGAGGTTCTTGAGAAAATTGATGTAGGGAGTGACAAGATATTGGAGGTGTTGGCAGGCTTAAAAGTGGACAAATCTCCAGGACTGGATGATTTGTGTCCCAGGCTACTGAGGGAGGCAAGGGAGGAGATCGCAGGGGCTCTGACCCAAATTTTTAATTCCTCTTTAGCCACAGGGGAGGTGTCAGAGCACTGGAAAACAGCTAATGTGGTTCCACTATTTAAGAAGGGTTATAGATATAAGCCAGGGAAGTACAGGCCAGTGAGTCTCACGGCAGTGGTAGGGAAACTATTGGAAAAAGTTCTGAAGGAGAGTATCTATCTCCACTTGGAGAGGCAAGGTTTGATCAGGGATAGTCAGCATAGCTTTGTCAGAGGAAGGTCATGCCTAACAAATTTGATTGAATTTTTTGAGGAGGTGACCAGGTGTAGATGAGGGTAGTGCAGTTGATGTAGTTTATATGGGTTTCAGCAAAGCTTTTGACAAGGTCCCACAGAGGAGATTTATAAAGATAGCAAATGCACGTGGGATACAGGGTAATTAGATAAGATGGATTCATAATTGGCTTAGTTGTAGGTGACAGAGGGTGGTGACAGAAGGATGCTTTAGTGATTGGAAGCCAGTGTCCAGTGGCGTACCACAGGGATCTGTGCTTGGTCCCCTATTACTCGTCATTTATATAAACGATATAGATGACTATGTAGGGGGTATGATCAGTAAGTTTGTGGATGACACAACGATTGGCTGGGTGGTTAACAGTGAGGTTGAGTGTTTTGGGCTACAGCAAGACATAGACGGGATGGTCAAATGGGGAGATAAGTGGCAGTTGGAATTTAATCCTGAAAAGCGTGAGGTGATATGCTTTGGAAGGAGTAATTTGACAAGGAAGTATTCAATGAACGGCATGGCACTAGGAAGTTCTGAGGAAAAAAGGGACCTTGGTGTGTGTGTCCATAGATCTCTGAAGGCGGAGGGGCATGTTAGTGGGGTGGTGAAAAAGGCATATGGGACACTTGCCTTTATCAATCGAGGCATAGGTTACAAAAGTGGGGAGGTCATGTTGGAGTTGTATAGAACCTTGGTGAGGCCACAGCTGGAGTACTGTGTGTAGTTCTGGTTGCCACATTATAGGAAGGATGTGATTACACTGGAGGGGGTGCAGAGAAGATTCACCAGGATGTTGCCTGGGATGAAATACTTAAGTTATGAAGAGAGGTTGGATAGACTTGGGTTGTTTTCGTTGGAGCAGAGAAGACTGAGGGGCGACCTGATCGAGGTGTACAAGATTATGAGGAGCATGGACAGGGTGGATAGGGAGCAGCTGTTCCCCATAGTTGAAGGGTCAGTCACGAGGGGATATATGTTCAAGGTGAGGGGCAGGAGGTTTAGGGGGGATGTGAGGAAAAACTTTTTTACTGATGGTCTGAAATGTGCTGCCTGGGAGGGTGGTGGAGGCGGGTTGCCTCACATCATTTACAAAGAACCTAGATGAGCACTTGGCACGTCATAACATTCAAGGCTATGGGCCAAGTGCTGGTAAATGGGATTAGGTAAGTAGGTCAGGTGTTTCTCACGTGTCGGTGCAGATTCAATGGGCCGAAGGGCCTCTTCTGCACTGTGTGATTCTGTGATTCTGTGGTTATCCTAGTTCACCTAGGAAAATTAAATAAAGCATTTGACATAGTAATTGCAATACGATTTCAAGAACACTGCATGGTCTACCTTGAAAGCAACCAAATCCTATTTAGAAAATGTCATCAAACCTGAATGGCAGGCATCCCCAGTGCAAGCAAACTGATCACCTCTTTCAATGACCAGACTGAAAAAGTTGGTTTTGGATATCTGGTTTAAAACTTGACATGGCATTCAGTGGCAGCTCTCTGTTTAGAGGCAAGGTGAAGACATCCCTAATGGATTGTCAGAGTAGTGGGCCACCAACTCTTACATAAGGACAATAGATAAAGTACATGGTTAACCATGTCTGGTCTCAAAAAATCAAGCTCTCATAGTTACCTCAGAGCTGTAATCAGGGGTTTGACAAAAACAGCTTTTTCAATTAAAGTGCTCCTTGTCTGTTGGTATTAATTGTTCCAAATATGGTACAATTAATTCTATTGAACATGTGCAATGATACTAATGAGTTGACACATCTGACCACGGCAAAACATGGACAAAAGAGCTGAACTCCTGAGGTGAGGTGTGAGTGACTGCTCTTGACATCAAGGCAGTATTTGACTGATTATGACATCAAGGAGCCCTAGCAAAACTGGAGTCAATGGGAATCGGGGAAAATTCTCCGATGGTTGGAGTCATACCTAGCACAAAGGAAGATGGCTGTGGTTGTTGGAGGTCAATCTCCTCAGTTCCAGGGCTTCACTGCAGGAGTTCCTCAGGGTAGTGTCCTAGGCCCAACCTTCTTCAGCTGCTTAATCAATGACCTTCCTTCCATCATGAGGTCAGAAGTGAGGATGTTCACTGATGATTGCACAATGTTCAGCACCATTCGCGACTCCTCAGATACTGAAGCAGTCCATGTCCAAATGAAGCAAGACCTGGACAATATCCAGGCTTGGGCTGACAAGTGGCATAAAACATTCATGCCACACAAGTGTCAGGCAATGACCATCTCCAAAAAGAGAAAATCTAACTATCACCCCTTGACATTCAATGGCATTATCATCGCTGAATTTTCCCCACTATCAACATCCTGGGGTTTACCATTGACCAGAAACTGAACTGGACTAGCCATATAAATACTGTGCCTACAAGAGCAGGTCAGAGGCTAGAAATCCTGCAGCAAGTAAAGCATCTCCTGACTCCCCAAAGCCTGTCCACCATATAAATGGCACAAGTCAGGAGTGTGATGGAATACTCTCCACTTGCCTGGATGAGTGCAGCTCCAACAACATTCAAGAAGCTTGACACCATCCAGGGCAAAGCAGCCCATTTGATTGGCACCCCAGCCACAAACATTCATTCCTTCCACCACCGATGCACAGTGGCAGCAGTGAGTGCCATCTATAAGATGTTCTGCAGGAATTCACCAAGCCTCCTTAGACAGCAACTTCCAAACCCATGACTGTGACCATCTAGAAGGACAAGGGCAGCAGGCACATGCGAACACCATCACCATCATCCAAGCCATACACCATTCCGACTTGGAAATATATCGCCATTCCTTCACTGTTGCTGGGTCAAAATCCTGGAACTCACTCACAGCACTGGGTATTCCTATACCACATGGACTGCAGCGGCTCAAGAAGACAGCTCACTATCACCAATTATGGATGGGCAATAAATGCTGGTCTCACCAGCATTTATGGTCCCATATCTCATGAATGAATAAAAAAAATCTTGATTTCTTTGTACAGACAAGGGAGGAGCTTAACTTCAGTCTCACTGAGCAGATGCAGAAAGTTTTGTGCTTCACTTGTACACATAATTGTGAATCTGGGAATAACGTAAGGTGACTAGTGGCATGCTAGGGAGTAAGCACCAGGTCCTTACCAGAGGTTTGCTTGCAATTCGTACCCAAAGCCCCATCAGATAACCAATAGGTAAGATGAGATTAAGAACTTGTATTTATATAGCACCTTTCACAACCATAGGGTATCCCAAAGCACTTTACAGTCAATTAAGTACTTTCTGAAGTATATTCACTATTGTAATGTAGGGAGTGCAGCAGCCAATTTGCACAGAGAAAACTCCCACAAACAGTAATGCAACAAATGATCAGATCTTGTTTTAGTGCCGATTGAGGGATAAATATTAGCTACTAACACTGGGAAGGACTTCCCATCCTTTCTTCAAAATAGTGACATGGAATCCCTTACGTTCACTAGAGAGCGTAAACAGATCCTCAATTTAGCAATTTATCCAAAAGATGACATTCATTACAGTGCAGCACTCCCTCATTACTGCACTGAGCTGCCAGCCTAGATCAGGGGTCAGCAGCCTTTCATAAGTGGTGTGCCGAGTCTTCATTTATTCACTATAATTTAAGGTTTCGCGTGCTAGTGATACATGTTAACGTTTATAAAGTCTCTATATATAATTAATAAGCAAGTTCCCATCTAACCTTCCCTCCAACCTGCCCCCAACACCCCCTCACCCACTCCCTCCTTTCCCACCTCCCCCACTCCCGAGCCCTCTACCCCCTCCCCATCTCCCCTCCACCCCCAAGCTCCCCACACACAGACAAGCATGTCCAGCTCGTTTTAAATCTGCAGGGATTTCACCTACCATTTCTCAATCGCGAGCTCTCTCACGTCAACCTCAAATCTCTGAAGTGGGATCTGAACCACAGTCAGATGTTTGGAGATTTCTGATCAAACCCTGCATTTTTTAGACTAATAGCACCAAATAATACTTGAAAAGAATTCTACGTTTATATCTTAGAAATACCGCGGTGAGGAGCAATTGGCTCCCCCAATTCTTTGGTGAAAATATTTCTAGCTATTGACACTCTGCAGCACCTGGTCTACTCATTTAGGCCAACAATCTTTTCAGAAGCTCTTCCTTGAACCAGCATCTTTATGTTGGATATAATTCAAGACATAAATAAAACTAACATATTATCTGATACAGCTATAACTGATCTTGCTGTTTAATCCTCATTCTTAGACCTGATTTATCCTTATGATTGGAGCGCCAACAAAAGAGGGCTGAAGACGAAAAGCAGCAGGATATGGACAGAGCCAAGCTGCTCAACACCCAACTGATCAGAGCAAAGGTCTATACCCAAACCACGTCCAATCAAGGTGAGCAATCAGACTACTAAATACAGGAGGAGGCTGCACAAACATTCCCGGCCACATTAATTGTGAAGCCCAGCAAGAGATAAGGCTGAACTGTTTCCAAACATCTTTAGTCAGAAGTGTCATGTGGGCAATTCATTTTGGTACCCCCCTGCTAGTCTCCACCATCGCAGATGTAAATATCCAGCCAAATCAATTCATTCTACGTGACGTTAAGAAATGGTTGAGGGCATTGAGATCTGACAGAATCTCAGCTGTAGTATTGAAAACGTGTGCACCAAAACTAATTGCTCCCACTGCATCCCCAATCCCCGGCCAATCTATGTCAATACAGCTTTGATACTGGCATCTGCCCATCAGTATGACAGGTTGTTCAGGTAGATACAATCTACAGAAACCAGGGCAAATCTAACTTAGCCAGTACCACCTCCCTAGCATCAGATGGAAAGAGTCATCAATGGTAGTATCAAATGACATCTGCTTGCTAATTTTTAATGCTGTTTGTCCAACATCAGTCCTGAATGAGGAGAAATTTTCTCCAATCAAATATTGGGAAAACCGAAGCAATGTCTCCAGTCCCTGCCACAAACTCCATTCTCTAGTCACTGACTCCATACCTCTCCCTGGTGCCTGTCTGAGGCTGAACCAAAACCTTGGCAACTTTGGCATCCTATTTGACCCTGAGATGAACTTCTGATTCTGTATTGGCGGCTCCATTACCAAGACTGCTTACTTCCACCTCCACAACATCACCCATCTCTGCCACCGCCTCAGTTTATCTGCTGCTTAAATGTTCATCCATGTTTTGTTAGCTCGAGGCTTGAATAGTCAAATGCTCTGCAGGCTAGCCTCCCATCTCTCATCCTCCATAAACTTGAGCTCATCTAAAATACTGCTGTCGATGTCCTAACGCGCACTAAATCCTGTTTACCCACCACTCCTGTGCTTTTTGACCTACAGACACACAGGAACACCATCGCCTAGAAGTTCCCCTCCAAGTCACTCACCATCCTGACCTGGAAATATATTGCCGTTCCTTCACTGTCGCTGGGTCAAAATCCTGGAACTCCCTTCCTAACAGCACTGTAGATGTACCTACACCACATGAACTGCAGCGGTTCAAGAAGACAGCTCACCACTACCTCCACAAAAGCAACTAGGGATGGGCAATAAATGCTGGCCCAGCCAGCGAAGCCCACATCCCGTGAATGGATAAAAAAAAATATGGCTCCTGGTAAAGCAATACCTTGATAACCCCTCCATGTCCTCATCACTCTCTATCTCTGTAACCTCCAGCCCTCCAACCCTCCTAGATTTCCTCACTCCTTCAATTTTAGCTTCTTGATCATTCCCAATTTTAATTGCTGCACCATTGGTGGCCATGCCTTCAGCTGTCTGGACACTAAGTTATTAAATTCCCTCCCTAAACGTCACTGCCACTCTACCACTCCTCCTTCCTTTAAGATGGTCCTTAGAACATATCTCTTTGACCAAGGGTGGAATTGTCCCAGGTTTGCACTAAGTGTGGTAGTGGGTGGTAAAATGACATTTTAACTGCAAAAGAAAAACAAATCACAAAGGAAACTTACAATATCAAATCAAAATGTGATTAAAGGGGTCAATAAAGCAGTCCAGTCCCCACGATGCACACCGAGCATGGTAGGCCTCGATTATGCCAGTGGACACCATGTGCTCCCTCTCCAGGGAAACAAGGCAAAAGATATCTCAAGTAACTAAAAAGAGGGTGCGGCCTACAACAACTTACATGTGCATGTCCACGGACTCCACAAGGCCATAAAAAACGCAGGCGTCTAGGGAGACCGACACCTCCTACAGTTGTATGGTGCTGCTGCATGCAACACCCTCTAGCCCAGGTCCCCAATGGTAAGAGAGCCCTCCACTGGGGAATACCACCACTGGACGGTCACATGGAAGAAGATGTAACTGTTTTGTTACAAACAAATAAACTAAATTAAGAAAATCAAGGGACAAATTAAAAGGCAGTCCCTTAAAGGGAAACTGCAAAAACAGAAGTCAGCATTTAAAGGAAAGTTAAAAATATTAAATCAAAATGTGATTAAAGGGGCCAATAAAGCACCCCAGTATGGGAAGGCCTCGATGGTACCGGTGGGCCTGACTCCCCCCCACCCCCAAAGTCACCTCAACCGCAGGGCACCCTTTGCCCCCTCCCCTGCCCAACGTGCCTCAAACTTGAAGTCCAACAGGCGTCCCTCATGAGCGCTCCACAACTTTACTGTGTACTCACCTCCCAGTTCCCCTCAAAGCGCAGTCCGCCAATTGCACGCCTTTTATATGCTGCTGTGAAACACCTTGGTGTAATGGAACAAATGATCTAGCGGGCGGGGGGTGGGGGGAGAGAGATAAGTCCGGTGGGCTGGGTTTATAACGATATGCTCATGTATTACAATGAGGTTCCCGATGTTCAACAGCGGAAGAAGTGGCCTGTTATTGACGGGCTGAGCGAATGATTGCAAACTGGCTTCACGACGTTGTGAAACCGATTTTTGGCCTTCTTGCCATATTGTCCACGCACGCCTTGGAACACGCCCAACACCAATGGGCACGGATGATTCCGCCCCAAGTTTATGGCTGGCTGTCCTAATAGCTCCTTGGGTAAAAGCAAAACATTCTGGAAAAATGCAGCAGGTCAAACAGTATCTCTGGAGAGAGAAAGAGAAATAATGTTTCATCTTGCTGACCTTTCATCAGAATATGTGCCTCACTGTCAAATTTTGTTTGATAATGTTCCTGTGAAGCACCTTGGCACTGTAGGTGGCGTATAAATGCAAGTTGTTGTTGGAATAACCTACTCACTAAAGCTCAGTTCAGGGCCCACCAGAACTACTCATCACCAGACCATGTCAAACCTCAATGAGTCCTGGATGCTAGAGGAGAAGTCAGAGTTGCCTTTAACATTAAGGCAGTATTGATCAGAGTGCAGCATCAACAAGACTTGGCTAAGCTGATGTCAATGTCGGTAAAATGGATACATGCCAGTGACACAAAACAAGATGGTTGTGGTTGTTGGAGCTCCAGATTATCACTGTAGGAGCTCCTCAGGGAAATATCCTCAGCCCAACAATCTTCAGCTGCTTTATCAATGACCTTCCCTCTGTTTAAAGCCACTATTAAGATGTTCAAAATAAATAAAAATGTGCATTTATACAGCACTTTTCATGACAACCAGATGTCTCAAGTACTTTACAGCCAATGAAGTGCTCTATGAAGTGTTGTCACTGTTGTAATGTAGGGAACGTAGTCTATAAACGCTCAGCAAACGTCCACAAACAACAATGTGACAATGACTAGATCATCTGTTTTTGGAGATGTTAATTGAGGGATAATTATTGGTTAGGACACCAGGGGTAACACTGCTGCTCTTCTTTGAACTAGTGCCCTGCATTGTTTTATATCCACCAAAGCAGCCAGATGGGACCTCAGTTTAACTGAAAGATGGCACGTCTCACTCCCACAGTACTGCACTGGCGTGTCAGCCTTGGTTTTTGTTCTCAATCCCTGGAGTGGGACTGGAAGCCGGAACCTTGCTATTGAGAGGCATGTGCTACCAACTGAGCTATGCCTGACATGCTCAGTTTCATCTACTATGTTCAGCTTCACTCTAGGCTACAGAAGGACCTGGACAACATTCACACTTGGGCTAACATGTGGGCCGGATAATGGCCATGTCCAGAATGAGAAAGCCTGCCCTGACCTTCAATGGTACCTTCCTCATTGTGCTCCCCCACCTCCATCACCAACAATAACCTCCTGAAGGTGACCAGAACGTTAACTGGATCAGCTATGTCAACAACTTCATTGCAAGAGCAACATGGAGGCTGGGTGCTTTGTGACCAGTGACTCACCCCTAACCCCTCAAATCCTCTCTGACATTTTCTCAGCTCAAATCAGGGGGTATGATAGAATACTCACCACTTGCCTGGAAAAGTGCACCAACTCTCATGACCATTCAGAACAACGGAACCCACATGACTGGTACTCTACCACTCAGTTTAATGTCAACTCCCTCCACCAGCAGAGTACTGTGGCCGCATTAAATACTTATCCACAGGAAGATCCACAGTAACTTCAAAATCTTACCACAGCAACACATCCTAACCCTGTGACCTCTACCACCAAGAAGAACAAGAGCCTCAAGGTCAGAGGCATATCTCCATGTTCTCTCCAAGTCACACATAGAAGGACATTCAATCTGCTTTCTTAACAGCCTTGTCCTGCCACCTTCCAAGTCTGTAGATCCTAGTCTCTCTGTTCCTGCACCTCCTTTAAAATTGTATCACTTAGTTTATATTGCGTCTCTTCATTCTTTCTTCCAAATTGCGTCACTTCACACTTCTGTGTTAAATTTAACTTACCATGTATCTGCCCATTTCACCAGTCTGTCTGTGTGCTCTTGAAATCTGCTACTCTCTTCATTTTTTACTGCTTTTCTGAGTTTTCCATCATCTTAAAACATTGAAATTCTGCCCAGTATACCCAGGTACAGGATATAAATATGTGTCAATAAGAGGAATGATCCTAATACCACTTCCCTTCAGTCTGAAAAGCAATTGTTCACCACTATTCACTGCTTTCTGTCCCTGGGCCAATTTTGTATCCACCCAGCCACCACCCCTTTAATCCATGGGATTCAATTTAATTTGCATGCCTAATGTGTGGCATTTTATCAAAAGTCTTTTGCAAGTCCGTGCACACATCAAACACACTTACCCTCATTACCTTCCTCATTACTTCATGAAAAAACTCAAATCAAGTTAGTCAAACACTATTTACATCTAAATAATCTGTACTGGCTATCATTGCTTAACTCCAATTTTTTTTCCAAATTACAATTAATTTGGTCCTGGGTTATTATCTCTAAAAGTTTCCCACCACTATTGTTAGGCTGACTGGCCTGCATCTACCTGGCTTATTCCTCTCCCCCTTTTTTTGAACAGAGGTGTAACATTCGCAACGCTCCAGTCCTCTGGCATCAATCCATACCTAAGGAAAACTGGAGGATTGCAGCCTTGGATTTGAGTTGGATATAGTTACCACCAATAGAACAACTGTAAGCACAAAGACTGCAGTAGTTCTAGGGGCCTGGGTTTCAATACTTTCTCAGGGCCTGTAGAGATGGGCAATAAATGTGACTTTGCCAGTGTTGCCAATGCCCTGGAACAACTTGTTTTGTAAAACCTGGAGCGGGCAGAAGCTGCCAGCAACCCATGCGACTCCACCTCAGGTTATCAGGACCAGGAAAATGGTGAATTCAGGGCAGACATTCAGCGCTGATGGTACTGCTCACTTGGAGTCTGCCTCTGCGTATGAAGGGAATTAAGTGCTGCTGCAACTTTCATTCCCTGCAATTGTTTAACAAGACAGACCAACTCCTGCAGAAGACTGGGCTCCCTAATTTGGCTCACATTTGGCTCCCACAGCCAAAAGACTGAGTGCCTCTTCAGTACCACTTGTTCTGCCAAGGAAAAGGGCATAAACAGTCTCTGCCATTTCTCTGAGGTTTCCCTGTATATTCTGTCAAAGTATGTTGGACAATCCAGAAATTCAACCCCATTATAACCCAAACAAAGTAAACTTGGCAGGGAAGGGGGTTTAGCTAGTCGAGGTGGATCATTTAACAGACTAAAGAAAAAAAATAACAACAGGGTCCTTCTGTTTACTTGTAGAATCTTGTTCTGAATCACACAGCTTCTCACTTGGTTCATTTATCACACCATTCGTCAAAAATACCTCAGCTTGGACCTTCGATCGGATGTCACTATAATTCAGACAATTGGATCTTCAGGAAGGACAAATTGGCTTTGGGGGGAACAATACAGATTCTTAAAAAATTCATGGGATGTGAGCGTCGTTGGCAAGGCCATCCCTAATTGTTCTTGAGAAGGTGGTTGTTGAATCAACTTCTTGAATTGCTGTAGTCCGTCTGGTGCTTTGGATGCTTTGATGTAAGAAGAGAAATTAAGTTTCAAAGGGCCAGGATTGTTCCTATGGCAGGCGGGCTGGCAGGAGCAGGGGCAGAGCCGATTGCTGCCCGCAATCGGTTCCGTGCCATTTTACGCGGGCGGACCAATTAAGGCCCGCCCAGTGTCATGCGCGGCAGGTAGCACTACCTGTGCGGGCAGGGGGAGGAAGGGGAGTCGGGGCCTTTTGCTCTTTTGGGGCCTGGGCACGGAGCTACCTTAGGGGGATTGAATGTATAATAAAATCATGACAGAATCAAATTAAAAATTTATTCAAACATGTCCCCTCATGTGACTGTGTCATATGAGTTGGGACATGTTTGTAAAGGTGGGAAAATTTATTTATTTACTTTATAAAAGCTTCATGAAAGCCTCATTCCGCCCATGTATGAGGTTTCCTGAAAAACGTGAAGGCCGCTTGGGCTTTTTGCCTGCCCGCCAAGCTTAAGGTTGGACGGGCAGCGTTCTTAAGGACTTTAATTAATTTCTTAATGGCCTTAATAGGCCCTTAACATTTCGGCGGGCGCGCAGCTGACTCCAGTGCACTCCCTCTGAACGAAATATCGCGACGGCACGCGATGACGTCGGGGCGCACGCCCGACATCGTCACGCGCCATTTTACGCGTCGGCGTGCCAGGCCCGCCCCCGCACACCGACCGGAAGATTCTGCCCTGGGTAAACATGGGGGAGTTTAGAAACATAGGTGTCAAGGGAACATTCACGTTTTTAAATAAACCAGACTACAGCTTGTTTTCAAAAGAGGGGGTGAAATGTGTCACCTAGCCAGGTGAAGTTTAGAAAGCGTGTGTTTATTTTTCCCAAAGATTACTGGTAAAACTTAATGCTATGAGAGGGTTTTATTATCAAGAAGATAAAGTCCAAAGACATAATGAAACAATGGGTATTTGCATTCAAAGAGGAAAATGTGCATAAAGGAGAGAAGACTGTTTGTAAGGGAAGACGCAATGTAAGATCTTACAAGTGTGAAAAAGCCTTCAGCATCGATGCCTCAAGCTGCTGTACGCAAAGGACTGAAGTTAAGAAAACTCACTTTGAATTTGACTTGTTCAGTGTATCATGTTTCTTTGCCTGGATCTTTTATAATCTATGTGTCTTACTGTTGCCTTAACGAAAGTATAACTGGGAGTTAGATTGAGTAGGAGGATTGGAAGTAATCATAGTAGTATTTTGTGGATCTGTGTATGTATTTAAAATCATTTGTCTATTAATAAATGTTGAATCTAGTTTTGTAAAAACCTGTAAGACTTGGGGGTCTTATTCCTACTGAATTCAAGGCACACGTCTCGAAATTTATACAAATTACAAATAAGCTGTGGCAGTTGTTTCAAGTTTCCCTCGAGGATTTGAATGACTCAGCACTTACCGTCAGCTGTGCCATAACCGGAATATCAGACATGCCCAATTTATAAATATCTGCAGGTATACATTGCCATACAGTATCTATGTCCCCAGATTTGATCATACTGTGGTGTAATTTATAGTACCTTGAACTTTTAACAAGCTTGAAGAATCTTTAATGTACCACGTCAAGATAGCCACTAGATGGCAGCACTACAATATGGTCCCCCATTGTAAATTATGGCACAACATTTCCGGGAGTGAAGTATCTCTTTAGTCAAGGCTCTGCCCCTCACCTTTCAGCTCAAAATGTTTTTCCTTGTAACTTGCCGGGAGTGCAATCTGATAAAGGCAGTGAGGGCAATGGGTATCTGGGACCTTGGTCAACGACAGGATCAACAATCTAACTCCTTAATCAATGAGTTTTAACAAACAAGAAAGAGGCATAGTAATGACCAAGAGACAGGATGGATTAACAGTCAAATCAGGTACAGGAAGAGAGGGGAAGATAAAAAATCAATTTAAGAGAGAGAAAAAAAAAACAAGTTAAAGTTAGAGTTGTAATTATCTAAAAACTATTTACTACCTGCAGGAATGAGACTCCACAGTTTCAGTTGTTCCATTTCTGGGCTGAAGATATTGGATGGCTTGGCAGAAACATGAATCTTTTCATTAAAATCGTATTTATGCTGTTTACTACCAACAGTCATTTTCTGTGGTGAGATCAATTGGCAATTAATACGCAAACCACAAAACTCACAGGGAGGTTGCCAGCGAGTTTCCATTTTCACGAGGCTAACAGCAGAACAGTCAAAATCGTTTCACAATTTATGGCGACTTCCAATTCCTGGGTTATCTCTTTCCCACAAACTGTTGGACAGCTTATATATTAATAACACTGAACACTGTTAAAGTTGCTCATTCTGACAGTAAATTCTGAGCTACTTTATCAATAAATATCAATAGTTGTACACTGTCAAACAAAGTGTGTGTTTCTCACTGATGATTTGATCAAACACTGGTTTAATTTACTCTTTCCTAATTGGCTCTGGACAAGGATGAAGAATCTTTATCGCAGTTACACAGAGGCAGCCACCAGATGGCAGCATTATAATATGGCGGCCATTATAAATAATTCTGAAGAAGAGCCATATTGGACTCGAAATATTAATTAACTCTGCTTGTCTCTCTGCAGATGCTGCCAGACCTGCTGAGATTTTCCAGCACTTCCTGTTTTTATTTCAGATCTCCAGCATTCGTAGTATTTTGCTTTCATGAATAGTTTAAAGGCTTGTTTAAGCTCTATGTGATGCAAGGTTGATGGAGAAAGTGTTGGATTTTGGAGGATAGTGGAGGATCAGTTGCAGCTGGTTTCAGATATTGCAGTTAATACAACCTGAGTTCATAATCTCTAACATTTATCAATGCCGTTCAGTCAGCAAAGAACTGATGCTTTGCATTAGTAAATTACTCAATGCGAAAATGGTGATATTTTGAAAAGATTCAACTAATGACAGAGTAACTCTGAGAGCCTGTTTTAGACCACTTCTAAATCAATGTAACAGACCTGGCTGGATTTTTAGTTTCACAGTTGCACCCTTGTCCTTCTACGCAAACACAAGAAATAGGCTCGGGAGTAGACCCCATGGTCCATCGAGCCTGCTCCACCCATGGCTGACCTTGGGCTTCAACTCCATTTCCCTGTCTGTGCTCCCATATACCTTAATTCCCTGTGTGAAATTTGTCTTTCGCAGCCTTAAATGTATTCAATGATGGAGCATCTGCAACCCTCTGTGGTAGAGAATTCCAAAGGTTCACAATCCTTTGGGCAAAGTAATTTCTCCTCATCTCAAACCGAAATCCTGAGACTGTGCCCCGTGTTTTAGACTTCCCAGCCAGCAGTAACAATCTCTCAGTGTCTACCCTATCGAGCCCCTTCAGAATTTTGTAGGTTTCAATGAGATCGCCTCTTATTCTTCTGAACTACAGAGAATATAAGCCCAATTTACTTAGCCTTTCATCATAAGACAACGCCCTCATCCCAGTTACCAATTCAGTGAGCCTTCACTGTACTGCCTCCAATGCAAGTATATCCTTTCCCAAACGTGGAGACCAAAGCTACACACAGTATTCCAGATGTAGTCTCACCAAAACACTTTACAACTGTAGCAAGGGTTCCTTATTCTTGTACTCCAATCCCCTTGCGATAAAGGCCAACATGTATTTGTCTTCCTAATTGGTAGAGGTCATGGCTTTGGAAGATGCCGATAAAGGAGCCTTGGTGAGTCAATGCAGTGCACCTTGTAGATGTTACACACTGCTGCCACTGTGCGTGAGTGGTGGAGGCTGTGTATGTTAAGTTGGTGGATGGGGTACCAATCAAGCAAGCAGCTTTGTCCTGGCTGGTGTTGAGCTTCCTGAGAGTTATTGCAGCTGCACTCATCTAGGCACATTGAAAGTCATATGAACATATGAATTAGGAGCAGGAGTAGGCCTTTTGGCCCCTCATGCCCGCTCTGCCATTCCATACGATCATGGCTAATCTGATTGTGACCTCGACTCCATATTCCACCTATGCCCGATAAGTTTTGACTCCCTTGTTAGTCAAGAATCTATCTACCTCTGCCTTAAAAATATTCATTGACCCTGCTTCCCCTGCTCTCTGGGGAAGAGAGTTCGAAAGACTCATGACCCTCTGAGAGAAAATATTTCTTCTCATCTCTATCTTAAACGGAAGACATCTTATTTTTAAACTGTGTCTCCTAGTTCTCGTCTCTCTCACAAGGGGAAAGATCCTTTCAGTATCCATCCTGTCAAGTCTCCTCAGGATCTCCAATAAGATCACCTCTTAATCTTCTAAACTCCAGTGGATACAGGCCCAACATGTCCAATCTTTCCTCATAAGATAACCACCCCACATCCCAGATATCAGTCAAGTGAACCTTCCGTGAACTGCTTCTAATGCATTTATATCTTTTCTTAAATAAGGGGACCAAAACTGTACACAGTGCTCCAGATGTGGTCTCACCAATACCCTGTACAGCTGTAGTAAAACATCCCTACTTTTATATTCCATTCCCCTTGCAAAAATGATAACATTCCATTTGCCTTCCTATCACTTGCTGTACCCGCATACTAACTTTTTGTTATCCATGTACAAGGACACCCAGATCCCTCGGTACCTCAGAGTTCTGTAATCTCTCTCCAGCTAAGTAGTATGCTGCCTTTCTATTCTTCCTACCAAAGTGCACACGTTCACATTTTTCCACATTATACTCCATCTGCCAAATCTTTGCCCACTCACTTAACCTACTAAGTTCCTTTGCAGACTCCTTATGTCCTCTTCACAACTTGCTCCCCTACCTATCTTTGTGTTATCAGCAAATTTAGCAACCACACATTCAGTCCCTTCATCCAAGTCATTGATATAAATTGTAAATAGTTGAGACCCCAGTACGGATCCCAGTGACACTCCACTCATCACATCTCGCCAACCTGAAAATGGCCCATTTATGCCAACTCTGTTTCCTGTTAGCTAACCAATCCTCTATTCATGCTAATATATTACCCAATACAACATGATCTCTTATTTTGTGTAGGAACCTTTGATGTTGTACCTTGTCAAATGTCTTCTGGAAATCTAAGTACAGCACATTCACAGGTTCCCCTCTATCCACATTGCTTGTTACTTCCTCAAAGAACTCCAATAAATTAGTTAAGCACGGTTTCCCTTTCACAAAACCATGTTGACTCTGTCTGATTGTATTGAGATTTACAGGGTGCCCTGCTATAACATTTCTTAATAATGGACTCCAGCATTTTCCCAATGAATTAAGTTAACTGGCCTGTAATTTCCTGCATTCTATCTCCTTCATTACTTGAATAGAGAGGTCACATTCATTATTTTCCAATCTGATTGGACCTTTCCAGAATCTAGGGAACTTTAGAAAATGAAAACCGATGCATCTACTATCTCAGCAGCCACTTCTACTAAGATTCAAGGATGAAGTCATCAGGACCTGGGGTCCTGTCTTTTAGTTCTAATAATTTTCTCAGTACCCTTTCCTTGGTGATTGGAATTGTTTTAAGTTCCTCCCTCCCTTTCACCTACTGATTCACAATTATTTCTGGGGCATTATTTGTATCCTCAACAGCCCGGCCTGTCCAACCTTTTCACTTGTGGTGGGGGCACATTTCCATTTTTTTCTCACTCAAGTGGCCGAAGAGCAAATTTTGGAAAGTTAAGGTTTGGCACAACGTCGCATTGAATTTCGAAAAAAAGTTGCGGTATTATAAAAGCAACAACTTGTTGACCAAAAATAAAGCAATGTCATAGCCATAAATTGTTTAAAAAAAAAGAGTAATTGATGAAAATGGCCATTAGGGTGTGGGAGGGTCTGAGTGGGTGTGTCAGGCTCACTCCCATTCTCAGGGTGCTCACTCACCCACCCTCACCCACTGTGTGTGGGTGTGGGTATGTGTTGGTGTGTAGGGGTGAGAGTGAGTGAGAAACCTGAGACTGGGAGTAAGGCAGACACACACTCTCCCACACACACACACACACACTCTTACTCTCACCCCCACATACAAACACTCACTCTCCCACACACACACACACACTCTTACTCTCACTCCCACACACACGCATTCACTTACTCTCACCCCCACACATACATTATCTCACTCCCACGCACACGCATTCACTTACTCTCTCTCACAGACACCAGCCACCCCCCACCGACCCAGAGGCCTACAGTGTCTTACCCCCAGGCCTCACAGCCAGCTCACTACCGGACCCTGCAGCTTCTCCTCCCCGTGGCCCCAGCAGCTTGACCCTCTCCCAGGACCTGGCTGTTTCTCTCTCTCTCTCTCCCCCTCCCCCCCTCCTCCCTGCCTGTCTGAAAATCTCTTTCTCCACAGCAAACTCATTGCTGCTCCTCCAATCACAGACTGCTTCTCTCATACATTTAGTGAGGCTATCAGCAGCAAACATGGGGGAGGAATGGCCAGTGATTGGAGGATCAGCTCCTTGTAGAATTATCCACTCCACTTCCTCCTCTGACTGGCATTTTGGAAACTGGCTCCAGGGGCCACATGGAGGCGCACCATGGACCGGATGCAGACTATGGCCTGCGAGCTGCAGATTGGACAAGCTTACTCTGCAGTGAAGACAGTTGCAAAATATCTGTTCAATTCATCTGCCATTTCCTTATTCTCCATTATTAATTCCCCATTCTCACTCCAGAAGACCAACACTTACACTTTTCCTTTTCAAAAATACCTGTAGAAACACTTACTATCTGCTTTCTCTCATACCTTCTCCATATTAATCTATTAGTCATTCTTTGCTATTATTTATATTCTGTCCAATCTTCTGACCTGCCACTCACCTTTGCAGAATTATATGCCTTTTCTTTCAATTTGATACCATCTTTAACTTCTTTAGTTAACCACAGATGGTGTGTTTCTCTTTCTCATTGGAATATATCTTTTCTGAGTACCCTGAAATATCTGCCTCTGCTTCTCTCCTGACCTATCCCATAACGTAATTTCCCAGTTCACTTTACGCAGTTCTGCCTTCATGCCCTCCTAATTGCCCTTATTTAAGTTTAAAACACTAGTCTTAGATCCACCCCTCTCTCCCTCAAACTGAATGTGAAATTCAATGATATTATGAGCGCTGATACCTAGGGGCACCTTCACTATAAGGTCATTAATTAACCCTGTCCCATTGCATATTACCAGATTTGATAGAACCTGCTCTCCGGTTGGTGTTAGAACATGCTGTTCTAAGGAACTTTTCCAAAAGCACTCTATGAACTCATCATCCAGGCTACCTTTGCCAATCTGACCCGCCCAGTTTATACGTAGATTAAAATCACCCATGATTATCGCTGTACCTTTCTCACAAGCCCCCATTATTTCTTCCTGTATACCCCGTCCTACAGTGTGGCTACCTTTATGGGGCCTATAAACCACTCCCATCAAGTGACTTCTTACCTTTACAATTTCTCATCTCTAACCAAACTGATTCTACATCTCGATCTCCAGAACTAAGGTAACCTCTGTTCACGGTTCCAATGTCATCCTTAATTAACAAGGCTACCCCTCCATCTTTTCATAGCTTCCTAAATGTCACGTACCGGTGAATATTCAGATCCCAGTCTTTGTCATCCTGCAGCCATATCTCTGTAATGGCTATCAAATCTTACATATTTGTGCTGTCAATACATCAGTTTTGTTATGAATGCCATCTACATTCAGATACAGAGCCTTTAGTCCTGTCTTTTTGCTAGATTTGTAACCTCCAGCTTCATCTGCTGGTGCATTCTTAGGTTTATACACGCTGTTCCTTCCTACCACACTCTGTTCATCATTTCCCTTATAAGACCATAAGACAGAGGAGCAGAAATTAGGCCATTTGGCCCATCGAGTCTGCTCCGCCATTCAATCATGGCTGATAAGTTTCTCAACCTCATTCTCCTGCCTTCTCCCCATAACCTTTGAGTTATTCCAAACTTGCTCTCTTGCTTTGTCTTCTCTATTTATTACATCTTCCCAAACTTGATCCCTTGATCCCCGCTATGTAGTTTAAAGCCATTTTTGCTGCTCTAGGTAAGTGACTCAGCAGAACACTCATCCCGGCATCATTCAGTTGAAAGACTGTCCCAATGTTAAGAGCTTCCACTTTCCCCAGTACTGGCGCTGGTACCCCATGAACCGAAACCCATTTTTCCCACACCAATTTTTGAGCCTCGCATGTAACTCTGGAATCTGATTTTCCTTACTCCAATTTGTTCATGGCTCAGGTAGTAATCCAGAGATTATTACCCTTGAGGTTCTGATTTTTAATTTAGCCCCCTAGCTGCTCATACTGCCTCAGCAGAACCTCTTTCCTAGTTCTACCTACGTCGTGGTACCTACATGGACCATGACCACTGGATCCTCCCCCTCCCAATGCAGTTTCTCTCCAGCCCAGAGCAGATCTCCCGAACCCTGGCACCAGGCAGGCAACAGAGCCATTGGGACTCCCGCTCATGGCTGCAGAGAACTGTGTCTATCCACCTGACTATACTGTCCCCAGCTACCACTACATTCCTATTAAATTCTGTCGCTTAAATGACTTCCTGTACCATGGTGCCATGGTCAGTTTGCTCTTCCACCCTGCAGCCACCACTTTCATCTATATAGGCTACAAGAACCTCAAACTTGTTGGGCAATTGCAAAGGCTGAAGCTCCTCCACTTCTACCTTCTGTGTCTTCATACTGCCTCACTCAGAGTCACACCCAAATCAGAAGATCCTATCTTAAGGGGCGTGACTGCCTCCTGGTACGCAGTGTCCAGGTAACATTCCCCCTCCCTGATGCATTGCAGTGTCTGCAGCTCGGCCTCCAGCTCAATGACTCTGAGTTGAAGCTCCTCAAGCTGCAGGCACTTAGTGCAGACATGTTTTCCCTGGATCACCCTGTTAGCCAGGAGAACCCACATTCTGCAGTTGCAACACATCAACTGATCTGCCATTTTTATTGTTAATTAATTAATTTTTCTTAATTATTTTCTAATTAATAAACATTGTTACTCTCAATAACCTTTACTACTGCTAATGACCTTACTACAACTAATAAAACCTTACAATTATTAATACATTACACGAGCTTTGAAGATAAACGAGCAAAATGTTCACCAATCAACCACTTATCTGTTATCCTGTTATGTCACAGTTTGCTATCTCTCAGTATGTGGCTGCTCTGCTCTGGAGTCACAGACTGGATTGGATTGGATAGCTCTTCTAGGTGCTGCTGACTACCTCTAGGTCCTCTTTTTGTCTGCTCTCCATCATAGTATTCCATCGTACTCCTGACTTGTGCCTTGTAGATGGTGGACAGGCTTTGGAGAGTCAGAAGGTAAGTTACTCGCCACAGCATTTCCAGCCCCTGGCCTGCTCTTGTAGCCACAGTATTTATGTGGCTAGTCAAGTTCAGTTTCCAATCAATGGTAGCCGTAGGATGGTGATCGTAAGGGATTCTGTGATGGTAATATCATTGAATGTCAAGGGGAGATGGTTAGATTCTGTGTTGATGGAGAAGGCTATTGTTTGGCACTTGTGTGGCACAAATGTTAATGTTAATATAAATGCTAATGAACTGTGAAAGCTACGCAGAAACATTTGGTGGGCTATTTTTGGATGCTCACATGCATGACACTTCAGGCTATACATAGTTCAGTATTACTCAATGCTGAACACTGCATATGAAGCATTATAATTTTCTACCAGCAGAAATTGTTCACGAAAATCACTTCAATTTACCCACTGAAAAATACTGTCTTGACCTATGCTAATGAATGTGACACCATGCACTGGCAGTAAAAGGTGGAAATAAAGAACCCAACAAAATTGTCAAAACAGCCAAGCTTTTCTGAAGCTTATCCAGGAATTCTGCAGTGAGTAATCATCTCTTGACTAAAACAAAAAGCTAAAAGCTACTGCGGATGCTGGAAATCCAAAACAAAAACAGAATTACCTGGAAAAACTCAGCAGGTCTGGCAGCATCGGTGGAGAAGAAATCAGTCAACGTTTCGAGTCTTCATGACCCTCTTGACTCCTCAAATCCTCCCCACCATCTACAAGGCACAAGTCAGGGGTGAGATGCAATACTCCCCACTTGCCTGAATGAGTGCAGCTTCAACAACACTCAAGAAACTCAACGCCATCCAGGACAAAGCAGCCCGCTTGATTGGCACCCCATCCGCCATCTTAAGCATTCACCACCAACATACAATGGCAGCAGAATGCACCATCTACAAGATGCACTGCGGCAACTCACTGAGGCTCCTTCCAAACCTGTGACCTCTACCACCCAGAACATGAGGGCAGCAGATGCATGAGAACACTACCCCCAGCAGGCTCCCCTCCAAGTCACACACCATCCTGACCAGGAAATATATCGCCGTTCCTTCATCACTGAGTCAAAATCCTGAAACTCTCTAATCTAACAACGTTGTGGAGTTACCTTCACCACACAACTGCAGCTGTTCAAGAGCAAACAGAGGGAGGAAATAAATGGCAGCCATGTCAGTGAAGCTCACATTCCAAGAATGAATAAAATAAAAACCCTTTCTCTGGCACAAGATTGCTTTAGGCTGTGGAAACACATTATTCCAGCCGTTGAGGCGGGCACAATCCATGCAGCATTAGTTTCACATTGGCCTGCCACCCCTCCTTGAACTTTCATGTTTACGGGAACACGCAGCTTTACTCATAGATTATCTTTGAGTTTGACCTTGAGGAATAACCTGTTTTAGCCCCTAGAGACGTTGTGAATATTATAAACAACGCTCATTATATCAGAGTGCGCTGATTGCAGCAAGTGGAGGGTAGATGGACCTGCTCTACACAAGAGCTACTTCAGAGTCCTGTGGATTTGTGAAAAAGCTGACAGCCTAGTGAGTCAATAGGAGTGGGATGCAATCACCTGGGAGGTCGAAGCAATGTCCCTGGCTGCTGCCTGTACAAGGTATTTGATTAGGAGCAAAGTACCAAGGCAGCCAATTCCCATGAATGATATCATGTGTTATATCTGGTATGAGTGTCAGTTCAGGCTGCACAGCTATCTCTGGGTAATTCTATGGGTAACGAGTGCTAATTATTGTAGACTGGTAGAAAAGGGGTAGTAGGCGTCAGGATATTACATGCCAGTGAAGCACCTTGAGATATTTCCCGAGGTTAAAGGCACAAGATAATTGTAAGTTATTGGCGTTGTAAAATGAAACAAAATGCTCAAGTTTTTCTACTTTGTAAACTGTAGCCGAGGTCCCTGAAAATGCACAGGCTTTATAGGCCATTCCCCCCGTAACTCTGATAAGAGTGCAGTGTAAGGTTAGGGGAATAAGCCGGGACCCACTTAGCAGGTCAGGTTCTCGCTTGCACGGGTAGCTTTTCGGGATCCACGGCTGTTCCAAACATGGTTGGCCCTGTCACAGGTCCACAGTGCTGTCCTCTTCCAAGCTCACTCTAAGACAGACAGCAGGAGACCAAACTGCTGTTTGGGCAGGTTGGGCAGCCATGGTACAGAGAGTAACATAAACTCATTCAAAGTGAACAGAACCTGTTACTAAATGTGAAAAGTACCATATTGCAGTCACAGCTTCTAACATGCAGCTTCTACATTGATTCATAACCTTACCATTCTTTCTCAGGGAGTGCCTGGATCAAAATCCTGTCCTGTTACCCGAATAAAATCAACGTTCTTCTGTCTGGCCTGTAACTGAGTGTACACCTGGCGCCCATTTCCTTCATTGGAATGAGTTCCCAGAGGACGTGCAGTCCCTGAAGATGTTGGTTTAGTGTAGTGCTTTGCAGACTGCACTTTCTGCTTTTCACCAGCCACCAACAGTCTTACCACGCCATATCAGAGCTTTACCATTCTGTTTCGACCACTGTTACCCTAGCCTTAGCAGCTGTGCCTTCAGCTGTCTAATCGCTCCAATGGCTTGATAACACAATGCATCGACTGACCCACCATGAGAAACACCATGGACACTCACTAAAGGTATCTAAAGACACAATGTTGCCACCAGCACATTCTCACAGGAAGACCTTCAATGGTGGAATGCAGAATAGGGAAGCCCTACAAGTCGGTTCAGAAGACATTGGAATGACAGTGTTTCTTTGGAAGCGACTTGGAATCTTAAATAAGATGTGGGGGAATTACCGTATACACAGTGGTCCAGACAACGTCTGAAGAGAATCAATGAAGACAAATGTAAATTACTGATACAAATTTCTAAAGATAACTGATTTACTTTGTTTGCTGCGGTATATTGATGAACTGATACTATCCAGACTGCAGGTCTGATAAGCCCAACTAAACTTAAGATCAAAACATTTGTGTACAAAATCATTTCAGTTTACTCCACATTAAATATTCTGACTAAGATCAATTTTAGAAGATTAATTCCACATAATTTTCTTCCAAACAAGAAATAATCTTAAGAGAACGGCTTTAACCTAAAACAACATTGAAAAGGTACATTATACAGTATACCTAGATTACATGGAAAGATGCTATTCCTTTACCTTAAAAGTAGCTTTTTTTCGCTTGGAGCCTGCTTTTTCATTTCTGCTTTTAGCTTTTCCCTCCTCATCTATTATTTCACCCCCTTCGCCTTCACTACTGGCATCTGCTGTATTCCCTCCTTCTCCTTCTGTCTCTGAAGAGCTCTGTTGCTGTATTGCCTGAAACAAAAACATAGCAGGATTGTGAAAACATGACACGCTGTACCAAAGTGAACATATCCAAAAAGAACCCCAGCCAACTGTTACAGGCTGAATTTGTAATTCAAAACCTACATTGGGTCTCAGTCCTTTCAAACCGATGGATCTATTCCAATTTCTTCCAAAAGTAAAACTGTAAACTCTTTCTAAAGAAAATGTCCTAAGTTGACTTTTGCACCTTAAAGAACCTGTGGTAAAGAATAAAAATGAACTCATGTTTCAATAGAGAGAGGCACTGCCTCAAAAAGCAACCCCATATTGACAGGAGATATTCTTATGAGGTTAATTAGAATTTAAAGTAATTTTTTGATAAATCTGATTACATGTGCATACACATCAATGAATAAAGGGGAAATGTTGTGAAAATGCATTTAGAAAATATAAGGAAAGACTTACATTTATATAGCGCCTTTCACAACCTCGGGATGCGCCAAAGCGCTTTACAGTCAATGGAGCACTTTTGAAGTGTAGTCACTGTTGTGAGGTAGGGAATATGCAGCCGATGTATGGACAGTAAGATCTCACAAACAACAATGAGATAATGGCTAAATAATTTGTTTTTGGTGATGCAGGTTGTGGGGTAAATGTTGACCAGGGTATTGTGGATGTCGCCCCCTCTTCTTTGAATAGTGTCATAGAGTCTTTTACATTCACCCAAGAGGATACATCGGCCCTCAGTTTAATTTCTCTTCTCAAAGAGCGTGTCACTGAGAGTGCAGCACTCCCTCAGTACTGCACTGGAGTGCCAGCCTAGAGTTATGCCAGCATGAATTATATTTACCCCTTATTTGTTGAGTTTTCTAACTGTCCAGGTAAAATCTAACAAAAAGTTACTATGTTAAAATCTGTAGCTCAATCTGCTTTACCAAACTATTATTCTGAATTTACCAACTAACATTTATCTATATTTTCAAAATGTTCACACATGACTGAAGTTTGTTCCTTTAAGACTGCCAGTTCAAGGATTGACTCTGATGATCTCCAATCACCGTGTCCTGTATTTTCTGGATACTTTATTTCTATTTCAAGGTGACTGACACACTAATGGTCCAATCAGATCTTGTGTTGCTTGGCCCAATAATATTACATTCTTGGTATAGCAAAATGGTGCTTTTTCCTTTTCATAACTGACAGCAACTAGACAGTGGATTGAGTGAGGTCTCTAAGAGACGCTCTGAATATAGTTATTGAAATTTGACAAGTAAAGTACGTAGAAGTCAATACTGCTTCGCTTATTGAGGAAAACGATTGATGATGGAGAGAACAGGTGGTAAATGCAAAGTGTTAAAGAATAGAAAAATATTTCCAATTCAAACAATTTTAATTCAAAAGATTTTATGGTAGAAACTGCTATATTAATATACTATTACTTGTTAGAAGGTTACAACAAATAATTTTTAAAAATTAAATACTGAAATAACTAGTTTTGGTTCATATTATTGCAATGAAAAATTGAACTTTTGAGGAGAAATCACTTCACTCAAAGGGTTGTGAATCTTTGGAATTCTCTACTCCAGAGGGTTGTGGATGCTCCATCGTTGAATACGTTTAAGGCTGGGATAGACAGATTCTTGGTCTCTCAGGGAATCTAGAGATATGGGGAACGGGTGGGAAAGTAGAGTTGAAACCCATGATAGTGTTGAATGGCGGAGCAGGCTAGATGGGCCATATGGTCTGCTCCTGCTCCAATTTCTTGTGTTCCTGAGTCCTGTTCTAATGGATGCATATTTCTGATATCTAATGTAACCATCATTGCTCTTTGTGCTTAAACCTCTGGGGTGGGTGAGAGTGTAGAATGGGTGACACAGAATCAGTCACCTCTCTCATCTCTCCTGATTTTCAGTTCCTTTGTCTTCACGTCAGGTTTTTGGTTGCCCTTCTGACCCATTGGAGGCACTTTGCCATTACTTCATGAAATCCAGCAAGTTCAGTAGGAACCTCTTCTCGCAACAGGACTTTTCTTCAAACTCAGTTAGCGTTGTGAATGCCCAAATATGTACAGCAGGAACAATCCAAAATGTGTCACATAACGTTACATGTCATAAAGATGACTAACAAAGGTTCAACGGTGCTGTTCCAAGTGCTGATCAGTTGTGCATTCGCTACAGTATGTAGGCATGCATGGTGTAATACAGTATGCATGGAGTAATGTGCATTCCTGCAAACATGCCAAATACAACCTCAATTCATGTACTTAGGAAATTAACCACAATTACACTGCTTATAACCATACTGACCACAGCACAGAAGGAGGTCATTTGGCCTATTGTCCTTATGTACCCCAGGGCAAGTCTCAAAATAATTTTTCATGTTGGGGTTTCTATGAGGCTAAGGCATAAAATGGAAGCAAGCAGTACCAAATGCCAGCGTGCAAAAGGCTGCCTAAAGGCCATGTTTAGCTTGCAAGCTATTCAACCTCTGCTTCTTCTCAAATGAAATGTGCAAAGTCTGTTTCAATTACAGTTCATTTCATTGGGAGCTGAAACTATTTCTGAAATTGGCATTTTACACTTAATATACAGGGAAAAGGATGCAGCCCTTCAGATGTCCAAGAAGTCTAGAAAAGGCCATCCAGCCCATCAGCCTGTGCCAGCTCTTTCAAAGAACAATCTAGCTAGTCTCACTCCACCACCCTTTCCTCATATTACTGCTTCAAGTATTTATCTAATTCCCTTTAGAAAGCTCAATGGAATCTGTATCCACCTCCCTATCTGACAGTGCATTCCAAATCCTAACCACTCGTTGCATAAAATGATCTTCCTCATGCTACCTCTAATAGTTGCAAACTATTTAGTTAGGCCATGTAAACTTGTCATTCTGTACTATGTTCCCATCACCTCTCTCTGAAAGTAACTAAGCTATTCAAACACCACCCCCCGGCCCTCACTGTTGATACTTCAGTGGTTGTAGGGTCTGAACACTCTGGTCTGGACCGCAAAAGCTGAGACTAGAACAAAGACATTATAGTTCATGCTAACAGCTGGTGATATCAGATACCTCCAAAGAGACCAACTTCAGCAACAAGAAACCCTCATGCAATTCAGGAATTGCAAGTTGTTCACCCATAGGATAGATAAATTAGAACTGATGAGATATCCAGGGGGAGGAGGTCCACTAGTGTTGGTATGACAAATGATAGAATCAACAAGAGGCAGGAGAAATTTAGGAAATAATATAAAAATATAGTGGGATATCTTTAAACCAAAGGGTGCACATGTAGAATCATTGAATGATACAGCACGGAAGACAATTCAGCCCATCATGCCTGTGCCAGCTTGTTGAAAGAGCTTCCTAACTTGTTTCTAACTTGTTTTATTGTTCATTCATGGGGTGAGGGAGTTGCATGCAAGGCCAGCAGTTATTGCCCACCCACAGTTGACCTTGAGAAGGTGGTGGTGAGCTGCCTTCTTGACAACTGCATAGCTTGCTAGGCCATTTCTGAGAGCAGTTAAGATTGGTTGGGCGTGGAGTCACATATGGCCAGACCAGGAAAATACAGTGGATTTTCTTCCCTTTGGGCATTAGTGAACCAGATGTTTTTTTTTCATATAAAAATCTGGTAGTTACATGGTCACCATTCCTGAGACCAGCTTTTTAATTCTGATTTATTTAGTTTGCTAAATTTAGATTCCTCACTTGCTGTGGTGGGATTTGAATGCATGTCTGCCGGCCCAGGCCTCTGGATTGCTAGTCCAGTAACATAACCCCTAAGCTACCGTATCTATGCCTTGGTCTGCCTCATTAGCCTTCCCTTTTTTTACCTTTTCAATTACCTATTCACCCAATTCCCCTTTGAAAGTTTTTACTGAAACTGCTTCCACTGCCCTTTCAGGCAATGAATTCCACATCGTAATAACTTGGTGACATCTCGCAGCTTTATTTGAGGGTATGGAAAGGATGAGTGGAATATCTGACCACAATCAATGGTTACTGAAACACTGTTAATAGGAAAGAACTGTCTTAATAGATAATCAAAACTTATTTAGGAACAATGGGCTAGGCAGAACCCGACAGGGGGACAAGCTTTTGGTGAAAAATGACATTTGGAATTTGGAAGAATACTTTCATCAAGATAGATTCTGGTGCAAGGATGTGTTTGTTTAAAAAATATAATTTCCAATTTTGTTTTTCTGGTCGTATTTTAAAAACACTGGAATCCTCTGAAGACAATGGAAACTGTCCAGACGGCTACAATATACAGCTTGCATTCCAACAAGTGGGATGGTAAAAAAAGACACTCAACCCCCCCGCCCCCGGAGAACGTGAAAGACCCCATCCCCTGCTGGTTTTACTCCATTCTGAGACTTTTCAATTGTTTCTGAGGCGAGACATCAAAATGCAATTACCTGCTCTGAAACTACAGCCAGGGTCTTCTGGTCCTACCTGAGATGGATCCCACTGCAGGCAGGAATGGATAATTTGGAGAGCTGGTCAAAAGTCCATTGACTTTTGGTGGCACCTGGGCTATAACTAAAGCAGACATGGACTAATAGAACTCCTCTGGAATATACAACCAGCAAGGGTACTTTAAAGGACTGCTTACCAAGCAGGAGAGAGAGAGATCAAAAGGTAACGCTATACCGAAACAGGCTGCTGAAGCTGTTTGCCCTCTCTGTCTCTCTCGGAAGTATTTTGCGCAGGTTTGCAAAGTAACCATCCTGTGAAATCTACTGCCAACCAAGATCTTTTGGGAGCAAAATGTGGAAATCTGCTCTATTCAACCACAATCAGGAAGACAACTGAACAAAACGGCCTCAATGTGAAATCACCGCATCGAGACCAGCCAAGGAACAGCTAACCGTCTACTCCTTTGTTTTTTTTCACGAACTGTAAAAAAAGCCGATCCTCTTACTCTGCCATCTGTAGTGATGTGTGTCTGTGGGCCCAGAGAACGTGTGTGATGTATGAATAGTGGTTCCGATTCACCTAGTCTTTTTTTTAAATTCAGGAAATAGTTTCAATAAACTTGTCTTGTTTTTTGTTTAACCTGAGAAAACCCATCTGACTAATTCTTTACAATCTGAAAGCGTAAATAGTGGGACTCCAACAGAATTTGCAAAGCACATCCTCCCTAAATTCACTAAAAACCCTGTTACCGTCAAACCTGGAGTGGGAGAATAGGCAAGTAATTTCACCCCTCTCCAAGTGGGGTCACAGCAATTCACAAATATTCATTAATGAGAGGAAAATGTTGATCGGGGTAAATGCAAATATTATCAAGTGGAGATAAAAAAGCATGAAGGATAAATTCAGATTCTGTGAATATCAAGGAGCATTAGGGATGAAGTGCAGAAATTAGTAGCTAAGAATGCTATTGACATTATTGGTGTCATTGAAACAAGACCGTGACCAGGAGATGGACATAATGGAGCGAAGAGTGTTGAATGTTGCTTGAAGTTACAGCCTGTAGAATTGGGAAATGGTTGGTAAGGGATAGTTTAACAACCACTGACAGTGGAGCTCCAGCAGCGGTAGAATTAATCTGACTGAAAATTAGCAAAAGGGTAAGAAAGTAATCAGCTGATGAACATATGAAATAGGAGCAGGAGTGGACCATATGGCCCCTTGAGCCTGCTCCGCCATTTAGTATGGTCATGGCTGATCCTCTGCCTCAACTCCATCTTCCCATCTACTCCCCTTATCCCTCGATTCTCTGAGAAATTGAGTATTGCTGAAAAAAAGAAATGTCGAAGCTTTTTGTCTTGCACTCATCAGGATATTTTGGAAGAATACCAATATAAGGGGCAAACAACAATTTATACTGTATGAGGAGTGAGTGCTGATTGGTTGGCAAGTGGAGTCTGATTGGTGGAGGCATTGCCATGGAAAATGCACCGGTGATAGTGACCATGGCAACACCTCTATCAATCAGAGTCCACTTGCCAACCAATCAGCATTCTCTTCTCATACGATATAAATTGTTGTTTTTCCTTTATATCAGTATTCTTGCGAAGTTTCCTGATGACTGCACGACAAAAAGCTTCAATATGTCTCATTTTACAGCAATACTCAAGTTCTGTACTACCAAACGACTAAATCTATCCACCAAGCCTTTATTATTATAGCTTGTGGCATTGATCACAAGCTCAAAGTAAACTCAGCAGATAAATTAAAGAGGCTGTGACATTCACTGGAATTACAATAAACTAGGGATGAAATAGGAATATTGGGGTAACTAAATTGCACAGTCAAAGCTCATGCAATGTTATTAGAGATAAGGAGTGACTGGGTCTAATATATGTGAAGCAGGGGATTAAGGTTTGCTAGATGTAGAGTTCCACAATTGATAGTCACCTGGAAATGATCACTGTTGAGTTATCATTGACATTGCAACAAAAGCCATGGCCAAAAATAACCATATTTATGTTTTGGTTCTAGTTGATGCAGTTGAAAGATTAGTCTTTGAAATTAGGAGAAAATGTGAGGAGTAGAACCAGAAAATAGTAAATAATAATGTTGAGACTACTTTAAAGAGTCAATTTTACAGAAACACATTCCCAGCAGAGAGTGTGTAAGCAGTGAATGACGCAAAAATTCACAGGTACACATCCCATGATTTTCCATCCATTAAAATTAACATGGAGAATATGATGAAACAAAAGAGAGGGTGCATGATGCATGTCAGGTGAATTGTTCAAGTGAGAACTAGACCAAGTACAAAAAGTCAAGAGAGGAAGTGAAGAGGAAAACAAGACTAGAAAAAAACAATGAGAATAGAATGCTGTAAACATAAAAGGTAACACAAAAATCTTCTACCAGTATGTAAATAGTAACCGGATAGTAAGGGGTGATGTGGGGATTACTAGGAATGAAGGAGGAGATAAATGCTGGGAAGGGCAGGGTAAGGCGAGAATACTTAATGAAAACTTTTGTCTTGGTGATTACTAAGGAAGTGGATGCTGACAATATATTGGCGAAAGCAGCGATAGTAGAGGTAATGGATGGAATGAAACTTGATAGGCAGGATGTGCTGGCAATGCTTAGAGTGGGTAAGACACCTGATCTGGATGGTTTGCATCCAAGGTTGCTAAGGGAGGTGGGACTGGTGATAACCGAAGTGCTTGCCATAAACTTCCAAGCGCTCCAAGGGAGAGGTGCCAGAGAATTGGAGAGTGGCTAATGTTCAATAGATAGGGACGGTTCAAGAAAGGGTGTAAGGACATTTCTATTAACTGTAGGCCATTTCTAAAGGACATTTCTATAACTATACTTTAACATCCAGGTCCTAGGCCCAAACATCTTCAGCTGCTTCATCAATGACCTTCCTTTCATCATAAGATCAGTAGTGGGGATGTTCGCTGATGATTGCACAATGTTCAGCACCATTCACGACTCCTCAGATACTGAAACAGTCCATATCCAAATGCAGCAAGACCTGGGCAATATCCCGTCTTGGGCTGACAAGTGGCAAGTAAAATTCGTGCCACTCGAGGGCCAGGCAATGACCATTCCCAACAAGAGAGAATCCCACCATTGCCTCTTGACATTCAATGACATTATCATCACTGAATCCCCCACAATCAACACAATGGGGGGTTACCATTGACCAGAAACTGAGCTGGACTAGCCATATAAATACTGTGGCTACAGCAGCAGGTCAGAGGCTGGAATCCTGTGGCAAGTAATTTACCTCCTGACTCCCCAAAGCCTGTCCGCAATCTACAAGACACAAATCAGGAGTGTGATGGAATACTCTCCACTTGCCTGGATGAGTGCAGCTCCAACAACACTCAAGAAGCTTGACACCATCCAGGACAAAGCAGCCCGCTTGATTGGCACCCCTTCCACAAACTTCCACTCCCTCCACTGTCGACAAACAGTAGCAACAGTGTGTACCATCTACAAGATGCACTGCAGAAACTCACCAAGGCTCCTTAGGCAGCACCTTCCAAATCCACAACCACTACCACCTAGAAGGACAAGGGCAGCAGATAGATGGGAACACCACCACTTGGAAATTCCCCTCCAAGCCACTCACCATCCTGACTTGGAAATATATTGTTGTTCCTTCACTGTCGCTGGGTCAAAATCCTAGAGCTCCCTCCCTAACAGCACTGTGGGTGTACCTACACCACATGGACTGCAGCGGTTCAAGAAGGCAGCTCACCACCAATTTCGCAAGGGGAATTAGGGATGGGCAATAAATGCTGGCCCAGCCAGCGGCGCCCACATCGCGTAAAAATGAATGTAAAAAAAATCTGTGGTGGATAAGATTTTAGAAATATGTGTTAAAGATTCCGGGAGGGGGTGTGAGGAAGAAATTTTCTACACAGCGAGTGGCAATGACCTGGTACTCGAGAAATGAGGTGGCATGGGTGATCAGCGTTCACGCTGTGTGGTGTGGGGCGCTGGGGGAGGGACGGTTGAGGGGTCAGGTTCAGGGGGCCTTTAAATGATGCTGGGAGCTGGGCTGCTGTGTTGGGGAACCGAGGGGGCCTTTCTGACCGGCCCACCTCCATACCTACACTCCTCATGCACTCCGCCTCATCTCGCAAATTACACTACGAACCTGACCCCTGTGTGAAAATACTGGGCAAAGCCGCACATGGGTTGGGTGTGTATTTTGGAAGGCACAAAAGTGCACAGGTTGGGTTTTCATGAACACAAAGCAAAATATGGCCCTAGGCCTCTAGTTATGAAACCCAGAATCCCGGATGTTTTATTAATCGCTTTTTCAACCTGCCTTGTCATCTTCAATGATTTTTTTATTATTTATTCTTTCATTGATTTGTGCATATATACCCCTGGTCCTGTAACGCCTTAAGAATTATACCCTTTACTTTGTATTGCTTTTCCTTTCCTTGTTTTTGTTACTAAAATGTATCACTTCACACTTATCTGCATTAAATATATGTGTCCGCCCATTTCACCAGCCTGTCTATGTCTATCACTATCCTCCTTACAGTTCATGATAATTCCAAGTATTGTGCTGTATATAAATTTTGGAATTGTGCTCTGTACACCCAAGTCTAGGTCATTAATATAGAGAAAAGAAACAATGGTCCTAATACCGACTCCTGGGAAACCTCACTATCTACTGTCCTCCAATCTGAAAAACAATTGTTCACAACTACTCTCACTCAGCCAACTTTGTATCCGTGCTGCACTGTCCCTTTTACTCCTTGTGTTTTTACAACAATCAATAACATTGCATGGTCACCATACTGAGACTAGCCTTCTATTCCAGATTTTTTTAAATTTAATTTTTCAATCCCACCAGCTGCCCAGGTGGGTTTTGAACCCATGCCCCCCAGGCTATTAGCCTGGTCCTCTAGATTACTGGCCCAGTGACATTACCACTACATCACCATCTCCCCTTAGCATCCTGGATTGATGTCTGTGGCCAAAGAAATGCCTGTCTGTCCCCCAACTATAGAATCCCCTTTCATATGAATGTACAAATTCGAAGCAGGAGTAGGGCAGGAGGTCCCTGGAGCCTGCTGCGTCATTCAATAAGATCATGGCTGGTCTGATTGTGGCCTCAACGCTACTTCCCTGCGTAACCCCGGTTAAATGCCAGCATTTATACCCTTGCCTAATTGCCCTTGAGATGGTGGTGCTGGGCTATTTCAGAGGGTAGTAAATCAACAACTGCAAACTGTGGATCTTGAGTCGCATGTCGGCCAGAACAGATAAAGATGGCAGATTTCCTTTAGTGAACCAGATGGGTTTTTGTAATAATCCAGTTAGCTTCATGATCATAACACTGACATTTTATTCCAGATTTATTAATTGAATTTAAATTCCCCTAGTTGCCATGGTGGGATTTGAACTCTCGCCTTTGCAGCATGAGTCCAGGTCTCTGAATTATTATGGCTTTCCCAGCCCACCTCATGCCCCCGGTGTATAGTGGGGCCAGTCATGGTGCCATGGACTTGGCGCTGGCTGCACTCCCCAGAGGAACCATCACTTTCCTCAGTATTCAGAATGGGATGCTACTAAAGAGCGAGGTGCACTCAGTGGACTCCTGCCACATATCTGGTCCCCTCTCTGTCTGAATACCCCTAAGCTGCGGGGTGACCACATCAAGAAATGTGCTATTCATGTAGCTGTCAGCCTCACCGATGCACCATAGTGACACCAGCTGACGCCCATGCTCCAAAACTCCAAAGGTTTAAGCCGTTTCATGCTGACGGCACTGCCTGCCCAGTGTGGTTGTCCAGGATATGAGAAGCCCCCTGGAGTTCCCACATTACAGGATGTGCCCTGCCACTCATCTGTTTATTAGACCAACTAAACTTAACAGTCGGGTCAGAATCATCCCAGATTTGCACTAAGTGCGGTAGCGGGCGGGTAAAATGAAGTTTTTCACGCCGCATCACCCCAAACCCGCTGCATTATTAGTGCATTCCCGGGAAACCCGCCGTTTCCATGGCAGGTGGGCTCTCATTCGCCCACTTCGCCATCACCTCGCTGCTTCATCACACCGGGCACCATGTTTAAAGTACAGCTGTGCGCACACATCTCACTGCTTCCAGCCCATGACTACTGCAGGGAAGATGTCCACGAAAGGCAAAAAGACTGCAGCCCCCAGGGTTTTTGATGAGTCACTAGAATGTCATTTGGACGCCGTGGAGGCCCACCGTGATGTCCTCTACCCACCACTCTGGCCACAGGATGGGCAACAGCATCGCCAATCCGGCATGGCAGGCAGTGGCAGCAGTGGTCAGTGCCAATGCTGCACCGAAGAGGTTGGCCATCCAATGCAAACAGTGGATGAATGATCTCATTCATGCAGCCAGGGTGAGGCAACCACCTCATCACTCTAAACTCACACACTCAAGCCCATCACACATTCACTGGCATCTCACTCGCTACCAGCTCAAGGGACATCACCACTCATTCTCAAACACATACCCTTATATGTCCATCAGGCCTTATCTCCTCTGGAGACTGCCTCCTCAGCCCTCACCATCTTGAGGCCACTGGCACAGGTCAACATGTGCCCCCCCCACACACCTTGGGATACCCTCCTTCCCCAGTTCAGCCCCAGCCCTTCAGCCGTTGAAAAGCCACCCACATATGGCTGATCTGGTAGATAGAGACCTATGCGTGAGCCCCCCTAAGAGTGATGAGGTGCTGTCTGTGAAGCCTGGCGCTGATGGCTGCGAGTGCTGACCGAAGCAAGGTGGGCAAACAAGCCTTGGAGTCCTGAGTGAAGTGCAGCCCACCAAGTGCACGTCGCTTATGTGCTGTTGTGAAACATGTTGGGGTGTTTTCCCACTGACGTAGCTGGACAATGCAACAGTGGGGGTGGGGGGAATGATTCCGACGGGCTGGCCTTATAATGATATGCTGATGTATTACAATGAGGTTCCCGACATCCGATGGCAGGAAACATGACCCACCATCGGCAGGCTAAGCGGACGATCGCAAACTGGTTTCACGCCGTCGTGAAACCGACTGCGCCATTTTGTCCACTCACGCCACCGAACACGCCCGACACCAGCGGGCATGAAAATCAGGGCTTACATAAAAAAAGTAACTCAACAGTCGGCACCCTCTCTTACGCTGTGATACTTATACTTCTTTTACCTCGCTTCCTGATGCTCACATTTATTCCGCTCTGTTCCTGAACTCCCTCAGCTATGTATTCCTCACTTTGGGGCTTTCTGAACAACCAATCACCTCCATGTTGTCCTGTTCCACCACTGATTGATTTTTTTTCTTCTGTTGATTTGCTCTCCCAATGCACTCTCTCAAGTGCAGCCCAGGGACAAACATTCGAATTAGACAGTAGGGAGTGTTCCGGGCCCCAGTCTCATTTGACTGTTGAGTTGCCAGCTGGTGTCAATTTTGACAGGGCAACGAGGAGAAGCAGGCCAACAGATTTGTGCTCAGCTCCTCTCTGGACGCTTGCCTTAATTATTGGAATGAGACCCAGGGCCTACTTTCATTTCAGGCTCAGGTCTCCTCAATAGTGAACCAGAAAATGGGCCTAGGTGAATTTACACTCTTGGACCTGTGTTTCTAAAATCAAAATCGTCTCTTTGCTTTGCCCGAAAAAGTCATGCCAATTTTTTACAGGAAGATATTAATTGCAACAGAACCCAAAGGCTGACAGTGAATTATAAGTGATAGAACATTCCGGAAACTGCAAGAAAGAATGGGAACAGGAAATGTGCTGTCGGCTGTACACTGCATGTGAAATGAAAATGGAAAACTGACACAAGTGACAAAATATGAAACTAATGAAGAGAAAGAAAAATTTCCCAAGAAAATAGAAGATGTTAATTTTCTTTTAAAAAATGTTACATGTAATTTGCCTAATGTTGATGTTAGTACTTAATATATGCAATAAAGCATATTAAGCACATATTCCAACTTTTCTTTTACAACAAAGAGATTTGTTCCCAACTATACAGCTGGCAAATACTCATCAGAGTGTGGTATCTAGATGGTATGAATGAACTGGGTGCTGACTACAGCCAATGCTCCTAATATTCCTTCTCGAAGTAAACCAGTCTAAGACTTAATAAGTCACTGTTAATCAGAAATTTCTCCAGATTTACTCAATTCACATACTGTCCCAATTCCCAGCAACTGAGGCTACTGTCCCTAGCGCCAGAGAGAGCAGGTGGACTTCTGCAGGAGAGCAGAGCAGGCAAATAGCTAACGAAATGAGTCAGGGAGAAGTCTTTTGGTGAGTGGTGCGATTTTTCTCTTGTGAGCATGTTTTGCAAAGTCAGGGCATTTCGTGGCTTGCAAACGGCATTCCCAACTGATGTGAGACTTTGCCCGGGATTTTCATCTTTTCCCGCTGGGTTCAGGTTCACAGTGCAGTTTGCACTGTGTGTGTGCGGCGTGTGTGCGGGTACTGAGGTGGGCTGGTGAGAAGGCCCACCTCAGATCTGGGCAGCACCGGCACGGCACCTAACACTGTTCAAAGGCCCCCTAAACCTCACCCCTCACATACCCTCACTCACCACCTCTGGCACCCCATTAGCCCTCCATACCAAACCACCCCCCAAGTATTCTCCAGAGCCACTCACCCAGTATCCATCATACGCAGTTCCTCAGATTCCATGCAATATCAATGGACAATATTTTACATTCCTTGGGGAAAGAAATAAACCTCTCACTTTCTAATAAAAGCCTCCTCCAAACATCATTGATACTGAGAAAAAAAAACGCATTCTGCCATGCAAAAAAAAACTTGTAATCCCATTAGCCTCCGCCAACAAATCAGAAACCACATCAGAGGCACAATCTGTTATTACAACCTCTTAAAACTGTCAGTCATTCTCAGATGAATAGGACACCTACCATTCTGAAACCCATTCACACTGAAACTGTGATGAAACAGAACAGGGAAAAAAAACTGACCTTAAGTTCAAATCAAAATCAGTTCCCATCAGGCCTTGGGGCTTCTGTGCCGGCTTAGAAAGGGCTGCACATGCGCAGTTGGTGTCTTTCAAGTCTTCTTGCCGGACACCAGCCTTGCGCAAATGCACAGTTCATTTCTTTGATGTCTTTAGGCTGGGAACTGGCCCTGTGCACTTGCACAAAAGAAGGAAAGTGAAACAGTATGAAACTGCAGGTCAGGTGACCCTGCTGGTCAGATGTCCCTGGGAGCAGGACATGAGGAGGGGGACAGGGAGAAGGTCCCAAACAAAGAAGAAGATTCCCAAACCAGGGAATAGGGCAGAAACAGGTCCCAGAAGAAGGTCCCAGGTAAGGGACAAGTACAGGGACCAGAAACAGATCCTGTTAAGTAAAGTTGAGAAAAAGGAGTGGGACAATAGGCTCTGAATTAAAGAGAGAGAGAGCTACAGCAGACTTGATGCAAAGTGGGCTCGAGAGAAGCCTGAAGATCTGAGAGGGCAGCCGAACGTTGATGACTCTGTGCTCCGGGCCATAAGGGCAAAGGTACCCTTTTGGAGCAGTAGTGTTCTTCTTGGCATGGCTGAAGATCTGAAAGCGTGCTTGGAAGGTGAAAACTGAGTGTACGCCGATATCCAGTGGAAAGCAATCTCTGCAGGCGTGATTGAAACCCTGCAGGTGGATCCTTGTTAAAGCTATCCGAGTGGGAGCAACGTTTGAAGAGAATTCTAAGGAAAGTTCTTCAAATGCAGAGATTGGCAACCCTCGTGGGAAAGACGGAATTTCAGTGAGACCGGTTGGTTCATGGTGTGACAAACGCTTAGGTGGATTGTTGAGAAATCCATAAAACCTGCTTTGGCCCCATCTGTCATTTACTTTGGAGTATGGTATGTCTGACCACAGTTTACCAGTTGGTTCACATGCCCTGAGTATTAGAGCATAAGATAGATATGGTAACCTATTCTATCTTTCCGAATTTGTATGTGTCGGTAAAGATATACCTAGGGTGAAGGAGCGATGAATATTTGAATCATTTTCTTGTGTTTGTATCGAGATCTTTCCAACCTCTTTGTCTAGTGTAATATAGATCATTTTTCTTGTTTAATAAATGTTTTATTCTATGTGCTAAAAGCTTATCAGCAGACTCCTGTGAATTTGGTCAGTAACTTAACTTCACGGTTTCTAAAAAAAAAGTTAGGATCTATCAAGCCAGGTTTCACTCTGGGATATGACTTGTCCAGTATGAACATCAACTTGGATCATAACAAAACTCAGCCAAGCATTGAAAGCAGCCATAACTGTCTAAACAATCGTGTACCCACTGAGATGGGAAGAACAGAAGGTGCTCATTTCAATTTCAAATCAGAGTGCCTGACAATCGATGAATCAGAGTAGGTGGTTAAATCTTTTTCAAGCGCCAAAATGTTTTGTTCTTTTATCAGCCAGGGCTGTTGCTCTATTTAAATTATAGTACAAAAGATGAGAGCACAGGCTGATAGAGCATTTTAAAACATTTTTCACCATTTTACAGTACTTTATCCATTGGAAAAACACTGAGCAATCACACAATGTTGATCAGTGTAAGGTTCAACTTAATTTTGAATGACAGATCCCAATGATGAATCACTGCATTAAAAACACACCTACATTATAATATAGCACCTAATAATGGCATTTGAAAGTGTGAAAACATTTTAAATTAGCCTTTCGGCATGTTCCAGGTTGCTTATCAGGCATTCCATAGTCTTCATGAGTTCTCAAACCTGGAGTGCTTTCAATGGGCTTCCAAAACCATACATCACCAGACCAAAATGGTGCAGGGAGGAAATCAAATTTTCACCCCCCCCATTTAAAATGGGGGACCTGACCTCAGCGGGGGCGTGTGCGTGGGCATGTGCGTGTGTGTGTACATGGGTGTGGGCGTGTTTACACACTAGTGCCCAGATTTCTGCTCCGAGGTCGAGTGTACAGAGACGGAGAATCCTGGCTCTGCGAACCGTATCTTTAAAAATGGCTGCCTGCATGTCAGATTTTCATTCCAGGGGGCAGGCCCACTGCCCCCTGGAACAGGGGTGGGGGCTGCCGGGTGGGGAGGCGGGCTGGGCAGAATGCACATTTGTAATGAAAACTGTCTATGTAAACTCGCCATGCTGTAATTACACCCTTTCCCTGGAGATGGTGCTGTGATACTTTAGCTTTGCGTCTCCCGGCCCCTCAATTTATGCCGCAGAGAATCTCAAGCCTACTACCTTCACGGTTTCCTAAACTGTCATACACTTTGTTATTTAGCAATAAATACTATAAAATCGAAGTATTTAACATAAACAGAGATAATGATGAATGAATTACATATGTGCCCTACCCTCTAACTACTTCAACTAAATACTATTCTTGGTCTTGCTTCACCATATAGAGTACCATGGGTGATTAACTAGTGCATAAGAACAGAAGGCCATTCAGCCCATTGAATGCACTCTGCTATTAAATTAGATCCTTACTGATCTGCAGCTCAACTCTATTTATCTACGTTTGTGCCCTAGGCCTTGATAACCTTACCCAAGTGAAATCTAGTGAACTCAGCTCCAAACGTCCTAGCGACAACAGCTTTTTAGGGGAGAGAGCTCCAGATTTTCAACTTCCCTTTGTGTGGGGAATTGCTTCCTGATTTTCACTCCTGAATGGTTGAACTCTAAATTTAAGATTATATCTCCTTGTTCATGATTCCCCCACCAGAAATAATAGTTTCTCTAAATAAAACTCGTCAAATCATCTTAACAGTTTAACCACCTTGATAAAATCACCCCTCAATGTTCTACCATTGAGAGGATACAGCTAAATTTATGCAATCTGTCCCCATAGTTTAACCCTTGTCAGCCTCAGCATCATTCTACTGCCATAAATATATATGGGAACAGAACATTACACATATCAACAAAACATTCTTCAGTATTGTTGGCAGGTCTACTGTGAAAAAACTTCATGAATAATGTTTTCTTTATAATTATCTCTATTTAACATTGGAATTGGCCCTCAGTTAGAAGATCAGAGAGATTTGTAATTGTTTCTTTCCAGTTTTGTAGCTATATTTCCCGCTGGATGTTAAGTTTAATGAAAAAGTAGGCACGAGTAAATATGTTGTGCAGAAGTAAACAGTAGTAAGTAACAAATTAAAGACCTTGTAGAGTTCTCCTCAATATTATCAAGACGTTAGGTCTACTCTCACGTTGTATAAAACCACAGGACTGGAGATGATTAATTTCAATCTGAAACTAACAGAAAGTAAGTAACAACTGGTCTTTAAGATATGCCTCCCTACTAATAAAATTGCACATGTTCCAGGGTGCACTGGTGAGAGCGTGGAGGATATCATTCAAAGAATTGAGATCATTGTACAAGGTTGGTAATCTATCGATAATCATTAAGCATCCTCCATTCAAGTTGGAAGCATACCAAAGCAGCATCATTCACTAGTGGGATGTGTCCATAATATTACAGGGTAGGTTTACGACATAGGATGAAAATCAGGTGGGTCTTTAAATGGTAGCTGATCTACCCCACCAGGTTAGCTGACAGAGAACGAAGCTGCAAATCGAATCCTGGCTGCTAATATCAATTTGGCAAAGGTATTGCAATGTGCTGTTGTTAAATCTAAACACCAATGCTCTGGAAGTGTATAAGGATTTCACCAAGTGATAGTTAATCAGAACTAATCCAGAGATTCCACAAGTGGAAGTGGTGGAATTGGTGGAGTGATTCTTCATAATATAGGAACATATTAACTGTCAGGATGTTCAAACTTACTTTTTACTTAATACAAGAGACGTATAAGTCTCAGGGCTCTGTGAATGCCTACATGGCTGAGATTAGCTACCAGTTCTGAGCAGTGTGTGTATGGATAAAGTGATGGAGAAACAATTTCCTGACACAAATGAGATTGACTTTGTACAAAATTCCTGGTGTGTTCGAAGGGCTATTCAGTCCCTGGCACAAACAACTCAATGGCAAGAAGACCACAGTTCACTAGCTCCGTGAGCTGAAATGAATGAAGTTTTCTAAATAAAACAGCAAAAAAAGAAACTTGCATTTATATAGTGCCTTTCACACCCTCAGGACATCTCAAAGTTCTTTATGCCAACTCAGCTCCAAAAAGCTTCATGAATGAACTTATGCCAGTGGAGTATTTTGAAGAGTAGTCACTTTTGAATACAGCAGCCAGTTTGAGCACAGCAAGGTTCCACCAACAGTAATGAGATGATGACCAGACAATCTGTTTATGAGTAATGATAGTTGAGGGATTAATATTGGCCAGGACACCAATATCCATCCACCTGATGGGCCAGATAACACCTTGTTTTAACATCTCATTTGAAAGATGGCATCGCCAACAGTGCACTGTCTCTGAAGTGTTAGCCTGGATTTTGTGCTCAAGTCTCTGGAATGGGGTTTGAGGACACTAATTTGCAAAGAACTAAATTGAGGGCTCCATGAGAAATAATCTTAGAGGAATGTTTCCTGATTTATCTTTAAAAATAACATTTATAATGTAAAAGACATTACATAATGTAGATACTGGAAAAAAAATCACACGCCTCAGCTCCTAACATATCCGACAAATGTCTCTTTCATAATCCGACACCTCGGGCTTGCCTTCTGCTCCATTCCCAGAGCTTTGATTCTTAAGCTGGCTATGGGTCAGATGCCTGTATCTACACACGAGCTGAAACTCCATGTCCAACACTGCTGCTCTTTGCCCCTTCGAGGCATAGGCATATGGTTTTCCAAGTTCTCCCCATACTGCTTAAGACAAATATTTGGAGACCCTATAAATTCTCAGAGATTTGGCCTCAATATGGAGCGACTTATCTCTGAGCTTCTGCATTCTTCTGAATGTGAGCTTTGGGTTGCAAAAAGAAAATTCAGGTATTAAAGGGTCGTGAATCTGTGGAATTCACTACCTCAGAGTGCAGCGGATGCCGGGACGCTGAATAAATTTAAGGAGGAGATGGACAGATTTTTAATTAGTAACGGGTTGAAAGGTTATGGGGAGAGGGCAGGAAACTGGAGTTGAGGCCAAAATGAGATCAGCCATGATCGTAATGAATGGCGGGGCAGGCTCGAGGGGCTGAGTTGCCTACTCCTGCTCCTAGTTCTTATGTTCTTATTAACCCTTTCTAAAAGAGGATGGTGCAGCAGACTTTTCCACTGACACATTTTACTGTGTTGCATTTTAAATACAGCCATTTAAAATCACTAACGCAGTTAGTACAGCACTCTGCATTTCCGAATACATTAGAAACCTGGCAGACGCTGATTAACTCCGATTTCCCAGGCTGAACGATAATTACCTGAGGAAAAGATAAATTTAAATCGGATGTTTCGCTTTATTGAAGCAAACTTGGCAGCTTTTTTGAGATATGCATGTATTTAATAAGGTTCTATTTAAGAAAATGTTTAATAGGTTTAAGCTTACAAGTAGCAAGCTAATTAACAGATCTGAAAACTGGTTTGACTATCGGAATTATAAGTGGTAACAAATAGAAAATGTGGTGTCTGTTCTAAGTCTCCTGTTATTCACAGATAATATTGGGAAGGAGAGTTGTAATAAGGACTGTTATCTCCCATTTCAAAGAAAAGTGTACCAGGGTAGCATATTTGAATAGCTGCAACAAACGCCTGATTGAATAATGGCTCATTTATCATCAACAGTAAGCTAATCAGCAGTAAACTGGAATGTTTGATGTTAACTGTTCACAGATATACATATACACTTAATGCCGTAGTAGTGTTAAAAGCACTTTCCCATTCACCATACAAATTATCAGTGCCCAGATGTGAACAATGATGAGTCATGGTGAGGAGTAACATCCTCGGGAGCAGATGCAGAGCCCCAGGCATGAGGGGGGCAGAGGAGAGGAAAGAGGGACAGGAAGGCAACAAGGCCATACTTTCAGCATCGAGTGTACGGAACAAGCTGCAGAAGATCCTGTCGCTGGTTAAATGGAACTGGAAGTTGTGAGGATAAGTGAAGGAATAGGTGATCAAATGTTATATAATTCACTGTGGTCTTTGTACTTCTGGAAACATAATTCTTAAAAAAAAAATCAATTGGCCAGTGCTAATGGGCAGAGTGAGAACACTTCTGATAGAATGTCAGCATTTATATATTTTTTATTTGTCTACAGAATGTGGGCATCGCTGGCTAGGCCAGCATTTATTGCCCATCCCTAATTGCCCTTGAGAGGGTGGTGGTGAGCTGCCTTCTTGAACTGCTGCAGTCACAGAGCTTCCTTTGCTTGGTCATTTTAATTTTTAATGCGCAAATAATTTGAATTGCTAGTTGAATTTAAGACACATTGATAGATCTTTCTGGATTGTAAGGGAATCAGGGGATATGGGGATGGTGTGTGATGATGGAGTTTAGTTAGATCAGCCTTGATCTTATTGGATGGAGAAGCAGAATCGACTGGCCTACTCCTGTTCCTAATGTCAATATGTTCTTAATATTTGGTGTATTATATATAGCTATGAATTATGTCTTAATTGTAAAGCATAACCATCAATTCACAAACACCGGCAAAACAAAATGTTAGGTTGTGAAGTATGTATGTCCACAATTCCATATTGTTCTGACATTGCGCTGTACTTAAATGCTCTTTGCCTGAACTTGCAGATATTAAATTGCCAATAAACTTTAATTTTCCTAACTTATACGGCTACATTATTAAAACAGTGGGGCAACCAAATATAGTCGCTACCTGATATCCTGTGAACTTGACGCCAGGATTGTTTTCGATCTCCCACAGACCTTCGTTGAAACCTTTTCGCTTGTTAGACTTTCCAAATTTATCTTTATATTCTTTGTAAGGTAAAAGGTCTTTTGGTCCCAGAAAGGCACTGCAACAGAAAATTCAATTTCTGACCTCAAAAGGTTTTCAACCAACTTCACAGGCTAAATAAAGCACACATCAAAACTATATAACACAGGCTTGTTCTCCAACCGGCACATTTTGCAAGACTGGGTGCTTGTCAGTTAGCCAATTTTCCATTCATTTAAATGAACACCCTGTGATCACTTGACCAGGGCTCCCTGTGGGGGAGGCTCATCACAAGGAGTACTCGAAGTGGGTACCACAGACAATGGGAACAACTTTCATTTAGATAGCACCTTTACTATGGGGGATAAAAAGCCTCCAGGTGCTTCAGAGAGGTACAAGAAAAATATGAATACCAAGCCAAAAAAGGAAATACTACAAAGGGTGAAGAGGTGGGTTTTAAAGGGATAAGGGAAGGGGGAGAGGCAGAGAGCTTCAGGGAGGCAATTCCAAAGCAGGGAGCCAAGGCAGCTGAAGGCATGACTGCCAATGGTGGGTGAAGGGGAAGGAGAGATACAAAGGGTACCCAAGGCAGCAGAGTGGAGAGTTGGGGAGGTTGTGCAAGATGAGCCTATCAGGAAATCAGCCTGTAAGGCTGCAGGAGGTCAGAGAAAGAGGGAAGGGTGAGGCCATGAAGGGATTTAAACTCAAGGGTGAGAAATTTGAGACACTGTGAGATGAACATTGTCCAACGAGGACAAGGCTGTTGAAGGAGTGGAAACTAGTGCAGGATTGGATATGAGCAGCTGAGCTTTAGATGAGCTGAGTTTTAGAGGGAGAGATGAGAGACAAAGGTAGGAATCAGCCCACAGAGCATTGAAATAGGAGAATCTGGAGGCCATAAAAGGCATGAACGAAGGTTTCAGCTCACATGGGCTGGAGTTGGTGAGGAGGGAGGGGGTGTGAAATGGGTGATGTTACAGAGGTTAATATGATGTTAACAGTCCTTAATAATGCATTAAACCAAATGGAGAACCATTGCATCTAATTAAACATAAAGGTGGACATTATTGTTGGGATGTATAACACCGCTATTTTAACAGGCATTAAATGAGTTAAAATAAATCAGCTAATAACATAGCAACAGAAGAATGTCACAGAAGAGCATGCACAGTTTGTTCATTAATATTGCCAACAGCAACTTCTAGCCTTTACCTGCCTGAGTTTTTAATTTCCATTTATTAGTATTAAACTTGTAATTATAATTTTTATGGCTTATTATGTGATTTCTGACTCAAACATTTTAGATTTAAAAAAGCATTAATTTAAGCAAAATATCTTCAAGATGCAATCAGTTTACATTTCTTACACTTGTTTTGGCAGCTCCCGGCAATCAATAGTTTTCAGAAATGCATCGAACTCGGGCAGTTTTTTGCTGTTCTCCCCAAATGTCTTCATCCCTCTCTCCTGAAGACACTGATACGTTCCAGGCTACAATAGCACAGGTTTCAACAACCTCTTCACCCTAAACAGTTGTTCTTCATACGCCAGCCCAGCCAGTGATTGGGTCACGAGGGGCATTACAGACAGAGTCCATTCTGCCCTCAGCCAACACACATTCTGGCTGCAGTCAAGGAGGGTGAACAAGAGTGGGAACCCTGGCCCATTCTTCTCCTCTCTCGCCTGTTGGCGCCAAGGCCAATTATAGCACCCCATTCCCACCCCCAGTGAGATCCATTAAATTATGTCAGGCAGGATATCAAAGCTGTGACCAGCTGTATGAGTTAGCTCATTTGGCAGTGCATTTACCAATGGAGGCACGTAGGCAAGCCTAGTGCAGATTTTTATTAAAGCAATAAATGAATTAATAATTAAAATGGAAAGTCAAGCACATCTTTTTTGAAGAAAATAAGCTATACAGTATACGCTAAGCACTAAATTAGCCTAGGAAATTATTTCCCCTATTTAGGGAGACCTTAATTCATTTATTTTAAACAGTTAATATCTCCTTAAAATTGTGGACAAAAGAACTTTATCCCGATGTTCTTAGTGTTTCTGCATTGCAAAGTGACTTATTTAGAGCTATTGGACTAGGGGTTTAGTCCATGATCTTTACTTTATCTTCTCTTAGTCAGTAATCAGTTTGCCTTGTGCTTGATTGCAAAAATATTAATGGCCTTGCAGTATAAACATGAGCTCCTCACACAATATATTAGCAGGAAAAGGGCTAGTTTTTGCTGCTGACTTTTCATCCCTAGATGTTCTGAATTCGACAGACATCTGGCAAGAGATTGTCAACAGTTTCAAGGAGACAGGTATAACCCTTTGAAGACCAGAACAGAACTGCAGCAAGAAAATGAAATTCGTAGCACACATTGATTTACTCTACGAACACAATAAATTAAAAAATATTCTGTACTCCTCTTTAACTCGAATCAGAAACAGCCTTTAGGCCTTTCCCATTACAAGTTTTGCAGGAATTATATTGACGAACACAAGATTATTTTAAAGCAGTGGTAATAAATAAAAACGAGAAACTGCTGGAATACTCAGGCGGGGTTTGTGGAGACAGAAGTGAAGTTAGCTTTTCAGATCAGTGACCTTTCAACAGAACCAGAAAGCATTAGAGATGTAACAGGTTTTAAGGAAGTTATAGAGGCAGGGAGAGCTTTCCTTTTGCTCTTTCCTCCCCTACCCCCTCTCCTGCTGAATCAATCTTAGCATTTCTGTCTTTATTTCATATTTCTAGCATTGGCAGTGTTTTGCCCTTTTTATTATTTTAAAGGAACTCATTCTATAGGATCTTGTTCCCGCCAGAGTTTGACCAGCTGAGAATGCGTGTTAGGAATTCAGGCCAAGATCCTTCATGATTTCCTGTCCATTCATTTTTTTTTTTGCTCGACTTTACCTTTCAGTTATTGATCGATGTATTGTTTAAAAAAAATCAACACTGGCTTGCCTATATTGCCCCGTAATGTCTCCAAGGCTCAATGAGTAGCTCTCCCACCTCCGAGTCAGAAGGTTGTGGGTTCAAGCGCACTCCAGAGACATGAGCACATAATCCAGGCCAACACTTTATCTCAGTGCAGTTTGAGGGAGTGCTGCACTGTTGGAGGCACCGCCTTTCAGATGAGACACTAAACTGAGGCCCCATATAACACCTCAGTCGATATAAAAGATCCATTGGCACTATTTTGAAGGAGTTTATGGGAGTTCTCCCCGATGACCTGGCTAATCAACACCTAATAGCACAGATTATCGGAGTATTATCACTCTGCTGTTTATGTGAGATTACTGTGCACACACTGGCTACTGTACTTCCCACAGTAACTGTACTTCAAAAGCACTTCATTGGCTGCAAAGCAATTTGAGACATTGTGAAGTTGTGAAAAATGCTATATAAATCTTTCATTAGCAAATGCATTGCTAAATGTGGAAATAAACCCCAAAACCAGTTAGGGCACCGCTTTGAACTCCTGTGTGTCAACTGATCTGAGTGGGGTGACAATAGGGGTGTTGTAACTGGCAGGAGGAGAATTAACTGCTCCCACTCTGTTTGCTCTCATTGACTCCAGTTTAGTGAATAGGAAACCAAAAGGGGGTGGAGGTCTTGTGGTGAAGCGGGTAGCATCCCTGTCTCTCAGCCAGTAACTCCCAGTTCAAGTCATCCCAGGGCTTGATGGCCAAGCGAGGGTTAAGCATTAACCTGTATAATCCTTCCAACCCACAACAATGGCAGGCAGTAAGAGTGGTAGGGATTCCTGGTCGGCCATGTGATGGAAAGAAATTAGCACCTCCACCATAGCTCCAAACGACAACATATATGGAAAAGTGCATGTTGCCATAGCAACTTGGACTACCTGAGTGAACTGGAACATACCACCAAGTCAGGAGGGACAGGTGACCAAGCCCCCCATATACTCTCCTAGTAAGCAACACCCTCTGCTAACAGTGAGCACTTATAGAATTATCCCTTATGGTTATGAAAATGATAAAATAAATAGACCTTTTTGAAAGAGCGTGAACAGTTCTTATTCAATATAAATATATCTGCACTATCCACAACGTATCAACAATGTTTGTCACCCGAGAAACATATTTTCACTAAACCCAAACTGAGTTAACTCAAAATGTGAAGCCCCTAGCTGTACATAGGCTTACAAACTGAAGATACTTGGCTAGAACCTCTTGAAAAAAAGCTTCATTCTGATCTTTTTGGACAACTAACAGTCTAGATCCACTTTCATAACAATGAACCTCTGTCATATAAAAAAATGTATAACACTGATCACTGTCATCCTATTTTCTTCTAAATGTACTTACGTCTCATGAGTTCCAAAGAAGAAAATAGGGTATTTATTTGCTGGTGGTTTCACAGCTCCCTCTGGGAGTTCATCGATCTGTGGAACAAGAGGACTTAGCGTGATTATCACCATCAACAAAAACTTACATTACATGACTTCAGATCTGCAATATTGTACATGCTCATGAATATCAAACAGAAGTGAAAAGGAATACTTTACTCCCTACTCCTGCTTGGTAAGAATGAGGCCAGGGAGTTTAGGATAGTGGGGGAGGGGGTGAGGGGCTTGGTTGGGGGAGGGGCTAAGAGTCTCATCAGGTTCCCACCATTTTAGCTATTCTGAAATTAGCCACACTAAGACCACTTGTCACAGAGCAGCGAGAGCCGAATTCAAACAGCAAAGTTGTCCCTTGAAGTCTTCGAAATGGGCATCCCATTTTAACCCTGAGCTGCACTTTATCAAACCTGCCATGATACCTAGCTGTAGTCAAGATCCTGGTCACAGGAGGGCCAGGTAAGTTTATTTTTTAAACTTCTAAACTCTGCCTGGAGGAGCAGCTGTGCTCCTGCTTCCTCACGAGGATAACAGCTGCCTCCCTTGTCCCAGGCTTCAGCTCCTCATTAAAGACTTTCCCAGTCGCTCCCGGCCCCATTCCTTACTTACCTTCCCATGAACTACTGTCCTGGGTCTCCATCCTGTTTCCACCACCCTCCTCCCACCCACCAGCTACCAAGCTAAATTCTGTTTCTCAAACTCTGGTGATGACGCCCAATCCCATCGGCTTCAGGTAGGAGTCAGAGTCGGGAAAAGTTTAAAAAAGCTCCCGGGATTCAGGCTCTTCTCTGCCCAGCTTGACCCTTTCATTCATGCCAATTCATGCCCAGAGTTAAAATTGGGGCTTTAAGGATTTCCCAACTGTGACCTTTATATTGTTGCTGAGATCTGTGACATACAATTGTTGTGTCTGATTTTTGTCTGCATTACCTTAATCTTTCTTCAGGAAACCTCTGTAATTATATTTTCTTTAGATCGGGTGGAATTTTAACCCCTCCCCACAACAGACAGGGTTAAAATTTCAAAGGTCCAGAACCTGACTGACTTAGAGTTTTAATTGAGGCGAGTGACTAATCTACCCTCAAAGGACAAGCCTGTCATTTAAGCATGCTAATAAGACTGTGTGCTTCAAATGTTATCACTTTCAGTTTTAAGCACAATGGTCTGGGTTCACCAGGGATGGGGAAAGCCAGCAGCCGAAGGGAGGCACAAACAGCTGGATTCAGGGGTAAGCACATTTCCAGCATTGTTTGTGGGCCAGAAGGGGCAAGAATGCTTCTGCAGGGCTCCTCAAGCCAACCTGTTTTCCTTCCTGTGATCGACGAAGCAAGGCGCAACACCCCTCCCCCCACCCTCAGCCACCCCTGTGATCCACCACCTCGCTTATGCTTCTCTTCGCTCCTGAGCTGCAGCCAACCAGCACAGGCCGTTCCCTCCGTCAACCAGCCAACCTCGCCTGGAAACAGAGGTTTCGTTACTTTTTTCAAATGAAGCAAGGAATTGTGGGGAAGGGGATAAAAATGGTCTTATTAGCCTCCCTTCTGCCCCCGGCTTTCCTGAGCACTGGAAATTTCACAGCAGAACCTGCACGTGATCCACGTCTCTGGGATTTCGGACCCACACGCCCACAGTGCCTCCCCACCCCCGCATCTCCTCCCTTCCTCTCATATATCCCTCACCAACGTCACTTCATTCCCGCCTCCCCATAGATATTGGCGCCAGGCTTTCAAAAAATACCTCACCGATGAGAAGTGGAATAGGACAGAATCACAAACATGAACTGGAAAAGATCACTAAGGTCCAGCCAGCAGGCCCCAGTATTTATAAAATATCGTATTCCACACTCCTCTAACACCCCCTCTATACATTTTTCTCTAAATAATTATCCAACTCCATCATGAAACTGCTGATACAATTGCTTCCATGATAGACTATTGCATACATTCAACATTCCATAGAACCATAGAACACTACAGCACAGAAAAACAGGCCATTCGGCCCTTCTAGCCTGTGCCGAAATATTATTCCGCTAGTCCCATTGACCTGTACCCAGTCCATAACCCTCCAGACCTCTCCCATCCATGTATCTATCCAATTTATTCTTAAAACTTAAGAGTGAGTCCGCATTTACCACGTCAGATGGCAGCTCGTTCCACACTCTCACCACTCTCTGAGTGAAGAAGTTCCCCCTAATGTTCCCCCTAAACCTTTTCCCTTTCACCCTAAAGCCATGTCCTCTCGTGTTTATCTCTCCTAATCTAAGTGGAAAGAGCCTACTCGCATTTACTCTGTCTATACCCCTCATAATTTTGTAAACTTCTATCAAATCTCCCCTCATTCTTCTACGTTCCAAGGAATAAAGTCCTAACCTGATAGAAATTCCTCTGCATAAATTAATCAAATTGAAAATTGTCCTTTCGTCCATGGCCCTGAGAATGAACAAGCTTTACAGCCTTCCTCGCAGTATCTTATGAGGCACATCAGTGCGGGACACGCACTCACAACTTTACTCATGGATGCAAGACATGGAGTTCATTATTGAATGCTCCTCACTCAAGAAGCACTGTGTGCTCTGTTGCAGAGGTGCGGGCAGGACTCTTTTTCTCGATGAGTGGATGTGAACTTGTCAGACCGACGAAAACAATGTCAAAAGTTCTATTTTTCAAAAAGGAATTTCACAGTAAAGCTCGAATAGATCCGTGTGGGTCAATTATCTGGGCGGGATTCCCACAGGATCAGATGGAATGCCGGTTTTCCGCTCGATTTGATATCGCTCTCTATTGATATCTTCTTCTCTTCTCCAGGTAGCATCCTCGATGATTCGAGGATCACTGAGCCATGGTTTATGCTGTGGTTTCACAACAGAGCAGGGTGAGATGGTAGGCCCCAAGTCTACCACAGCCAGAATGGGGGTGAAACAGTGCAATGCTGGTGTTATTTTGAACCAATGGCTAGCTGTTTAGCCAACTGAGCTAACCGGCCTCTACCTGCTGATACCAAGGGACAGTATAATTGCGAAGGATGTAAAATCAGTTGCATCTGATCTCATTAGTTTTCCATCCCGTGGGTTACAATAAAAATCCCCCACTATTACTTCTATTAGTCATTTAATAATTCAAATAAAGCAAATTAAAATATAAAACAGCCTTGTTTGACAAAAATCTAAAACAGGAAGTCCAAAGGGCAGTTAAATATTAATGTTATCAATAACCTTGTTACTTTTCACTGCAATGTCCCATTGAACAGTTGGAAGTGTTGCCTGAATTGCAGAACTGGTCAGTTCTGGAAGAACAGTCAAGTGGTCCTTCTTTCAATGGAATTTTGGGGGAATGTTTGAACGTGCTAGACATGCCCCTCCGACTTCCATACTCCCCCTCCCCTCCCCATAACTCCTTCCCCCATACTCCCACTACCCTACACTCCCCCACCCTCCATTTCTTTCCTTCCATGCTTCACTTCCCCCACACTTCCCCTCCCCCTTTTCAACCCTCCCCATACTCTCCCCCTCAATAATACCCCTCTCTACAACTCTCTTGCCCCCCCCCCAGACTTCACTTCCCCCATACTCCCTCTCCCCTACACTTCAATTCCCCGATACTCTTCATCCCCAAAACACCCCTCCCCATATGCCCCCTCCCTACAATTCTCCTGCACACCACACTTTCCCTCCCCCATTCACAACCTCCCCCCAATACTGCTCCTCCTGCCGCCACACTTGCCTCCCCATTCACCCTCTCTTCTCTATATTCATCTCCCCCTTTCCCCCCAACACCGACTATTTGGAACACTTTGCTCAGCACTTTCACTGTTCTGAATATTAGCACAATGCTGAACGTCCATCCTCAGCACTTTCTGAATATTAGCACAATGCTGAATGTCCATCCGCTTCTGCCTTGCAAAACTACTCAGTTTAACCGATGGAACCACATGAATGCAATCAGCAAGTTCTCCAGCAATTAATGGGCAATTAAAGTTGCGTAACATTATCTTAAGGAAATGGCAAGAATCATAGTATGAAATAAAATGTGTTGAGGTTTTATTATTATATTGAAAATTTATTATTTTATTAGGTGAAATGAGTATCAAACCAGTGGAGCTCAGCTCATAAATTTATTATGTATAACTGACTCAGTCGAATCATTGAATAAATTTCATACGCAAAGGAGTCTTACAAACAATCTCATTACCGTTCTTTTACAGGCATAAAATCTAAAAGTAGCAATTATGAAAGGGTAGTCAGTTACAACAGATGGCCAATTAAAACTAAATGTAGGTAATTCCATTGGAGGTCATTCTCACAACTTAAGTCATCAAATCCATTGCATCAAAGTTAATCTAACAGCCTATTTGATAACACTCTAATGTTTTGATTACAATATCAAACAATATTGCGATATGGGTGTTACAATGCTTTAAATGTGAATCTTTTACTGCAGTTAATTCACGCTGGCTTTTGTGAACATCGAGATGCTCTATTTTAAGGGTTGAACTGATCAAGATTCAGGACGACCCTGGGTTCTACAGCTTTGGAGGCTCAAAAACATTGGTGGACGATACTGTTTTCCAGTGGTAGGAGCTTCAATTGGAGAAAAATGATCGCTTAAATGATATAGCTATGATTTTCCTCATTATCAGAATACAGCTTCAAACATCATCTATGTTTATCAACTCACTGACACTATGTTCCTATTTCATCCCATTCATAACTACTTTGGTCAGGTGCCTTGCTTAACCTCCTTTGATTGTAAAGTCTATTTTCCAGCTTTGTTTCACCAGAAGACAACAAAGCCAAAAAGGAACCTTAAGAAAATATGAGGTCAATCTTTGTCTTCACTTCTTGGGAGGGTATCTAGCAGGGCAGAACAGGCGCCCTTTATAGACTTTCATTCCATTCATATCTCCAACTCGGAGTAGGAGGGGTCTCCACGGAGCCCGGCCAGAAGTTGGATCTAGAAGGTTTTGGGGGAAGAAAGGGTGGGGCAATTGCAGAAGGCAGGCCCGGGAGGAATTGGCAGCGAGTGGGAAGATTTTTGTGGGGCAGGGAGGACCTTTCATGCTCATTCTCATCCTCGACATTAAAATTATGGAATCTTACTGTTGGGAAAATGGGGCACCGGGCATTTGAAATTCATTCATGAGGTGTGGGCGTCGCTGTTCAGAGGGCATTTTTAAGAGTCAACCACATTGCTGCAGGTCTGGAGTCACGTGTAGGCAGACCAGGTAAGGACGGCAGATTTCTTTCCCTAAAGGACATTAGTGAACTAGATGGGTTTTCACGACAATCGGCAATGGTTTTGTGGTCATCATCAAAACTTTTAATTCCAGACTTTTTACTGAATTCAAATTTCACCATCTGCCATGGTGGGATTTGAACCTGGGTCCTCAGCGCATTACCCTGGGTCTCTAGAACACTAGTCCAGTGACACTCCACTGAGCCACCACCTCTAATCCAGTTGTAAGAATTGTCAGCAATTTTCATCACCAACTTGTGCAGCATGGGCTGCACACATCCTTCCCAGTGACACCAGGCCTTCAGCAACCTGTTCTACTCATTTATACCTCCTCTAGGCTCATCTTTTGCTTCTTTATTCATCCCCTTACTATCCCCTCTTGCTTTGCACTGTCATCCCTTTTATCATTTAATCTCCCTGTCATGACCCATGTCACAGACATTCCCTTTTGTTTGTTCCTCACTTCTCCCTTTTCCCTGCCTCTGTATTCGCTTGAAACCTGTCACATCCCTAACTTTTCCCAGCCCTGATGGAAGGTCCTTGACCTGAAAGGCTTAACTTTGCTTCTCTTGCCACAGTTGCCACCTGACCTGCTGAGCATTTCCAGCATTTTCCATTTTTATTTTCGGTTTAGTATTATGATTTTGTATTTGTTGTTATAACCACTAATAGTTTTTCCGTGTCTATTTGTGGAACAGTAATTCTCCTCCATGCCCTGTTGCTGACAGCTCAGTCAGTAGGCCCTCCCATTTTGTCCCTTCCCTTTTTCCAGCTTGTTTCTAGCTTGGCATGACCAGCTGCTGGATTTCTCAGATTTCTCCACCGCCGACAACTCTTGGATGAGGAGAGTCTTTCATCGGTGCTCACTCAGCCCTCGGTCGCTCAATGTAAAATGAGAGCCAAACTGGAAGAGAATTCAGGCCTCACTCTCCTGATAATGGACAGATGTGTTGGCTCCTCTACATCCAACCACAATAATGGGCGAAAGGCTGAAAGTTGCTCTTCCACATTTTTCGGTCAGGTGCTGTGATGTTCGAGCTCCTGTCTCCTGACGCTATCGGTTTTCCTCTTTGAAAGAAATTCTGTCTCTGCAACTAGCTTTTTTCCCCCATTTGAGTTTGCACTTTCTGCTTCCATTGTGCCAATAAGTGGTCATACGCAGCCTCCCATCAAGGCTCACCTTGTAGTTTGTCAGAGGCTGGGCACTTTATGTAAAAATAAACTAAGGGCGGAGTTGTCTCACAATTGCAACAAGTGCAGTAGCGAACGTGAAAAAAGATGTGTTTCCTGCCGGGCACAATGGGGGTGGGGGTTTTTGCGCCATATTGTCCTATTCCTGGCGTGTCCTGCCTCATTAATAGTGCATTCCTGGGAAACACGCCGGGTCACTGGCGGGGTGGCCCCTGATTCACCTGCCCCACCATCCCCTTAGGCCTACAGTAATCCAGCTGCGATATTTAAAGGGCGTCGCTGCACAGAGCCAGCTCTCTCTAAGGGATCGGAAGCTGCTGCAAAGTCATGGCTGCCAAAGGGAGGAAACATGCTGCCCCCAAATTTAGCGACGCCTCCCTCAGGCGCCTACTGGGCGCAGTGGAGGCCACCGTGAAGTCCTCTACCCCAGCCCTGGGCAAAGACCAGCAAGCAAGGTCACCAATCCGGCCTGGGAGGCGGTGGCAGTGATGGTCAGCATCAATGCCCTGCAAAAGAGGACAGCCACCCAGTGCCAAAGAGGATGAATGATCTCCGTTCCACCGAGGTAAGTCACTCTTCTCATCGCTCTCAACTCACACACTCAAACCCATCATCAGGGCCCTCACTCACTGCCAGTTCAAGAGACATCACCATTCACTCCTTCACACACATCTTCATCTGCCCTGCGGATCATGTCCTCATCCCATCCATGGCACCACTCACCACCCACGGCATGTGAAGCATCCTTCTCATCTGGCCTGGCAGGCATGCTGCTTACACTCTCTCCATCTGCATTCAAGCAGGACAAGTTGGCTCAAAGCAAAAGCACGAGGTCGCAGACTCGTGGAGAAATGCCTGACATCAAGTTTCTCACAGGCCTTGAAAATACAGTCATCCAGCTGGCTGGCAATGATCTGGACCGTTCCTGTGCTGTTGGTGAGGTTGGTGGTGCTCAACCAAGTGAGGATCCAGTAGTGCAACATCCATCAGACAACCATGCTGTGAGTGAGTACCCATGTTCTGCAGTCCCCTGCCCTACACTAATGATCTCTCCTTGCTTTCACAGTCATACCTGGGAAGCAGCTGAGGGCGTCCATGAGCCAGTTCCTCGATTCAAGCCCTGAAGACACCTCGGAAGAAGAATATAATGACACCTGAATTGAAGACCGGTCACAGCGCTCACCCACATCCTCCACCAGCGCAGACTCACACATCTCGGTGGGACCTAGTTCGAGAGTAGCCTCGGGGTCACAATATGGTGAGCACACCGCACTGTCTGATCCACAACAGACAGCGGGGAGTTCCCAGGTTTCTAGCGCTCGGATGACTGCTGGAGGCCAGAAATCTGCTGAGCACGAGTCAGATGCACCTGGTCATTACCTCAGCTGCTGAAGCTAAGACTAAAGCATTTGCTACAACCTTCAGCTAGAAACGTTGAGTGGATGATCCATCTCGGCCTCCTCCAGAGGTTCCCAGCATCACAGATGACAGTCTTCAGCCCATTTGATTCACTCCACGTGATATCAAGAAACGGCTGAAGTCACTGGATACTGCAAAGGCTATGGGCCCTGAGAATATTCCCGCAATAGTACTGAAGACTTGTGCTCCAGAACTTGCTGCACCCCAATCTAAGCTGTTCCAGTACAGCTACAATACTAACATCTAGCGGGAATGTGGAAAATTGCCCAGGTATGTCCTGTACACAAGGAGCAGGACAAATCCAGCCCTCCAATCCACTTGCCATCCTGACTTGGAAATATATCGCCGTTCCTTCACTGTCACTATGTCAATATCCTGGAACTCCCTTCCTAACAGCACTGTGGGTGTACCTACACCACATGGACTACAGCGGTTCAAGAAGGCAGCTCACCACCACCTTCTTAAGGGCAATTAGGGATGGGCAATAAACGCTGGCCTAGCCAGCAATGCCCACATCCCACAAATGAATTTTTAAAAAAGTTGCAAAGGCAAACTTGGGGACATCAGGAAGGAATGTCTGCTGCACTATCAACACGTGAGAGGTGCGGAATAGCTCAATCTCACTCCAGCTTCCCCTTCTACTCAAGGAATCAGCCAGGGGCCCTTGGGAACCCATAGGGAGGAGGATCAGCAGGTGCACACCTCGGGGCCATCTGCCCAGGTGACCCAGGTAGTGTCCGTCCCATCCGGCCCCTCTTCCTGTGACCCCAGTAGCTCCAGCTCCACAGGCTGAGGAGGGTGCCACTGCCACACAGCAGGACCCTGAAAGCAGGCCGGGGCCCTCCAGGTCTCGGCCCTCCAGAGGACACTCACCAAGGTCATCACTGACAGAGTATAGCAGTCAGCAGGCTGCCTCCACCCCCATTATGGATGTCAGGGGGCACCAAGAAGTTGCAGCAGGTTTAGGAAGGTTAAGAAGATGTAGTTGCACAGCCTGGGCATGGGTGTTAATCACTTATATGTAATGTTCCCATTGTAAATAAACTCCCAAGAATGTCTCCTTGCCTATGGCTCCTTGTTATGATGAGCAGTGTTCGTGTCACTCAGATGTGAAACCTTGGTTCCTGCCCAAGATAAAGGCAGGTGTGTCCCTGTACAGTGTGTAACCTTCAGACCAAAGTGATGGTCCGGCTTCACACTCACTGGACACATTACTGATGCCTGCACCTCGATGGTGCTCGTCATTGCAGCCAGATTATCATGGGCAGGCATCACAGAGTTCCATCATTCTCTCTGTGTGCTTTCAGCATCTTTGAGGTGGGGCTGGTCCCCATCTCTTCAGCATCTGTGACTGGTGACATTGTGCTCCTGAAAGGGTCAGGTGCTGAAGGCTGACAAAAGATCAGGTGCACTTAAAGTTTCACGGCTGCGTCTCCGTGATATGACCCTGATCACAAAGCGCAAGCGAGCTGCCCTCAGCCAGACAGGAGGCAGATGTTCATAGAGGCAATGTGAAGATCTATGGAGTTTCCTCACTTCATGATGTCATCATCCTCCACGACTCTTGTGGTTATGAGGGCCTGCCTGAGTGCACTTGCCTTATCTGGACAAGTGCGATGCCCTCATCCCCGGCATCCTCGCCTTCGAGGACCTCATCACCCTCATCCTTTGTGACATCCTCCTCAATGGAGGAGATGTGCAGCTCTTCCAACCCCTCCTCAGCCATGTCCTCCCCCCATTGCAGCGCCAGGTTGTGGAACGCACAGCAAGCGACGCTGATGTGCGACACCCTCGGTGGGCTGTATTACAGTGCTCCACCAGACCTGTCAAAGCAGGGGGAGCTCATTTTCAAAATGCCTATTGTTTGCTCCACCAAAGGCCGGGTTGGGGCATGAGCCTCGTTATAACGTCGCTCCGTTACAGTCTGAGGCCGCTACGTGGGCATCATCAGCCATGTCCTCTGCGGGTAGCCCTTGTCCCCGAGGAGCCATCCCTGCAGCTTCTGTGGACCCTGGAAGATGTCAGGGGTCTGAGACTTGCTGAGGATTTAGGAGTCGTGGACACTCCCTGGGAATCGTGCGCAGATCTGTAGGGTGGGTATGTGGTGATCGCACACCAGCTGAACATTCAGTGAGTGGGAGCCCTTGTGGTTGACGTAGTTGACTGCTTGTTGCCATGGTGATCTAAGTGCCATGTGAGTACAGTCGATGGATCCCTGCACCTGTGGAAAACCTGAGGTCTGCGCAAATCCCAGTGCTCTTGCTCCCTGCTTTCCTGATCCCAGGCGAAATGCACAATGTTCTGTGCCTGTGTGAAGATGGCGTCCGTGACCGCCTGGATACACTTGTGCGTGGAGGCTTGTGAATCCTGCACAGGTCACCTGTGAAATTAGGTTCCCGACATGCGGCAGCAGCAAAGGCAGCACACCACTGATGGGCGGAGCGGACGATCACAAACTGGTAAAAACAGGTTTTTGGCCCTCTCGCTATATTGATCCCCCCCTCCCGACATGACGCCCGACGCCAAAGGGGCTGGAAAATCCCAGCCTAAGTGTGAAAGATATTGAGAGATCTATCTAAAAACTGGATGCACCTTGCCTTATGTTCTGTTTATCACACAATACAATTATGGAACAACTTAGCAACCATATTCAAATACAATGTTTGTTCTTTGGTTTCTTGTGGAAAATCTCACTGTGCTGCTCTTTTAGTACCTTTAATTTGCAATTTAAAACAGACCATAATTTCCCCAAGGATACTTGGCAAACATCTGCTATCTAGAAGTCTGCACAGCATTGTTTAGAATCCTATTTATTCACCTATAGAATTTGTGAGGAAAAAGGATAAGAAATAATTCAGCTGAATGAAGATGTAAGGAAATGAAAGGGTGTGATATCCATCCTGTGAATCATGACAGGGGCCCTGTCGGTTGTGTTTAAACAAGGGTTTTAATTGTACCTACACCGGCAAGTAATCATTTTTAAAGCAGTGTGCCTTAAATTGTGTTCGATTGTGTAAAGTTCAGCACAGCTTCAACAATGTGAAAAAGCTGACAAGAAGTTTGGATTCTTGAACACTTTGGGCCCAGTCTTCCTCTGGGCCTGGGAAAACCCAACCTGCGCAATTTTGCAGCTCCACAAGCGGCACACCCGACCCGTGTGGGACTTCACATGTCATTTTTGGCTTTTCACACCAGGGTCGGGTTTGCATTGCAGTTTGTGAGCTGCACTGGGGGGGAGTGAGGAGTGCCGGGGCGGACTCTTTCGAAGGCCTACCTCGGTTTTCCAGCATAGTATCCCAGCTTCCAAACAGTGTTGAAAAGGGACCCTCAACCTCACCCCTCACCCCTCACCTCACAAAGGGACAAATTTTTGCCTGGGTACAGAGGTGCGTTTTGGTGCACGAATGGCCACACTTTGCATTTGTTTTGGAGGAAATCTGATTTTCCTCAGCATTCCCAACCCCACGCCAGTTTCCTTTGGCCTTTTTGCAGGTTGGGAGTGCCTACCCGGCCCCGCTTGGGTCAGGTTCCCCATGTTAAATGGGGGAAGGCAATCTTATTTCCTCCTGCATGTTATTTTTGTCTGGTGGTGTGGGGTTTTGGTAGCCCGTTAAAAGCATGCTAGGTTTAGGAGTTTGTGAAGGAAATGGAAAACCTGCTGAGGAGTCTGGAATACACTGAAAGATAAGTGTAAAGCCTATTCAACACCTTTAAATTTCACTATTAGGTGCTATATTGTCATGTAAGTGTGTTTTCAATGCAGTAATTCATCATAGGGATCTATCCTTTTAAGGCAAGTTGACTGTTACATTGATCAGCCTTATGTATTTGTTCAGATGCATTACAGTGCTTTTCCAATAGAGAAAACACCATAATGCAGTGAAAAATATTACAAAATGTCCTGTCAGTCTGTGTTGTCATCTTTTCTACTGTGATTTAAATGGCTCTGGCTGATAAAAAAATCTAATCTACATTGAAATTGAAATGAGACTTTTCTGTTCTTTCCATCTTAATACAGTGTTGTTTGGACAGCTGTGGCCATTATCAATGCCTGTCTGAGTTTCAAGTGCTAATGGGTTTCAGCACAGCAAGTGTTCTATTCATCTGAGAATGAATGGCACTTTCAAGAAAATGTAATAGCAGGTTGTCTCTTTGATGTGATTTCTGTTTTGTTGATACAGGCTAATAATATTACAAGTATTACAAGGTTTATCCATGTGGAAGAACACAATTTTTCAGAAGTTCAATGATATAGAGGCTTTTATTAGATGGTGAGAGGTTTATTTTTTTCCCTGAGGAATGTGAAATATTTTCCATGTATATTGCATGGAATCTGAGGCCTGTATATAGTGAATACTGGATGAGTGGTCATGGGAGATACATGGGAGGGCGTAGAGGTAACATGGGTGACATAACTGATCTGAGGAGGCATGGAGGATACATGGGGCATAAAAGTGGCATGGGCAATCTGAGGAGGCCTGGGCTGGCAGGTTGTGGGGGTGGGTGGGGGGTGGCGGTGAATGAGGTGAGGGGTGAGGTTTAGGGTGCGTTTAAACACTTTTGGGAGCTGGTATAATTTTTCTGCAAAACCAAGGTGGACCTTATAACCGGCCTGTCTCCGCACCCAGACCCCTCACTCACTCCAGCGCAGCTCACCGTGAACCCAGCCCGGTGTGAAAAGAGTCGGGTGTGCAGTTTGCCAGCTGCAAAACTGCTGAGGTTGTGTTTTTCTGAGCCCAAAGGAAGATTTGGCTCTAAGTATGGCCATTCACGCACTGAAACGCGCCTTCTCACCCAGGCTAAGGTTTAGCCTTTTATGTGCAGGAAAAAATAAATAAAAGACAGGGGGGTGGATCTGGGCTTTGGGGATGGGCATTCGCGAGTCGGCAGCCCATAATACAACTCTCTTGATATTGGAACATCAGTTTTACTTACACTATAAACTACAACTTGCATTTAACAAAGTAAAAATTTCCCAGGGTACTTAAGAGGAGCATAATCAGATAAAATCTGACACCAAGCTCCATAAATAGATAATAGGGCAGGTAACTAAATGTTTGGTTAAAGAAGTAGGTTTTGAGGAGCATCTTAAACTTAGGAACATAAGAATTAGGAGCATACTTAGGCCATTTGACACTTAGAGCCTGCTCAGCCATTCAGTAAAATCATGTCTGATCGTCTATCTCAGATACACCTTCCCGCACTTATCCCCATAGACCTGGACTCCCAAAGAATTCAAAAATTTATCAATTTGAATATACTCAATGACTGAACATCCACAGCTCTCAGGGATAGAGAATTCTAATGGTTCACAACTCTCTGAACGAAGAATTTTTCATTAACTCAGTCCTAAATGACCTAGGCCTTATTTTGAGACTGTGACCCCCCCCAGGAAAACATTGTCTCAGCGTATACCTTGTCAAACCCTCTCAAAATGTTGTGTTTCAATGAGATCATCTCTCATTCTTCTAAATTCTAGGGAATTAGACGTAGTCTACTCAATGTCTCCTCATAGGAGAATCCCCTCATCCCGGGAATCAGTTTGGTGGACATTCACTGTGTTCCCTCTAAGGCAAATATATCCTTCCTTTACTGTGGAGAGCAAAACTGTATCAGTACTCGAGGTTCGGTCTCGTCAAAGCCCTATACAATTGAAGTAAGCCCTCTTTACTCTTAAACTGAAATCCCTTTTTAATAAAGATCGACATACCACTTGTTTCCCAATTTGCTTGCTGTCTCTGCATGTTAACTTTGAGGTTCATATACAAAGATACCAACATTTCCCTGTCACTCACCATTTTAAAAAATATTCGGCTTTTCTATTTTTCCTCCTGAACTGGGTAACTTCACATTTCTCCACATTATATCCCATCGGCCATGTTCTTGCCCACTCACTTAACCTATCAAAATCATTTTGCAACCTCTTTGCATCCTCCTCACAACTGGCTTTCTCACCTAACTTTGAGTCAGCAAACTTGGATACATTACACTCATCTCCTCATCTATGTCATTGATATAGATTGTAAATTGTTGAGGCCCAAGCACCAAGCATTAGTTAAAGCCTGCCATCCCAGAAATAATCCATTCATTCCTACTCTCTATTTTCTGTCTGTAAATCAATCTTCAATTCATGTTAAAATATATTACCCCCAATCCTATGAGCACTAACTTTGTGTAATAACCTCGTGTGGCACCTTATCAAATACTTTTTGAAAATCCAAATACACCATATCCACTGATTCCGCTTTATCCACCCTACTAGTTACAACCTCAAGAAGCTCTAACAGATTTATCAAACACATTTCCCTTTCATAAATTCATGTTAATTCTGTCCAATCATATTATGATTTTCCAAGTGCTCCATTATCACATCCCTAATAGATTCTGGCATTTTCCCTATGACTGATGTCAGGCTAACTGATGACAAGGGACTGAGGGGTTTGAGGAGATAATTCCAATGCTTAGGGCCTAGAAAGCTGAAAGCACAGCCACTAATGGTGGAGCAGTGAAGATCAGGGCTCCACAAGAAGGTGGTATTGGAGGAGTGCAGAGATCCCAGGGGATTACAGGGCAGGAGGAGGATAGCAAGATAGGATAGGGTGCGACTATGGAGGCATTTGAAAATAAGGATGAGGTGGTGGTGGGGTTAAGGAAGCAAACATTTTCCAACTTGTTTCTCATTATTCTTCAAAGTCCCCCATATCTTCCCCTGGGATCAACAGACTGTGGGCCTCTGCACAAAATCCTTCATTGATACCATATAGCTAACAAGCAAAAGTAAGGCAATCTAGTCTCAAGATTCTGATGCTCTCTCAATAATTCGCAATCATTGAGCATGTTCAAAACAGAAATCGGTAGATTTCTGGAGATTAATGACACCAAGGGAAATAGCTGATTATCCATGATCTAATTAAATGGCGGAGCAGGCTCGATGGGCTGAATGGCCTATTCCTGTTCCTTTATTGCAATGTTCCTATGTCCTCTCCAGTTGCTAGTGTCATACTTTAAAGTTTAGCCGATGGTGCAAACCGGAATTCTAAAAATAAGGACATCCAGAAATACACTGTGAATGCCTAACAGCACTTGCTGTTTCTGGGGTGTAACAGTGACAAATATATTTATGGTATTAAATGAGCATTTATATCAAGACTAAAATGTCCATCATAACTTGAGACTCAGTCTTCTTCTGCTCACTAAATTTAGGGTAGGGTAGATACAAGTATAAAAGTGGGTAAACTGCACTACATAAAACCTATTCAGAAAACTAGTGAACAGAAAAAAAAAATCTTTCAGTAGTCTAAACTGTGCATAGCACTCTCTTAGCATTATGAATGAATTTATGAATGTGTGTGTGGATCCAGGGCTGTAAATTCCATCATGTGTTTACAACTCACGCATGCTCAGGGTATTTCTTCTCATGCCCAATAACACATGCAAAGCCCATGGCTCTATGAACTGCAATGTGACTATTATGCATAAACTGATCTAAGAAAGAAAGACTTTCATTTTGCGCCTTTCACGACCTCAAGAAGCCTCAATTAAGTACATTTGAAGTCTTGACACCATATGTAATGTGGGAAATGTGGCAACAATTTGCATACCACAAGCTCCCACAGACAATAAAGAGATTAATAACCAAATCGCCAATTTTAGGCATTGGTTGGGGGAGAAACATTGGCCAGGATGCTGGGGAGAATCCCCCGGTCCTTATTCAAATAATGCTGTGGAGTCTTATATGTCCACCTGAGAGGGCAGAGTCTATTATAGTGTATCATCTCACAATAAACCCCAAAGATTATTGTAAATTACAAACCAAATGCCACAAAATTCAATTAAAATGTCCATAAAGCTTGAGGGTGCCTCTTTATGTTAATCTGGGTGGTAAGAATATACCCTAATTATACTACAGTGTTTTACACATTCCAATACTGAGGAAGCACACAGAGAACAGTAACCAAAAACAATTACACCAAAACTTTACAACCGACTGACAAATAATTCTCAGGCATACTGTGTATCTCATGCTACAAAGTGTGAATCAGATTTATAAAGAAGTAAAATTAACCAGAAATAAGTGTCTAATAACAGCACACACATTCACTTGAAGTATTCACTTCACTAATTTGCAAAACAGCAAAACATCACAGAGCTTACACAGATTTCAGTAAAAAAAACATTCTAACATTCTGACTAATATTTGATGTTGGAAACTCACTGCTCCCAAATCCTCCAGTTGATGACTGGTGGTGAAATGTTCAGCCCACCACATCCCTGTACTCTAGGATTACCTTTTGAGATCTTCTTCAGCTCCCAAAGCCTTTTGAAGTCTTACATTCAATGATCTCCCTTGCTTTTTGCTTGCTATCCACAAATTCTGTGAAATGCCTCAAGAGGTTTGGTTATGCAAAAGGCACTATTGGGGTAACAATGTGACATTCAACAACGTGCAGCCAAAGTAAACCCCGTATGCAAACACGAGTTGATGATATATACAGTGTGGGGCAATTCAGGATTCCTCTATTACTTGCTGCATTCATCATTCCAGATTCGATTTCAGCACGTTTGTAAATTGGTGGCAAAGTTTTGTACGCTCTTCGTTCCCACTAGTGATCAGATATTTGGGGTGGGGGTGGACAATAAAATATTCCAGTCATGACTCAATGAAAGCAAGTCACTCAGTGTATGTGAGGTACAATTAGTGTACATTTTAACCACAAATGTGAGTCATGACATGAGTCCGACATACCCATTACCAAATCTCAGACATCTGGACAGATTCTAAAAATAGGCAAGATGCTTCCCTTGAGGAATGGAGGAGAAATTCCAAAGAATAACCAAGTCATGTCTTATTGAGCAGTGAAAGAATGATCTTGGATTTTGTTGACAATTGTACCTTCAGCTTAATGTTGATGTGGAACATAGGAATTGCCAGACTATAAAAGGTCAAGGTCCATCTAGTTTGTCTTCTATCACCATGGTAGTCACATGATACAATGATAATAAAGTTGTTGACTCATCATAGCAATGTGCGTGAAAATATTTATAAACTAAGCCTCCTTGCCAAAAGAAGTCTGTATTAAATTTTAACTGTTGGAACTATGTGGCGAATTTCCTATTTCGTCACTTTTTGAGCTAATGTGTAAAAGAGAAACTGTGTATTATGGGGAATCTGCAGTTGGCAATATTGGATTTGGATTATATGCAACGTATGGCACTGGGCCACAAGAATTACACATCCTACTGTTCTAAGTTAGGATGTTATGTTAAGGAAATATGACAGGCACATTTTCCCATCTGTTCCTGATTACTAACACACTATTTGCTTCAGTATGAACAGGATTTCCAATAGGGATTTAGACAATTTAGACAGAAGTTCATTTAACGACTGCAGTTGGATCATGGCTTCAATGTCAGCTGGGCTTGCTTGGCACCAACACTGCAGTTAAAGTCTAAATGCCACCTGATTCTAGGATTGGGACTGATCTTGATACCAGAGGAAAGATTTCTTGGATGAAGCTTTGGACCTTCATACCCAATTTACACTCAAGGTGTTTTTGATGATAAGCTGCTTCCCACGGATGCTGAGCCTGTCGTGTGACTGCACTTGAAGTGTTGGAGCTAGCTCTGCACCAGTCAGTAATACAGCTGATACACAGAGATCAGCAGCAATGCAGTTATATAGTCAATCAATGCCGTTTGATAGTTGGTCACAGAGGGGCCAGCAGCCAGAGCCAATCTGTATGAAACGCTGCAACAAGATAATGTGACAGCACAAGAGCAGATCCAGTCACAGGAGGCAGGAAAATGTTGGCCTCCTCAAATTGGGGATGAGATATTTAACGTTGACCTGAAGAGGCAGATTGACAGTGGCTCAATTTATCAAAGCCCACCCACAATACATCAGCAGTGCATTGCCCCAGGGTCAGCTACATAGGAGGAGAAGTGGAGAAATGGTCATTGACATATTCCATCTGTTAGAATAGACCCTGAAGACACAGTCTTTCCAGTAGATAGAGGATATCTCTGGCTTCAGCCAATTTATAGCTCGCCATACTATCAGGGATGTATCAGCTGCCCTGTCTAAATCCACAGGTACTTTGGTTCAATTCCCAGCACAGCAGCAGCGTCGAAGGCAGAATTAGTGTTTCTTAAAATCAATGGTGGGTTTTCTAAACACTAAGGGGACATGTAAAAGGCAGCAGAAGGCCTCCCCTTCACCCTCCCAATAGGGATATGGCTTGGGAGGGTGTTGCATGCGGCAGTCCTGAGCAATGAAAGGTTACGGTGGTTAACGGACTCCTAGGCTGCTTGTCTTTTCTGTAGCCTCGAGGAATCCGAGGTCCACGTCTAGATATGTTGTGTGAGGTCTTAGCCCCAGTGAGGGGGCTGCTCCTCAAGTTTTGTTTGCATTTCAGCCCCATGCCCCTGATCTTTGGCCACCCGGTGCGATGGGGGGTGGGTGGTGGTCAGGCTGATTGCAAGACTTGCTCGTGGGTCCAGGTGTCCCTGGTGAGGGAGCACTTGATACCCCCCCCGCCAAGTAGGCTTGAGGCCTTCTACGACCGGTGGGTGATGCAGGGGCTGGGGCACATCATCAGCTCTAGGAACATCAAAGGAAATTTATCAAATTAGAACAAAATAAAGTTTTGTCTTATTGTTACTGTGCCCCTTCAAGTGGCTGTTAATTTTATTTGTTAATTAGTTTATTTGGTTATAAAAAGTCATTTTTCCCCTTTAAGGGGCTGTTAATTAGTTAATTTGATTATTAGTTCATTTGCTTATTTTGCTTGGTATACTTGGGGTGTAAAAAGGGAGTTGCCCCTTTAAGGGGCTGCTAATTAATTAATTTGTTAATTGGTTTATTTTTTTATTGGTATACTCAGAGGAGTATAAAGAGACACTCCCCTTTAAGGGGTTGTTAAGGGGTACCTGAACATTCCTACAATCATTTGGGGCTCACCGTGTACTTTTAAAAGCTTTTACCAGAATGCAGTGAAAACCTGGCAAGGCCACCTTAACAGAAAAGAATGAAACTATTCTTCACATAGTGGAAATCTCCCAAAAAGCGGTGGAGGCCAGAAGTTTCAGAACTGAGATTGATGGGTTTTTTTTGTTGGGCAAAAGTATTAACAGTTACGGACCCAAGGCAGGTAGATCAGCTGTAATCTCAGGGCAGGGTGGGACAGGCTCGAAGGGCTGAATGCCAACTCTTGTTGCTCTGTTCCTACAGGTTCATAGATAGTTAACGGCGCAGACCGAGGCCACTTGGTCCATTGTGTCTGTGCCGGCCAAAAAAACGAGCCACCCGGCCTAATCCCACTTTCCAGCATTTGGTCCGTAGCCCTGCAGGTTACAGCACTTCAGGTGCACATCCAGACTCCTTTTAAATGAGTTGAGGGTTTCTGCCTCTACCAGCCTTTCAAGCAGTGAGTTCCAGACCTTTACAGCTTCTCTGGGTCGAAACATTTTTCCTCATCTCCCCTCTAATCTTTCTCCTGTGACTTTAAATCGATGTCCCTAATCACTGACCTTTTCACTAAGGGGAGTAGGTCCTTCCCACCCACTCTATCCCAGGCCCCTCACAATTTTGTACAAATCTCCCCTCAGCCTCTTCTGTTCTGTATTATAACAAAATGAGATTTTTCTCGAGGATCATTTGTTTTCAGAATGCGGTTATCGTTGGCTAGGCCGCATTCCTAATTCTAAGAATTTCTCCGTAACCGTTGATATTTGCGTTTTTATTTCTAGAAATAAAGAACGTTTTCTGCACTGTTTTGCCTTTTGAGTGGCTGGCACTGAATTTCACAACACACAGTCCCAGGGAGGCTCTTTATATTTTCATAGAGGCACCCACACAGAATAACTGGCTTTAAACTCTGATAGCACACAGAGGCCAGGAAGAGTCTAGCTTCCCCACACAAACTCCGCTAACTTGTCAGCTTTGACAATGCCAAAGAGGTCGTGACAAAGAGCCCGCCTTAAAGAAACAATTTTAAAACAGGCCGGGGGCCTGCATCAGGGACAGGCAGTTCCCACCTTGACCAGTAGGGCTGCCAGTCACTGAGCACCAGGGAACCTTCCCATTGACCGTCCTGTGGCGGGAGTCCGCCCGCCATCGCAGATTCGACAACAAGCCCACTCCTGGCCTTTCGTTTGCTAGACTACTGGAAATTGGGGTGGGGTAGCCTAGAACACGCCATGCAGGGTCAGAACCTGGAACTAGCCCCCGTGTCAGCCTCTTGATCCCTGCTTGAAAATTCAGTTCAAGGTGAAAGCAGACAACAGGGCATGGGAAGCTTAAGAGGAAAATGGAAGGTTTGAGAGGAGAGGCAGAATTATATTCACTGAGCAGGAATGATCATTCCACATCCTTTCTCCTTCATTAAAGTTTCATCGCGTACAAATGCATTATGCAACAGTATCAGTGGGAAGCTCGATTAATTAACTTAGAAACAAAGCTTGTAGCGTAGAAGAGTGACAGAATTACATAAAATCCACAGCACAGAAACAGGACATTCAGCCCACATTGTCTATCCCGGTTTTTCTCCTTCACATAAGCTTCCTCCTACTGCAATCATCGTTACAGCCAGACAGTGGATATTTTCGGAGAGAAGTCTTGGAGAAGGCGATGCTGGTGGATTGTAGGAGCAGAGTCTGGCAGTATTAGGGTTTTCTGTTTTTTGGCAGTATTGAAGGGGATCATGGTCTCACCAATGGGGAGGGACCCAGGGGATTGCGACCCAAACTGCCCTTTTTCCTTTCAGACCATTGGTCACTAATCATCCCCCACTGCATACCTGCCCATCAGCCTTCTCCCCCAATCCATCCACAACCATTCCCACCATCACTCCCATCCTTCCGGGTGGTTGAATTTGCATTACTTCCTTAAAGCACTTAATGGTAAAGTCTCTTAAAATGGATGAAAGATCAGAGACTGGGGTGTACTATTCCTTAATACACGCTCAGGGCAAATGCCAGCAGCAAACAAAATACATATAGGATAAATATATCCTTTCATATGAGAATGCAGATGCACAAAGTCAGATGCCTCATTCTGCAGCCATGTGCGTTCACTGAGATGCTTTAACTTCACTATTAGAGAGTTTGTCAACTTATACAATCTGGAGTGACCACAAAACGTCCAAAAAAACCAAAAATTACTTCATAAAATAGCCAAAACATCACCATTTGCACCGTTTCTAAATTTATACGATAAATTCACAAGCCTCAAAAAATGTTTCAAAGAGGAATTTTAACTGAATTTCCAATAGTGAGAGGTGGGTGATGGAAAAGAAACACATTCTCAGTAAGCAATCTTTGATTTTGTTTCTAACAGCAAAATAATACATAGAAGCTAAATATATCCTTTCATACGAGAATACATCTGCACAAAGGCAGTTGCTTCATACAGCAGCCGTTTGGGTTCACTGAGATGTTCACTATTGGTGAAGGCCTCAGCTGTTCTCTTAAAGAGCTTAGAAGATGGGAATCCCATTATTTCTAATTGCATTGCTTATACTGTATCCTAACTGTCGCACAATTCATTTTTAATTGTAAGCTGGCTATATGTCAGTATTCATCACCATTTGAGCTTGTTATAACTTATATTAAAATCTGTTGAAACTGAAAAAAGGGTTCAGCCTTTAATTAGCACCAGTCCACCTCATCATTTAAACTGCTGCTTGGCACACTAACTGAAGCCATTGGCCCAGATTTTCACTCCCAGGGCACAGGGATGGGAGAATTCCTGGCTCTGCAAAACCAGCCTTTAAAAATGGCAGGCCACAGTTTCATTTTCATTTCGGTGGGGGGGGTGGGCTGCATTAGAAGTCGGGCCCCCCCGACCCAGAACAAATGGGAAGGTTGCCGGGTGTGAAAGGCCTGCCTCTGTGCCCCGGCACTTTGTTGAATTCAACGAAAAAATGATTACAATAGAAAATATCCCTCCAGCCCTCACAACCACTACCCCCACACACACGCCACATGTCCCATCCATGCCAACCAATACCATCTCATGCCCCCGACCCACCCCCATGGACCCGCATACCCACTATGTTAACACATGTCCCTCTACCCAACCCCATGGCCTTTTTTATCCTCTATGACCTCCACATGCACATGATCCTTTATAGCCCCACTGTCAACTTAATGCCAACTCATGCCAACACATGCTCCTCATCCACCACCCTTTGGTCTTACACCCTCCATGCCAACTCATCTAATAGCTACCACGGGCAAACCTCAGAAGCCATGCTGACATAAAATAAAGTCATGTGTCTGTTGATGATGTCAATATTTTACACAAAAAACATACTCTCATTGAAAAAACATTCAGGGTAGAATTTTGCCCTTGGCATGCGGGATCGGCGGGGGTGGGCAGGGGCAATCGGGAAGCCGACCGCCGCCCACGATCGACAGCGCACCGCGATTTCATGCTGGGCGGGCCAACTAAGGCCTGCCCAGCATGATACACGAGTGGCAGCGCTGAGCCTGTGTGTGTGGGGGGAGGAGGGCGAGCAAGCTGAGCACGAACTTCGCACATGCGCACGAAAGAGCGCTGACTAATCTCCCTGAGACACGGAGCTGCCTCAGGGAGATGAAAAATATATTGAAAAGATTATTAAACAGCAGGAAAATTTAATGAAACATGTCCCCTCATGTGACTCTGCCACATGAGCAGGGACATGTTTTTAGTTAAAAATTAAAGTTTTTATTTCATTTGTATTTGATGTTGGAAACCTCATCCCCGCCCGTGGATGAGGTTTCCAAAAAAAATGCGAAGGCAGCTTGACCTTTTTGCCTGCCGTTAGGTTGGACGGGCAGTGAAAAATTAAGGACAGTTGAGAACTTAATGGCCTTAATAGGCCTTTTAATTGTCGGTGGGCGCATTGCCAGCTCCAGCACGCACCCGCCAACCGAACTATCGCGTGACTGCTCGTTGACATTGGCACACTCGGCCGACGTCATCGCGCTTCATTTCACACTTGGTCGGGTCGGGCACGCGCCCGCCCACCGAGCTAAAAACCCTGCCCTCAATGTGTATAAATTCCTTCAACTAATCTCTTATGAAGACATGCATTTCTATTCTATAACTACTTGGAGCTTTCAATCAAACCACTCACTTAACAGTCACCCCACTGTGATAATGCCATAACTTGGTGCCATGTTTGATCCTGAGTTGAGCCTCCAACGTCACATTCATGCCATCACTAAAACCATCTATTTCTGTTAATAGTATGTTAATTATATTGTTTATATTATATTATGTTAAGGTTCACAGGTGAAGGGCATTGTTTAATTAAGTATTTTGATCACATATAAACAGGGGTCAGCTGGGACACTGGGCGTTGGAAGGAACGGTATGAGACGGAACAAAGTCAATAAACTCTCATAATAAAGCAAAGCTCTGTCTCTTGGCTCTGACTTCACCCACCGGCCTGGATTCTATTAACAATTTACATAACCTTTCCGAACTTCACCACCCTCCAGCTCATAAGCTGCTGAAGCTCTCATCCATGCCTTCATTACCTCTAGACTCAACTATTACAACACACTCCTGCTTTCTCAAATTCTACCCTTCATAAACTTGAAGTCATCCAAAACTCAGATTGCCTGTACCTTAACTCATAGCAAGTCCCATTCCCCTATCATCCCTGTGCTTGCTGACCAACATTGGCTCCTCATCCAGCAATTTCTTGATATTAAAATTCTCATCCTTGTTTTCAAATCCTTCCATGACCTAGCCTACCCTATCTCCGTAATCTCCCCCAGTCCTACAACCCTCTGAGCTATCTGCACTCTTCTAATTCTGGCTTCTTGTGTATCCTCAATTACAATTGCTCTACAATTGGTGGCCATGCCTTCAGTTGCCTAGGCCCCAAGCTCTGGAATTCCCTCCTTACACCTCTCTGCCTCTTTGCCTCACTTTCCTCCTTTAAAACACTTCTTAAAACCTAACTCTTTGACCAAGCTTTTGGTCATCTAAGTTAATATCTCCTTATGCGGCTTGGTGTTATATTTAGCTTTATAATGTTCCTGTGAAGCACCTTTGTGACATTTCATTATGTTAAAGGTGCTATATAAATGCTGTTGTATAACATGCAATCCAGAGAATTCATTTTAAAACTGTATTAGGCCCTGATGAGGTTATATCTTCAGTACTGTGTGCAGTTCCGGTGTGATAGGTCAAGCCTTAGGATACCAGAAAGACACAGTGTAATTTTAAAAATTCTTTCATGGGATGTGGGCATCATTGGCTAGACCAGAATTTATTGCCCATCCATAATTGTCCTTGAGAAGATGGTGGTGAGTCACCTTCTTGCACCGCTGCAGTCCATGTGCTGTAGGAACACCCACAGTGCTTTTGGGGAGCGAGTTCAAGAATTTTGACCCAACGAAAGTGAAGGAATGGCGATATAGTTCCAAGTCAGATGGCGTATGGCTTTGAGGGGAACTTGCAAGTGGTATTTTTTTAAAATTATTCTTCAGGGGACATTGGTGCTCCCATGCATCCACTGCCCTTGTCCTTCTAGGTGTTAGAGGTTGTGGGTTTGGAAGGTGCTGTCGAAGGAGCCTTAGTGAGTTACAGGAGTGTATCTTGTAGACGGTACACACTGCTGCCACTGTGAGTCAGTGGTGGAGAGAGTGAATATATTTATTGTGGTTGATGGGGTGCCAATCAAGCGGGCTGCTTTGTCCTGGATGGTGTCCATCTTCTTGAGTGTTGTTGGAGTTGCACTCATCCAGTTAAGCGGAAAGTATTCCATCACACTCCTGACTTGTGTCTTGTAGATGGCGGACAGACTTTGAGGAGTCAGGCGGTGAGTTACTCTCAGCAGAATTCCCAGGCTCTGACTTGCTCTTGTAGCCATAATATTTATATGGCTAGTTCAGTTCAGTTTCTGGTCAATGGTAACCCCCAGGATATTGATATTGAGGTATTCAGTGATGGTAATGCCACTTAACATCAAAGGGAGATGGTTGGATTCTCTCTTGTTTTAAAAATGTTTAAATATGCATAAATGCAGAAGTAAATACTTTGATAATTGGGATATTGTCACATTATCTGAAACACTGCTATAAGAAACATACTAAACAGAAGCAGTAAATTCATTGTTCAACTTGTTATAAACTCATCTTTAGTGGAACAGCACCTGGTTAGTCCAGGACCTGAATTAGATTTCTAGTTGCTCCAACTTCAACATGAGAACTGTTCACTCATTACTGTTATATAACAAATGTACTGAAGCAATATATCACCTCATTAACACGCAGCTATCTCCAGGGTGTCTACTGCTTCATGATTCCACAACTGCAGTAATCACTGCATTTGGCAACGTCCACCGAAGAATATTTTTTCTTGCCCTTGTTTTCATTCCAAATAATTTTTCCCACTGTAACTGTATTGCACAAAGCGTTTGGTCTGTCAATACTAATACCTGATGTTCTGATTTCAAATGGTTTCAGGTAACTTTAATTCTTCAATCCCCACTGAAACACTGTTCTCTTAATCACCAGAGAGTAGTTTCTTCCCTGTTACGTTGCTGATTCTCGGTGGTAATTCAACGTAACCCACACAAAACATCGCGGATTCTTGGGTTCAGATTGCGTTCAACACAACTAAGTTAGGGTGGTCCTTTGTGCTAGTTTGAAAACATCTGGTTGGAAGGCAGCCCTGCCCCAAGATGAATTCATCACCATTGCAAGTATCCACTAATTGTGCTCAAGTGCAGCTCTTTGAGAAGGCTTTGAAAATTAAGATGATTGTTTTGGGTGCAAGGCACTAATATTTGAATTTTTTAAATTTACTAAGAAATTGAGTACTGTACTGTCGATAAAAATAACTAATGGTTTTTTTTTTAAAAGCCATTTTCAGTGGTTTAAAATCAATTTACTCACGGGCAGTGGATTTAGAACGCTTATTTTATGTGATAAACCCATCTTCAGTTGTATTGATTAAACTGCATTTTTAAATATACCAAGGAATATTTTTAAAGCTTTTTAAAAAAAATTAGCATCTAAAGCACTGCCCGATTGTACTGGTTCATGGCATTTTTTGTGTTGGGCGATTTGCAAATGAGTTTGAATGTAACCTAGAAAAAATAAAGCATTTCTCAAAACTACAGTGCGACTTTGGGCGAGTTTGAGGTCCGATCACCAATTGTGCCCAAAGCAGAAACTCTACCTCCTTGTGTTTCACACCCTGCAAATTGAGCAAGCTTTGAAATTTATCAGCACGACACAATCTGACCGATTTCAGGTCCTTAGTTGGTCTCTCAAGATTCGTTTAGCAGGTAAACAAGCAAGAATCAACTAGCCGAAAAATCAATGGGGATTAGAAGACTGGTGTGCACTAATACCATTCCAAATCACATCAGGTACTAGTTATCAGGTATTGCTAGTATTTAACACTTGGCTACCACGTTGCATTTAGCTGTCTCAACTGAAAAGACAGAAAGCGTTTTAACGCTGATGATCAAGGTGATCAGCACCTGTACAGGAAAGAGCACACATCTGAAACACTGGCTGGCTTTTCCTTTTTACAGATGCTGAGCATTTTTTGAGTTCAAATTTCCAGCATTTAAAATAGTTTTTTTTTACCTGTAGGTGAAGAGACACCTAGGTGTTAAATTACAGCTATTACAGTTGGTTAAGCACAGTAAACTGCTTCCAGCGAGTTTAAAATGATTGTTTTTCAAAGTAAAAGGCCCCTGTTTAGCTCTGTTTTTATGCAGCACTTTAAGCTACATACTTTTCAAGCAGAGCTCCCCTGACGCTGCTCACAGTGAGGGAGAAAATATGTTGAAGTATGAAGTTTGTGTTTGGTTATATATGCCAGGAGGCAACTGTAATGTCGATAGCATGTTCGTGTTAAAAGCAAGGCTTAATATATTTTAGAAACTGGGCAGAAATTGGAGCGGGACATCTTGTACCAAGCCCCGTTATTCCCTCAACCATCAGTTCAAAACAGTTTTCCACCCTAACACACTGTAATGCAAACCGAAAATGACACAAAGGCAACAGGACCTCAGTGAATGACGGGGCCGACTTCTCCTTATCAAGATGTGATTCGATTGAGGAAGAAACAGAGAAACGGTGGAGAAGGAAATAAGGAGAATTATGATCAAATCAGGTATAGAAAGAGGACTAAAGAGAGGGAAATAAAGAGTGGATTAAGAGAGAGAGAGAGGTGAGAAGAGCTCAGATTTAAAAGAAAAATAATTTTAAACTACTTTTAACAACAAAGAATGAGACTCCCAATTTGAAATTGTTCCCTCTCTGGGCGGGAGAGATTGAATGGCATTGCTGAAACATAAATCTGCTCATCATACAAGAGTAAACGCCAGCTCTAACTCTCTCCAGTGAGGTTAGCTGGCCATATGTGCAAATATAGCAATTTTTCAAGCTCACGAATAGGTTGAGGTCAAACTGCTGTTTCTGCGAGACTAACAGCAGAGTGGCATAACTCATTCGGCAATGTGCAGCAATCCTCAGCTCACACGCTATCTCTTCCTCACCACAAATGGATGGCCGATTTGCACGTTAATAATGGTGAATGCCATTAAGCTTGCTATTATTTTGGCAGCAAATTCTGGCCCACTGAGAATGAAATGTTCTCAAACCTTGTATGGACTGGCACAGAATCTACATTCTCATACCACAGAATCTGACTGCTGCAGGAATAAGCCTGGATCTGTCACATAATTCAAGTGGTCCTGATTAATACACATCTTATTGATGCTGAATTATACAAGAGTTTTACAGATAAATTTGTAAAACTATTTACTTATCACTTTATAAAATTTGTTTAAGATGCAAATTGACTGTTTTTCTTTCCTCCTTGAAACCACTAACATTATAAAATCTATTTTGTACCTCCCTTCCTGATTTTGCACAACGTGCTTAAGGTGCAAACACTTCCTCCGCTTGTTTATTCTTCCTGCCTCTCTCTCAATAGTTTGTTCTGTTTTCCCAATTATTTACTTGATTATTCTCCTCTTTACAGCTTGTTGAAGCTATCATTAGCAGAACAGTTGCATTTTAGTCTTTTATTTTCTTCTTCACCACGAATAGTGTGTGTCACTCTAGCGCTTAACGTCACAACAGTCTCTGTGTGTTAGACTATCCATTAGTTTCTTTACTGTGGTCCTGTGCTGGCCACATGACACACAGGATTAATTGTGACGCTGGTTCTCCAAGCGTGGGAATTATACATTGTGGATAAGGTTGCAACAGGGGTCACTTCCAATGCATTGGTTGTGAGCAACATTTTCTGAGAGCTGTCTATTCAGATTCCTTTTTTTAAAATTCATTCTTGGGCACTGTGTATTGCTAACAAGGCTGGCATTATTGCCCAGCCCTAGTTGCCCTCAGTGGTTCTTGAATCTTTGCCGTCCATATGGTAAAGATGTTCACGGCATATTGTTCAGTCGGTAATTCCAGGATTTTGACCCAGCGTCAATCGGTTTCCTGCCAGCGGGGCATGACGGTAGGAATGCGCGCTCCTGCCCGTCATGGTGGGTCGACATTCCCACCAGAGGCTGGCGTGAAGCCGTTTTTGCATCCGGTTAATGGGATGCAGATGAAGCCCCGGCCGGAAATGGTACCCCCTCCCCCAACCCCCATCCAAATATCCACCAGTCGGATATCACGCCAGAGGGAAACACGTCCGAACCAACGTGGCGTGGGTGCGTCGGGACTCACCCGGGAGGCCGCCCACAGCTGCTTGCGGAGAGGGGAAGATGGAGGCCTCCAGTGACCATGGACCCTGGAACACCACATGTAGCAGTGGGTGGGTGGAGCGTCAACCACATGGATCTTTTTGCTGCAGGAGCTTCCAGGGTGTGAACCTTCGCACTGCAGGTGATCGGCTGCATGAGGTACTGTCGGGCTGCGATGGTCTGTGCTGCCGGGGGGGGGGATTAGGCAGAAAGGAGAGGAGTGAAGAATTGGGGCTGCTCTGGAGGCCTAGAGGTTGGAGGTGGTAAGGGAAAGAGAGAAGATGCTGCAGGGGCAGTGGAACGGGTGAGGTGATTTATGGAGCGGGAGGGTGGGAAGGTCCATGGTGAAGTGCAGACGGGGGCTGGGGGTGGTGTGGAGGCGTGAACGGGCATGGGGGGGTTATGCAGGTGTCAGTGTGCATGGCGGGGAAAAGAGGGGAAAGTGATTCAGAGTGAGGGGTCCATGGTGTCAACTGATGAATCCTGCAGGGCTTACTGAGGGAAATGGCGATAGGAAAAGATGGTGGGGGTTAAATGGAGCAGCGGAAGCTGGTAGTTTGGGAGGGTGAGGGTCCTGCGATGACAAGTGAAGGGACACTGAGGGTTGTTGGAGGGGGTGGGTTGCTTGGGAAGGTAGGGCACGTGGACATTGACCTGCATAGGACAGAGGGTGATGGAGGAGGGTTGTAGGATGACTGTGGGTTGGTCAAAAGTCACACCAGGAGGGTCAATGGTTCCAAGGGAGGTTGGGGGAGGAGGACAAGGGTCATGGGCGAAGGTTGGACTCTACCTGAAAAGTCATATGCATCATGGCCACTTGCAAATATCTAGAGCCTCGAGGTGGAGATCTCGAGATGCTGCATGGGAATTGGACTGGTGGGGGTGGACGAAGCAGCAGGTCAGCTCAACTGGACAACTGAAGAGGAACCCTAGCACATAGTAGTGACAATGCTAAGGCAGTTCAACAGATGAGCACATGAATGGCACCCGGAGTGAGGTCAAGGTGACCCCCACCTTTTCACATAACCATAACAAGATCTCACCCATGGCTACAGCGACAGAGTGCAGGTCTATGCGCATCTCCGACAGAAACTTGGCATTCTGCTAGACGAGATTCTTCATGGCATCACGCCACCATGGAGACCTCCATGCGCACACAGGTCAGAAACACTTCATCATTCAGTAGGCAGACGGACTCCTCCGCCTCACGTGCCACTTTATTGAGGGCCTCTGGTTGATGTTCCCTCGCCTCTTGCAGCATCTCGTGCAGGGCCGATCCCAGAGGTTCGTCATCAGACTTGGACATCACAGATGTGTCTTCCCCAGCAGTCCTCCGAGTGCCAGTGAGCCTGGCTGACCCTGCCTCCTCCTGCTGTGGACATGTGTCCGTGCGGTGACCACTAGAATGTGAGACCCTGCCTGAACTACATCTTGTACCCAACGACGTGTGTGTCTCTGGGCTGGTGGAGGGTGCAGCCTGACTGCTGTGATGCCTCTACAGGTGCATTTCCTTCCTCCTCCCCAATGTCCTCAGTCTACTGTGGGCTGGATAAACTGCTGGACAGGGCTTCCTCTTCTTCCCTTCCCCTCTTCTTGCTGGTAACTGTAAGTGAGAGAGAAGAGAGCGAGTGACTGCATGAGCTGCCTCTAACATGGAGGAACGCTTGACCCTTCGGTTTCTATGTGACTACATTACGCACGGATCCTCATTGGATGGAGGCCGCCTGCCAACCGCTCCATCTGCACAGGCTCAATCCAGTTCCACCCCTGCCAGCTTAGCTGCCCGCTCCTTGGTTCCTCAGTTCAGGCAGGCCCCCTCCTGTCTTCGCTCTCTCCCTCATGTTGTGCCTTGGCTTTGCGCAAATAGAGATGAGGTTGCGAGCAATCGGGTTTCATGCGTCTTTGTCATGCTTCCAGTCTCACAGATAACCCACTGGATTGTGTGCCATGGGGTTGATACACTGCAGGTTCTGGGGCAGCACCCTCCAGAGCAATAAACCCATGCAGATAGAAGGATAAGGCTCACAGAGGCATGTCATTGGCAGTGCTTACTGGTGCCCTCAACACCTAACGCCCTTCCCCCCGCCCTCACCTGCCCAACCCAGACAGCATCTGAGCTCTCTGCGTGGAAGGGTCAAGGACCCACAGTGGCCTCTCCACCTGCAGACGAGATGGGCTGCAGTGGGGCTATGAGGCATCACCTTATCACATTGAGTAGCTCTTTTATGCATGGGCCACACAGATGGTGCCTTTGCCACTGAGGCCCACATTCCCTCCACCATTCAGTGACGCGAGTGTGAGCAGTTAAAGGTTCACTTCCCCTGGCTGTGCGGATGAGGTCATTCACCCATTTCCTGCACTGCCTCTGGCAGAGGCCCTGGGCACTGACCACCCTGGCGACTTCCTCCCATGGAGGGTTGGTCAGACAGTCAGCCTCCTCCTTCCATCCTCAGGGTACAGGATGCCCCTCCTGGCCCCCACTGCATTGAGCAGCACATCGAGGAAAGTGTCGCTGAGTCTGGGGGCCAGAGCTCCCTGGGACCACCAGGCCACCTCCTCCTTCCATGGTGGGTTCGTGACAAAGGAGTCGATGTCCAGGATATGATGGCAGGCATGTGTCATCTGGCCTGGCCCACCACGCAACACGTGGGGAAACCCGGCTCCATAATCAATAAGCCCAGCATCATGCGATTTGGCAGGAATTCCCACTGGGCTTTGCAGCAGGAAACACCCCAAGGTTCCCACCCCGGCATGAGACTTGGGCCCGGAATGGAAAATCCCAGCCTATGGTTGGATACATACAAACTGAGAGACCTAATTATACTTGAATAGGCATCTATCTAACAGCAGTTATTGCTTGGCTAAGATGACAAAAAGACTGAGGGATTCAATTAAAATCTACAGAGCCATAAGAGATCCACAAACATTGTCTGTGATGAAAATGGATCCAATTAGTGAGATAAAAGAGGTGAAATCTCTTTCCGCCAGCAGTGCAAACCAAATAGTGAATATGGAGCCAATTTTTCACCGCCCCAGTTTTTATTATCCAGTGACTTTGGAAAATATTGCCAAGATTTTTAACTTCAAACAAAGTAAATGTGACATCGAGACTAGGGAACAAGTTTCAAAAGAGTCTGAGCTATTTATGGTTTTGTGAACTTCAGTGGAAAGAAGATCAAACATGGTGAAAGATCAGCTGCTGTTTCATTATAAACTTGGTTTGCTCTGTTGGCATTGACCAATTTTATCCACAAAGTGTTCCAGTATCTTCAAAGTGTCTTCCATTATGCTTTTATGAGCTGAATTGTCTCAGTCACTGGTCAGTCTGATGCCAGCAGAGGTGGTACACGCCTGTGCCCGTAAATGGCAAGGGAAGGCGGGCGATGGAAAGTCTGCCATCATGCCAGTGGTGAGAAAGGTGAAGGATGACGCTTCCACCCAGAGGCCAATTGAGCCAATTAAGTGGCTAATTAAGCACCTCGTCCCACCTCTACTGGCTAAGTTCCAGTTGCAGGTGGGCCTTCCATGGGGATGGGGAGATCGTTTGGTGAACCCAGACAGTCTCCCTGCAGCCTGCAAGATGTGGGGGGGGGAAGGCTTCCTCATCGGGCGCTCTGTAGTCCATAGAGGACCTCCCAGTGGCATTCCCCACCCCTTGGCAAACCCACATGCCCTTATCGACACCCCCTACGCCCACCAATAGTAATCCACCTCCCCCCTTTGCCGTGGTCAGCCTGCCTGGCCCGGACAACCCCAGATCCCACTTAGCCTGGTGGGAGAGCGGCCTGCCCCCATAGTGACCTCTCCGTTAGGCGCAGTCCCAGCAACGGCCACTGCTCTCAGTGGTGTTGCTGAGAATGCTGAGCTGCCAGCCTTCTGATTGGCTGGCAGCTCTTGGCGGTGGGAACCCCTCCTTTAAAGGGATGGGTACTCTGATGCCAACCAAGTAATTGGTTGCCGGATGGATGAAGAATGCAGCCGGGATTCCCACAAAGGGCTGAGGCAGGGTTGCCCCCAGCTTCAGGGAATGATATGGGGGCCCCACACCCCCATTGTAACGAGGATGGCAAAAGTTCTAGCAATTGTGAATGTACTATCGTTACTGAATACTGCCTGCTTATTGTTAAAATCATTTCTGAGACAGTCTGAGGAAGTGATAATTCATCCACTTACCCTTGACGAGAGGAGCCATATGATATATTCCAGTGTGACAGAATGAAGCAACAAGAATGTTCTGTTGAATCCATGAGTCTCAGCACAGATATGGGGCAGAATAAGGATGAAAGAGAATCTATGAGCTTGGCTCCAACAATCGCCCAGCCTGTCCCTCATCCCATAACAGAGGACAGACTCTAAGCCATCCGGCATTTCTAGTGGCCTAATCTCTCTGTGCTTCATGTCCATTTATTATAGTTCCACTGGTTGCTTTTGTTTGGAATCTTTGCTGACTGATCTTTCAGCAAATTAGCAGTTGAAAGTTGCTTCTATCAGTCAATAGTGGCTAATAGAAACCAGCAGAAAAGTTGCTAAATAGGGAAAAAAATAGAATATGAGAGTAAACTAGCCAGAAATATAAAAACAGGTTGTAAGAATGCTTATAAGTATACGAAGAGGCAGAGAGTAGTGTTGGTCCCTTAGAAGCAGAGACAGGAGAAATTATCATGGGAATGAGGAAATGGCAGGGGCATTGAACAAATATTTTGTGTGTCTTCACAGTAGAAGGCACAAGTTTCAGACCAGAAATAGATGGTAACCTAGGGACTGAAGAGAGATGAAATTAAGGAAATTAATGTCAGCAGAGAAAAGGCATTGGCAAAACTTAAGGGACTAAAATCCAACAAATCCCCGGGACCGGATGACTTACACCTTAGGGTTCCAAAAAAGATAGCTGCAGAGATAGTGGATGCGCTGGATATGATTTTCCAAAATTGTTTAGGTTCAGGAACGGCCCCATTAGATTGGAAGTTGACAAATGTTACATCACTTTTCAAGAAAGTAGGGAGAGAGAAAACAATGAACTACAGGCCAGTTAGCCTAACAACAATTGTTGAGAGAATGCTGGAATCTATTATTAAGGGAGTCTTAACAATGCACTTAGAAAAGCATAGTATGATTAGAACAAGTCAGCATGGTTTTACTTAAGGTAAATTCTGTTTGACAAATTTATTAGAGTTTTTTTGAGGGTGTAATTAGCCGGGTAGATAAAGGGGAACCAGAAGATGTAGTATACCTGGATTTCCAAAAGGCATTCGCTAAGGTGCCACACAGAAGGTTAATAGGCAAGATAAGGGCTCACGGAGATATTTTAGCATGGATAGAGGATTGGTTAATAGATAGAAAGCAGAGAGCGGGCATAAATGGGGTTATTTCAAGTTGGCAGGCAATGAATAGTGGAGTGCCGCAAGGATCAGTGTTGAGGCCTCAGCTATTTACAATCTATATGATTGACTTAGGTGAAGAGGCAGAGGGTAATGCATCAAAGTTGGCTGATGATACCAAGCTAAGTGGGAAGGTGAGCTGTGGGGAGGAGAGAAGCTGCTAAGAGATATAAAGATAGGTTAAGTGAGTGAACCACGAGATGGCAGATGGAGTATAATGTGTCAAGTTATATGTGACGAGTGAAGTTATTCACTTTCATCGTAGGAACAGAAAAACAGAATATTTTTTAAAAGGTGTGAAACTTGTAAGTGTTGATGTTCAAAGAGACTTGGGTGTGTTGTTCAAGGAATGCAGGAAGTTAACATGCAGGTGCAGCAATCAATTAGGAAGGCAAATGGCATGTTGGCCTTTATTGCAAGAGGATTGGAGTGCAAGAATCAAGAAGTCTTGCAACAATTGTACAGAGTTTTGGTGAGACTACATCTGGAATACTGTGTGCAGTTTTAATCTCCATATTTAAGAAAAGTTATACTTGCATTGAAGGTAGTAAAGTGAAGGTTCACTAGATTGGTCCCTGGGATGAGAGTGTTCTTCTGTGATGAGAGGTTAACTAAATTGGCTTATATCCTCTGTAGTTTAGAAGAATGAGAGGAAATCTCACTGAAACCTGAACAAAATTCTGAAGGGGCTCAAAAGGGTAGACACTAAGAGATTGTTTCTGCTGGCTGGGAAGTCTAAAACATGGGGGCGCAGTCTCAGAATAAGGGACCAATCATTTAGGAATGAGATGAGGAGAAATTGCTTCACTCAAAGGGTTGTGAACCTTTAGAAACCTGTACCCTGAAGGGTAGTGGACGGTCCATCATTGAATATATTTAAGGCTGGGATAGACAGATTTCTGGTACCTCAGGGAATTAAGGGATATTGGGAGAGGGGAAAATGGAGTTGAAACCCAAGGTCAGCCATGATTGTATGGAATGGCGGAGCAGGCTCAACTGTCCATGTGGTCTACTCAGAATCACAGAATGTTACAGTGCAGAAGGAAGTCATCCAGCCCATCATGTCTGCACTGGCTCTCCGAATGAGTATTATGACTTAGTCTCATTCTCCTGCATTTTTCCCGTAAGCCTGCACATTGTTCCTATTTAAATAATTATCTGATGTCCTCTTGATTGAACCTGCCTCCACCACACTTCCAGGCAGCGCATTCCAGACCCGAACCACTCGTTGTGTGAAAAAGTTTTTGCATTTGCTTCCTTTGTAAATCACTTTTAATCTTAGCCCTCTCGTTCTCGGTCCTTTTACCAGCGGGGACAGTTTCTCCCTATCTACTCTGTCCAGTCCCCTCGTGGTTTCTCATCCCTGGAACCATTTTTGTAAACCTCTTCTGCACTCTCTCCATTGCATTCACATCCTTCTTAAAGTGCGGTGTTCAGAACTATACACAATGCTGCAGCTGAGGTCTAACTAGGGGCCTATACAAGTTCAGCATAACTTCCTTGCTCTTGTACTCTATGCCCCTATTAATAAAGCCTAGGACACTGTATGCTTTATTAACTGCTCTCTTCACCTATCCAGCACCTTCAATGATCTACACACGTATAGGCCCATGCACCCCCTTTAGAGTTGTATCCCTTATTTGATATCGTCTTTCCACGTTCTTCCTACCAAAATTAATCACCTCACACTTCTCTGCATTGAACCTCATTTGCCACCTATCTGCCCACTCCACCAACTTGTCTATGTCCGTTTGAAGTTCTACACTGAGCTCACAGTTTACAATGCTTCCAAATTTTGTATCTTTTTGCAAACTTTGAAATTGTCCCCTGCACTCCAAGATCTAAATCATCACTATATATCAGGAAAAGCAAGGGTCCCAATACCAACCCCTGGAGAACTCCATTACAAACCTTCTTAAAGCCTGAAACATATCCATTAACCATTACCTGCTGATTCCTATTACTCAGCCAATTTTGTATCCATGTTACTGCTGTGCCTTTTATTCCACGAGCAATAACTTTTCTCACAAGTCTGTTGTGTGGCACTGTATCGAATGCCTTTAGGAAGCCCATGTACACCACATCAACAGCATTATCCTCATCAACCCTCTCTGTTACCTCTTCGAAAAACTCTAGCAAGTTAGTTAAACATGATTTTCCCTTAAGAAATCCATGCTGGCTCTTCCTAATCAACCCACATTTTTCCATGTGACTATTAATTCTATCCCAAGCAATTGCTTCTGGGAGCTTCCCACCACCGAAGTTAAACTAATTGGTCTGTAATTGCTGGACTTATCCTTATAACCGTTTTTAAACAAGCACGTAATGTTTGCAATTCTCCAGTCCTCTGGCAGCTCTCCTGAGACTATGGAAGGCTGAAAGATTATGGCCAGTGCCCCTGCAATTTCCCCTCTCACTTTCTTCAATATCCTTGGATGCATCTCATCCGGTCCCGGTGCCTTGTCAACTTTAAGTACCAACAGATTACCAATACCTCCTCCTAATCAATTTTCAACCCTTCTAGTGACAATTTCCTCCTTTGTCACCATGGCCTGGGTAGCATATGCTTCTTTGGTAAAGACAGATGCAAAGTATTCAATCAGCACCTCTGCCATGCCCCCTGCCTCCATGTAAATCCCCGTTTTGGTCCCTAATCGACCCTACTCCTCCTTTTACCGCCTTTTCACTTTTTATGTGCCTATAGAAGACTTTATGGTGGCTGCCAGTCTTTTCTCATAATCTCTCTTTGCTTCTCTTATTTGCTTCTTCACCGCTCCTCTGAACCTCTGTGTTCCTCTTGGTTCTCAATTGTATTTTACACCTGACACTTGTCACAAGCACATTTTTTCTTCTTTATCTTAATTTCTATCTCTTTTTTCATCCAGGGAGCTCTGGATTTGTTTGCCCTCCCTTTCCCTTTTGAGGGAATGTACCTTGGCTGTGCCTGAACCATTTCTTCTTTGAAGGTAGCCCATTGCTCAGCTACAGTTTTTCCCGCCAACCTTTGTTTCCAGTCTATCCAGCCCAGCTCCGTCCTTGCCCCATTGATGTCAGCTCTCCCCAGTTAATTATTCTTACTCTGGATTGCACATTGTCCTTTTCTACCATCATCCTAAACCTTATGATACAATGATCACTGTCTCCTAAATGTTCCCCAACTGACACGTGATCCACTTGACCCACCTCATTCCCAAGAACCAGGTCCAACAGTGCCTCCTTTCTTGTTGAACTGGACACATACTGCTGCAGAAAATTCTCCTGAACGGACTCTAGGAACTCTTGGCCCTCTCCACCCTTTACACTACCACTGTCCCAGTCTATATTCGGGTAATTAAAGTCCCCCATTATAAGCCTTGGAAGCAGTTAAGCCCCAATTCAAATTGTGCTTACTTTGTAGCATTAAAATTTACGGCCATATAGGAACTTATCAAAGTGCTTGACAAGACCACTGAACCCGCCTTCTACGGTCATGGAGCAACTAAACATTTTGATGCCTAATCCCCTACAGCCACCAGCCTCTAGGGAAAGACAAAAAGAAACAAAAAGAGAGAGAGAAACTCCAACTTGAGGGGAGTTCAAAATAGCTTTCAGGAAGCCACTGCGAACATGAGATATGTCCATATCGCCACCTAACATCTGTTTGCTGTAATAACAGCAAGAGATAGGAGCTCATTCATCTCCATTTTGAATACTTTTTTCAAACATATTTCAAAGGTCTCTGTAAAGTAGAAAACCTCCCGACATCTAAGCGAGTTCTATGCTCGCACAACTGGTGAATTAATGTCAGCTGATTCGCTCTAACTGATCTAATTAAAATTGTCTATCCACAAAGCCACTGTCCAGTCCCTCTGTTCTTTTAAAAATCTCAATTAAATCTCCCCAGTGTCTTACCTTTCTCTGAATAAAAAGAACCAGCTCTCAAAATCAATTCTGGTAACTAAGGCATTTCAGGTAGGCCACCAATGCACTGACCCGGCTTTGAGCATTGTCCAGGACATCAGTATCACCCAGCCTGGAGGCCAGAACTGCAACCAAATTCTAACACCGCTTCACCTTAATAGCAGAATAATGCTATTAATTCTATTACATGGTCCTTATAAAACAATAAATCATCCAAGTTACCACGATCAATGGCACAATATTTTACAGAAACAAACACTATGATGTGTACTCCAAGGGCAGTGACACATCTCAGGATTGAAACAGTACTGATCATGCTTTCTTCCCAAAATTCAAGTTATCATTTCAACCTCTGAGTATGTAATTTCTTTGTAACGCACTGCAGGTTTTTTTTTTTAAACCCAGAAAAAAATTGATTGTTGTATTAAGAAATAACTCAGTTGGTTCAAATACTTTCACCGAGAAGCTATATCTGAAGAAATTAAATATAACTCTGAGTGTTGCATCTGATGAGCATAACCTATCTGGAAATAAAAACACACGCAGTGAAAGTGTCAGCTGTTGCTCAGCTGGTAGCCCCCTCATTTCTAAAGCTCCAAGTTCAAGTCCCACTCTTGGGCTCAGGCACAACAATCTAGACCGATGCTGTTGTGCAGTGCTGAGGGAGCACTGCACTATTGGAGGCATCGTCTTTTAGATGCGCAGTTAAACGAAGGCCCCATTTGCCTGTTCACACGGGTGTATAAGATCCCGTGGCACTATTTTGAAGAAGAGCAGAGGAGTTACGCCCGGTTATCCCTCAATCAACATAACAAAAATACAGATTATCTTGTCGTTAGCACATTGCTGTTTGTGGGAGCTTGCTGTGCACAAAGTGGCTGCTGCGCTTCCCTACATTACACCAGCGAATACACTTCAAAAAGTACTTCATTGGCTGTAAGACGCTTTGAGATGTGCGGTGACCATGAAAAACGCTATATAAATACAAGTCTTTTTCTTTCAGTACTCTTCAATAAATTGTACTATGAAGTTCATTACTTGGCACCTAATAGATTTTTTAAAAATCCAGCAGATTGTTCACCTCGGGCTTTATATGTTGCTCAGCATAATTTTCAATATTTTATGTGACACACCTGCCACTGAACTCAATGTCCACCCCCTTTAAGCACCAGCGAACTGTTTTCAGTGTGTACGATCTTGAGCATGAATTAGCACTCACCAAATTTCAACACCACCCCTACCCCCCATCCCCTGATGATCACCGAGATCATGACAATACCATTACCTCCAAGCTCTCCTCCAAGTCACACACCATCCTGATTCAGAATTGCCATTTCCTCATTGTTACTCGGTCGACATCCTGGAATTCCCAACCTAACGCCACCCCAGGCGTTCCAATAGCCCAACAGCAGCAACAGTTTGAGGAGAAGGCTCACGGTAACTAAGGATGGGCGATTCATGTGGCCTTGCCAGTTTTGCCCAAATATGATAGCAAATTAAAACAAAGACACTGTGGGGTGGTGTTCAGAACTGTTCTGATGAAGGGTCACACGGACTCAAAACATCAACTGTATCCCTCTCCGCAGATGCCGTCAGACCTGCTGAGTTTTTCCAGGTATTTTTGTTTTTGTTCTAGATTTCCAGCATCTGCAGTATTTTGCTTTTATCTAAGTGTTTATTCTTGTTGTGCTTCAAGAATCACAGGTGGCTCAAAGAACTAATTATTGTAAAGGATACAGTGAATATAAAATGGGGGCCTTGTGTGAACCACAGTCTGAAAGTGCAATTACACTGAAAAAAACACTAAATTCTGATAATCATCATTAACATTTCAGAATGGAATAAAATACACTAGTATAAACTACTACACCTGGAGTATTGTGTGCAGTTTTGCTCTCCCTACCCAAGAAAAGATATACTAGCCATAGAGGGAGTGCAGCAAAGGTTCACTAGGTTGGTACAGGGGATGGCAGGACTGTTGTACGAGGAGAGATTGGTTTGACTCGGCCTGTGTTCACTAGAGTTTAGAAGGGTGAGAGGGGATCTGATCGAAACAAATAAAATTGTAACAGGGCTAGACAGACTGGATGCAGGGAAGATGTTTCCCCTGGTTGGGGAGTCTAGGCTCAGGGGGGCCACAGTCTCAGGATACGGGGCAGGCCATTTAGGACTGAGATAAGGAAAGATTTCTTCACTCAGAGGGTGGTCAACCTGTGGAATTCTCTACCACAGAAGGCTGTGGAGGCCGGGTCACTAAGTATATTCAAGAAAGAAATTGATAAATTTTTGGATGTTAGGGGCATCAAGGGGTATCGAGAGAAAGCGGGAATATGGCGTTGAGATAGAGGATCAGCCATGATCATATTGAATAGCGGAGCAGGCTTGAAGGGCCAAATGGCCTACTCCTGCTCCTAGTTTCTATGTTTCTATGTACTAACTAAATAATTCATTATAAGCACTTAGGCATTAAATGTACCATTTTATGTGTCAATTTCTGCTTCTAAATTTCAGCTAACTTAAAAGTGAAACCAGATATGGGACAAACGTATAAAATGAAACGAATGAATTCTGCCGATGCACACTATTGTTTAATTCTGCACTGTGCTGTGACAATAAGGAATGCTCTATTTCCCTGTGTATAAATACAAAAGAATACCCAGGAGAATGCAGAAAATGTCATTTTTGAGAATAGTCAATGGGCGGAATCATTCCAGATTTGCAATAAGGCGGGAAAAAGGGTGTTTGACCCGCCAGACACAATGGCGACTTTTCATGCCATATCATCCCAATCCCACCTCATTAATCATGCATTCCCAGGAAACACGCCATTTCGATGGTGGGCTCGCTCCGATTCACCCGCCATGCCGGCACCTCACTGGGCGCCATGTTTAAAGTGCAGCTGCACGCACACCTCTCTGCTTCCAGCCCAGGACGGTCGCAAAGAAGACATGGCCCCGAAAGACAAGAAGACAGCAGCCTCTGGTTTAGCTACATGTCAATTGAGCACCTTTTGGATGCCATGTAGGCCCGCCATGTTGTCCTCTACCCCTGCTCTGGCCGCAGGAGGGGCAGCAACGTTACCAGTCCAGGTTGGTAGGCGATGGCAGTGGTGGTCATTGCCAATGCTGCACAGAAGAGGTTGGCCATCCAGTGCAAATAGAGGATCAATGATCTCATCTGTGCCACCAGGGTAAGCCAACCGTCTCATCACTCTAACCTCACACACTCAAGCCCATCACACATTCACTGGCACCTCACTCACTGCCAGCTCAAGGGGCGTCACCACCCACTCTCTCACACACACCCTCACATCTCTATCTGGCCTGAACTCCTCTGGAAACTGCCTCCTCAGCCCTCACCATCTTGAGGCCACTTGCACAGATCAACTTGTGCCCCCACGAGGCAGCCTCTTCCCTTGCCTGAGGTCACTTCTCCCCCTTCCCCAAGCAAGCTCTAGCCCTTTAGCCACTGAAAAGCCACCCACATGTGGCTGGTCTGTTAGGTAGAGACCTGCCTGTGAGTCCCCCTAAAAGTGACGTGGTGCTGTCTGTGAAGCCTGGCACTGATGACTGTGAGTGCTGACTGAAGCAAGGTAGGCAAACAAACCTCGAAGTCCCGAGTGAAGTGCAGCTCACCAGGTGCACGTCACTTATGTACAGTTGTGAAACGTGCTCGGATGATCCAGCACGGGGGGCTCATTCTGGTGGGCTGGGCTTATAATGATATGCAGATATATTACAATAAGGTTGCCAATGTCCGATGGTGGGAAACGCAGCCTGCCATTGACAGGCAGAGGCGGACGATTGCAAACTGGTTTCACGACGTCGCAAAACCAATGTCTGGCCTTCTCGCCATTTTGTCCACTCACACCGCCAAACACGCCTGACTCCAGCGGACACGGAAAATTCCACCCAATATTTCAGCCCTCTAATCTCAACCAAGTTAAATATTTTAAAAAATGGCCCATAGGATGAAATTTCCTGGGCCTTCTTGCGCTCCGTCACTCTAATTTCACTGAAATTACACATAAAATTTGTCTGAAGTTACTTTGGCAGAGCAGAAAAAGGCCTGAGGAAATTCATCCGCATTGCGTATCGTTGTTACTGGACAGCTTGCATTCTTCCTAAGATTCACATTTTTGATAAACAGAATAATGCTATGGTACATGGAACTGCTTTACTCTCTCTGGATCTCCGTTTACTGACTATGAAACTGCATTTTCTTAGAACTTGCTTCTATAAACAGCAATTGATGCAAGGTCAATTGGTAATTTAAAATCTGAGACTGATAACACTTTTGGATAACAAAAATCTAAGGGATATGGGGCAAAGACAGGTATGTGGAATTAGGTCGTAGGTCAGCCACGATCTCACTGAATGGCGGAACAGGACAAGGGCAGCAGACACATGGGAACACCACCACCTGGAATTTCCCCTCCAAGCCACTCACCATCCTGACGTGGAAATCTATCGCCGTTCCTTCACTGTCGCTGGGGCAAAATCCTGGAACTCCCTCCCTAACAAGCGCAGTGGGTGCACCTACACCAACATGGACTGCAGCAGTTCAAGAAGGCAGCTCATCACCACCTTCTTGAGGGCAATTAGGGACAGGCAATAAATGCTGGCCTAAACAGCAACATCCACATCCCGGAAATGAATTTTAAAAAACAGGCTGAGGGACTACTCCTGTTCCTATAAATCCAGGAACTCCAGTTCAACCAGGCCAGAAATTCCTAATTTCTATCCTGTTCACACCCACATCACATCAAGTTACTAACTGTCACACTATTGTTACCAAATTCATTAATTGATCCATTGTGCACAGTGTTTGTCCATTGCCTCAATTTGAAAGCACTACAGTACTCCCCCTTATTCAAATGCATTGAATTGAAATGATCAGAAAATTCAAATCTTCTTAGCACCAGATTCCAAGTTTGTTGCATTATTTGCGATGCAAATTCTGATGTCTTGCACATTTTCAATTTTCATTGCTCTGCCTTTGGCAACTCTACCGAGGCCATAAACTCTGGAATTCCCACCCTAAATCTCTCTGTCTCTTTACCTCACTATTCTCCTTTAAGATACTCCTTAAAACCTACTTCCACCTGTCCAAATATCTCCTTATGTGGCTCGGTGTCAAAATTCTTTTGGTAATGCTCCTGTGGAGCATTTTGTGAAGTTTTGCTATGTTAAAGGTGCTACATAAATGCAAGTTGTTGTGGCTTAATTCAAATTATTAGGTAAATTATTCTTTGCACAAAAACTGAATTTTTATAGGTAGACCACAGTCCTTTTAAAAAATATCACTTTCTCGGTGTTTTTATTATCCACTTCACCCACAGGTGTGTTAGAATGAGAGGTGAACCTCTCCACTTTGTTCTATAGTTGAACAAAAGGTACAAAAGCCTGTAGGATGGAGATGGTTCTTCCTGCTTTTTATGTCCTGCCTCATATGAAGAATCTCTCCAATACAGTGGAGGAATAAATAACAAAAATCCAAGTTTAAATTACCAGGAATTCAAACTTCCTCTGTAGGCATCTACTTGGAATGTGAGGCGGGTTGCACTTAAGAAAAAATGTCTGTTTTACATCCCCTTACCTGGAGACCTCTCAATGACACTGTAGGAACCCAATTTATTAATGTTAATGGATGTCCTGCCTCACTGCATGGGGAGTGCCATAAAAATACTTGGCGGGTCATGGTCACACCCTGCGCATTTCACTTTTTAACCCCCTTCCCCCCGCTCAAATCGTGGTCAGATTAATATTGAGGCTGATCATCAATCAATTGCAGAGGTGAAACTCATGCAGATAGTACATTATAAACACAGAGCTGATACAGACTTGCACTGATGATTTAGTTTTTCTTGTATTAGGCAAATTTGAATGTTCGGCCAATTCGAATGCACGGCCAACTTGAATTAAGCAACGCCAGATTGACAGGATAAACTGTATGAGCAATTTTAATCTGACCTGACTGTTGGAAACCTTCATGATATGAAAGAATCACTGATTTTATACCCCACCTGATTTTGGTGTCTATTGAAGTGAATGGTGTAACATCGGAGAGGGGTGTAAACCAATGTTCCACCTGTTCCCCTGGCAAGTTAGATAAAAATTATCCCCATGGCACACAATATTGTGGAGTTGAGGAGGTGTGGGTCTGCGACTCCGATAGTTGGAGCTGACAACACTAGTCTTCAGCTAGACCACCAGCTTGGCTTTGGTATTGCTCCTGCTGCCTGGTGTGGGTAGATCTCCAACGCAAAATCTGCACTCAACTCAGTTTTCAATGTTGTGTTTTTTAATTTACAGAGATACAGCTGTGGCAGTAACAGTTCAGTATGGTGGGTGTAAAATCACTGCTAACCACTGAGACATTCAAAATGAGATGCACATTCTGAATAGAATCATAGCCAGGATTTTATGGCTCTGGCAGGTGTAACGAGCCATTTAAGTCTCCATTCAGTTCGGCGGGACTATAATATCCCACCGGGCGGGAGGGGTCATAAAATCCTGGCCATAGAATGGTTACAGCATAAAAGGAGGCCATTTAATCTGTCGTGTCTGTGCTGGCTCTCTGCAAGAGCAACACGCCTAGTCCCACCACACTATCCTGTAGCAAATTTCTTCTCTTCAGGTTATTATTTAATTCCCTTTTGAAAGCCATAGTTGAATCTGCCTCTACCACACTCTCAGGTAACAGATTCTAACCACTCGATGCATCAAAAAGTTTTCCCCATGTCCTTTTCCATAGCTAATCTAAACCTTATGATACTATGATCACTGTTCCCTAAGTGTTCCTCTACTGACCCATGATCCACTTGTCCCACCTCATTGCCCAGAACCAGATTCAGCAATGCCTCCTTCGTTGTTGAGCTAGAAACATAGTGATCAAGAAAATTCTCCTAAATGCTCTTCAACAAAAGATTCGTCCCCCTATCTGCCCTTTAGATTATCATCCCAGTGTATATTAGAATAATTTAAGCCCTCCATTATCACTAATCTATAGCTTTTGCATATCTCTGTAATTTCCCTGCAAATGTAATCTCTTATCCTTCCCACTAGTTAGTGGCCCATAGAATACACACAGCAGCGTAATGGTACCTCTATTTCTTAACTCAAGCCAAATAGATTCTGTCCTTGACCCCTCTGGGAAATCCTCTCTCCAGCACCATAACATTCTCCTTAATTAATACTGTCATCTCTTCTCCTTTCTTTCCTGAACACACTGTATCCTGGAATATTTGGTACTCAGTCCCACACTTTTTTGAACCACGTCCCAGCTATCACAATGGTATCGAATTCCCGTGTGATTATCTATGCCTGAAGCTTCATCAACACAATTTACCACACTTTGTGTGTTTACAATGGTTTGTTTCCAACCTGAAAGCTCACTTTTGCTTCTCATCTAAACGGCCTGTTATTTGAAGCTAATTCAATACAAGTCCCACTCCAGGAATTTGAGTACAAAATCTAAGCCGACACTCCAGTGCAGTACCGATCGAGTACCAAGCTGTTGGAAGTGCCGTATTTCGGGTGAAGCAGTAAACCGAGGCCTCATCTGCCATATCATCAATCAATTGCAGAGGTGAAACTCATGCAGGTAGTACATTATAAACACAGAGCTGATACAGACTTGCACTGGTGATTTAGTTTATCTTGTAATAGGCAAATTCGAATGTTCGGCCAATTCGAATGCACAGCCAACTTGAATTAAGCAACACCAGATTAACAGGATAAACTGTATGGGCAATTTTAATCTGACCTGACTGTTGGAAACCTTCATGATATGAAAGAATCACTGATTTTATTCCCCACCGGATTTTACTCTCTATTGAAGTGAATGGTATAACATCGGAGATGGGTGTAAACCAGAGTTCCGCCTGAGCCTCATTAGATAAGCAAATTAGATAAAAGTTATCCCCATGGCACACAACATTGTGGAGTTGGTGGATGTGTGGACCCACTTGAAGAAAAGAAGTAGTGTTCTCCCTGGTTTCCTGGTCAATATTTACCGCTCAAACCATATCACAAAAAAAAGATGATCCGGTCATTTATCACATTGCTGTTTGCAGGACCTTGCTCTCTGCAAGTTGGCTGACGTGTCTCCTACAACAGTTACTGCACTCAAAATTTCATTGGCTGTGCAGTGCTGAGGCTGTGAAAGGTGCTATACAAAAGCAAGTTCCTCTTCTTTCATTCAGTCACTCTAGCCTTTCACTATTTGCCACCTTTTACCTTTAAGCAAGACCACACTACCAAATTGAACTGTGCGGTGAGGAAATATCTTGCACAAAAGGATGCCAGGAGATTGATTGTTATTTTCCAAATCACTTCCACACGTTTCTCAAAAGTACTTGAAAAAAAATGTCAACCCTGATATTAACAACCCTGCCTGTGTTTTCCGCAGTTTCCAGGAAATATTTACAATGGGATGAATAATGAATCGGAAAGCAATGGTGCAGGATACTTAAACAATGTAGGCCTGCATAATATTAGCTTTCCCATATCACTTGCAGAAAATACTCAGAAATCCATGCACTAAATATTTTTAATTCTGAACATTAATATTATTTCTAGCTGGGAGCAATATACATTCAGGCTATTTTAGTAGTCAATGATAAATGGGACATACATAAAACAACAAGTTTTATGGCCACAATATACAGCTCCTACAGTCAAACATCATTATTAAACTAAATGTCTGTTGCAGTTTAAGATAATGTAATCTATCGATAGGGAATTGTCAATGTAAATATTATAATGGGATGCCATAAAGATGCTTTTACTGAATGTTATCTTGGCAATCATTATACCATTTTTGGAGGGCATGTACAATGCATAGTCTGTATGGCTATATCTAGAATATAGTTAACATTGGAAATTCACCTCACTCTTGAGCACTTTTGGGGCATAATCAGCTAGTGCTCATGATCACTACCTGGAAAGAACAAAATCAAGTGAGGACAAGATATGATTTGCTGATTCCCCTTATGATAAAACAGTCTTTCATGACTGACTGACTCTCTATGCTCACACAAAAGAAATGCTACTCAGCTTGTGGACAACAGTGCTGATCCAATGGTGTCAGTAATGTTTGATAGTTTTGCCTATCATTCACAAGACATAATTAAATGCTAGAAATTACTGTGTTTACAGTAGTGAGGGGTTGAATCTTTCTGGCCGTTGAGCATGCTCATTAACCCCTTTTTAAAATTGCTGAAAAAAGAGACATGCTATCAAAGTTTTTCATCTTGCACTCATCAGGACAAATTCACAAAAATACCAATTATAAAGGGAGCAACACTTTATACTGCATAAGAAGAGAGTGCTGATTGGTTGCCAAATGGACTCCGATTGGCAGAGGTGCTAACATGATCAGAGTCCATTTGCCAACTAATCAGTATTCTCGTCTCATGCAGTATAAATTGCTGTTCCTTTTACAATTGGCATTCTTGCGAATCTGTCCTGATGAGTGCAAGGTGAAAAACTTCGACAGCACATCTCTTTTGCCTGCAATACTCAAGTTCTGTATTACCTTTTTTAAATAATATAAAAGCACTGTAACTCACATAGCAGGTAATGCAGTGAAAGGCTCAATACTCCTGGCCCAAACCAGCTGATGGCACCAAGTAGCCATTTAACACTCTGTCATAAAAAGGCAGGGATACCAGGGGTACTTGGCAATGGAGCCTTTCTTACAATAAAAAGCCAGAGTTTGCTGCAAGGTGCAAGAGAAAGAAGAGGCAGGAACAGAGGAAATATCATAGCATGGAGGGTCATCCCTGCCTCCTGAACAAATGAGGCCTGGAGGATTATATGGAAGGTTTCAATGCCTCAAGCAACCAGCTAAGGTAAGAATGGTCAGTGCTCTATGTAGTTTCAATATCGTGACATTAGTATTCTACTTAAAGATAAGATGGGCTATAGCTAGCAGCAATAATACCATACCGGTGATTGGTCTTAAACAATTCAAGGAGTTCACTGAAGGCAGCCATTCTTGCTGTATTGGGATAGAAGAGAAGGAAATGGAGGATGGAGGCTTCCCCCAGCAGATGGTCAATATCATTGGACTAAATCTTAACTCCCAAAAAATGGACAGATTGGAGTTGGCTTAGAAGTTAAAATTCAAAGAAAAATCTGAAACAAGAACTGAATCCATCCAACTACCGTTTTAACTGAGGCCGAATGGCAGGGTAATTGGTGGGTGACCAATCTGCTCATGGGGAGGCAACTGGACATTAAAATATTATAATGCCTTCATTTTAACAGTTTTTCTACATTTAACTCATATCAGCCAGGGTTTCCAGGCCTCAGGAAACCTTCCAAGAGGTGAGTAGGGCTGAATCCATGAGATAAGTGCCTTACAACATTGCTTGTGAATCACTGCCTAGGGTATCAGTTTTCTTTGCTGCGCATGTGATGCACCACTTAACTCCTTTTCAGTATATTCACCACCCTGCTGAGCTCCGTCCTCACCGTCCTGGATCTTTGACCTCCATGGTAAGTCCACTTTGCAGGGAAAGTTATTGGGCGCCTGGAGATAATTATTTTGCATATCGCAGAGAGGAAGCTGTGCTGTGCAACACCACAGATTGACCAAGATAGCTAAAGGACTGTTCAAGATCCCCATTGGTCAAAGACATGCTGGTTGCATTGCGAAGCTCCATGATGAGGCATTTGTGCAGAGTACAGTTATGGCAAATAAAATTTGTTTTTCTCCATTTTGATGTAAGGGGTCATAAATTGTGGCCGGAGAAAGTGGCATTGGTCTCCTAGGAGCCACCCTTCCATTCTTGCTTCCACTTCAATTGACATATCATGGCAATTCCTGGTATAGGAAGCATTCTGTATGTCCACAATTCTGTGCTGATGGTTGCACATCAGCTGAAGACAGAGAATAAAACCATTTTCTGTTTAGATTGGGCGTGTCATTTGTGCACGTAGTCTTGAATGGCAATGCAAGAGTATGATGACCTTTGACCTGGATGCAGTACAGTGAGGAAAATTTATAATCTCTTTTAAAATGTCTGTGGAATCTGCAATTGTTTTTCAGAATGTTTGAAAAGGACTTTTAAGAGCTTTCATCAATTGTAAAGGGATCAACTGCAATTTTCTTGGATAATGAGGAATACTGGTCCATTTGACCTAGCGATCCTTGACCTGGAAGCAGTACCAACAGGAAGGAAGTTAAGACATTGTGGCTGGCAAACAGAAAGGAGGGCCACAAGTAGGAGAGCTGCAGGGTGAAGGTGTACAGCACACAGATGCAAAGAGAAAGCAGACAGAGACAGAAAGGGGAACACAGAAAATTATTGTAAAGAGAAGCAAATCTCTCTCAGGAAGAGATCAGTTTGTCTGTTTGGCAGAAAAGGAGGTATCTTGGAGGTACTGTGTGAGCTGGCTGATTTTAGCTAAAAAAGGTCCAAAGCTCTATGAATAGGTCGAGGTGCTGAAGATATGGGTTTTTTCCCATAAGTGGCCAAACCGTTGATTTGGGATGTGAAAGGCCATGCAAAATGACAAGTCAAGCATATGGCCATGAACATGGGTTGGGGAGTTTACATGGAGGGTGAGACTAAGAGAGGATAGGAGGGCATTTAACTCAGAGGTGAAAGAACACAATGAATTGAGGTGGAAACTAAGATCGCCCAGGATGAGAAGCCGCTCGATCCAGAGGCTGATGGAGGAAAGCAGTGAAGGTAGTTAATTGAGAAAACTGGCACAGCACTTGAGTGGGCAATAGAGAACCAGGACTTTAAATGAGAAGAGAGATGGGGTAGAACAAGGTGAGATGCTCAAAGGTATTTATCTTTCTCTGGTAGTCAATCCTTAGATGGTAGACTCAAAGTGTTGCATAGTGGCAGGAGCTCACAGTAAGCCATGCATATCATCTTGCGTTCTGGCAGTTCTTTCCTGTTCTTGTCTTTTCCCCCCCAATATGAGTGGAGCACTAAATCCAAAGTTACTGTACACAGGGAACTTCTGTAGCATAGCAAAGTAGCAGTCTGCCTGGACAGTGCAGGCTAATACTCTATTGCTTCTGGCAGAATGCCTGTTTTACATGAAAGTTAGGAATGCATCAATGCCTACAATATACATGCTCGAAATTTAATTCCCCTCAGACACCCCACCCTTGGAAAAAGCCCAATTTGCTGCTATACAGAGCTTAGGGATGTTGATCAAAGAAGGTAAATTGAAGCTGAGGTATAGATCAGCCATGATCTACTTGAATGACAGAACAGGATCAATGGGCTGACTGGCCTTCTCCTATTCCTATGGAGCATGGATCCCAGTCATTAAGTGAACAAAGGCTAAGAAATGGAGGCTGGAATTTTCTAATACCCCCTGGATGTTGCAGTCATATCAACAGCTTAAATCAATCGCTATTTTCAACCAAAGGTCCCAATTCCTCAGGTTTGATGAGTAGCTTCAAGGCACAGGGGCCTGCAGACAGGCCTCACTTTCCCTGGCTCTTCTACCTGCCTAGGCTCTGCTAGGTAGTAGGCCTGCACTAGGGATGTCTCCAGGGAATATTAGTGACCTTAAACAGTAATAACAGCCTTCCTGGGCCTGGATGGACAGCACGCAGCTCCTGACCGAGGGGGTAAAAAGCAGGGAAATCTGCTGGATGGTGTGCTTTAGATTTCAAATTCTTTAATACTTCAACGTTGCAGCTTCCACAAGCCACTCTTTCCAAATCAATTTGTCAGCATATGAAAATTATGGGCATTATTCTACATTCCAACATATTCCTGCTCTTTGGCACGTGATTAGTGCAGGGTCTCAATGCCAGATTACCAATGACTTCTGAGCTATAGCTTTTGGTTTCTATTTTCCGCTTTGAGAACAACAAAGCTCCTGAGCTTTGGAAGGACCTATGTTCTGCTGGGTGTTATGCTTGATTGGTGTAACACAGCCTTAGGCATAAGGTGCGCTCATTCCAATCAACCACCACCACCACCAACCTCCCCCCACCCCCCCCACCCCACCCCATAGCATTACCTACAGATGCCCATTATGAGCAATACAGAGCCTGACTACTGATTCAAATCAATGTGGTAAGCAGATTTAACAGCGCAAGTTTGGCAATTCCCAGTCTGTGCACTGGTGTGGATACACTGCAGCTGCCCCAAATGTAAACTTCCAAAGTTCTCTTGACTTGGGAACTGTTCCTTTATGATTGGAAAAAATGTGCATGTTTGTTGTTTAAGAAAGGTGACAGAGGGAAAGCAGGGAATTATAACCCAGTTAGCCTAACATCTGTTGTCAGGAAATTGCAAGAGTCTATAATTAAGGAGAAGGATAATTAAAGATAATTAAACACCTTGAAAATGTTCGCCGATCAGAGAGAGCCAGCATAGAATTGTAAAGAGTATGTCACGCCTGATGAGCCTGTAGAATTTTTTAAAGAGGCGGCTGAAGTAATGGACAGAGGAATGTCTATGAATGTTATTCATACAGACTTCCAGGAAACATCTGATAGTCTCTTATGAGGGACTTTGTCAGCTAAAGATGAAGTCATGGGATTGAGCACAAATTATTGACCTAAACTGGAGTCTGAGTTGCAGATGTTGAATAACATCAGGGAGGGGGAAAAGTAACCAGGACACTTTGATCCAAGAGGCAGTCACACCCCTTTGGGTTACGTAGAACTTTAGAGTTGGTCATTGGTCAGGGGCAGGAGGGCGTGAGTGCAAGTCAGGCATGTATGGGGATCCAGCAGGTAGTGATGAAGGATCATCAGCCCTTGACTTTGACCAACAGGGTACAAGATGCTTGTTACCTGTGTGGACAAGGAGAAGGACTGCAGGGTGGTTGAGTAAACTGACTATGCCATTCAAGTGAGGGAGCAGAAAAGATCATGGTAGTGGTAGAGGACAGTATAGTCAGGGGGATAGTAGCCACAACCAGGAGCTCCGAAGGCTGTGTTGCCTGGTCATATCAGGGTTAAGGTTAAGGTTATGGACATCACCTCGTGGCTGGAGATGAACTTGGAGTGAAAGGGGGAGGATTCATTTGTCATGGTCCATGTAGGAATTAACAATATAGGTAGGACTAGGAATGAAGTTCTACAGGGAGAGTTAGGATGCAAATTAAATCACAGAACATCAAAAGTAATCACCTCTAGATTGTTACCTGAGCCATGTGCTGATTGTTACAGGGTCAAGCATGTGGCTGAAAAAATGGTGTGGAAAGAAAGGGTTTCAATCCATCTGGCACTGACACCAGGAGTCAGGAAAGACAAAGCCATTCCATTGAGATGAGCTCCACTTAATCTGGGCTGGGACTAGTGTCCTGGCAGATCATATAACTTGGGCTGTGGATAGGGCTTTAAACTACCAGGGAGTTGGTGGGGAGGGGGGGTTGCATGCAGTGGTGGTGTTCGGGTGGAGAGATATTTAAAAATCCAAAGAGGCAACAGAACAGTGTAGTGATGCAGGTACAAACAAGCAGACCGGGACAGGAAGGGGCAGAGTTTAACAGTAATTATGCATCAATGAGAAAGGTCCGTGCAGGGAATAGTAGTAAAAAAGTAAATGAAAGACTTTTTATCTGAATGCGCGAAGCATTTGCAATAAAATTGATGAACTAGTGACACAAATAAAAATAAATAGTTTAGATCTAATCATCGTTAGAGAGACATGGTTACATGGTGACCAATGTCGGGAAATAAATATACTGGGATACACATTGGGCACGATTTTCAAATTCCCACCCAAAGTCAAAAATATATTCCTTCTGCTGGTCCATCAAATTTTGCATCCCATTGTGACAATTCCTGCGGTGGGCGGGACTGGGAAACCCTACCCATTATTTTGAAAAGACAGACAGAATGGCAAAGGATGAGGGGTAGCCCTGATAGTAAAGGATGACATAAGGACATTAACGAGGAAGGATCTTGACTCAGAAGATCATGAAGCGGAATCAGCACATGTGCAGGAGTCAGAAAATGCTGGTGGGAGTAATTTACAGGCCTCCTTGCAGTTGCTATATTGTTGAACAGTGCATTAAACAAGAAATTAGTGGAACATGTAACAAAGGCAATGTAATCATTTTGAGGAACTTCATACAGTGTGGGCCAATCAAATTGGCAAGGGTGGTCCAGAAGATGAGTTTGTACAATATTTTGATGACATTTTCCTGGAGCAATACATTGTGGAACCAACTAGGGATAAAGCTACTTTAGATCTAATGTTGTGTAATGAGGCAGGATTAGTTAGTAACCTCATAGGGCAGAATTTTTCACCCCGCAGGCGGGCGCGTGCCCGACCCGAACGGGAGTGACATAATGTGCGATGACATTGACGAGCGTCCGAACGTCATCGCGCACTCTCGCGATCTTTCAGTTGGCGGGTGTGCGCGAGAGGCGGAAGCACGCCCGCCGACAATTAAGAGGCCTAATAAGGCCCTTAAGCAATTAATTAATTTGTATTTTTCACCGCCGCTCAACCGTTCGGCTGGCAGCCAGGCTAATAGGACAGGCGGCCTTAGCATTTTTTACGAAACCTCATCCAAGGGCAGGTTGAGGTTTCCAACTGTTACTAAAAAAACAATAAAACATTTTTAACATCGTTTTTTTACATGTCCCTCTTCATGTGACTGAGTCATATGTGGGGACATGTTTCTATCATTTGTAAAATGTTTATTTCTATGTTTAAAATTTTTCAGCTCACTGAAGCAGCTCTGTGCCTTCAGGGAGCTTTCAGTGCCGTGCTCCCCCTGCGCATGCACAGGCTTCAGCGCTCGCGCTCCTCCTGCCCCCACCCCGACAGTGCCAAGGCTCTTAGTGCGCATTTCACGCCGGCCAGCCGTTAATTGGCCAGCCAGCGTGAAATCGTGGTCAGAGCCCAATCGCAGGCAGCGGCCTGTTTCGTGGCCATTCCTGGACCCACCCACCGAGGGGAAAATCCTGTCCATTGTAAAAGATCCACTGGCAACTAGTGATCATAATACAATTGAATTCAGTGTTAAGTTTGAAAGTGACATACTACAGTCACAAATAAGAATCTGAAACCTAACCAAAGATAATTACATAGGTATGAGGGGAGAATTGGCTAAGGTTCATTGGGTAAATGGATTAAAAGGTATGGCCATAAATAAACAGCGGGAAACATATAACGAAACAATTCAAAATCTTCAATGAAAATACATTCCATTGAAAAAGAAAAGCTCCACAAGAAAGATCCATCTATAGCTCACTCGGGAAGTTAAGGATATTATTAAAGGGGAAAGAATGGTAGAAAATCTGAAGGTTGGGAATGTTTTAGAAACCAGCAAAGAGCCACCAAAAAGCTGATAAAAAGGGGGAAAAATAGAATATGAGGGCAAACTAGCCAGGAATATAAAAACAAATTGTAAGAGCCTTTAAAAGTATATAAAAGAAGAGAGTAGCTAAAGTAAATATTAGTCCCTTAGAAGCAGAGAGTGGATAATTATTATGGGGAATGATGAAATGGCCGGGAACAAATACTTTGAGCTGGATTTTCACTAATGAGATGGGAATTGTCTCAACAGAAACAGATGGTCAGACACTTGTTTCTCTAGGTGGCCTCAATATGAATGCTTGGCTGAACTCCAAGGCTCATTAATGGATTAGCTCAGCAGGGGCCTATTTACATCCCATGAAGCGGTGCTAGCTTTGATTAATTGACATCTTTATGAGGTTATAATAAGTTGTTCTTTCTTTGATATGTTTTTTCAATACCTTTATTTGAACAAGATTAACAGGTGTGAAGTGGGACAAATCTTCTGTTAATGAGAATATGAATGATAGTTTATGACTGACACTTTTATAAGGTTGTAAGGGCAACAGTTTTTTTTTATCAATGCAGGTTCCTAAATAGCTGTTTTCTTTCATGAGCATTTCAAGAATTTCCATTGTTATTATATGGCTCATTGGTTCTGTACATAATGCATACTGGGTGACTGGGCATGGAAGGGGCATGAGTAAGACCATTTAAACATACCTTTCAAAAGGTTCCTGAATCCAGACTAAGGTTCACAACTCTTCTGAAAGGTCATGAACCATGAATTCTAAAGAAGCTGGCCGGGCTCCATGAAAATTCCTGGTCAGTATAAGATGCCTACCCGCAATGGGAAACTGGCAGCAGATCGGAAGGTAGCAAATATAACACCACTATTCAAGAAAGGAGGGACAGAGAAAACAGGAAACTACAGGCCAGTTTGCAATGACATCAGTCATCGGGAAAGTGCTGGAATCTATTATTAAGGGAGTTTTAATGCACTTAGAAAATCATAGTATGATCAGACATGGTTTTAGGAAAGGGAAATCAGGTTTGACAATTTATTGGAGTTTTTTGAGGATGGAAGTAATAGGGTAAATCAAGGGGAACCAGTAGATGTAATATACCTGGATTTGCAAAAGGCATTTGATAAGGTGCCACACATAAGGTTAATAGGCAAAATAAGGACTCATGGAGTTGGGTAATATATTAGCATGGACAGAGGATTGGTTAACAAACAGGAAGCAAAGAGTATGCATAAATTGGGCATTCTCAAATTGGCAGGTGTTTCAACAAGAGTAATACTTATCTGGGCTCTCAGCCAAGCATACATAATAAGGCTTGGCTGAGAGCCCAAACAACCATTAAGCCTTGAAACAGCTTCACCCCAGAGAAAAAAAATGTTTGATTGACAGCTCAGGCTCTTTGATCTCTGCAGTCAATTTCATAATATTTGTTTACACAACATCAAGTGGTTTCAAGCGTTTGTGGTTTTTGTTACTGATAATTTAAATGTCTGGATGATTGACACTAGTGAAATGACTTTTTTCAACATAGGTAAAAATTATGAATAAATTATTTATTAAAAGTTTTTTTTTACCCATCCTACTGTCATTACAGTGTTCATTGGTCCTAGACAATGCATAGTGGGTCAATGGGCATGTGAGAGCCATGGCTTGGGATAAGGGAGTGATGGGCCATAGGGGTGGTTGGAAGGGCAGGACTTGGCACAGGGGGCATGAGGGACCATGAGGGTGGGTGAAAGGGCAGTGCTTGGCATTGGGGTTTGAGGGGCCATGGGTGGGTTGGTGGCATGAGGTTGCATAGATGGAGCATGGAGAGTGTTTGGAGAGTGAGGGGGTGTGAGGAATGAGGGCTGGAGGGCCTTTGTGTTTTTTATTTTAACTGGGACAAAGTGCCACAGCACCGAGGCGGGCCTTTTAAGCAGCTTGCCTCCACACCTGGCAACCCTGTGGCTGCCTCCAAACTTCTTCCTGGTCGGCTGACCCAACTCCAGCCGGCACCCAGAACCCCCCTCCTCCACCACTGACTATGAAGATAATGTTTTTGCAGGAACTTTCTACTGAAGCCTGGAATTTTCCTGACCCCCATGACCCGCCTCAAGGATGAAAATCCAGGCCGTGATGTCTACGCTGCTTGGAAAGAAATGCAGTCCAGAGAGGTTTTTTTTTGTTTTGGGAGTTAGAGCTAAATTAGTTTAAAAGAATTCAGTTCACCCTGAAAGGTTGTAAAAACCCATTTACTTCATCAGTACAAAAAAATATAAATGAGGGATAATTAACTAAAGGTCTAATTGAGGATAGCCCAGAGCAGTCCACATTGTCATGGATATGGGTGGAGTTTAGGAAGGTTCCCTGGTTTCAATTTATCTGGGTGTTTGCTGGGATAGTTTTTCAGTTGCAGTTTGGACCTCGTGTGGTTTGCAGCTCAATGAGAAAAGTTAGCCAAAATAAATGACAGGCAGACCTGCACTGTAAGCAGAGTACAACACTAACTTCATCATTGATCACATAGAAAGCGGATGAGGCTTAATCTCAGTTTGACTCTTGTGAGGTACAGAAGCTAGAAGATTGTCTAGTTTGAAGCTAATGGGAGAATCTACAGTGGACCTCAACTGTATCTTACTGCAAAGGGAAGTAACTAACATATTAGCTTGGAAGTATTCGAAAAGTAACCAGAACAAGGAACTGAGCCTCCACAGTCAAGAGAAGATAAATTAAAGTTTTACCTCTGAGAATAGCTAGAGCTGTAGAAAATTCTCCAGAGGACTGTAGCATACTTATGGGTAAAATAACTTTAAGATTGATATGTCATTTAAGAGAATTCTTTGAGAAAGCAGGAAGTAAATCTGACTACATAACATATATAGTCATAAACCTTATTGTTATGTTAATAGCACTTGTCTTGTTTATATAATAAAGTTTGTTTTGGTTAAAAATAAAATGAAACCTTGCGGCATGGTTTTATTGGTTAAAATGAGGTATTCGGATTTCCTTTTAAATGTTAATGCTCCCTAATTGATCGTAACACAAGGTGCCACATTGTAGACTGATCAGTAAATTAAAAGCTCATGGGATTGAAGAGAAAGTAGCAAGTTGGATGCAAAATTGTTAGTGTTATGAAGCAAAGATGTTGGTTAATGGGTGTTTTTATGACCGGAGGGCTGTTCCCAGTGGGTTCTGCAGGGCTCAGTGCTAGGTCCCTTGCTGTTCTTGATATGTATCAATGATTTAGACTTAAATGTAGGGGGCATGATAAAGAAGTTTGCAGATAATATGAAAATTGGCCATGTGGTTGACAGTGAGGAAGAAAACTGTAGACTGCAGGAAGATATCAATGGAATGGCAGGTGGGTAGCAAATGGAATTCAATTCAGAGAAACGTCTTGGGAGGACCAACAAGGCAAGGAATACACAATGGATGAATTCTGAGAAATGAAGAGGAACAAAGAGACTTTGGAGTCTACATCTACCGATCCCTGAAGGTCAAAGGACTAGTAGATAAGGTTGTCAAGAAGACCTACGGGATATTATCCTCTGTTGGCTGGGGCCTACAGTATAAGATCAGGGAGGTGGGGGATGGGTCACCTTCTTCGGAGGTCCTCAGTGGCCATTGAAGGCAAAACCTCCCCAGAGTCATACCCTCCTTCACCTTCCCAAACCCCCGCAGCCTCTCAAGTCCCCCAACTCCCTCACTGGGATCGGTCAGCCAGGCCCTGCTGATACCCTGGACTTACCTTCAGTTTGGCCTCCACTAGCTCATCTTCTTTGAAACTGCCTGTAGTTCCCAGCAATGGCCACTGCTCGAAATGGGCGCTGCTGGGACGGCCATCTGATTGGCCAGCGGCTCTCTAAGGCGGGACTTCCTCCCCAGATGGGGGTAGAAGTCTCACCCTTAGCTACTTTACACCCTGCCAAACTTTAAATGGCTGCAGGGCAGCAGATATAAGCAGGGATGCGTTCCCCACCAACTCTTTGGATAGTGGGGCGGGAAATCAGCGATCCAAAAATCCTGCCCTATTCTGTATTTTGTTTGTTCATGTGCTATATGTAACGTAGACTGGGTTGTGGGTTTACAATTGACCTTGTCTCACTAGAGTGCTAATCAGCTCATCTTCTGAAAGAGAATAAATGAGAATATGCAAGATTACAATACGCACAATGAGAGGTCTCATAGTTATTGCATGACTCAGTATTATGCAAAAAAGATAAATTCATGCTAATTAGAGACATGGGATTCATTTAGTGAGTGAGCACTAATGCTGAACTTAAGAATACACCTAGTGCAGTCCTGGAACTTGTGACCAATTGGTTACCATGTTCAACACCTGATTAGAACCTCCTCTCAGGGCTTCAGTGCACCAAGTCTGGGGAGAAGGTCTGGCAAAAGTAAATGCCATCTACACCATCCAAGAAACACAGGCATAAAGCAGTTTCCAGACCTAAAAAAATCTTTTATTAAAAATAGAAAGACTTGCATCTATATATGTCCTTTTACAAACTCAGAGCATTTTATAGCCAATGAAGCTATAAAACCAATTAAGTGCTTCTGAAGTATAGTCACTCTTGTAATGTAGAAAACACAGCTGCCAATTTGCAGACAGCAAGCTCTCACAAATACCCTGATGAATGGCTAGAGTCATCTGTTTTTAGTGATGTTGATTAAGGCATAAATATTGGCCAGGACACTGGGAGAACTCCAATGCTCTGCTTTGCAATTGTGCCATGGGATCTCTTACTTCCACTTAAACAAAGGCAATGTCTCAATGCCAGATTCAAGAGGTGTAAATTGAGCCAAAATCCCCCTGTACCATGTAGATGAGCAAAGTACATTCACCACCTGTTACAGATTGACTTCTGCCCCTAGGCAATGCATTTAGCTGACCTTAAAGCTCTTTGCTTACAATGCAAGGGTGTATAACAGAAGAGGACAACTGGAACTACTGTCACAAAACAAAAACAAAAATACTGGAAAAACTCAGCAGGTCTGACAGCATCTGCGGAGAGGAACACAGTTAACGTTTCGAGTCCGTATGACTCTTCAACATTAACTGTGTTCCTCTCCGCAGATGCTGTCAGACCTGCTGAGTTTTTCCAGGTATTTTTATTTTTGTTTTTGTTTTGGGTTTCCAGCAACCGCAGTTTTTTGGAACTACTGTCATACTGGAAAGAGCACCATGTTTTTTTTTATTCATTCATGGGATGTGAGTGTCGCTGGCCAAGCCAGCATTTATTGCCCATCGCTAATTGCCCCCTTGTTCAGAGGGAATTTAAGAGTCAACCACATTGCTGTAGGTCTGGAGTCACAAATAGGCCAGACCAGGTAAGGATGGCAGATTTTCTTCCCTAAAGGGCATTAGTGAACCAGATGGGTTTTTACAACAATCAACAATGGTTTCATGGTCAGAGCATTACCCAAGGTCTCTGGATTACTAGTCCAGTGTCAATACCACTACACCATCACCTCCCCTTTAACAATGCTTTTATAACACTTCAGCAATATGGGGCAGAATTTTTGGGTTGGCGTGCGAGTGCGCATCCAACCCGATTGGCCGTGAAATCGGGCGGGATATTTCGGTTGGCGAGGGTACAGAAAAGTCAGAAGTGCGCCCGCCGACAATTAAGAGGCCAATTAAGGGAATTAAAGCTGTAATTGCCTCTGATTTTTCGTGGTCCGTCTAACTTTATGGTTGGCGGACGGGCGAACCAGCCAAGCGGCCTTCGCATTTTTCATGAAACCTCATCTGAGGGCGGGATGAAGTTTCCGTTATTAAATTTTTTTAATTGTATGGACAGGATTTTTATGATGCATATGTTGAGGTGACTGAGTCTGATGCATGGACATTTTTGTCCGGATTTTAAAAACTTTATTTATTGGTTTTAAAGCCTCCAGCTCCCGGAGGCAGCTCTCCGTCTTCAGGGAGCTTTCATTCAGCGCTCGCCCGCGCCCATGCTTACATCAGCGCCCGCCCTCCTCCCGCCCCCACCCCGGCAGCGCTGAGCATTTCAGCGCGCGCTTCACGCTGGCTGGCCGTTAATTGACCAGCCAGAGTGAAATTGTGGTCGGGGGGCTGCTCGTGGTCAGCGGTCTGTTCCCCAGTCACTCCCAGGCCCACCGATCGCACCCGCACACTGACCTAAAAATCCTGCCCACGATCTCTATCCCTTTCCTCACACATGTGGTTACGCAGAATAGGCACTTGTGTGTCACTATGTCATTCAGAGCATCTAAAATAATTTCTTGGCTTGCAGTACAAGTCAGCTCAGTCGATGGCACTCTCACCTTTGAATCATAAAGCTGTGGGTTTAAGTTCTATCCTGAGACTTAAACACAAGAATCCATAAGGGAGTGCAACATTGTCAGAGGTGTTTGAGAGCGAGCTGTGCATAAATTGGCTGCTCTGTTCCCTTTACAACAGTGAGTACACATGAAAAATACTTACTGGCTGTAAAGGACTTTGTGATGTTCTGTGGTTGTGAGAAATCCTCCATCAATGTGAGTCTTTCTTTTAACCAAAGGAAGTAAACCCACACAGGAAGAGGCCCGGAAATTTCAGGCTGCTGACTCTGTTCTAGGAGGCCATACTGCAAATCATTGGAGCAGAGAACTTAAAGGGAGGAGGCAGAAAGCAGCAAACAGCCAATGCCACCCTTCTCCTGCTATCTCTTCTACCCTTCCTTCCTTACTGTCAAACAGACACAACCTCAAGTATAGTACCTTGGCACATAGCATTATGATGACTGGTGTGCAGCATTCTAATAAATTGTTTTTTTTTATCTATTTATGGGATATGGGCATCACTGGCTGGGCCAGCATTTATTGCCCATCTTGGTCAGAGGGCATTGCTGTGGGTCTGGAGTCACATGTAGGCCAGACCAGCACCTTCCTTTCCCTAAAGGACATGAGTGAACCAGGTGGGTTTTTATGATAATCAACAACAGTTTCAGGGTCATCATTAGACTTTTAATTCAAGATTTATTTTTATTGAATTCAAATTTCAACATCTGCTGTGGTAGGGATTCAAACCCGGTTTCCCCAAACCATCACCCTGGGTCTCTGGAATATGAGTCCAGGGATAATACCACTTACACCACCGCCTCCAGACACTTGTTTTTCTACAGGTAACCCAGGCAGAAGTCAGAAAGGCCCCGAACAAATCAGCACCTTAGAGCAGCAGCAGCACGTGCAGCCTGGGAGTTTGAGGAAGGAGGTTTGAGTGAATCATGAGGTGAGTGAAGTGTAGCCAGTGATGGCAGTGGGGGAGCAGAGTTTTTCTAAGAGACAGGCCTCCTGGGGGAATTCAGACCTCCAACAGCCTCCTTCAAAAACAGGATTGCGATCTGAGCAGAATCATCTGCTGGGCTCATCTTTCACTGTCCAACAAACCCTGTAAAATGTGTAGTGCACTAATTACTTCTGTACAGCGCTGTACTGTAGAAAGGCAACATCAACATGCAACCAAGTTTGTCATCGGCTATAAAGAGCTTTGGAATGTCCCGATGTTGTGAAAAGCACTTTACAAAAACAAGTTTTTTCTTATATAATGTCCTTAAGGTAGAAAACTATTCTAAAAGCACTTTGCATAGGTATCTCTAAACACCAGTCCATCATTCAATGTGTTGCAACTTCACAGACATCAGGAGTAAAGTTCCCAGCTGGAAAGAGTCCTCTTCACAAACATAGTATCTCTTATGAATGCTCAGATTATGGGGAAATGGTGGCATTGTGGTAATGTCACTAGGCTAGTAATCTAGAGGCCCAGGCTAATGTTCTGGGCACATGGATTCAAATCCAACCATAGCAGCGAATGGAATTTAAATTCAATCAATAAATCTGGAATATAAAGCTAGTCTCAGTAATGGTGACCATGAAACTATTGTCATAAAAACCCATCTAGTTCGCTCATGCACTTTAGGGAAGGAAATCTGCTGTCCTTATCTGGTCTGGCCTACATGTGACTCCAGTTCCACAACAATGAGGTTGATTCTGAACTGGCTTGGCAAGCCATTCAGTTCAAGGACAATTAGGGATGGGTAACAAATGCTGATCTTGCCAGCGATGCCCACATCCCATGAAAGATAAAACAAAAAAAAAAGATTGCTAGTATGGGACCATGGGCTCCTACCTACAATGGACAACATCAACAACTTATAGTGCCTTTAATCTCATCAACATTCAAAATGTTGACAAGTCAGATGGTGGAAGCCATAACATAGGGCTTCATATTCCCAATGGTCTCCTCCTGCACATCACCAACAGACATGCTGAGTGAGTGCTCAGCACAGGGATATGACAGCAGCTGGTAGAGATGAGACTCGAGGAAAAGCAAAATGATCCCATTAATACCCCTTTCATCTCCACTTAGCCGCAGCCACTGAAATGCGATTAGACATGCCAGAGAGAGGGCAGGCAGTCAAACAGCCACAGCAACAGCGCACATGGTCAATCCAGCTGAAAGGCCATTGGATGACCCTGCTCAAGGAAGTCTAATGCTATCTCAATCCAAGGGGCACCCACTGATCATTCCCTCACTCACTCCACCCACTGGATGGGATTGGGAAGATACACACCAGACCAAGGCAGGAAAACATGAAACTCAAATGCAAATAACAAAAATAGAGCTGCAAATACAGGGAGTTTCTTTCTAGAATAAATTGGCAGCACATTACCTCCTGACTCCCCAAAGTCTCTATTTTTAGCGCAAGTCAGAAGTGTGATGGAATACTCTCCACTTGCCTGAAGAGTACAGCTTCAACAACATTCAAAAAGCTCCACACCATCTAATACAAAGTTGCCCACTTGATCGGCACCCATCCACCACCTTAAACACTCACTCCCTCCGCCACGGATGCACAGGGGCAGCACAGTGTGCCATCTACAAGATGCACTGCAACAACTTGCCAAGGCTCCTTCAACAGCACTTTCCAAACCCACTACCTCTACCACCTACCACAAGGGTAGCAAACACATGGAAACACCACCATCTGCAAGTCACACAACATCCTGCTTGGAACGATATCACCATTCCTTCACTGTCGCTGGATCAGAAATATGGAACTCCCTCCCCAACAGGATGATGTGTTGATGTGCCTACACTACAAGAACTGCTGTGTCTCAAGCAGGTGACTCACCATCAATTTCTCAAGGCCCATAGTGGATGGGCAATAAATGCTGGACTTACCAGTGATGTTCACATCCCAACCCAAGAACAAATACAGTAAAAAAAAGTACAATCATCGATGGTAGTTTGGTGGTTTATTGAGTACACGCAGAATAGAGGCTGAATGACACTTCTACAAATACATGGTGCAATAGTGTTATGACGCAGCAGATGATTTGTGCCAGGCGGACCAAATCAATGAGGGAAACTTGCTCGCACTATCACAACGGTTTTTCAATTTGTACTTATTACGAGTTACATGCACTGAATTCAGAGGTAATAAGTCCACCAAGACCTTTAAAGATTATTTTAAAATTAAATTTAAAAATTTATTAACAAAGTAAAAGATGTCAAGCACCTACATAAGACTACAAATTACTACTATAATAACTCCTAAAATTCCTAATTAACCTGACCCCCAGTTACACTCCCTTTAAGGCAACAGTTCAAAATAGATTTTAGATTTAAACAGATCCAGCAAATTAACACAATACCCTGGGCAGCGGAATTCCAAATGGTTTTTCTCCAGCTTCAGTTTCGGTAGACAGCAGACTTATGCACAAATTCTGGAGGCTTCATCAAGGCTATTTCACACACTTCTGTTAGATCTTACGTGGCCTTCCCTTCACGCATAGCCCTTCATTCTCCTTTATAGATGCTTCTCTCTTTTTAATATGTAAATTCTATTGTTTCATATGTCTTTGAAACTGTATCTTCCTCACAATATAAAAACTTTCATGTTGTCACTATACATTGTCAGTAACCTTTGGGAAAAATAAACACATTCCTTAGTCTTGCGTATCTATCTAGTTGTAAACAGACTAAAGTCACTTTGAAATCAAATCTCCATTCATCTATCTAAAAATGCAAATTTCCTTCACACCTTACATGCTAAGCCAGCATCCATGTTTACTCAGTAGCATGTCAAGCACCTAACTTCTATTGATGAGTTATAGCTTGCAGTCTACTTGACTCCAAATGTACTTAAATCACACACAGACAGACCCAACTACACTGACCCCCATTAACCTACTTCACAATAAACCAGAAAAATATTGTGAAAATTATAATACTTTCATGACAATAGTTTTTCCTGCAGGAACATCTTCTTGGCCAATATATGAATGCTACATTATAACAGTGACTACTCTTCATTGGGACAGTTTTGACTGTAAGGCACTTTGAGATGTGATGAAGTCATGAAAGGTTGGTTTTTCCCTGTATTGGAAAGCTGCACAGCATGCAACACAACATGATCAAAAGGCAATTGGATGTACCTGAAATGGAAACATCTGCAGGACTTTGGGGAAAGCAGCGGAACTAATTAGATAGTTCTTTCAAAGAGTCAACACATACACAATGGGCTGAATAGCCTCCTTCTGTGCTGTATGATTACACAATGTTTTTGGGAGACCCTGACAAGATTGGACTGCAAGAGGCCCACTGATCTGTCAAGGCCTCTGAAGCATTGTTTTAGTATTCTACTGACATACTCTTTAATAATTCTGGTTGCTGCATAATATCTATTCTCTGTTTCTGTCTGCAGCTGGCACAGGGTTGAAGTGGGTGGCCTAACTCTCCAAGGGCAACAAGTTTGATTGGTTAGAATGAAAGGACCGCGACTGCTGCCTAGGAAGCAGATATTGATAACAACAACAAACAACTTGCATTTATATAGTGTCCTTGGACTTGCAAGACGGCCCAGATAGGAGCATTATCAAACAAAATTTGACACTGAGCCATATAACAAGATTTAAGGCTGATGACTAAAAACTAAAGAAGTTGGTTTTGAGGAGCCTCTTAAAGGAAGAAAGAAAGATAGAAAGGCAGAAAGGTTTAGGAGGGGGAAAGTTTCAGAACCTACTTCAATAAGTCATTTACCTGATCGTTTACATAAAACTTATTGTCAGATTTCAAAATCTACAGCTAAAGGCAAGTCCACCAACAATGGAGTGATGCCCCGCTCGCTGTGGGTGTCTGAGGGTGAGGGTGTTTGTAGGTTTCGGGGAGACTCAGCCCCATTTCTGAGGGTAGGGGAGACTTGCCCTCCTCCCTTGCACGTGCGCAGCTCTGTGCCTGCTGGTCCACGTTACTGGAATAAAGATCGGTTTAATTTTTCTTAAAAAAAAATGGAGTGATTAAAATCAGGGATGTGCAAGAGGCCAGAATTGGAGCACATTTATCAGATAGTTGTAGGGTTGGAGAAGAATACAGAGAAAGGGAGGTTTGAGGCCATGGAGGAATTTGTAAACAGGATGAGAATTTTAAAATCAAGTCATTGTTCGACTTGAAACCATGGCAGTTCAATGAGCACAGGGTGGTGGATGAACATGATTTGTTCATAGTGTTCCTGATAGCAACACTCCTGATCATTAACTGGATGCTCAATGATGCCAACCCCCTTCACCGCCTCCCCTCCTTGGGGTTATAGAGGCATTGCATATAGCCCAGAGGTCTGGATAATGTCTAAGTGCCACATGATGCATTTGATAAACCCTTGGACATTGCGGTATCGAACAATGTGATAAAATTGGGAAAAAGCAGAGTCATGCTACCTGTTATTCATTGGGAAAGGAAATGCAAGTGCTGACCCTGTCTGGTATATATATTGACATGAATTTGTGCGATATTGCACATCTCCCCTATGTTAGCTTGGAAAGACTTAGAGGCCTAAAAATTGCAGAGAACTCATCTGGATGCAATATTAAGTGTCATCCCTGTGGTTAAGGTTATCCACCAATATGCTCATAGCAAATGGCACAATTCTGCAACTGCCTCAGAGCCTAAGGAGGTAGTTGTCTTATCACAGTCAGCTAGACATCCCAGGGTGTGCAGATAGGGTTTCAGCCTAATGCTGGGTGTGAGTGGTCCAGTGCTGACCCCTCCTGCTGTTCCTGATATTCCTTCTTTCATTGAGCACCATTTCAAACATAAAAACTCTGGTTAGATCACATTACAAGCAAACACTATCCTAACACGGATCTTGGCTCCCAAAGGCAGGCAGCTCAAGTCGGGAAATTTCCCAGTTTGGCGCAGCCTTAGGAAAATGGGGCAATTTTTTGTTCCTGGTGGTGGTGGTGGTGGTGGGGTGTGCGTGAGTGCAGGATGGTGTCGACCTGATGCCCCAGAGGAGACTGGAGGCCACCACAGGGGCTGCCAAGTGCCAAGGTGGGCTGTTTAAATGGCTCGCTCAGTTCTCTGCAACTTGGTCCCAGTTGTTTTGTTAAACCTCTAGCCCTCATCCACGCCCCATGCACATAACATGCCAACTCATGCCAACCTCACCCTGAACCCTACCCCACCCACCCCCTTATAGCCCCGATGTCAAGTTAGTGCCAAATCATGACAACCCCCAACCCCACCCCCAACCCCATGGAAGATAGGATGTCAGAAATAGGGGCGGGGCTTCTGGATCCTGGATCCCGACTGCAATTTTCGACAGTCGCTGGAAGTCTGCACAACTTCGCGAAAATCCAGGCCATTATTTCTAAATCGCCTTGGATATGAATATTGGATATTAATGTCATGTTTAAAAACTCCCCTCCCTTCAATCAAAAAAAAATCAACCGGCCTTTAACGCCCACTTTGAACAGGCAGAAGGAATCTCGGGAGAGACTGACGGACAGATCCTGAAAATAACACATGTCAATATCCTCAACACGAATAACCGAACATACACAATTCAGCTTTCACACTTTCTGCGTGAACCTGTTACACTGCGCGCACCGCACTCAGACTTGATGCAAAGGCAACATTTTTGAGAGGCAGCATTTTTTATATATATATATATATTTTATATATAACTTCCCCCTGTCGTGGGATCGATGCTCGACCCACATCAGGAAAAGCTGGCCTCAAAAAACATTGCCTGCCAGATGGATGTTGGCTTTTAACTCAAAGGCTGCACACTTCGGAGCTACCTTGCCAACAACACCTGACTGCAAACATTTTGTGTGACAACATGAGTCATAGCAACGTGATATTGATTTAAGAATGATGAACATCATTCCTTGCTTCTTGTTTACCACTTGTCAACGCAGGACAAAAAAAAACACACACACACACACAGACAACACACTTTTACTCATGATGTTCCAAAACATTACTCTACCACTGAAAGCTACAACGTTTAATCACCATCTTTATCTTCCTAGGGCCAATGAAAATACTTGGCAACCACAGGATGATTATAGTGCCATACAAATTGGGGCCGGGCCAAGATATATTCCCTAACTGTGACTACCAACAAACCTGTAACACTAGGGTTCTCGTGCTGGTACAGTTTTATTTGTGATCTTGGTGATCCTACAGCAATAATCATTCAATGTCAGAACGAGTCACATCAATTGATGCATCTCTATTGGGGTTAACATATTATTTGGTCCCTTAGCCCCATTTGCAGTAGTCATTCGATCCCTTTATCAAGATTAATTCAGATTTAATCTTTCCCTCTCTCTCTCTCTATATATATATATATCAGTTTAATCGTTTCAATGCTGCTGAACCAGACCCTTTAGTCCAGTCCAGATGCTAATGGTTATACAATCATTTGTAAGCACAACACAAACATGTCAACCGAGCAGAGGGGAGGGAGAAGCTGGCGGCGTTTGGCCGATGTCTGCACCGCAAGAGCATCAGTGTCCGGAGGCAGGCAGGCGAGTATCGGTGGCAGCCTCAGAGCAGACCCCCCCTCACCCACCCTCACCCTCACCCACCCCCGACCCCCGCCAGCCAACCTCCCCGCCGCCGCCGCTGCTGCTGCTTTACTCACCCTCGCCGGCCAGTGCGGGTAGCCCTTCATCTTGGCAAAGACCAGATCGCCAGCCTTGTAGTCTCTCGGCCTCGGTCGAGCCATCTCTCTCTCTCTCTCTCTCTGCCCTCCCCCACCACCACCCCCCCCCCTCCCCACCCACCCAGCCCCACCACCACCACCACCACCACCACCACCTTCGACTTGGAAACCAGGGACTTCACGAAGCGAGATCCACCTCCTAAAAGGAGGAAAGGCAAAGATGAAGAGGACAAGGGGAGGAGGGAGGAGGGAGGGAGAGGGGAGGGAGGGGGGGGTAGAGATTTGGAGGGGAGGGGAGGCCCCTGACTCAACAACCCCCCCTTTCACACCTTATTTCAGATATATATATTAAAAAAACAAATTCTTCCCCACCCCCCCCACCCTTCCCCTATCCTTGATTTCCGCCTTGACTGCAAACTCCCCCAGGAATGCGGAAAGCTCCTTTGGTCTCTCGGTGCCCTTGTCGGCGAAATGCTACAGTCGGCGCTCGATCGCTACAGTTGAAGACAAGGTAGAGGCGGCCGAGCTGTCTCTGTCTCAGTCTCTGTCTCCCCCTCTCCCTCTCTCCAGCCTCCCTCATTTCAAACGCATGCGCTTATTTATTTGCCTTTTTTTAAAAAAAAAACCCCATCAAAAACAATTCCATACACGGGGCTAATGTTTAGGGGGTGGGGGGGAAAGAGTTCCTGGTCTTTTTTTTCCTCTCCCTTATTTGCAACATTTTGTGTTTGCTGTGGTCACAATTGTTGCCAATTTTTTCGACCCAGGAAGTTTACTCAACCCTCTCCATACACAGTGATTGTACACATTGAAATTCGAAGAGGTCTTTTTATTTTCTTCCTTCCTCTCGTAACTGGGAGGGAAATCTTTTCCAGGGTCGTCATTGTTATTGACTGGAGAGGGAGGAAGAAAAGGGGGGGGGTGGGAGTGGTGTTTATATTTGCACGAAAACATTGCCCATGTTTCATGGCTCAAGGGAAAGTGATGTTTACTACACAAGCGCCGCAATAAATAAAGGCAGCAAAGGGGTATCTTGTGGTTAAGGACTTCACGAATCAGGATAAGCTACTTAATCCTGCTCTTCCAGGGGTGTAATTGAAAGAATTACATGACTCTCTCATAAATAGAGCCGATTCAAAGTCGGATTTGTTTGCAGGAAAATAATTTGAATCAGGCAAGGTAAATAATAGCTGGGAATTTTGTGTCAAAATTGACTGTCAGCTAATCTCAATTAAACAGATATAAAAGAGTATAAAACCAGTTCTGATGAAAGGGCATTGACCTGAAACATGGAGGGTTTGGGGTGGGGAGGCTATGGATTTTATGGAGCCCACAAAGAGGAAATATGGTGTGCTGGATGACTGAATTAGGCGGGATACGAAATTTCGATTTTCCGATAGGTTGAGGTGCAGGGATGAGGTCCGAGGTGTTTTTGTGGCATGTCACAACATCCTGTACTCGGAATACATTTGTATGCCATGAGTACTCATTAGCATAAAACTTTTTTTTAATAAAGTCCTACTTCCAAGGTAAAGTCAGCAGCGCACGAGAACCTAACCCAATTCACATTGGTTTAAAGATGGCGCGTACCACTCGGCTCTGTGCAGTTGTGTCTGAGATTTGTTCAACTCTGTGGCACAAGGGAGGTGATGGCAGTTCGCATGGAGGCTCACAACCGGCAAGGGTCAGCCTCTTGGGGGGGAGGTGTGTGGAGAGTGGCATGGAGGAGTGAAGCGGGAAGAGCCTGGTGCCCTGGGTGTGGTGGGAAAGGGTCGGAGGAGGTCAGTCAAGGTTAGAGAAATGAGGCGCCTTAAGGGGCGGTGTCAACATGTGGGTCCATCTCATAGTGTTGGCTGGCAAAGTCCTTGCAGGTCTTTGAGTTCACCTACAACATTTCAATTATACCCGCTGAGAGTTGTCACGAGGCTATGCTGCTTTATTTTTGAAAATTTGATTTTGCAACTTTCAACTAGTTGGAAATTTGCAATTTGAACTGAGACAGAGCATGCTACTTAAAAATGCAAAGCCACATTCCAAGGTGAAGGTGAGAATCAAATCACTCTCAGGGGAGTGTGAAGAGAGACACATTCCTATAATTCAGACACCTATCGAAACACGTAACTGTCTAGGGAAAAGACATTAAAAATACTAAATGCTGGATATTGAAACAATGGCTGCCACAGATAGCCTTACCCAAAACCTCTTGGATATATACACAATGAGTGAAGCATTTCAAGGCAAGGCTGCCCAGCCACTAGAGAGAGATTGCAAGTGACACAGGCGGTGTCAATAAAGTCTTCAGCAGAGGAAAAATGCTGAGGACTGCTCTCTCTTCCCCTCTCACTTTTGGAACAAGTGTGCCACCTGGTTCGAGAAGCCAACTCTACCAGAAACCTACCAGCAAACCGAGATCTCGTAATAATTGCAGCATCTTCTACATCTGACGGCATCCAAGAAACCAGCTAACCCAAATCATCAGCAGCGTTTAAAATTTACGCCTCAAGGACAATCAAAGGACACTGAACCATATATCCTTTTACCATTTTTTATCGGACTCTAACTCCTTTTATTTCTGATATCTGTGCATGTACGTGCACGACTGTGTGTGTGCATGTGTGTGTGTGTGTGCACGTGTGTGTGTGTGCACGTGTGTGTGTGTGCACGCGCCTGAATGACTGCATAACTGCATAAGAGCTGAATGCCTGAAATTGGATTTTTATTATTTTTTTCAGGTTTAGTGGTTAATAAATTTGCTCTTTCTTTGACTCAAGGAAACCTTGTTTGATTGGCTCACAGATTAAAATAATTAAATAAATTCTGATTTGCAAAAGGCATACCCTCTTGAAAAAGAAACTTAAACCTTGGTTGTGACCAACCAAGGAGGTTGAATAGATGGGGATCAGTTCGCTCTTTCTCACCTGGTCGTAACAAAGATTGGGGGCTTGTTTCTGGGATTGCTGTCACAGACTAACAACAGAATTGGAGTGGGGAAAATAAATTGTTCCTTCTAAAGCAGTTGAAAAACTGTAAATGGTTTTCTTCGTCAGTAATACTAAAGTGCTAAAATGTCCGCATTCAATGTCAATGCTTTCGTGGAACAGAATGAGATAACTGACCAGAAATTAAAGGCACTGTCCTTGGAAGGATTAAAAAGTGTAGCTAGGCACTTAGAGGTGGAATTGTGCCTGAAAGCCAGAAAAACGAACATTTTAAAATGGGTGGTAAAACATCGAGAGGTGGAAATTGAGGAACTGAAACAGATAAATTAGCATTGGAGAAATTAAGACTGGAGCAGCAGAAACTGAGCTTCTCCCTCTCCCGCTTGCTTGAAGAAAGTGCAACAAGCTGCAAGGTAGCAAAAAGGGCAATTTTTTAAGTGTGTAACAATTGGTGTCGGAGACATACTGTTCAAAATTCCGCACTCTCAGGAAATGGCCTGACCAGATGTAGCTGTAATTTGAACAATTTAAGCAGCTCGCTTTTGACCGGTGGGAATGGCGCTTAAAATTGAGGTTGCCTATTAAAACCCTTGTGAAATAATTCCCCTCGAGGAGTTTAAAAACTCCATACCTTTCCCAATAAGAACTCACATCGAGGAAGAGAATAACAGGGGCCAAACAAGCAGCAACCCCGACTGATGATTATGAGCTTGTCCACAAACCCTCATCCCAAAGGAAACCCTTACTTAATCCCCCCCCAACCAACTGAGAAGGATAGAAGATGGGAGAGTGATAGGAAACTGAACACCCATGGGAGAGAAGGGACCCTCCTCAGGCCAGAAAGGCTGGCGCTGAGAAGAGGAGTGAGGCCAAGAAGCCTGTGTGTTTTATCTGCAACAAGACAGGACACCTCTGTCCTAATTGCTGGAGGTCACGGGAAAACATATGGGATTTGTTGGGGCACACAACCCCACACAGAAAATGGGGGTCAGACAGAGCATAGCAGACCAGGCTATGGCTCTGACTGCAGCAGAAAATCCCTTTAGACGCACTGTGAGCGCAGTGAGTTTTTAAAAATCCCTGAGAGCTACAAGGATATTCTATCTGTTATGATCCTAGACCAGACCCCGCCCAAGTTGTCGGTCAGGTTCGGTTAGGGACCAATAATGTTTTGTTTGAGGCAGACAAAATTTGAGATTCAAGACACTTACTCAGTGAAGAAAGCCACAAGATTCTATGGGTTTTGGAAAAAACAAAAATGAACTTTACTATACAAGGTCAGAAAGACAAAACAATTTACAACATCTATCTTATACTCTAACATTCAGCATTAATATGAGGTACATGTGAATTAACAAGCCAACTGTGGTCAAACACACTACACAACATAATAAATGGCAGATGCAACCAAGACAGAGTCCAAGGATTGCTCAACAATCCATCTAGACTTCAATAACACTGTGAGTCATCCAATCTCACTGAAACTCTGTTTCTCTCATGAGGGATTCCAGTCTTCACCTTCGAAGATCTCCCCTTGGAATTCCCTCCAAATGCTGCTCCAACTTGGACAGGATCATCGGCAACCCGCCTTGCAGGGTTTCAATTTCTTCTTCCAAGATTCCATTCCCCTTTATTGCTGAGCCTACGCTCGAGCACCAATTTACAAGCGCAATTTCAGCTCTTCATCTGCACCAAACAGAACACCACTGCTCCAAAGGGTTACCTTTGTCCCCAGCCCTGCATCACCAGCCTTCGGCTGCCTTCTTGGATCTTCAAAGTTGTTCTTGAGCCCTCTTTAATTACCAGGCTTGAATGGCATCAACAACAGCTCACCTCGCAGGATTCCAATCTTGTCTTGCAAGATTCCATTCCACTGGATTCCCTAGTTCTCACTCAGGCACCAATCAACAGGCTAAGCTTCAGATTTTTGGCCGTGCCGAGCAGAACAGTACTGCTCCAAAGGGGTACCTTTACCCCAAAGGCCCGCAGCCAAGAGTCACCAATATTAGGCTGCCTTTTTCACTTAAAGTCTGCTCCTTGAAGCCCTTGTCCTGTTTGGAGCCCGTTTCTCTGCTCCTGTCTTTTGGCTTAACTTAATTGGGACCTGTTTCTGTCCCTTTCCTGGGACTTCCTTTTGGGATCTTTCCTATCCCCACTCCCCTTTTTGGGGCCTCTCCCTGTCCCCTGCCTGGGACAAATGCCAGCAAAGGTGCTCTTCGCCCAGTCACCTGACTTGGGTTTTGGCATCTTCTTTCTCTATCCCTTCATTCGCAGGTGCACTGGGCCCATCCTGGACCTGAAAACTTACAAATTGCAGAACTGCATATGTGCAGCCCGCTCCCGGTCTGCACATGCGCGGAATGTCTGATGTCTGTCGGAAGTTGAAGTTCTCGACCTACTGGCTCAGCAGGATAAGTATAGTTTTAATAACATATCAGAAGAAAGAGTGACCACATTTCCCCAGGGTGAAGCAAGTAAGCCTGTAGTGATACTGAGGGATACAGGGCCAGCCAAACTTTACTGCTGGGGGAAGGCATGACCTTTCCACCAGAGAGTGCAGTAAGTGCCAAGGTGTTGATAAAGGGTTTTGAAGAAGGGTACATACCTATTCCTTTATACCAGGTGCGCCTGGAGTGCAACCTTGTGTCAGGACAGGTGACCATGGGAGTCATCCACAGTTTACCTGTGGAAGGTGTCGTCCTGCTCCTCAGCAATGACCTGCTGGGATCAAAAGCGATAGCACCCCCAGTCATCCCCAGTGAAGCTGACTGACATCAGAGAGACAGAACAGTTGCAACAGAAGGTGCCCGGCATTTTGCTTGAATGTGTTGCCAGACAAGCTCTGTCAGAGGAGGCTGAAGGGGCACTGCAGACAGATGACCCTACAATGTGGTTTTCTGAGGCCTTTGGCAGGCATCTAGAGGACCCTAAGGAGGTCATAAGTCAGTCTTCATTGGTTGCGGCTCAGCCATCTGACCCGTTGTTAAAAAAGTTAGCTCAGGCTGCCCAAACTGAAGCTGAGGCAGAGGCAACCCCTGGGTGTTATTTCATTAAAATTAAGGTGCTGATGAGGAAGTGGAGACCCGCTTACAGATCTGTAAATGAGGAGCGGAGAGTGATCCAGTATTAGTGCTATCGAGTTGTGGTGGTGCCGCCGAGGTATCGTGGGGAAATATCAAGGTTAGCACATGAAATCCCGACGGCTAGGTATGTTGGTACATGAAATACTCAAGCCCGCATCAGCCAGCATTTTTACTGGCCACACCTCCACAAGGATGCAGTAAGGGTGTGCAGAACCTGCCACACCTGCCAGGTTGTGTGAAAACCCCCGCCTGCAATAAAACCTTCTCCTATGATTCCCTTGCCGGCTTTTAGGGAACCATCCAGCAAGGTGCTAGTGGACAATGTGTGGGGCCCCTTCCCAAAAGGAAAGAGGGCTACCAGTATATCCTTACCATCATGGATGTGGTTACCCACTTCCCAGAGGCCGTTCCCCTGAGAACCATTTCTGCCAAAGCGGTGGTGGGGGAATTAACACAATCCCTTACCCGCAATGGACTGCCCACTGAGATCCAGTCAGATCAGAGCTCAAATGTCATGTCCCAAATATTCCAGGAAGTCATGGGTAACCTGGGCATGACCCAGCTGTAGTCCTCAACGTATCACCCACAGTCGCAGGGGGTGCTAGAATGGCACCACCAGACCCTAAAAACATGATCAGGGCATACTGCCACGAATACCCCCATTTTGTTTTGTTCGCTACCAGAGACTCACCCAATGAGTTCGCCAGTTTTATTCCGTTTGAACTGTTTTACGGGCACCGAGGGAGAGGTCCACGGAAACTAATCACGGAAAGATTTTTAGAACAGAAGGAGGAAGTTTCCACGTTAGACTATGGGCAGGATATTTGGGTCAGCATGCGGTGCAATTGACAGGCCTGGGAGCAGCTGGGAAAGGGACTGCTGACCGCGATCGGCCCCCCTCCGCGATTTCATGCTGGCTGGTCAATTAACGGCCAGTCAGCATGAAAAGTGCACTGAAATGCTCAGTGCTGCTGGGGTGGGGGCGGGAGGAGGGCGGGCGCTGACATAAGAACAGGCACGGGGGAGCGCGGAATGAAAGCTCCCTGAAGACAGAGAGCTGCCTCATGGAGCTGAAGAATTTAAAAGCAATCAATAAAGATTTAAAAATACAGAAAAAAATGTCCACGCATCAGAATAGGCCACCTGAACATACAGACGATCAAAATTCTGTCCAAACATTTTATTTTATTTCATAACGGAAACCTCGTCCCGCCCTCGGATGAGGTTTCATCAAAAATGCACAGTCCGCCTGGCCAAACTCCCATGAACAGTCGGAGTCAATTGGAGCTTTAATGAGCTTAATTGCCCTCTTAATTGTCGATGGGTGCGCTTCCAACTTTCACACGTGCCCGCCGACCGAAAGGTTGCACGAGCACGAGATGGCATCAGGACGCTCGCCCGCCGTCATCACGCGCTATTTTACACTCGAGTGGGTCGGGAGCGAAACTGCACACCGAGCTAAAAATTCTGCCCTATGTAACCGTGTTCCATGAGTGACTCATGAGAGCCTCATGTGGCTCCGGGACACTTAAACATCTCCCAGACAGCTATGAAGAAACAGGCAAACAAGCATGACAGGGTCGAACCAGGAGACTACATGTTACTGCTCCTACCAATACTGGGTGAACGCTAAAAGCTCGGTTCAGTGGCCCATACAGAGTAGCAAAGAAGCTTGGGGAGGTAAACTACCTAACTGACACGCCAGACCATGGGAAAAAGCAACAGCTGTGTCACGCCAACATGTTAAAACGATGTGACAGCCGAGAAGGGGACAACCAGGTAATGGTCTGTCCAACAACAACAGACCTGGCGGATGAGAGAAACAATGAGGATGAATTGGATGAAGACAAGGGCGAGGCCCATTTGAACCCCCTACTGTCTGGCTAGCAAACACAGGAACTCTAGCAAAATTGGACACCATATTCACCTACCTAAATACAGAACAGTGAAGAGACCTGACAAAACTGCTCACTGCATTTAAAAACATCTGTAGAAATAAACTGCATCACCTTAGCTCTGCATGATGTGGGTGTGGGAGAGTCCTCTCCCATAAGGCAATATCCCTATAGTCTAGGTCTGGAAAAGCTGGCCCTGGTTCAGGAAGAAGTTAACTACATGCTGGAGCACCAACTAATAGAGCCTAGCAACGGTCGCTGGAGCTCCCCAGCTGTGATCGTGTCCAAGTTGAATAGCTCCACAAGATTCTGCATTGATTACCGAAAGGTTAATTCAGTGACCAGAGCCAACTTCCCTGCCAGGAAGACTGCATAGATGCGGTAGGTAACTACACTCCAAAGATAGATTTACTCAAGGGCTACTGGAAGGTTCCCTTAACCGCCTGCACAAAGGAGATCTCCGCCTTCCCGTCTCTGGCGGGGTTATTACCAGTGTCGAGTCATGCCATTTGGACTCTGAAATGCTCCAGCCACCTTGCAAAGGTTGATGAACTAGGTAGTGGCGGGCTTATCCAATTGTGTAATGTACCGAGATGATCTCCTAGTGTATAGCGACACCTGGGAAACTCACTTAGAGCGACAAGAAGCCCCTTCCAGAAAGCACAGGCAGCTGATCTAGTGGTCAAGCTTGCAAACAGTGAGTTTGCTAAGGCTTAGGTGACCTACACATGGTGAGTCAAGGACAGGTACTGCCCAGAGCTGCAAAGATACAAGCAATAGTGCAGTTTCCCATTCCCACGACAAAACGGGAAATCATGAGATTTTTAGGGATGTGTGGGTTCTACCACAAGTTGGTCCCAAACTTCAGCACCATAGCTGCCATGCTGACAGACCTACTACAGAAAAAAGCAAAAACAGTATGGACCAAGAAATGTCAGATAGCTTTCGAGAAGCTGAAAGCCATTTTAAGAGGTGAACTAGTGCTAGCTGCTCCAGACTTTACCCAAGTATTTGAAGTAACCATCAATGTGACCTTGGGGTAGGGGCTGTGCTTTGGGGGATGAATCAGGAAGGGAGGGACCAGTCGGGTACTTCTTCAAAAAACTAAACAAACACCGGAAACAGTATTTCACAGCAAAAAAAGAAACCTTGGGCAGAATACTGTGCTTGTTTGGGCGGGTGCGCGCCCGACCCGAACGAGTGTAAAATGATACGCGCTGACATTGGCCGAGCATCCCGATATCATTGTGTACACGCGAAAATTTGGTGGGTGGGCACACATGGGAGTCGGCAGTGCGCCCGCCGACAATTAACAGGCCTATTAACGCCATTAAAGTTCTAATTACACCACATTTTTCACTCCTCGTCCAACCTTAGGGTTGGAGGGCAGGTGAAAAGGCCAAATGGCCTTTGGACTTTTTGTGAAACCTCATCCATGGGCGGAATAAGGTTTCAATCAGTGATTGAAAAAAAAATGTTTAACTTTCAAACTAATTTCCAACATATCCCTGCTCATGGGACAGACAGAGTCACACGTGGGGGCACGTTATTACATTTTTAAATTCTTTATTTTTTATTTTCAAAATTCTTCAGCTCCCTGAGGCAGCTCAGTGCATCAGGGAGTTTTACTGCGCCCACCCCTGCATGTGCGCGCACTTCTACGCTCGCACTCCTCTTGCCCCCACCCCGGCAACGCTGACCGCTGCAGCGGACGTTTCACGCTGGGTGGCCGCTAATTGGCCGGCCAGCGTGAAATCCATGTCGGGGCCCGATCACGGGGAGTGGTCAGCTTCGCGACTGCTCCTGGGCCCGCCCACCGCGCCCACCCAACGAGGGCAAAATTCTGTCCCTTAGGTTTATTACTGGCTCTCAAACGCTTCGAGATATACATCCAAAATGGATACAGAGGGACCACAGTTTATACCAACCACAACCCTTTGGCCTTTGTGGGGAAATTCAAAGTTCAGAATGTGAGGTTATTCCATTGGAATTTGTTTCTCTAAACCATATTTTTAAAAATTCATTTTACTGCATGTGGGCATCTCTGGCTAGGCCAGCATTTATTTCCCATCACTAATTGCCCTTGAGAAGATGGTGGTGAGCTGCCTTCTTGAACCACTACTGTCCCTGTGGTGTTGGTACACCGATATTGCTATCAGGAAGGGAGTTTCAGGATTTGGACCCAGCGAGAGTGAAGGAACAGTGACACATTTCCAAGTCAGGATGGTGAGTGACTTGGAAGGGAACTTCCAGGTGGTGGTGTTCCCGTGTATCTGCTGCCCTTGTCCTTCTAGATGATTTTGGGTTTGGAAGGTGCTGTCTGAGGAGCCTTGGTGAATTCCTGCAGTGCATCTTGTAGATGGTATACACTGCTGCTACTGTGCGTCGGTGGTGGAGGGAGTGAATGATTGGAGATAGGGTTCTATTCAAGCGGGCTGTTTTGTCCTGGATGGTGTCAAGCATCTTGAGTGTTGTTGGAGCTGCACTCATCCCGGCAAGTGGACAGTATTCCATCACACTCCTGACTTGTGCATTGTAGATGATGGACAGGCTTTGGGAGGTCAGGAGGTGAATTACTTGCCACAGGATTTCTAGCCTCTGACCTGCTCTTGTGGCGACAGTATTTATATGGCTAGTCCAGTTCAGTTTTTGGTTAATCGTAACCCCCAAGATGTTGATAGTGGGGGATTCAGTGATGGTAATGCCATTGAATGTCAAGGGGTGATGTCTAGATTCTCTCTTGTTGGAGATGGTCATTGACTGGCACTTGTGTGGTGTGAATGTTACTTGCCACTCTTGTCAGCCCAAGCCTGGATATTGTCCAGGTCTTGCTGCATCTGGACATGGACTGTTTCAGTATCTGAGGAGTCACGAATAGTGCTGAACATTGTGCAATCATCAGTGAACATCCCCACTTCTGACCTTATGATGGAGGGACGATCATTGTTGAAGCAGCTGAAGATAGCTGGGCCTAGGACTCTACCCTGTGGATCTCCTGGAGTGATGTCCTGGAGCTGAGATGATTGACCTCCAAAAATGACAGCCATCTTCCTTTGTGCTAGATATGACTCCAGCCAGCGGAGTGTTTTCTCCCTGATTACCCTTGACTCCAGTTTTTCTAGGGCTCCCTGATGCCACACTTGGCCAAATGCTGCCTTGATGTCAAGGGCAGTCACTTCACCTCACCTCTTGAGTTCAGCTCTTTGTCCATGTTTGAACCAAGTCTGTAATGAGGTCAGAAGCGGAGTGACTCTGGTGGAACACAAGCTGAGCGTCAGTGAGTAGGTTATTGCTAAGTACGTGCCCGCTTGATATCACTGTTGATGACCCCTTCCATCACTTTACTGATGTTCGAGAGTAGACTGATGTGGCGGTAATTGGCCGGGTTGCATTTGTCCTGCTTTTTGTAAACAGGACATTCCTGGGCAATTTTTTACATTGTTGGGTAGATGCCAGTGTTGTAGCTGTACTGGAATAGTTTGGCTAGGGGCACGGCAAGTTCTGGAGCACAAGTCTTCAGTACTATTACTGGAATATTGACAGGCCCCGTGGCCTTTGCAGTATCCAGTGCCTTCAGTCATTTCTTCATATCATGTGGAGTGAATTGAATTGGCTGAAGACTGGCATCCGGAGGAGGCTGAGATGGATCATCCACTCGACACTTCTGTGTCCCCTGGTTCAAGAAGCCAACTCTATCAGAAACCCATCAGCAAACCGAGATCTCGTAACAATTGCAACATCTTCTACATTTGACCGTATCCAAGAAACCTGCGAACTCAAATCGTCCGCAGCTGATTCTGTATCACTTCTTCCTCTTTGCAAAATAGAGAATTGATTGGGGTCACGTATTTGTTTCTGATCAGCCAAAGCCAATGACATTATGCTTTCCTGTGATCTTTTGCGTTGGTTCAACATTCAATTCAACTGAACTGTTAGAATTTTTGAGGAGGTAACGAGTAGGTTAGACAAAGGAGAGCCAATGGATGTTATCTACTTGGACTTCCAGAAGGCCTTTGACAAGGTGCTGCACAGGAGGCTGCTTAGTAAGAAAAGAGCCCATGGTGTTAGTGGCAAGATATTAGCATGGATAGAAGATTGGCTGTCTGGCAGGAGGCAGAGAGTAGGGATAAGGGGGTCCTTCTCAGGATGGCAGCCGGTGACTAGTGGAGCTCCGCAGGGGTCAGTGTTGGGACCACAACTTTTCACTTTATACATTAATGATCTAGATGAGGGAACTGAGGGTATCCTGGCTAAGTTTGCAGATGATACAAAGATAGGTGGAGGGATGGGTAGTATTGAGGAGGCGGGGAGGCTGTAGAAGGATTTGGACAGGTTAGGAGAATGGGCAAAGAAGTGGCAGATGGAATACAACATGGGGAAGTGTGAAGTCAATGCACTTTGGTAGGAAGAATAGAGGCATAGACTATTTTCTAAATGGGGAGAGAATTCAGAAATCTGGAGTGCAAAGGGACTTGGAAGTCCTAGTCCAGGATTCTCTTAAGGTTAACTTGCAGGTTGAGTCGGTAGTTAGGAAGGCAAATGCAATGTTGTCATTTATTTTGAGAGGACTAGAATATAAAAGCAGGGATGTGCTGCTGCGGCTTTATAAGGCTCTGGTCAGACCACATTTAGAATATTGTGAGCAATTTTGGGCCCCATATCTCAGGAAGGATGTGTTGGCCCTGGAGAGGGTCCAGAGGAGGTTCACGAGAACGATCCCAGGAATGAAAGGCTTAACATATGAGGAACGTTTGAGGACTCTGGGTCTATACTCGATGGAGTTTAGAAGGATGAGGGGGGACCTGATTGAAACTTACAGAATACTGAAAGGCCTGGATAGAGTGGACGTGGGGAAGATGTTTCCATTAGTAGGAGAAACTAGGACCCGAGGGCACAGCCTCAGAGTAAAGTGAAGACCTTTTAGAACAGAGATGAGGAGAAACTTCTTTAGCCAGAGAGTGGTGAATCTATGGAATTCATTGCCACGGAAGGCTGTGGAGGCCAGGTCACTGAGTGTATTTAAGACCGAGATAGATAGGTTCTTGATTGGTAAGGGGATCAAAGGTTAAGGGGAGAAGGCGGGAGAATGGGGTTGAGAAACTTATCAGCCATGATTGAATGGCAGAGCAGACTCGATGGGCCGAATGGCCAAATTTCTGCTCCTAGGTCTTATGGTCTTATGAATCACACCCTGTGCATACAACTGGCCACGCTCCCAGGTTGAAATTGCAAGATTCTACGGATTGCAGTGATTTAGGAAGCTTCTTCAACAAATTGCGTTCATTTCCTTAGGCGCATAGGCACTAGTAAGACCGTTTTGAAAGACTTTTCATATCCAAAAATATTTAATTTTCCAAGAAACTGACTACACCAATAAACAATTAAGTTGTTCAATATAGTTTTTCCCAAGTCATTTTCAGTGATTTTAAATCAGGTTACTTTGAGATGGTGAACCGGACACCCTTGTTAAAAATGCTTATTTTGACTGATAAGCCCATTTTTAACCGTGTAATGTACAGTAAGGAATACTTTTTATCGGAAAGAAGAAAATCAATAATTATGTTCGATTACACTGTCCAATTGCACTGGTTCTTGGAAGAGTTTACATCTGAGGTCATACAAATGAATTTTAACGGAAACTTAAACTGTGACCGAACCAGCACAATTTCAGGTAATCGGGGGTGGGGGCTGCCGCGGTGGGGGGGAGGTTTTGGCGGGGGGAGCGGCGACATAAGGATAATGTAGTATGTAGTATCCAGTGACCCAGGATAGTGCTCTGGTGATATGGGTTCAAATCCCACCATGGCAACTGGTGAAATTTAAATTCAATTCATTAATAAACGTGGAATGAAAAGGTAGTCTCAGTGGTGACAATGATTAACTGTTGTAAAAAAACCATCAGGTTCACTCATGTCCTTTGGGAAACCTGCCATCCTTACCAGTCTGACCTACATGTGACTCCAGATCCACAGCAATGTGGTTGACCCTTAACTGCCCTCTGAAATCGCCTAACAAGCCATTCAGCGCAAGGGCAAACAGGATGGGCAGAAAATGCCTTGCCATTGATGCCCATGTCCCATGAAAGAATAAAAGAAAAAAAAGGTGCACTTTGGGCACAAAATCCCAATTGAGCCCAAAGCGGGAACTCTAACCAAATGTGTTTGACTCTGCAGTATGCCTTACCTGGAAATTGGAGTCAGTCTACAGGATGGAGCTGCACAGCCAACATCCCTCAGTCTCCTTTCATTGAAGATATCAAAACTAGCAGATGTTCCACATACATTGTCTCAATAACGAATACATTAAAAATAAAATGCGGGTGAAAGGTTGGTGTCATAAGGTACAAATTACCATTGGTGACGTTTTTATACAAATTCTGTCAAATCCCTCTGCTATTTTAAGAAAAGTTGACATTACAATAACAACAACAACTTGCATTAATATAGCAGCTTTAATGTAAAGCATTAAAGTCCGGACATTCCAGATGGCTTGCAACTCAGGTTGCAAAAGGAATTTGTGGGGCTGCAAATAGTGGCCTTAATTTTTCAAGCTTCCCTAGAAATAGGGGAGGTGCCAGAGGATTGGAGAGAGGCATATGTGACACCCTTAGTCATCATGATATAATCTAAAAATTACTCAATATTCTTTCTCTTAACTTAGCAGATAATTAGCAGTAAAATTACATTATTAACAACTCAATCATTAACAAATTTTGGAAGGACACAATGCTCTTCTAAAGGGAAACAGTTGTACCTGAGTATAGGACCATAAGAGTCTATACCTAGAGAAATGGTAATTAATTCACTTTTAATATAATTTCCTTCTCTTGCCCCTCCTCATTGAACACAGAGAACATATGAACTGAGGAGGAGGAGCTGGAGTAGGCCAGTCGACCCTTTGAGCCTGTTCCACCATTCAATATGGTGATGGCTGATCTTTGTCCTCAGTTCCACCTTCCAGCACTGTCCCCATATCCCTTTGCTCCCCCAGCACCCTAAAATCTATCGACTGCTGTCTTGAAAATATTCAATGACTGAACATCCACAACTCTTGAGGTGAAGAAATTTCTCCTCACTTCAGTCCTAAATGGCCAATTCCTTATCCTGAGATGGGGGAACATATCGGGCACACTTAAATACGAAGATGCTTGTCTCCATATTCTTCAAATGTGAGGACTGTCCAGTGCCACTGAGCCACTTCGGCTTTATAAGAACAAAAAAGCGACAACCCTGAAAATCTGAAATAAAAGCAGAAAGTGCTGCAAAGACACAGGAGGTCATCAACATCTGAAACACAAAAGAAAGATTAACGATTAAGAGATCTCCACCTGAAAAGATTACCTATTTTATCAATACAGCTATAACTCAGTCTGAGTCTATACTATGCATCTCAGCTGTTTTGGATGCCTGCCAAATGCAATAAATGTCCTCTAGGTGCCCCAGTCAAATAATAAAGAGCTTAATATGCTAATAACCATCTTTCCATTTTCAGGGATTTAGTTATATTGGGAGATATTTCAGTGAAGCGCCTTTGGTTCTCTGCTATATCTTAAATGTTAGCAAAGTCTTTAAAGTACCGGCAACTGTCTGACTGGGGGAGAGTCATGCGTGGTATTGTGCAGTATTAGGATTGTTGCTCTTCCATGGTGCCTACATACTGTGTAGGCTTCTGTACTTACAGTAGCTGAGCAGGTAAAAGGAGCTTTGGGTTATAGTTAATGAGCCATTGAAGGTCCATGATCAGTATGGCAATGCTGTAGGGAATGCAAATGGGTGTTAGGATGTATAGGCAGAAAATTTAAAGGCAAAACTAAAAGTAGATTATATTAGTGTCTGATCAAGCTGCCTCTCGAATACATGGCCCAGATACGAACATATGAAATAGAAGCAGAAGTTGGCCATTCGGCCCCTCGAGCCTGCTCTGCCAGTCAATAAGATCATGGCTGATCTGTTTGTGTTTTGAATTCCACATTCCCATCTACCCTGATAACCTTTGATTCCCTTGCCTAACAAGAATCTATCCAGCTCTGCCTTAAAAATACTCAATGACGTCTCCACTGCCTTCTGTGGCAGAGAGCTCCACAGTCATACAACTCTCTGAGAGAATTTTCTTTTTTTCTCATCTCTGTCCTAAAAGGGCAACCCCCAATTTGAAAACAGTGCTGCCTAGTTCCTACCCACCCACAAGAGGAAACATCTTTCCATGTCCACCTTGTCAATACCATTCAGGATCTTATATACATCAATCAAGTCACCCTTCATTCTTCTAAACTCCAGTGGAAGCAAGCCCAGTCTGTTTAGCCTTTACTCAGAAGGAAACCTGCTCATTCCAAGTATCAATCTAGTAAACCTCTGAACTGCCTCCAACGCATTTACATCCTTCCTTAAATAACGAGACCAAAGTCAACGAGCACACAGTATTCGAGATGTGGTCTCACCAATGCACTGTATAACAGAAGCATAACATTCTTACTTTTATGTTCAATTCCTCTCGTAATAAAGGATAGAATTCCATTAGCCTTCTTAATTACTTGCCATACCTGTATACCAATGTTTTGTGTTTCATGCACTAGAACACCCAGATCCCTCTGCATCTCGGAATTCTGCAGCTGTTCTCCATTTAAGTAACACTTTTAGTTTTTATTTTTTTTTATGTGAGAGTGGACAACTGCATTATACTCCATCTGCCAGATTTTTGCCCACTTGCTCAACCTATCTATATCCATCTGCAGCCTCCTCATGTCCTCTTCACAACATACTTTGCTACCTACCTTTGTGTCATCTGCAAATGTAGCTACCATGTCTTCACTCTCCTCATCTAAGTAAATGATATAAATTGTAAAAAGTTGAGGTCCCAACACAGACTCCTGTGGGACTGCACTCATCACATCCTGCCAATCAGAAAAAGACCCACTTATGCATACTCTCTGTTTTCTGTCAGCCAGTCAGCCAATCTTCTACCCACACTAATATGTTACCCTCTACACCATGAGCTTTTATTTGTAGTTCCTTCACATAGTTGTGGTGGGGGTGGGGGTGGCAGGTAACGAGGTCTTAGAAAAGGTTCAGTGGGAGAGGAGATTGATATCTAGTTTAAAAGGCCTTAGTTATTAGGAAAATCTTGGGGAGTTGGTACTTTCTACCTTGGAAAAGTATATACTTCGAGGAGATATGATTAAGGTCTTTACGTTGAGAAGGGAATAGACTCCATCCAGGTAGATAGGTTTCTTGAGTTAGATAAACAGAAGAGAACTCAGGTGCATCAGTTTAAGCTACAGAACCATCGGGGTTGGGTTAGATGCCAGTAAGTTATTCTTTCATAGAGCCCAAGTTATCAGCTCCAGCAGTGAGTGTGGAGTTGCTGCAAGCCTTAATCAAGGACCTGTTCAGGTTGCTGTGAGTGGAAAATATCTCCATTTTGATGGGGTAGTGCTATCAGGCTTGATTGCCTATAGGAGATGGGGAGGAATTTCCCAGAGATTTCTTTTCCTGAAGTTGGATGGTTTTATTTTTCTCTATGGTTTTAGCCTCTCCTGATAGATTGTTTGGCTTTGGGAGCTGTTGGGTGGGGGTTTGTGTGGAGGAATGTGTTAAATGGTGGATAGGCAGACTCAATGGACCAACTTTATTAGGATTTAGCATTATGTTCATAATTGAAACTCCTTACACTCCCTCTTGTAAGACCATAAGCATACTTCTACCTATATCACTAGTTGCAACATGAACCATAATGTCTGAGAATTGGAAAGGTAACACAGTCTTCAGTATTTCTGGTCCCACCTGTAAAAAGGGAAAAGAGTAAAAGGACAACAGGAAAGAAGTGGCAAAACTCAATGAGAAATTTCAAGAAATTAACCAATCCCAAATGACACCACAAAACTCCATCAACACTTCTATTAATTACAAAAGGATTTTTTGAAAGAAATACTATTTCATGAAAAAGTAGCTCCCATTTCTATAGCACCTTTCACATCCTCAACACGCATGCTTGATAGAGTTAGTTAGCAGATGGTGGAATTTGAACTCAATAAAAATCTGGAATTAAAAGACTATGAAACTATTGTCAATTGTCGTAAAAATCCGTCTGATCAAATATGGGCAAGGAAACCTTCTGCCAATTACCATGTACTGCCCCCCTACCATCACCTTAGTTGATGGATCAGCACTCCTCCATGTTGAGCACCACTTGGATGAAACACAGAGTGTACTCTGGGTGGGGGAATTCAATGTACATCATCAAGAGTGGCTCAATAGCACCGCTACAGACTGAGCTAGCTGAGTCCTAGAGCATATAGTGAGGGAACCAAGAGGGAAAAACATATTTGATCTCATCGTCACCAACCTACCTGCTGCAGATAAATCTGTCCATTACAGCGTCGGTAGGAGTGACCACTGCACAGTCCTTGTGGAGACAGAGACCTGTCTTCGCATTGAGGATACCCTCCATGCTAAATGGGATGGATTTTGAACAGATCTAGCAATTCAAGACTGGGCAACCATGAGGCACTGTGGGCCATCAGCAGCAGCAAAATTGTACTCAACCACAATCTGTAACCTTATGGTCTGGCCTATCACCCACTCTACCATTGCCATCAAGTCAGTGGATTAACTCTGGTTCAATGAAGAGTGCAGGAGGGCATGCCAGGAGCAACACTAGGCATTCATAAAAATGAGATACCAACCTGGTGAAGCTACAACACAGAACTACTTGCGTGCCAAACAGCATAAGCAGCAAATGAGAGACAAAACTAAGCAATCCCACAACCAACAGATCAGTTATAGGCTCTGCAGTCCTGCCACATCCAGTCATGACTGGTGGTGGAAAATTAAACAACTCACTGCAGGAGGCTCCACAAATATCTCCATCCTCAATGATGGGGGAGTCCAGCACATCAGTGCAAATGATAAGGCTGAAGAATTTGCAACAATCTTCAGCCAGAAGTGTCGAGTGGATGATCCAACATGGCCCCCTCCGGAGGTCCCTAGAATCACAGATGCCAGTCTTCAGCCAGTTGGGTTCACTCCTTGTGATATCAAGCTGAAGGCACTGGATAGTGCAAAGGCTATGGGCCCTGACAATATTCTGGCAATAGTACTGAAGACTTGTGCTCCAGAACTTGTTGTGCCCTTGGCCAAGTGTACAAGTACAGCTACATTACTGGCATTTATCTGGCAATGTGGACAATTGCCCAGGTAAGTCCTGTACACAAAAAGCAGGACAAATCCAACCCAGCCAATTACCATCCCATCACTCTACTCTCAATCATCAGAAAAGTAATGGAAATTGTCATCAACAGTGCTATCAAGTGACACTTGCTTAGCAATAACCTGCTCGCTGATGCTCAGTTTGGGTTCCACCAGGGTCATTCAGCTTCTGACCTCATTACAGCCTTGGTTGAAAAATGGACAAAAGAGCTGAACTCCAGAGGTAAGGTGAGAGTGACTGCCTTGACATTAAGGCAGCATTTGACCAAGTGTGGCGTCAAGGAGCCCTAGCAAAACTGGAGTAATGGGAATTGGGGGAGAAAACTCTACACTTGTTGGAGTCATACTTAGCATAAAGGAAGATGGTTGTTTTTGTTGGACGTCAATCATGTTAGTTCCAGGATGTCACTGCAGGAGTTCCTCAAATTAGTGTCCTAGGCGCAACCATCTTCAGCTGCTTCATCAATGACCTTCCTTCCATCATAAGGTCAGAAGTGGGGATATTCACTAATGATTGCACAATGTTCAGCACTATTCGTGATTCCTCAAATACTGAAACGGTCCATGTCCAAATGCAGCAAGAGCTGGACAATATCCAGACTTGGGCTGACAAGTGGCAGGTAACATTCATGCCAAACAAGTGCCAATCAATTACCATCTCCAACAAGAGTGAATCTAACCATCATCCCTTGACATTCAATGACATTACCATCGCTGAATCCCTCACTATCAACATCCTGGGGGTTACCATTGACCAGAAACTGATCTGGACTAGCTATATAAATACTGTGGCTACAAGAGCAAGTCAGAGGCTAGCAGCAAGTAACTCACCTCCTGGCTCCCCAAAGCCTGTCCACCATTTACAAGACTCAAGTCAGGAGTATGATGGAATAATCTCCGCTTGCCTGGATGAGTGCAGCTCCAACAACACTCAAGAAGCTTGTCACCATCCAGGACAACGCAGCCCGCTAATTGGCACCCCGTCCATGAACATTCACTCCCTCCACCACCGACGCACAGTGCCAGAAGTGTGTATCATGTACAAAGTGCACTTCAGGAACTCACCAAGGCTCTGTAGACAGCACCTTCCAAACCCACGACTCCTACCACCTGGAAGAACAAGGGCAGCAGATGCATAAAAACACCAACATCTGGAATTTGCCCTCAAAGCCATCCTGACTTGGAAATATATCGCCATTCCTTCACTGTCACTGGGTCAAAATCCTGGAACCCCCTTCCCAACAGCAGTGTGGGTGTACCTGCACCTCATGGACTACAGCAGTTCAAGAAGGCACTGCAAGTTAGATGCTGGCTAACAGACAACAAGGGTTATATCTTCCTGAAACAAAAACTAAAATAGCTGGAAAAGGCACAGGCAAAAGGGGTGCAAGGCCAGCAGTAAGTCCAAGGCAGAAGGGGCCACAGAAGATGCCACTATCCTGCTGCCAGGGTTTACAGGTAGCGATGCAGTTACCTCAATATGTCCGAGGTGCAATGCCGAAGGAGGCTACGCAGATTCTGCAGGTCTGTGCAAGGTGCCCTGGCAGCTCCCATGACACTTACATCCTGAAACATTCCCAGGTGCCAGGGCTCTTCAGTGCTCCAGCCTGACTGGATGGATGGCTGCTGGGTGACAAGGGCTATCCATTGAAGAAGTGACTCATGACGCCTCTCCACCACCCAAGAACAGAGGCAGGGAAGTGTTACAATATGAGTTATGCCTCCACAAGGGCGGTGGTAGAGAGGACCATAGGTCTTCTCAAGATGCCCTTCCGATGCCTGGACCATTCAGGGGGAGCACTACAATACCCCCCAGAGCGAGTGTCACTGATAGTGGTTGCATGCTGTGATCTCTACAATCTGGCACTGGCAAGGGGGGGCCCACTGGAGGAAGAGGAGCTTGATGCAGCTCCACAGGCCACAGATGATGATTCCAGTGGTAAGTCTGAAGATGAGCACGGTGAGGAGAACGCTGAGGACATGGAGCCAGACCTCGGTAACCTGCAGGGAGGCAGGGACACCAGGGATGCCTTGATCCAACACTCCTTCAGCTAGGCTGCCAAAGATCAGCTTCAAACACATGCCAGGGCTGCCCCCTCCATCCTGGGTGTCTGAAAGGACCTTTCATTTGAACACAAAGAACATTCAGTGTCTGTGCAACAAAGTTCAGAGCCACTTACGTCCAGCATTACATACTGGTGTACCCTGCACCTATAAATTAAAAAGGTGAAGCATACTCAGGCCTTCACAACAAAAACAAAATTTATCTCATTGTGACAATCCCAAACTATTTACATAAACGTTTCTGGTTTTCAATCCCAGACCAGTATAGATAAAGTAAACAGAAATGAACATAAAATCACCCGTGACCTGTCCCACTTGTGCTTATGGTGCCTTTAACTTACGTTTGTGAGAGCTATGTCTAGGTGTTCCCCCTTCGCTGGCAGTGGCATTGGAGACAGCTTTCTGACTCTGCTGTCTTGTTGGCCTTGATGACCTTGGTCATCCTCTGGCCAGTGGAGCCTGTGCTGGCCCGGCCTGGGAGGAAGTGGCCAGTGCCACGCCTGGCATCTCCCCTGTCATCGCAGCCTCATCAGGTGCCACGGTCACTGGCGGAGGGGCAGAGGAGCTGCTGCCGTCATCCAGAGCGCCCTGAGAGGAGCCCACGGAGATGGTAGGTAGCCGATGCACCAACATGAGGTCGTTCTGGACCTCCCTGCTCACCACTGATGGACGGGCACCTAGCTGGGATACTGGGTGCCTCATCTATCTCACACACGGACTCTGACCACTTGAGGTCAGTGCCTGTGTGAGGGCTTGCAGGTCTGAGCGTAACCCCAGGAACCCCTCATTCTGTCCCTGGAGCAGCTTCTCTATGAGAGTCGCCACTCTGTCAATAGAGAAGGCAGTGTGCTCACCCATGACAGTCAAACTACTGCTCATGCTCTGCAAGACTCCTCCACCACGTAGACTATAGCATGCAGACCCTCAGGGAGCTCCACCAGATCCTCCCGTACATCTCGCTGGACATCCAGCAACTGCTGCCTAATAGGACAACCCCAGGGGCTCATCATCTGCCTTCGACTGAGCATTGTCCTGGTCTCCAGCTGTCCTCCGACTGCCATCACCCTGGGCACTCTCTGCCTCCGCCTGCACCTCAAGCGAATGTGAAGTGCCCTCACCAAGATGCACCGAGATGCTAGCTGCTGCTTTAATGCCCGCCGAGGTGCTGGTATCTGCATGGTGCCTGCTTCAGAGAGCGGGTGTGACGCAGGTGAAAAGGATGCCCGGTGGTCCTCTGGTTTCAGGGATGGCCCTTTGGGGCCTGCAGATTGGGCGCCTGCTGGTGAACCTAAAAGGGAGAAGGAGGACATGTCATTAGTTAAAGTTATCACACTGTTACTGCACATGCCAGGCACCCTGGTGAGACAATGGAATCAGCATCACAGTTCCAATGGTCACTGGGGACTCCAGGTTTGAGGCTCACATCAATGAACAGACTACACTAGAATGGTTACACAACCCAAAACTCTCACCCTGGTGCATTGCACTCTTACCTTTGTCTGGCACCCTCGCCTCTCCATGCCCGGTTGCACAGGGAGCATGCTGGCTCTGCAGCTCCACGGCATCCTGCTCGAACCGGGAGAGCAGCCACAGGTTGGGCTGCCCTCCGCCTCTCCGTGCCCTTTTCGCTCGGTTATGACTCGTCTTCTCCTGAAAGGACAGAGGAGCATTGATTATCCCACTCTCTACTTGCAGCCCATTGCAGCCTGGTCAACCCCACCTGAGGGACACCTTCCAGGGCACATCCGAGTCGTGGCTTTTGAGCCACAGGGCACTCAGTCCAAGAAGCCAGGGCTCAACCCCTTGGCCAGCTCCGGCGTCATTGACAGTTGGCACTCAGACTCTAACACCCCTGAGCTCGACGAGGGGGACGGCCACACTTTAACACATCTGCACACTGACCCATGCCAACGCAGTACTCACCCTTCCTGAGAGCAGCAGGTCATTGAATCGCTTCCGGCGCTGCCCCCATGTGCGCCGCACCACGTCACGGCTGCTCACCTGGGCTGCCGCCCCCTCCCATGCCTTCTTGGTGAGGTGCGGTGGCCTCCTCCTCCCATCCCTGGGGCCAAGGGTGTCCCTCCTGGCAGCCACCTCCCCCACGAGGACAGCGAGGCACTCATCAGAGAAACGAGGGGCCAAGTGCCCACCTGACCTGCCCCCCCACCTGGCGTTTGCAGCCACGCTCAAGTCCATTGTTAGAAAGGCAGACAGAAGTTCTTCCCTGACGGCCTTTCTGCGGCTGCCTGGGCTGTTTTTAAACCGGCCGCTGGGTCGCCATTGGACCTGTCGGCTGACAGGCGCCCGTGCCCACTCTGCCCTTCCCGGCCGGTGCGGAGTCGCGTTTCACGCTGGGTGGGTCTTAATTGGCTGCCAGCGTGAAATTGTGGTCAGGGCTTGATCACGGGCGGTGGTTGGTTTAGTGACCGCTCTTGGGCCCACCCATCTCGCCCGCCCGATGAGGGGAAAATCCTACCCATAATCTTAAAGGCTACTAGTGCGTCACCCCTGATCTATCTCTATTCCAGAGAAAAGAGTCCCAGCCTGTTCAATCTTTTCTGATAGGTATAATCTCTCAGTTCTATATCATCCTTTCAAGTCATTCTTGTACTTTCTCCAGTGCCTCTATATCCTTCTCATAATATGGAAACCAGAACTGCTCGCAGTGCACCAAATGCATTTTAACCAAAGTTCCATACAAATTTAACTTAACTTCTCTGCTTTTCAATTCTATCCCTCTTGTGCTTTGTATGCATTTTTATGGCCATATTGACCTGCGTCCCACTCTTAGTGATGTTTTGTATCTGTGACACAGATTGTTTTGCTCCCCTATCTGACTTAGACTCTTATTTTCCTGGGAGGATGTGGCCTTTATAGTATTAGGGTGCTCAGGGTTGAAAGGGTTAATGTGGTGGTACTGGAGAAACAGTACCACCCACATGATGATGTAAGAGACACATGACCAAGAGTCGAGAAGGAGAAAGCTCATGGCTCAGACTACCACCTATATTCTTGTATATCTGTATATAATTATGTTCATGCAACAAACCTTATTGTTCAGACATAGCGATGTCTCTGCAATTGTTTCTTAGCCAGTCACAACCAAACTTGCAGTGCAGCCTCAGAGCTGGGATCTTAGAACATGGTGGCAGCGGTGAAGGACCACAAAATCGCCAAAAATCAACTTTAATAAAGTTTGCAAATCTGACATAAGGTGCCCAAACTGAAGACTATGGTAAGACAGTTGAAAATCTCCAAAAGAGCTTTATAGAAGATGTGAAGACAGAGAGGCAGAGGGAAAAAAATCAGCTGTTCAGCTTACTCATGGCTGCATCATTGCATGGGGTGGTTTGTGAAAAATCCCAATCCAGCTGCAGAGTCAAAGAACATGGTGACGACCGAGGAAGGGTGAGAAAACTTTGAAAAAGGCTCAAAATCTTCAATTTAATGGCGAAATAAGCAGGCAACATTGGGCAAATCCCATTTTTGGTGAGTGTGGGTTTCGATACACCCGGCAGTCTGGGTCAGATGTCAGTGTCATTACACATGGCGACCACAAGACTGTAATTGAAAAAAAAAATTCAGCTGCTTAAACCAATTCCCCAGTGGGAGGAAGGGGTGAACAGAACTTAATAGTAACTTCCAGCAATTAGTTTAAAAACTCTGCGAAGTTTAGGAACGATGACGATATGGGGTATCAGCGAAAGGCTGATCAGCATGGGAAACCTCCGTTACTGCTACAGAAGTTTAAAAAATCAAAGCAAATTTTTTAAAAGCTTAAAACAGTTCAGGATTCCAAATTCACCTTGTCAGACTGATTTTGGCATAGGGAAGGGCCAGGTCAAACACAGAATTGGGCACTATGGAGTAAAGAGATTTTTAAGATTCAGAATTAGCAATAAGTCTGAGGCTGAACAAGTCAATACATTCTTGTACTCCATTGGAGCAATTGTGGTCGATGTTAGAGCAAGACACAAGGTCATCAATGAAATTGAGGAACCTCAGCAAGATGAGGAACAATAATGTTTCCAAGGTGAGATCAAAGACCCCAGATACACATTCTGGAATGCAGATAATTTGTGTCGATGGGTATATCACTAATTTCAAATCAGATATAGGAGTAAGTGTAACAGTCTTGTCCAACAAAAAGCCATGGCTATTAAACCAATGGCTAAGGACAACTGAAACCCAGTTACATGGTCCAGGAGGGATCAAACTATAAGCCACAGGAATGTTGCAATACAGGAGCAATCAGATACTGGAAACATTTTATGGGCAGAATTTTGCCCTTGGGTGGGCTGGCCCCACCGGCTCGGCGGTGGGTGGGCAGCCAATCGCCGCCGCCGAAATGGGCCCTGCCGCCATTTTAAGTGGGCAGGCCGCCCGACGGGAAGTGCTATGCGCTTCCTGTGCAGTGGGGGGGAGGGATTCCCCAACAGTCAGAGTGCGCTCTTTCACGTATGCGCGTGAAAGTGCGCACATCTCCCTGAGACTAAGTGTTGCCTCAGGGAGAGCGCTGACAGCGTTTGAAACTTTAAAAATAGAAAAATAAAAAAATTATTAACATGTCCCTCTCATATGACAATATCACACGAGATGGGACATGTTGATAAATATCACAGAAACTTTATTAAACTTTTTTAAAACCGACATGAAACATCATCCTGCCAGTGGATGAGGTTTCATGTTTTTTCAGAAGCCCCCTGGGGCTCCTGGCCTGCCCGCCAACATTAAGGTTGGGTGGGCAGGGCCTTTAATTGGTTTAACTACCCTGTCAATGGCCTCAATTGGCCATTGACAGGTTGGCGGGTGAACAGCTGATCGCGCTGTTCCCCCACCTTCCTGAATATTTAAATGGGGCGGGATACGTCGGGTGTTTCCCCCGACATCATCCCGCGTCATTTTTGTGTCGGCGAATGGGCCCCGCCCCCAGCTCGCCAACAGAAAAATTCTGCCCTATATGTTATTCGCGATCAGGAATTTTCTCTCCTGAGCCGAAACGCCTGTGTAGACCTCAACCTCATCAAGACAGCAGAGGGCGTCAATCAAAAGACACTCGTTGAGGATACCAAACCTGAACCCCTCAAACTGTCCAAATGCACTGAAAATCTGGATTGGGATTTCAGCGCTGATATTTTTGACACTCTTCATAGATAGTCCAGCCTTTTTCCAGGAAGGTTTCCAGGAAACAGAGAGTAAACTTCTTTTTACCAAAGTGGCAAAGAACCAATTGGACCAACGAGTATTTAAATGTGACCACGATCCTTGATCACTTTGTGAGTCTGCTGAGGAGGTGGAAGATGAAACTCAAGTCATAGAATATATTGGTGCAATCCCATCTTCATCTGACAGTGTTGACCCCTTTGAAAGTGCCCCCATACCTATCCATCCACCAAAACTGGTAGTCAAGGATTCAAGCTGTCAAACAAGTCCAGAACTAGAAACAGAACTGAACCTCCATCCATCTCTTCTACGTTGGAAGACACTGACCTTACTGCAACACCAGGGTTACGGGAATTTGAGGGAAAGTGAGATGTTGATCAAGCGCCTTCCTCACAGCTTCCTGTTCTGCATAAACAATTACTTCCAGAGGCAACTGTCCAGGATTACCCAAGAGTTCACACACAGGAGGCTACAAGGAGTAATCGCTCCAGAAGTAAAGAAGGACAGACAAAACTGTCAAAAAGAACCAGGATGAGCCCAACAGACAAGGATAGGGAACATATGAAATGTACAGAAAGGGACACATTCAGAAAATCCAATCATGAGAGAGAACTTTTGGATCAAGAGCGGTATAACAGCAAGGAGAGGAAAAAGAGGATCAAGTCCAGGCCCAGATAAGAGAACCATCCGTTATATATTTTGAAGAACTAGACATTGAGAGTTAAACTGACAATGCAGCAGAAACTGCAACTCTTACTGAAGGCCAAACAAGTTAAATCAAAGCAGTCCAAAGGGAGATGACCAATCTTCCAAGTTTGACAGGAACATGATCAGGAAGAGTCGTGAAACCTCCACATTGCTTGAATCTATAAAGTCAGAGACTTGGGTGGGATGGGATAGTACGTAAATATAAATGTCATATAAATTTGGACAAAGACTTGGGGGAGATGTAGTATTCGGTTGTTCAGCTTTGAAAGGGTTAACATGTGGGACTCTTGAAACATCACTGCCCACATGATGATGTGAGAGACACATGACCAAGAGTCAAGGAGGAGAATGCCCATGGCTTAGACTGAATATCACCTGTAGTCTTGTATATCTGTATATGGTTATGTTCATCCAGTAAACCTGTTATTGTTCAGACATATCTATGTCTCTGCAATCGTTCCTCAGCCAGTCACAACCAGCACACAGCATGGTCTCAGAGGTGAGATCTTACAACAGCCTCCTCACTCTTGCTGCCAAAATGCAGTACCTCACACTTGTATATTTGAAATTAATTTGCTAATTACATGCCCACTCTGCAAGTTCATTATTGTCTTTTTGTGTTTTGTTGCAGCCTTCCTCAGTATTAACTGAAACCCACAGGATGCTGTCATCCGCACATTTTGAAATTATATTTCTGATTCCTGATTCTGAATTGTTAGTGTAAATGGTGAACAGTGGTCCCAGCAACAATTACCTTGGAACACTACTTCCCACCTTTTCCCAGTCTGAGTAACTGGCCTTAACCCCTACTCTCTGTTTTCTGTTTTGTAACCAATTTGTTATCCACTCTGAGACCTATCCACAGTCTCCACATGCTCTGACCTTAGTCATGAGTCTACTGTGTGGTACATTATTGAAGGACTTTTAAAAATTCAAATATATTACACATCTTGCAGATTTCTTTCCCTAAAGGACATTGGTGAACCAGTTGGATTTTTAATATAATCCTGTAGTTTCATGGTCACCATTACTGATATTTATTCCAGATTTAATTATTTAAATTCCCCAGCTGCCAAGTGAATTAATTTCTCTGGATCATTATTCCAGGCCTTTGAAGTACTAGTCCGGTAACCTAAGTTAAACCTTTTATCACATTTCAATCCTCTTCTTGCATCTATCCAATTTGTACAGTGTTCCTTGTCTGTGTTACTTTTGCATTGCTAAGAAGAGAGATGCTACTGAAACTTTTCATCTTGCACTCATCAGGGCAGATCACAAGATTACCAATGGAAAAGGGAACAACAATTTATAATGCATGACAAGAGAGTGCTTGTCCCTTTGTTCAGCAACGGAAGTTCTGTATTACCAAATGACTGTGTGCTACTTTGCCTGTGGACAGGTATTTGGCTATATAGCTGTTGCCAGCTGTCATCTGAAATCCATCCAATAGGCAAGACTAAGGGTGGAATCGTCCCAGATTACCCGCCAGATGAGATGGCGGATTTTCAAGCCATATCGTCCCAAACCCACCTCATTATTTATGCATTCCCAGGAAATACACCGTTTCCATGGCAGGCAGGCTCTCATTCACACTCGCTGTCATTGTCCTCATCCTGTCCATGGGACCACTCACCACCCACACATGCCAGGCATACTTATCATCTGGCTTGGCAGGTGTCCTGCTTTCTCCATCTCTATTCATGCAGGTCAAGCTGGCACACAACAACAAGGAGAGGTCACAGACCGGTGGAGAAATGCCTGAAATCAAGGTACTCACGGGCTTTGAAATCAGAGCCATCCAGCTGGCCGGTGAGGATCTGGACCTTTCCTGTGCTGATGGTGAGGTTGGTGCTTCTCTACCAAGTGAGGATCCAGCAGTGCAACATCTATCAGACAACCATGCTGTGAGTGATGTGTCCTGTTTCACAGGCCACTGACATGCACTAATTATCTCTCCTTGCTTCTGCATTCACACCTGGGAAACAGCCGACAGAGTCCGCGACCCAGGGCCTCCAATCAAGCCCTAAAGAAACCTCAGAAGAGGAATCTGGAGGCACCCTCCTTGAAGTCCCGTCACAGCGCTCACCCACTCCCTCCACCAGCGCAGAGATGCACCTTGGGTGGGGTTTAGCTTTAGAGTAGCCTCGGGATCACAATCTCACTGCACATCGCACTGCCAGATCCACAGCAGGCAGCAGGGACTTCCCAGGCGACCGGCACTCAGAGGACTGCTGGAGGCCAGAAATTTGCTGAATCCAAGACAGATGATGAGGCTCCAGACTGGGTCATGTCACAATTGCTGGAGCTGCAAAGGCAACCTCGGGAACATTAGGAAGGAGCACCACCAGCAGTGACTGCTCCATGGCCAGCATTAGCGAGGAGATTGTACAAACTGTGCAGTCGTCCAACTGTTCTGCAGTCCACTAAAACCTTTATGACTTTGCAGTCTGTTTCAGAGGGTGAAGAGCTTTGGAGCACTTGGTGGCGCTTTGATGCCTCTGCATTGCTTGAGTGGGCAGATAAGCTAGAAGCCCGACTCCAATCATATTAATGTGGCTGCGCCTGAGCTGCAGACAAATGGTCACTTTATACAGTTTTCCCTAATGTGCGGCTGCTTCCCTCACCCACCCTACTCCCTATCCCGAATGCTCGTGCGCTATATTCAACAGCAGGGCTGCTCTTAACCTCACCGTCACACACATCCCCCCCGCCACCCCCAACAACGTTCCTCAAGTTTGAAGTCCAACAGGTGGCCCTGGCAAGCACTGCACAACGTTACTGTGTATTCACCTCTGAGTCGCTGCACAATGTTACTGTGTATTCACCTCCGAGTTCTGCTCAAAGTGCAGCCCGCCAAGTGCATGCCTTTTATGTGCTGTTGTGAAACACATCAGGGTGCTTTCCCGCTGATGTGGACAGATAATCCAGTTGGAGGGGGGGAGGAGAGGGGGATAATTCCTGCAGGCTGGCCTAATAATGATATGCAGATGTATTACAATGAGGTTCCGAAGGTCTGCTGGTGGGAAACGTGGCCCGCCATCGGTCGGCTGAGCGGACGATCGCGAACTGGTTTCACACTGTCATGAGACCGATTGCGCCATATTGTCTGCTCACGGCACTGAGCACGCCCGACGCCAGCGGGCACAGAAAATCCCGGCCTAAGGCCGGAAGGAAACCTTGAGTTGCTGCATCCTGTGGGAAACTTTGACATGAAATATAATAAACAAGAAATGATGGCCAGGCCCAATATTGTCTAGCGTTTTGGAAGGCAGTGGCACATTTTAAGGAATGTGCAAGGTAAGACTACCTAAAAGTACCATGTACGAAATAGATAATCCAAGATTGCATGACACAAAACACTGCTTGGTCAAGATTTATTACTGGTCCCTACAAAGCCCTGTTCTCTTATTGCATCTCATGCCTATCCATTCCTCATTCAAGATGCAATGTGCAATTGAAAGCTTTATAATACACATATCTTCCATGGACATTCAAACAAAAGCCTTGTCACTTAGTGACATCAGGCCAGACACATGGACATAATCATTGACCCACACCAGTGAATCAGTGGGCAGAATTTTCCCGCCTTCAGGGAGGAAGTTTCGGAGCGGGCGCCAATTAAGGCCCGCCCAGCGTGATGTCCGCAAGGAAGCGCTATGCGCTCCCTGTCCGGGAGGGGGGGATTCCCTGAGCTGAGAGTGCGCTGTTTCGCACATGTGTGCAAAAGAGCGCGCTCATCTCCCTGAGGCTAAGTGCTGCCTCAGGGAGATCGGCTCCACAATAAAAAATATTAAAAACAGAAGAAATAAACTTCCCTGACATATCCCCTCATGGGACACTGTCACATGAGTTGGGACATGTCCATCACTTTCATTGACAATTTTATTAAAAATTTTAAAACCTACACGGAACCTCATCCTGCCCGTGGCTGAGGTTTCATGCTTTTTCTGAAGCCCGCCGGGACTCCCGGCCTGTCCCGCCAACCTTAAGGTTGGACGGGCAGGTCCATTAATCACTTTAACCACTTTGTCAATGGCCTCAATTGGTCATATACAGGTCGGTGGGTGCACAGCTGATTCTGCTGAGCCCCCGCCGACCTGAAAATTGAAATGAGGTGGGGTGACATCGGAAGTTCCGCCTGACGTCATCGCGCGTAATTTTACGCGTCGGCGAGCAGGCCCCGCCCCCCCACCCCGCTCGCCGACCAGGAAATCCTGGCCAGTGACACTGAGCAGCTCCATCATGCTATTCAGTGTGATAGGAGATACAAGTACAGACAATAAGAATTAACATATCAGTCACCTGTTTGAGCTTAGTAGGGGGATCATATTCATTAATGCTGCAGATCTATCCAGAAATGAGCTGCAGGCACAACTGTTGAGGGCAGCAGTGATAATTCCAGCCATTTGCATGGTCTTTCCTATGTTGCACAGCCCTGCCTGGCTGACACAGAGCAAGTTGAGGCAATTGTTCCTGGCGTTTGGCAGTGAAGGATGCCAAGGTCTGCAGATATTATTAGGTTCCAGCTAATCTTTTTGACATGCCCGCTCTCAACTTGGATCACATTTGGCATGAAGTACAGCCTTTCAGGAAATGTGAAAACTAAGGGCTGAAATTCTTTCGGGTTCTGCTGGTTTCCTGCTGGAATTACAACAGGAAATCAGCAGAGGTGCCAAGTAAATGGTGTAAAAAAATGGGGGATTTTATTTCCTGGCAGAGTTATGGCATTTCACAGTCACATTATTGAGTAAAAGAAAATTCCATTGATTACTGTAAAATTAAATATTAATGAAAAAGCTCAGAAATTTGAAAATGTCAAATAAAAACCAATCAGTGCTTAAAAGGCATAGTGAACATTAAAAAAAAAACACATGGGGAAGTGATACCAATTTAATGGTGCATATGCCATAAGTATAATGTTAATTTAAAACCAAAATTGCTTTGCACTGATGCGAAATATGGAGTGCAAACTGCGTTGTAAGGCTCAAACTAACACTAAAGTGAAGCAGGGTCCTTCCTCCAGGGCAACCCACACTACCTAGTTCTGGTGAGAGTCTACCCCTCTTTACTCCTTTAAGAGTCCCCTTAAAGCCTATCTCTCTTGGCCACCTGGTTTGGTATCAAATTTTGTTTTTATGATGTTCCTGCTCCTTGGGGTGTTTTATTACATTAAAGGTGCTATATAAATACAAGTTGTTGCTGTTGGTGAAGCTTTGACCTCGGGTTTAGGTTGTAATGACATCGATGAAAAGCAAAAAGGTGTTTCACGGCAAACCTGTGTGGTAGTGTGAGTGGACCTTTGGATTTCCTCTTATTATTACTCCAAATGCGCACAGTGGGATAAAAAAAATGAATGTGGCTTACACTGCAGAAAATGGTGTCCATTTTTACACCAACTCTGGGTCCTCAGTGAGGTGAGCGCACACAATGGCTGCAAATTCTTCAGTTCACTTCGGCCAGGATAGGCCCTCACACATTCTGCAGTAGCCTCACAATTTAATGACCTCTTTCATATTCATAATATGAATATTCATAATGACAGACCTTTTATAGATACAGCAAACTGGATTAATTGACAGAGGGATAAAGACATCAACATGATTTAACGTAATGAGGAAAGAGCTGTAATTGTTTCCATTGCTTGGTAATAAAACCCAGTAGCCAGATTCCTAAAGTACTATTCAGGTTTCTAATTTGTACCACACTTATCAATTTAACTGTTAGTATACGTAATGGTGCAATAGATTTAAATTCAACAATAATTAACAAAGCAATAATTTTATTACTAAGTCCTACTGAACTATAGCCCATCTATTTGTATAATGTATGACAAGTTCCCAAAATCACTCAGGCAGAGAGACTCCAAAACTGCCATGTTCTTATTCATGCTGCAAAGCACTTATGATTAAGTAGAAACAGTTTCCTTCCCTTTCAAATGCAAACCCAAACAATCCCACGCGCCTCCTCTGACTTTTAATGTTGCTGCAAAAACCATTATTAACCTTCATACTCACCTTATTTCCATAGCAAAAATGACACAGTATTTAAATGGGAATCACCACTGAACCTTCCATTTCCAATTACCTCCTGCTCGTGGGCAGAATTGTGCCCTTGGCAAGGTGGGCTCGGTGGGGGCGGGCGGGGACGGTCGCAAAGCTGACTGCCGCCCACGATTGGCACCGCGCCGAGGTTTCATGCTGGCCCGCCCAGCGAGAAACAGAAGCGGCAGCGCTGAGTGCTGCCTGTGCGGGGGTGGGGTGGGGTGCTGGCGGAGTGCCAACTTTGCGCATGTACGCGAGTGCATAATCTCTCTGAGGCACGGAGCTGCCTCAGGGAGGTGAAGAGATACTTATTAAAAATTAAAAATGTAATAAAACATGTCCCCTCATGTGACTCTGTCAAATGAGCAGGGACATGTTATTAATGAAAGATTAAAGTTTTATTTCATTTTTATTTGCTTTTGGAAACCTCATCCCCGCCCGTGGATGATGTTTCCAAAAAGATGCAACCGTTACGTTGGACGGGCAGCCAAAGCTTTACGTTAATTGATAACTTAGTGACCTTAACAGGTCTTTTCATTGTTGGCGGGCGCTCTGCCAGCTCCAGCGCACACCCGCCAACCGAACTATCGCGCGACTGCACATTGACATCAGCACGCTCGGCCGACATCAACGCGCGTCGTTTCACACTCGAGCGGGTCAGGCGCGCACCCACCGGGCGAGTGAAAATTCCTGCCCCGTGTTTACGATCGCCAATTGAAATTCCAGCCCACCCGAATTAACAGGCACTAGCCCGGCCAATAAGGTAGGTCGGAGAAGTTGGGGCTGTTCTCCTCGGAGAGGAGAAGGCTGAGAGGAGACTTGAAAGAGGTTTTCAAAATCATGAGGGGGGCCGGACAGAGTAGACAGGGAGAAGCTGTTCCCACTTGTAAAAGGATCAAGAACGAGAGGGGCACAGATTTAAAGTGATTTGCAAAAGAAGCAAATGTGACGTGAGAAAATACTTTTTCACACAACGAGTGGTTTGGGTCTGGAATGCACTACCTGTGTGTGTGGTGGAGGCAGGTTCAATCGAGGCATTCAAGAGGGCATTAGATGATTATTTGAATAGAAACAAGGTGCAAGGTGACAGGGAAAAGGCAGTGCAATGGCATTAGGTTATAATGCTCATTTGGAGAGCCAGTGCAAACACGATGGGCTGAATGGCCTCCTTCTGTGCCATTACGATTCTGTAATTATGTGATTCCATCAGGATCCAAGGCCGGCTTGTATTTGGCAACTGCAAAATCTGTTTTGGTTTAAACCAAACTGCAGGAACCTCCTAAGGATTGCTATGGTCTCAGTTCATAGCCTAGTTCAGATCCCTTTCTCCCACTAGTTTTAGGCTCTTCAAATTCTGTCAGTCTTTCAGAGTAGAGGTTAAGGCAGAGTTAATTAATAATTGGCACTTACCCTGTGCAATTGTTGGTTCAGCCATGAGGCAATTGATCTCACCCCACAATCTTTCACCCTACACCAAGAACTATTTGCACAGCAGCCAACTCATGACTTTGTTTACAGATGTCTGCCAATTTTATAATGTCTGGATGGCCTGATTAAAAGAGCCTTTTGTTAGCTGCGGCCACATAAAAAGACAAATAGGCTAATATTTGGTTTACATGACCTTGTCAAAGTGCAATTGGGTCAATTGCCTGAATTTTACCAAGGGCCTGAGTACACTGACGCCATTGTGAAAAGAGGGTCTGCATTGCCAGCTGTGTGACCTTTTACCACAGGGTGGCAAATTGGCCACCTGTGGGTCTACCATCCAGGTAAGGACAGTGGGCAGGTTCCTGATGCTGCCAGCCCAAACAGCGGGCCAGCAGCTCTGAAGCCTCAGCAGTGTCACCTAGAGAGAGGTGGTCACTGCTCAGGCAGGCTGGAGACCTCAGGACCTGGGGCAAGAAAGTTTTTTAAAAAATGCAGGGGGCCCAGGATCAGAAGGAAACCCCTCAGGGATTTGTTGGGGTTGTGAGGCTGCCTTCTCCGCCCGTGGCCTCCTATTTAGCAGGTGGAGCCTTTGGCTCTGATGGTCCAGCCGGCTGCTACTCGGAGGCCAACTCCATTTAACTGGTGGTCCCTCCATGCAGTGGGGAGGTCACTGTGCCATAAAATGGTCCCTAATTGGGCCTTTAGTCATGCTCATTGGCTGACCCGCTCCTTGAAGTGGGCAGCCAAACTGTATCCGGTCTGGCCGCTGGTATAATGCCCTGGTGGCAGGATTGCCTGATGCAGCCGTCCCTGCGATTTTAGTGTTTCCTCACTTCCTGGGGCCTGGGAAAGTCCTGGTCATAAATAAAACTGAAGTCCTCCTCTTTAAACTTGCTGTCATCACTCTGCAGCTCAAAAAATTCACCATTGATGTCCCCCTTTCTGTCCTTGCAACCTACTGCCCTATTTCCAACCTCCCTTTCCTCTCCAAAGTGCTGGAGCATCTTGTCATCTCCTCAACACGTGCCCATCTTTCTCGCAACTCTATACTTGAACCCCACCAATCACAGTGCTGAAACTGCACGTTGCAAAATCAAATACCATCCGACGTGACTTGGAGAGAGACGAACCATCCCTCCTTGTCCTTGTCGACAGCCTTCAACAAAGTTGACCGCACCATCCTCATCCAGCACCTCTCCTCCGTCATCCAACTAAATGGGACTTTCCCCGTCTGGTTCCATAGAAACAGGGAAAATTTACAGCACAGAAAGAGGTTATTCAACCCATTGTGTTCCAATTTTATCTGTCCAGAGAATTACCTGCAATTTTCTTTCTGCTCCCACCCCCTTACCTCTGGACTCCTCCAAGTGTCTACCGGTAGCCCCCTTCTACTTCTTGACTATATGCAGTCGCTTGGCAATATCACCCAAAAATACAGGGTCAGTTTCAACATGTACGCTGATGAACCAAGTCCTACCTCATCACCACCTCTCTCAATTCCTCCACATTGTGTGTCCAATATCCAGTGCTGGATGTCGGACATGCAAAATTAGGGAGAAGGAAGCCATTGTCTTTAGTCTCGGCAAAGAATGCTGTTCCGAAGTCACTGACTCCATCCATTCCAATGGCAACTGTTTGAGGCTAAATTGGATTGTTCACAACTTGGGAAGATGTTGTTGTTCTCCTCAATAATCACTATAAGCAATTTTTACAAATTGATGCATCACCGTATTTATACAGTACTCAAGTATTCTATCCTTATATAAGATTAACCAGACTGGTGATATTTTAGCGTAGGATAGGACTTGGCTAACAATGGAAACCTATGAAACCAGGCCTGGTAGTTTGAGGAGGCAATTAATCTGAATCCTGCATCCTAGTCCCAATCCTGATTGAACGTAAGAAATAGGAGCAGGAGTAGGCCATACTGCTCCGTGAACCTGCTCCGACATTCAATAAGATCATGGTTGATTCTCAACCTCAGTTCCGTTTTCCTATCCTATCCCCACATCCCTCAATTCTCTTAGAGTCCAAAATCTATCAATAGTGCTTGAATATACTGAACAACTGGGCACCCAGAGCTTCCTGGGATAGAGAATTCCAAAGATTCACAGTCCTCAAAGTAAAGAACTTTCTCCTCATCACACTCCAAAATGTTCAACTCTCCATCCTGAAACTATACCCCCTGGTTGTGGGAGAAACAGCCAGAGAAAAGAGCCTCTCAGCATCTACCTGGTCAAGCCCTCCCAGAATCTTATGTTTATTTAAAAAAATTATTACTTGGCAAGACCAGCATTTATTGCCTATCACTCTAATTGCCCTTGAAAAGGTGGCCATGAGTTATTTCTTGAACCGCTGCAGCCTATGTGGTGTAGGTACACCTACAGCATTGTTAGGAAGAGAGTTCCTGGATTTTAACCCAGTGACAGTGAAAGAACAATGGTATCATTCCAAGTCAGCATGGAGGAGGGGAACTTGTGGGCGGTGGTGTTCTGCTGCCCTTGACTTTCTAAATTGTAAGGATCGTGGCTTTGGAAGGTGCTGTTGAAGGAACTTTGGTGAATTGCTGCAATTGTAGATCAGATCACTTCTCATTCTTCTAAGGAGTATTTGTCTAGTCTACTCAATTTCTCCCTATAGGACAACCCTCTCATCCCAGAAATCAGTGTAGTGAACACCCATCACACCTCAAGGCAAGATTATCATTCCATAGATATAGAGATCAAAACTGCATACAGTACTTCAGGTGTGTTCCCACCAAATCCCTGTACAATTGCATCAAGACTTCTTTACTCTTGTACTCTAACCCCTTTGCATTAAAGGCCAACATACCGTTCAGTTTCTTAATTGCTTTACCTGTACGTCAACTTTCTGTATTTCTTGATCAAGGACCCACAAATCTCCTTCAACACCAAGATTTAATAGATTCTCACCATTTAAAAAATATTCCATTTTTCTGCTCTTCCTACCTCAGTGAATAATGTCACATTTCCCACATTATATTCCATCTGTCACCTTCTTGCCCACTCTCTTAACCTATCCATATCCCTTTGGAGCCTCACTGGCCAGAATTTTCCAGCCCTTCACACCAGCAGGATCTTCCTGTCCCGCCAATGTAAATGGAGATTTCAATGGCTCACCGGTCCCACCACAGGGAAACCCTCCGTGGTGGGGTGGGGGGGGCTGGAAAATTCCAGCCGTTGTGTCTACATCTCAGTTTACTTTGCCACCTAGTTTTGCATCATCAGCAAACCTGCATAGATTATACTCGGTCTTTTCATCTGAGTCATTAATATAGATCGTAAATAGCTGAGGCTCTAGCACTCATCCCTGTAGCACCTCATGAGTAATAAATAACCAGCCATCTGAAAAACAATCTTTTTATCCTTTCTTTCTTGTATTCTATTCTTTAACCAATTCTCTACCAATGCTGATATATAAACCAAACCCATGAGGCTTTATCTTGTGCAATAAGCTTTCATTAGTGAATGCTTTTTGAAAATCCAAATGGACTATATCTGTTGGATCCTTTTCACTGCCCTGCTAGTTTCATCCCCCAAACACTCCGATAAGAGTTTTCAAACATGACATCCCTATCATAAAACCGTGCTGACTTTGCCAAACGTATTATGATTTCCTAAGTGCCCTGTTACCGCTTCCATAATAATGTTTTCTAACATTTTTCCAAAGACCAACAGTGTTACATTTGCTACCTTCCAATCTACTGGGACTATTCCAGAATATTGTAAGATCACAACCAGCACATCCACTATCTCTGCCACCACCACTTTTGGAGCCTTCGAATGTAAGCGGTCAAATCCAGGTGTTTATTGGTTTTCAGTCCCATTAATTTCTCCAGTAGTTTTTATTAATCCCTCTCAGTAGACCCTTGGTTGCCCACTATTTTTGGTCTGTTATTTGTGTCTTTTACTGTGAAGACAGGCAAAAAATATTTCTTTAATGACTCTGGCATTTCTTTATTCCACGTAGGGATTTCTCCTGTCTCAGTTTGTAAGGGACCCATATTTGCTTTTGCTACTCTCTTCTTTTTTACAGTCTGCTCCAGTACCTGCTCCTACACTCCTTACCCTTAATCATTTCATTTTAGAGAATATTCATCCCTAAGATTAGATTAGAAGGAAAAACGTGGGAAATATTCAACAGGTCATGCAGCACCTGTGGAGAGAGAAACAGCTGATTTTATATCAGAAATCAAACATGTTAAAGATGAAAAGCTTTTAATCACGTACAAAGTCAGGAAAAAGCAAAAGAGCAAAAAAGGAGAGGTCTGTGATAGGGTGGAAGGCAAGACTGATTAAATGACAAAAGTGAGGATGGTGCAAAGCAGAAAGAGGTGATAATGGGACAAAAGTAGAAACAAAGGATAAGAACATAAGAAATAGGAACAGGAGTAGATCATTTGGCCCTTCGAGCCTGCTCCGCCATTCAATGAGATCATGGCTGATCTTCTTGTATTTCGAGTTCCACATTCCCATCTAACTCCGATAACCTTTGATTCCCTTGCCTAACAAGAATCTATCCACCTCTGCCTTAAAAACATTCAATGACCCCGCCTCCACCACCTTCTGAGGCAGAGAGTTCCAAAGTCGAACAACTCTCTGAGAGAAAAAATTTCTCTTCATCTCTGTCCTAAAAGGGCGACCCCTAATTTTAAAACAGTGCCCCCTAACTCTGGACTCACCACAAGAGGAAACATCCTTTCGACATCCACCTTGTCAAGGCCGTTCAGGATCTTATATACTTCAATCAAATCACCCCTCACTCTTCTAAACTCCAGTGGAAACAAGCCCAGTCTTCCCAACCTTTCCTCATAAGCCAACCCACTCATCCCAGGTATCAATTAAGTTAACCTCCTCTGAACCACCTCCAATGCATTTACATCCTTCCTTAAATAAGGAGACCAAAACTGCACACAGTATTCGAGGTGCAGTCTCACTAATGCCTTGTATAACTGACTGTTCATAATGCCCTTACTTTTATGTTCAATCCCTCTTGTAATAAAGGACAGCATTCCATTAGCCCTCTTAATTACTTGCTGCACCTGCATACCAACTTTGTGACTCATATACTAAAACACCGAGATCCTGCTGCACCTCAGAATTATGCAGCTGTTTTCCATTTAAGCAATACTCTGCTATTTTGTTCTTCCTGCCAAAGCGAACAACCTCACGTTTCACCACATTAAACTCCATGGCCAGGACTTTTCCCTCGTCAGGCGGGCTCGGCGGGAGCGGTCAGGAAGCTGACCGCCACCTGCGATCAGGGCTGGAACGCGATTTCACACTGGAGGGTCAGTTAAGGCCCGCATAGCATGAAACACAGGTGGTAGCGCTCAGCGCTGGCTGGGTGGGGGTTGGGCGGGGAGGAGGAGGGTGAGTGCACCCTGGATAAGAGATGAACGGTTTTGAAAATAAAAAGTAAAGAAATTTAAAGTGTTAAAAAAAACATGTACCCTCCTGTGACTCTGTCACATAAAGAGCGACATGTTCTTAATGAAATGTTAACATTTTAGTTTTATTTTTAGTTGTTATTGGAAGCCCCATCCTGTCCATGGGTAAGGTTTCCTACAAAGTGCAAAGCCGCTTGGCCTTTTTGCCTGCCCGCCAACCGCAAGGCTGGGCGGCAGCGAAAAATCACATTTAATTAAATCTTTAATGGCCTTAGTTGGCCTTTTAATTGTTGGCGGGTGCACTGCCAACTCCCGCACGCACCCGCCAACCGAAGTAGCGCGCGATGACCTCGGGACGCCCGCCCAACATCATCGCGCGGCATTTTATGCTCAAGTGGGCCGGGCACGCGCCCGCCTGCTCCGCAAAAACTCCTACCCCATTTGCCAGATCTTTGCCCACTCGCTTAACCTATCTTTATCCATCTGCAACCTCCTCATGTCCCCTTCACAACATACATTCCTACCTATCCTTCTGTCATCTGCAAATTTAGCTACCATGTCTTCGCTCCTCTCGTTGATGGAAATCATAAAAAAAGCTGAGTCCCCAGCACAGATTCCCTGTGGGCCTCCACTCGTCACATCCTGCCCACCCAAAAAAAGACCCATCCATGCATAGTCTCTGCTTCCTGCCAGCCAGCCAATCTTCTATCCTTGCTAATACGTTACCCCCTGCACCATGCAATTTTATTTTCCATAATAACCTTTGATGGTGCTAGAGAAGGTGCAAATGATTAGAGCAGAGTAGCAGAGGCAGAGGGAAGCAGGGAAATATCTGGCAAAGAGAAGAAGGCTCCTATAGCCCAGGGATGTAGCCGAAGAAAGAGACAGGGTCTATTTTAATTGAACCGTTAATATTATAGCAACATTCCTGAAAAAGTTTTGCAGCAGCTCCATTTATGCAGAGAGTTTGCTAAATACTTCAAACTTCATATTCCAGGAATCCTGGGTCTGAAGGTTAGTTGTAGGAACATGAAGATACATCAATTTGGGATATTCTGCTTCTGTATGGGTTCTCGCTGAATGGGAGTATGATTTAGCCGTGCTGCTAAAGTGAGGATACTACGACCTGCAGTTCCCCTTTGCAAAATGATCTAATGACTATAAACATACAGCAGTTCACAAACAATTTCTCCTGTTTCGCTGCCTATTGCTCTGTGATCTAAATTTATTCAAAAGGTTCTAACACAACAACCCAGAAGGAAAAAAACACAGTAAAAGCTGAGAAATAAGAATACTGGTCTGAACTGGTCTTGTATACCTTAAAATGGAACACCAGTAAGACTGGGAAATAAGAGCACTGGTCTGAGCTGTTTTTTCCTTCTGGGAAATTATATTTAGCAGCACAAACAGTCTCTGATATGTGATAAGTTTCCTGAAAACAATTCTTCTACTTAGCAGTTTTCCCTGGTCCTCCCAAACCCTTAATGATCTTGTGAAAACAAGCTGTGCCCTCCCACCACTCACCCCTGACCTCCGAAATGCTGCTGCCAATCTCCGACCTGTCATTGCCACCCATGGTGTCTCACAGATTCTTCGGCTCCATCATTCAGCGGTGCGCAGGGAAGCTGCAGTTTGTGCCTGAAGCGTCATTGACAGATTAGGTCACAATCCAAGCCTTTACTCAGCACTTTGCCTGTGGTGCCTGTGTTTTTTATTGCTTCACAGGAGGCTGAATCCGACAGCCTTAGAAAACAAATAGCAGACAACGTTGAGTCCTATTGAGGCCAAGTGTCAGGTAGTAGTCCTGTTGTCTTAGAGTCAGAGATCCAGGGCAGAATTTGAACGCCTCTGGTGACAGGTTAGGAAGTGGGGGACCAGTAAAATGCCAGAGAGCTGCTTTGGGATAGCTCCCAGATGCTGTCCCACTGCCAAGGGGTTCTCCAGCTGCAGGAATGTCCGGATTGCTGGCGTGCGGGCTCAGGTTTGCCCACCAAGCTGCAAGCTCAGCGTTTCTGCGCTCCGGGTGCCATATTTAAAGTGCAGCCTACTTCATGTCCCCAGGCCAGGACTGCTCCAGGCGACAGATGGTCCCAAAAACCAGGAAGAAGGCAGCCCCCAAATTTAGTGACGTCTCTCTGAGGCGCCTCCTGGAGGCAGTGGAAGGCCGACACGATATCCTCTACCCCTGCTCTGGCTGCAGGAGGTCCACCAGAGTCCCCAGTCTGGCCTGGGAGGTGGTAGCACCAACGGAGCACAGAGGATGTCAGCCATCCAGAGCAGGAAGAGAATGAATGCTCTCATCCATTCTGCCAGGATAAGTCAACCACCTCATCACTCTCAACTCACACACTCACAAACCTATCACACATCCACAGGGATCGCACACCTCAAGGGACAACACCACTAATTCTCTCACACACACCCTCACATCTCCGTCAGGCTCATATCCTTTGGAGCTCACGTCCTTACCTAGTCCTTGGCTCCTCTCTCCACACAAATTCCACACAGTGCCATGTATACTGCTCAATCTCTCTCCATCTGTTTTCACACAGGAGAAGCAGGGAGAGGTCGCAGACCCAGGGTGGAGTGGCCCACATTGGGCACTTCACTCACTTTGAGGAGTGTGCCATTGCGCTGACTGGTGAGGATGTGGACCGTGCCTGTAGCGACGGTGAGGCCAGTGGGGAACACCCACATGAGGATCCTACACCACATCATCCCTCTCTCAACCCAACCGTGAGTGCTCTCTCTCCTGCTTCTGACTCTGCGGCCATGCACTCATTATCTCTACTTTGGTTCACAGGGAGCTCTGCCAAGTGACTGACGCCCTCAGCCAGACAGTCCCTCAGCTCCATCCACGTCCTCACCTCCAGCCAAGAGGGCATCTCCTCCATTGAAGAGCTGGAAATAAGCAGCCTGGAAGACCCATCACAGCGCTTACCCACACCCTCCACCAGCGCAGAGACACACACCTCCGTGGGACCTAGATCTAGAGCAGGCTCGGGTTCACAATCTGGTGGTCACCACTTGGACATGTCTCCTTAGCAGGAGGAGGCAGGTTCAGCTGAGCTCCCCAGCAGTCAGAGGACTGCCGGGGAAGAGAGGCATCTGTGAGGTCTGAGTCAGATTATGAGCGGCTGGATTTGGCCTTCCAACTCATTGTGGGGATTCAGTAGAAGGCAGGGGAACATCACGCAGAGCTGTTGGAAGCCCTCAACAGATTGGCATACGGGTCGGAGGTGTGCGTCTGCCTGCTCTCTGATGAAGTGGTGCCCAAATATACGTGCATGTAAGTCTCCCTGGAAAGATTGACGAACACCATGGAGACCCTGGGCCAGCAGAACTCAGATGCGCGCAGACCTGTTCACCATCGCAGTTGTCATGGGTGACTTCCTGCAGTGGCAACGAGAGCAGAAAACGGGCACCTTGACGTCACTCCAGTGCTCCTTCCCCTCAAAGAGTCAAGCTGGGGCCCTCGGGCACCTGAAGGGAGGGGGAGTGACAGCTGGATGCCCCTGGGTCATCCATTCAGGAATCTCAGAGGCTGTCCTCTCCCTTTTGCCTGTGACCCCCTCAATGTTGCCCTCTGTCACCATTGAGGGAGCAGCCGGCCCACAGGAGGACAACCAAAGCAAGTCGGGGCCCTCAAGACCTCGGGTCTCCAGAGGATGCATGTCGAAATCATCAGAGGCAACAGGGCCAACCATTGCACAGGCTGTCTCCACTGCCGCTGCGGATGTCAGGGCAGCACAGAAAAGTTAAGAAATTCTGATCGCAAGTGGTTGCATGGGTGAACAGATTTTGTGATTTCATAATCTGAAAATATATTCACTTTCACTGATTAATGTGTCATGTTGTCTTTCAGCTTAATTGACAGGCTTCACAAGTCCTCCCCTTGCACCCCCCACCGCCCCCCCCCCCAACCCCACACCAGCTGTTAGAACCACAGAAAAGTTACGATGCAGAAAGAGGCCATTCAGCCCATTGTGTCTGCGCCAGCCCTAAAGAGAGAAAAAAGAAACCAGCTGCTCATTTTTAACCCCACTTTCCAACACTTGGTCCATAGCCTTGCAGGTTACAGCACTTCAGCTGCAGATCCAGTTACTTTTAAATGAGTTGAGCATTTCAGTCTCAGTCACCAATTTAGGCAGTGAATTCCAGACACCCACTATCCTCTGGGAGCAAAAGCTTTTCCTGATGTCCCTCTAACCCTTCAACCAATCAACTTAAATCTATGCTCCCTGGTAATTGACCCCTCAGCTAGGGGAAACAGGTCTTCCTGTCGAACCTATCTAGGCACCTCATAATTTTGTACACCTCAATTAAGTCACCCCTTAGCCTCCTCTGTTCTAAGGAAAACAACCCCAGCCTATCCAATCTTTCGTCATAGCTGCAATTTTCAAGCCCTGGCAACATTCTTGTAAATTTCCTCTGTAATCTCTCCAGAGCAATTATGTCCTTCCTCTAATGAGATGACCAGAACTGTAGACAAAATTCCAGATATGGCATATTAACCAGCATTTTATACAGTTCCATCATTACGTCCCTGCTTTTGTATTCAATACCTCATCCAATAAAGGAAAGCATTCCAGATTCTTTCTTTACCACCTTATCCACACTATTCTGCCACCTTCATGTCACTTACTTCCTCAACACCTCTCAATATCCTCCCATTTGTTGAGTATTCCTTGCTTTGTTTGCCCTCCCCAAATGCATTACCTCACACTTCTCTGGATTGAATTCCATTTGCCACTTTTCCGCCCACTCAACCAAACCATTGATATCATCCTGGAGACAGTAGCTGCCCTCTTCACTATCAACCATGCGGCCAATTTTTGAGTCATCTGCGAATTAGACAATCATGCCTCCCACATTTAAGTCCAAATCATTAATATGTACAACAAACAACAAACAGTAAGGGCACCAACACAGAGCCCTGTGGAATGGCACTGGACACCACTTTCCACTAGCAAAAACATCCAGCAATCATAACCCTTTGTTTCCTGTCACTGAGCCAATTTGGATCCAACTCACCCACCACCTTCCCCTGTATCCCATGGGATCTCACTTTTCTGACCAGTTTGCCATGTGGAACCTTGGCAAATGCCTTATTAAAATCCATGTAGACAACATCCACTGCACTACCTTCATCAATCCTCCTTGTTACTTCCTCAAAAAGTTCTATTAAGTTAGTAAGACACGATCTTCCCCTAACAAAACCATGCTGACTATCCCTGATAAATCTGTGCCTTTCTAACGACTGTTTGTCCTGTCTCTCAGAATTGATTCCGATAATTTCCCCACCACTGAAGTCAGACTGACCGGCCTATAATTTTCTGGCCTATCCCTCGCAGCCTTTTTAAATATTGGTACAACGTTCGCAGACTCCAATCCTCTAGTACCTCACCTGTATCTAGTGAGGATTGGAAAATTTTCCTCAGAGCATCCATTATTTCCTCCTTAGCTTCCTTAACAACCTGGGGTATAATCTATCTGACTCTGATAATTTACCCACCTTCAAGGATGCCAGTCCCTCCAGTACTTCCTCTCTCATGATGCGTATTGCATCTAATATTTTGCACTACTTCTCATTAACTAGAATATCTGCATCATCCCTCTCCTTAGTGGAGACAAAAAATAAAGCACTCATTGAGAAGCCTGCTCACATCTTCAGCATCAACGCCCAAGTTACCATGTACATCTCTGTTAGACCCTACCCTTTCCTTATTTATTCACTTGCACTTAATGTACTGGTAAAACACCTTTGGGTTTTCTTTGATCTTACCTGCCAATATTTTTTCGTATCCTCTCTTTGCTTTCCTAATTTCCTTTTTCACCCCTGTACTTTCTATCCTTCTCTAGGCTTTCTGCAGTGTTGTACTTTTTGTGACTGTCATAATAGGAACATAAGAACAGGAGAAGGTTATTCAGCCTATCGAGCCTGCTCCGCCATTCAATACGATCATGGTTGATCGAACACCTCAATGCCCTTTACTCACACTATCCCCATAATCAATCAATCTCTACCTTAAACATACTCAATGACTGAACTTCCACTGCTCTCTGGGGTCGAGAATTTCAAAGATTCACAACCCTTTGAGTAAAGAAAATTCTCCTCATCTTGATCCTATGTGGCTTTACCCTTATTTTGAAATTGTGTCCCCCGGTTCTAGACTCCCCAACCAGGGAAAACATCTTACCTGCATCTACCCTGTCTATCCCTTTAAGTATTTTGTAGGTTTCAATGAGATCACCTCTCATTCTCCGAAACTCTAGAGAATACAGGCCCAGTTCTCCCAATCTCTCTTCATAGGACAGTCCCACCATCCCCAAAACAAGTCTGGTGAACAGACTTTGTTGCACTCCTTCCATGGCAATAATATTCTTTCTGAGGTAAGGGGGCCAAAACTGCACACACTACTCAAGTGCAGTCTAACCAAGCTTCTATACAATTGAAGCAAGGCTTCACTACTCCTGTGCTTAAATCTTCTTGCGATAAAGGCTAACATTCCATTAGCCTTCCTAATTCTTGCAGCACCTGCATGTTAGCCTTCAGTGACTTATGGACAAGGACACCTGGGTCCCTTTGTACATCTACACTTTCTAATCTCTTCCCATTTAGGAAATACTCTGCACATCTGTTCCTCTTACCAAAGTGGATAACCTCACATTTTTCCACATTATATTCCATTTGCCCACTCGCTAAGTCTGTCCAAATCCTCCTATGGCCGCTTTACATCTTCCTCACAACACACATTCCCGTCTAGCTTTGTATCACCTTGGAAATATTACATTAGGTCCCCACAACCGAATCATTGATATATATTGTGAACAGCTGGGGCCTAAGTGCTGATCCTTGCAATATCCCACTAGTCACAGCCTGCCAACGCGAGAATGACCCATGTATTCCTGCTCTCTGTTTTCTGCCTGCTAGCCAATCCTTAATCCATGCCAATATATTGCCTCTTTTTAAAGCACTCTTTTTCTGCTTAATCTTACCCTGTATGCTTCTGGTTAACCAGGGGGCTCTAGATTTGGCAGTATCACCCCTTTTTTGTGGGGACATGTCTACACTGTGCCCATAGAATTGTGCTTTTGAATACCTCCCACTGATTTGACACTGTTTACCCTTCTAGTAGGTATATCCAGTCCACTTTCACCAGTTCACCTCTCAGCTTTGTAAAAATTGTCTTCCTTAAATTTAAAACTTTTACTCCTGTTGTATCTTTGTCTTTTTCCATAATGATGCTAAATCTAACTGTATTATGGTCACTATCTCCAAAATGTCCTCGTCCCCCCCCACCAACTGCTATTTCATCCACTTGCCCAGATTCATTTCCTAAGACTAAATTTAGAATTGTGCCCCCTCTCATTGGGCTTGTTACATTGGGCTGGCTAAAAAAGTTCTCTTGAATCCAGTTCAAGAATTTTGTGCCCTTCGCACTGTTTGTATCCCAAATGATATTAGGGTAGTTGAATTCTTCAATGATTACTGCCCTATTGTTTTTGCAATCAGAAATTTTCCTTCATATTTGTTCTTCTAACTCCCTTCCACTGTTTGGGGGTCTATAGTACACTCCTGGCAGTGTGGCTGCCCCTTTTATATTTCTGAGCTCAACCCATATGGCCGCATTTGGTGCTTCATTTAGTAATCACTCTTTCTCACAGGTGTAATTGTTTCTTTAACCAATAATGCTCCACCCCCACCATTTTTTATCTGCCTCTCTATCCTGCCTCAAAACTCCATATCCAGGGATGTTGAGCTGCCATTTTTGCCCCTCATTAAGCCAAATTTCCGTTATAGTGATGATATCATGCTGCCATGTGTCTATCTGTGCCCTCAGCTCATCGGTTTTATTTACTATGCTCCTTGCATTTATATATATACATTTTAACACTGCCAAACTCCTGTGTTGTACCCTTTTTAACCTGTGCTGCCTCTGTCTTTTCGAGTCACTCACTAATTCTGCACCTCCCGTTCCCTGCTCTGACTTTACCCTCAGGTTCCCGGCCTCCTGCCAATCTATTTTAAATACCCTCCTGACCACCCCCTCCCCAACCCGGCCCCAACAGCACTGACAAATCTCCCTGTGAGGATATTCTGTCCCAATGCCTCAAAAATCTGATGCCCTCCCTCCAAAACCAGCTTTCCAGCTGCATGTTCAGTCGCTCTATTCCCCTATTTCTATACTCATTTGCACATAGGGCGGAGATTACTGCTTTAGAGGTCCTAATTTTCAATCTCCTTCCTAGCTCCCTGAAGTCGGCTTTCAGGATCTCATCCCCTTTCCTACCTAAGTCATTGGTACCAACATGAACCACGACCTCTGCCTGTTCACCCTCCCCCAGAAGAAAGTCCTGCAGCCGCCCTGTGATATCCTTGACCCTGGCACCAGGGAGGCAACATACCACCCTGGAGTCCCAACTATGGCTGCCTGTTCCTCTAGCTAACAAATCTCCTATCACTACTGCTCATCCCCTTTTCTTCCTTCCCTCCTGTACAGCTGGGCCACTCGTGGTGCCACAAACCTAGCTCTGACTGCACTCTTCTGAGGAACCAATGCCCTCACCAGTATCCAAAACAGAAAATTAATTGGCCAGCCGGACCCAAAGGGATTCCTGCACTACCTGCCTAGTTCTCTAGGACTGCCGGGCAGTCACCCATTTCCTTTTTGCCTCCAGGCTCCTAAGCTGCAGTGTGACTACTTCCCTGAATTTCCCGTGCTATCTAGTAGCTCTCAGCCTCGCAGATGCGCCACAGTGACTGCAGCTGCCGCTCGAGCTCTGAAACCCGGAGTTCAATGTTCTGCAGCTGGTGACACTTCCTGCACACGTAGTCATCTAGGGCACTAGTAGCGTCCATGACTTGCCACATATTATAGGATACACATTCCACACAGCCGAGCTGTCCGGCAATTGCTTCAATTTACTTCCCTTATGTTAACTTTATTTTACTTTGGTTTACTTGTACTACTTTATTTTACCTGGCCTTGACTTTGCTTCCCTATTGCTTGTGCTTCTTACTGAAATCTAAGTAGCTCCTTCTTTTAAGAATAATGCATTTTTCTCATTTTCAACCACTTAAAGACTCTCCCTAGCAGCAGTTTCTCACCAACCGATGAACTTGTGTTCCTACTGTGATGTCACTCTTGGATGTTTTTAAAACTCAGCCCTCTTGCGCAGCCTTTCAACTCCTGGTCTCCTGCAGCCTGAGAAAGATAGAGAAAGAAAAAGAGAAGTGCACCTCCCTCCATCCTCCCCGAACTCCCTTCTCACCAAACTCGCAGCAATTCCGCTTTGTAACAGTGCACTCTGTGAAAGGGCACTTAAACCCTCTTGTTTATACTTCTGAGACTGAAATGATTCCTCTATCTGGCAGTTACAGAACCCGATTAGGCCAGTTCCTTAATTTCCTGATCTCACCAGCTCTCCAGCAGAGGGCTTGATTTGCTTGGTTAGCCCTGCTGAAGCCTCCAAGAAGCTCAACAATTAAAAAGCAGTAAATTTAAGTAAGATGCTGATTTTATGAAAGATTAGCCCTTAAAATTTAAAAAATTCATTTCTTTCTCACCAAACTCCAGACAATTCTACTTTGTAACACTGTACTCCTTGACAGGACACTTAACCTCTCTTATTTTGTTCAGTTCAGCTGCACGCAGCCAGACCAGGAGTGATTCTGCAGAGAGAGGTGTATGTGTGGCAGGGCCTTTTGGAGCCTTGTGCAAGCACCCTCCCATGGTCATTTTCCTCTTTGTCATCTAAGGGCATTAAAATCACAGATCTTCAATTCCTTTTCAGTCTTTGACCCAGCAGTGGATGTTACAGCTGTGACAGACTTCCCTGGAGTTGAAGATCATTCCTCTTCCAAAGCTTGTCCCAGAGGATACAAAAGTCGATTCTCTTCAGTCTCTTTTGGGTCAGCTTTTTGTTGAAACATCTTCATTGTCCTTGCAGTTCAGTCACCCTGCAACCTACACTCTGATTCCCAGCAAGGCTGACAGCAATGGTGATAAAGTGCCCTGTTCCGCAGATAATGATGTTCTACCAGGTGCAGAAGAAAACTCTTATGTCTCCAAAACGTCTTCCCTAAGGGCCGAGAATACTGTGGGAGATTGAATCCCCTAGGACTGTGACTTGGGGAGGGGAATAATTGTGATGGAAGTATAATAATTTTCATAATATTTTTCTGGTTTATTGTGAAATAGGTTTATGGGGGTAAGTAGAGTTGGGTCTGTGGGAAATTTATATAGATTTTTCTTTTCCCACCTATTTCCATTATTTTTAAATGTATTTCCACCCATTGTTTATTTCTACCTTTTAGTATTCCCCCACCCCTACTAGAGCTATCTGTGCCTTATCTGTCCTGTCTTCTACTCTTAATTAGCACATTCCTTTAGATAATATCACCACCTTCAACACCTCTTTGTTCTTTTGTCTGTGACAGCTTTTGATTATCTCCACCTATCACTGGCTGCTTGTCCCAACAAAACCCCCCACCCCCACCCTTAAACCAGCTTATATTTCACCCCTTTCCTATTTTTACTTAGTTCTGTTGAAGGGTCATGAGGACTCGAAACGTCAACTGTGCTCTTCTCCGCCGATGCTGCCAGACCTGCTGAGTTTTTCCAGGTATTTCTGTTTCTGTTTTTGTTTTGGATTTCCAGCATCTGCAGTTTTTTGTTTTTATCTTTGGGTCTGTGGGTGACGTAATTACATTTAGAGTCAGGTAGTCTGCAAGATCGAAATCATCGAAAGAAGCTAGGTGACCGACATGCTAATGAGTGAACATGGATGCTGGCTTAGCATGTAAAGTGTAAAGGGAGTTTGCAGTTTTAGATAAGTGAAGGGATATTTGAATTTCAAAGGGATCTTAGTCTGCTTACGACTAGCCAGATAAGCAAGACTAAGGAATGTGTTTATTTTTCCCAAAGGTTACTGGCAATATTGGCAACATGGGAGTTTTTATGTTCTGAGGAAGATATAGTTTCAAAGACATTTGGAACAAAAGAATTTACATAATAAAAAGAGATAAACATATATAAAGGAGAATGAAAGGCTATATGTCAGAAGGCCTATGTGTAAGATCTAACAGCAGTGTATGAAATAGCCTTAATGAAGCCTCCAGCATGTCTGCTATGTAACAAAACTGAAGTTGTGGAAAAGCTATTTGGGATTCCTCTCTCCAGAGTATTGTGTTAACTTGTTGAGCTTGTTTTAAATCTAAAATCTATTTAGGGCTGTTGCCTTAAAGGGAGTTTAACTGGGGGTTAGGATAATTAAGAATTTTAGGAGTTATTATAGTAGTAAGTAATTGTAGTCTTATGTATATGCTTGAAATCTTTTATATTTTGTTAAAAAATATTTTAATTTAATTTTTGACAAATCTCTAAAGGTTTTGGTGGGCTCATTATTTCTGAATTCAGTGCACACATCTTGTAATAAATGCAAATTGCAAAACCGTTGTGATTGCGTGACCAAGTTTCTCTTATGGATTTGGTCCACCTGGCACACATCATCTGCCACGTTATAACAATTTAGAGTTGAGTAGAATCTGTAGTTGTAAAAATGGAGTTACAGAAATGTAACGCAAATAGTTAAAGATATAGTTTCATGTTGTTCTTAAAAAGTAGGATAGTGCACTAAGGGGGAGGTGTAGTATAAAGGGTTAACAGGTGGGATATGTTAATATATGATGTAGGTGATAGTATATCACTGACATCCAGGGCCAGCGAGAGAAATCATGAGTCCCAGTGCTTCTCCTGTTTCCGAGCTCCTTATTCTTACCCCCCCCCCCACCCCCTCACCCACCACTACTTTAACCCTCCCCCCTCAATCATGCATGATTTTTACCCCCTTTCAAGGTTCACCAATCAATTCACCAAACAATCACAAAAACATCCTAGTAAAATGATGGCACCCATTGTTGGCATCTGGTTACAAAATATTATCCGATATATATGCAGCATGGGTCATTAATATTAAGAGCAGCAATTATATAATGCAGTGTTAGTTTGTGCTCAGTCTATAATTGGTCCCACCATGACTATTAAACAAATCTGAAAGTAGAAATTTTACTTTAGCAGCATCATGCAATATTGTTAATTTGACAGGAAAATACATTGTTAGTTATTTATAACACTGTACAGATGATAATATTGATTTTGGTGACTGCCTCAGCCCTCACTAACATGTTCTGCACATTGCAACATATGGACACGGTGACAGTAAATTCATATTTGGGGAGAAAATTCAATACTAGCAACTCAGATAAACTGCACAAGATCTTTTCCATTCTGTAGAAGTGGAAGACTTTCTCCTGCCTGGGAGCATGCTAGTATTTAATATAATTATTTCATACAAGTGGTGCAATTGAATTCTATTTTATTAGTAATCTCACAGGGTAGAAAGATCAAATGACTCCTGAGCAACAAAATGGAAGTGATTGAACAATATAAGACATCACTGTCCGTGAGAAGTGTTGGAGTCCTCAGGTGTCTCTGTGCAACACAACTTTGAAGGGGACAAAGACTGAATAGTATCTGTGTTTTCTTTATCAGCAAGTCTGAAGACTCTGCTGATTTCTGCTTTTCACTACAATATATTTTCAATATCTACTGTGCAACTTTATCGCAATATTTCAATACCTCAAAAAACTCATAAAAAGCACCTAGAGTGGGATAATAGTAAGTAGATAAAAGGACAAAATTGAAGTCAATGGAAGAGACTCTTGAGCAATGTAAAACAGGTTACTGATTCACTATGAACCCATTACACACTCCTGTCCTGGCAATATCACCCCACGAAGCCTGCTCACAGTAAACTTTCATTAGCACAAAATAAACAGAACTGCAGCCAAGATTCCACCCTCTGTTCACAAGATAATTATGGGTGACAAAGGCCATCCAGCCCAGTTCATCTCATCCATCCCAGAATGACACACAAACAAACATATAATGAACTGGGGTAGGCCATTCAGCCCCTTGAGCCTGCTCTGCCATTTGATAACATTGCCTACAACTCAGAAGTACCTAATTGGCTGTAAAACAACTTGGGACATCGTGAAAGGTGCTGTATAATTGCAGGTTTTGTCTTTCTTTCATTACACCTGCATGCAGTAGGCAGAGTGACTGTAACAATGGTGTAATTGGAGGCCCAATGCTGATCCTTTCAGGATAATTAATCACAGGATGTTAGGAAAGTGGCTACAAAGAAATCATGAAATTTACAAAAACAATTCAACTCTGTAGCGAAACTCATCCCCCAACCACCCCCAACACCCACTCCAACCCGTCTAACCTCCCCCCATTAGAAATCTCCCCAACCTCCCCTCCAACCTCCCCTCCAACCTCTCTCCAGCCTCACTCCAATCCCCACTCCAACCTCCCCTCCAACTCCACTCCAACTTCCCTCCCAGCCCCCATCCCAACCTCCCCCCAGCCCCAACTCCAACCTCCCCTGAAGTCCCAACCTCCCCTGAAACCCCACTCCAACCTCCTCAACCCCCACTCCAACATTCCCCCCAACCCCCACTCCAATCTCCCTCCCAACCCCCACTCCAACCTCCCCCAACCCCCATTTCAACCTCCCCTCAACCCCTACTCGAACCTCCCCCCAACCTCCTCCCAACCCCCACTCCAACCTCCCCCAACCCCCATTCCAACCTCCCCCAACCCCCATTCCAACCTCCTCCCAACCCCCAGTCCAACCCCCTCCCAACCCCCACTCCAACCTCCCCTCCAACCTCTAACCTAAATCCCCGACCCACCCCCAACAAAAGCGCAGCGTTCAATTGGTTGTAAAATTGCATGGATTTCACTGACCATTTTACAAGCAGGAACACCCTCCTGACAGCTGCTGTGCTGCTGTTGACCTTCGGGCAGCTTCCGTTTTCTGGCAGGATTTTCAGAAAAAAAACAAGAAGAAGAAGAAAAAAGTCGGACCCATGAAACTGCTGGTGGGAAGCAGCAGCCACTCAGTGACACTGACAGAGCGGCTTTAAAAAGATCAGGACTCTGGTTCCGATTTCTTTAAGCGGGTCAATGGCTCTGGCTGCTCAGACTGGGTGACAAGAAACTCCATTTACAACACGGAGCCCGGGCCCAGGTGATTCATCTGCATCTCTCCTGGGCCCTTCTGGCGTCAGTCCATCATGTGTTAGACTCAAGAGCGAGAGAGTTTGGAATTATTGGCCTAGGTGTAACATGCCTACCCTGTAACCTGCTTAGACATGCTAATAAACAAGTGTTAAGCAAATACCAGAGTATATCTACTGTCTATCTACGAACCAAGGCCCACGCCTAGAGTGCAAGACAGAAGGACACATCTTAAAACATGTTCTATCATTGATGGTCGCATGTTTCTTACAGCGATGTCTCCACCTCGCTCATGTGTTTCCTCTGAATGCTGTTCAGTAGTACTTTTCTTTCAGGGATTCGTTACTGGAAAGCCTGGTCTCTTGTAGGGGTGCTAAGTTGATTTCCAAGCTAGCAAGTTCCATGTCAATTACAGCTGTCTTTCGCATGTTGTCACCCAGTTGTAAGTCATTTATCAACCCTGTGTACGTGGTCCTGATGTTCCAGCTTATGAATTAAAGAGTTGGCACCTTCTTGCTTTTCATTTGTTTCATTTGTTTGCTTGGTGTGATGAATTCCATCCACCAGTTGAACAGACACTCTGTCTCCTGTGTTGTGTTGATGCTCTAGAGTGAAATTGTAATGTCCTCTCCAGGGCACAAGCCTGAGCAAAGTTTGTGGAGACCCTGGGCAGCCCAAATGTCAGGGTCCCTCTGCCAAACTCCCCAGTGGTGTCTAACGGAATGCAAAGTTTGGCATACTACATTTGGCACCAGCTTGGTTGCAGTTGCTGGGAAGGTGACATATTTAGATGTCAGTCTGCCTTTGGGCTCCACTCCAGGTTTTATGTTAGGGTTTAATCCCAAAGCCTTCAACTCTGCTGCAAGGCAGTGGAGCTATTCGCCCATGGTTGGGAAGTTTCGTTCATGAGTGCCAGGGTGCGTGGGCCTGCATGCTGCATGTCTGGGAGCCAAATATCCTCTGCGTTCCTCTGAAGTTTTCGCCTGGGGCTGTGAGGGATCCAGTTTCCACGTGTCACCACAAAGAGGCACTGCTGAGCACTTGCAGATGGAGAGGCTGTGCACTGACAGGGAGGGACTTATGTATTTGTCTCTGTTTTTCACATTTGCTGCTAGCCGGCAGTGTGGGCTGAAAATGAGAAGCAAACAAACACAAAAAAGCAGAAAGAATGCAAACTCTCTTCAGCCACGCACCAGCCGCGTCACGTCAACCTGTTGGACACCCTCCTGAATGGAGCTGACGAGCTGGCTCATGTGACAGGAGGGCCATGTGCAGCAGGATGATTTCATGGGAGAGGGAGCTGATCCTGTGAGTGGAGTTTTGAGCCTCAGTAGAGTGCAATGAGCAGCAAGGAGCAAGAGTAGTCTCTTTATGGGGCAGGCATAACAAATTAAATTTTCTTCCCTCAAGAGTACTTGCTTTATATTTAGATGAAAAATAATCACACAGATCGAGGAGTTTTGGACAATGCATATTAGAACACTGAGATATTGCCAATTTTCACACTATATAGAATGAGAGAAAAGTGCCATTAACCCACAGACTCTCAAATGTGGACACATCAGACTGTCCACCATTTCCTGAAAGGAGGATGGGAATATTAAATTGTAGCTTTGAACAATACTTTGTTTTTCTCTCCGTATATGTTATCTGGCCTCCTGAGTGTTTCCAGCATATTCCGTTTTTATTTCAGGTGCCCGGCAGCTGCAGCATTTTGCCTTGCTTGTAAAACAAATTGTTCAGTTTTCTTATTGTAACCTGAGATTTAGGCACACGGACTGCATGTCCTTTATTCCAAGTTATAAACTTTCAAGGGAAAGCATTGCTGCAAGGAACAAACTAATTACAGAGGATATTCACCGTTGATGCTCCAGATCTCTGACCTACTCTGGACCTCGGTTCCTCAACACAGTGACTCACCAGGCTTGTTCTGCTGCCCAGCTCCTGGCTGCAGTCCTGCTTCCCTCTTTCTTCACGAGGCTTCTCAGGCTCAGGGGTGCTTCCGGTTAGGCTGACTAGGTCTCCAATTCCCCTTCCTGGCTCCTGCCCTAAGCTCCTGCCACATTTCCACTCACAAGTTTTAGACTTGTCCTTGCTGCTTTCTCCCTCACCTCATGGCTTCTGGCTTCATCCCTCAGCTTATCAAAGACCCTGCTCCCTGAAGGGAGGAGCCCACACGGACCAATCAGTTCCCCTGCTTGGTGCCCTCCCACATCTGCCACCTACTGCCAAAGGCCTTGCTATGCACTTCCCTGCTTAAAAGTTGCCATCCTGGCAACTAGATATATCACACGGTGACTGTTTATTGAGCAATTGTGGGTTCAGCACGTTCAATTAAGCTACGACTACTAGCATATTAGAGTCCACATTTGTGGTAGGCATTCCCTTTGTGCCTCGCTGATCTGGGCACATGGTATAGGTTGGGGTGATATTCGGCATTTGATCGGAATGACCATCTTAGTCCCTCTTCCGACCTGGCACTTTCAAGGATGTGTCAGCCACAAAGGGGTCTATGTTGGTCATGTCTCCAGGGACTGTATGATCAGCAGCACTGGTTGCTATTGTTGCAGCCTTCCTGCCTGGCATCCAGCATCTCCCTCCAGCACTGGACTTGGCTTCCTCACACTAGATGCACTCCCAAAATCCCTGACACACACATCCCAGGATTCCCCATCGCTATCTGGCTCCTCTTCACTCAGCCCACCGCTTGCTGCCGCTTCCAGGTTTGCTACACTGTTAATAGCTGCTTGTCCCCACATCATCCACCACACTTTTGGCATCAAGCAACTACCCTCTGGGAATGGTCTTCTGAGGTTGCCCTCCAGCAACAGGTCCAACATCATGGGTGTGACCACCAGTGTCGAGCCACTTCCCTGCTTTGGCCAAAGTACACCCCTCACAGTTCTGGTAGTAGGTGGCAATATTTACAGCCATCCCTGGCCAGTAACACCATCTTCTTGTCAGTGTCACTGTCTTCTCTGACACTCAGTGTCCCGCCCAGTCATAAACGTGGTCAACATTTGAAGCTTGAGGCTGCCAGGCAGGATGAGTTGCTTCACCTCTCTCCCGTTGTCATGAACTAGCTGATGGAAAACTCCACCCTCCTCCCTGATCCTCTTCCAGAACCTCAACAGTTTCCACGCCTGTTTGCTCTCCCTCATCAGATGGCGTCTAGTTGGTGGATGTTGGACTTTCCAGTAGTGGTGAAGCCTGCCAAGGTCAGCAGACCCCCAGCTGAAGTTGCCTGAGGTCCACTGTTGAGATGGATGGCAAAGGTGAAACTGTACATGGCTCTACACTTCTGGATCGGGTTTGGATCTACCTCATAACCACATTGGCGATACTTTGACGACACCCTGTCCAGATTCTACAGAGGCCTCAGCCGTAATCCTCTCTAACCTGGCAAAAGTGGGTTACCTTCCATGTTCAGCCTTCCGGCTGAGGGCCTCAGCATTCCCATTTCCTTTGCTGGACCTGAATTTTCTCTGGTGAGGGATGAGGAATGGAGATGCGCCGGACGGGTTCACCATGCCTGATATCTGTGGTGTCTGTGGTTGTTGAGGGCAACCTCGTTGGGAGTGCCCAACCCTGTTACAATTCCAGTGCCCTTTTGGAATATCCCTTGGACGCGCTTGGTCATGAGGCCTACTTTAGAGATAGGACAGCAAGAATTGGATTTTTGCTTTCACCTTAAATTTGTGTCCCCTGGTCCTTTTACTATCTGCTGATGGGAAGAGCTTTTCTTTGACTATCTTATTTAAATCTGTCGTAATTTTGTACACCTCTTTCAAATCTCCCTCAATCTTCTTTGCTGCAAGGAGTGCAACCCCAGCTTCTCTCCAACCTAGCCTTGTATCTCGCCTCCTTTCCACCTCCTCCACCAAGCGTCGGAAAACACAGGCGCTCGCGCTCTCCCATGTTCAGCCATTCTTCTCCCTTTCCCAAGTTAGATTCAGCTCACAAAGGACTCCTGGCACCTGGTCCAGCCACATTTTCCTGCCCTTCCAGAGTTGCAGGCTAGCTTTAAATAGCACTGGCAAATATTGACTTTGGGGCCCCCTGCTGATGTGTGCAGTTAATCGAGAACAGGTTAGCACTGGCTGCACGCAGAGATCATGGGCGGAATTTTATGGCCCTGCCGAAGTCAATGGGCTTCCTGGGAGTGTTTCTGTCTTTACAGGTATTCCCTTGGGGGGGGGTTCCAATATTTGCTGGATTCCAGTAAAAACAAGCAGGGTGAGTGTGCAGACTTCATTTAAATATGAGCGGGGAGGCTTTATTTAAAAAGTGCAGGGAGAGCAGCTGATTGGTGAGTTGGATTGGTGAGTATTTCCAGTCTAAAGTAAAATTAAGGTCTACAGTTTGTGTTTAGGTCTCTAGTCTTTATTTTCTTTTTCGTAAAAATAGCTTGTTAAGTGTAAGATCGATGCTGTGTAAAAAAAAATACAATAAAGTGTGAAGCGGGATTCTTCAAGTGCAAAGAGCAGGGATACTAGAGTAATTAATTAATAAATTAAATTAAATAAGATGGTGATGGCAGGACGGGTGATGTGTTGCTGCTGCAGCATGTGGGTATTGCTGGATACCAAGGTGATCCAGAGCAAACACATCTGTAATAAATGTTTGCAGCTCAAGGAACTTTGGATCCGAACTGAGAAGCTGGAGTCCGAGCTGCAGACATTGCACCACATCAGGGAGGGGGAAGGTTACCCGCTCCAGGAGGAGCCTCAGCCCCTGTAATTGCCCAACAGTTATGAGGTTCTTACAAGCTGTGTGGACAAGAACAGGGACTGCAGGGAGGACAAGCAAACTGACCTTGGCATTGTGGAACAGGGAGCCATTCAAGTGGGGGGAGGAAATAGGAACGTTCCCGGTAGGACAGGTTTCACTTGAACCATGCTGGGACCAGTGTCCTGGTGAATCGAATAACTAGGACTGCAGAGAGGGCTTTAAACTAAATAGGGGGTGAGGGAGGGTTCTGGAGAGGGGATACATAGGCTTACAAAGCAAAAGGATATGGCAGCATTGCAGGGCAGCTATTTAGGTAATGATGCCCAGAGTGTGACAGGAAGGGACAGAGTGTACACACATAAAAAACAGAAGCAAATAGGGTCAAAGAGGGAAAAAATGGTAAAAAGGCAACATTAATGGCTCTTTACTTAAATGCACATTGTATTCGGAACAAAATAAATGAATTAACGGCACAAATAGAGGTTAATGGGTATGATCTTAAAGCCACTACAGAGACATGGTTACAAGGAGACCAAACCTGGGAACTAATTATTCAGGGGTATGTGACTTTTCAAAAGGATGGGCAGGAAGGAAAGGGTGGTGGGGTAGCCTTGTTATTGCGAGATGGAATAAGGACAATAGTAAGACATGGGCCAGGGTTTTTCCCTCGGCGATTTGGGGGCGATTTGAATCCCCGAAATCATCCAGGTCCCTTTAAATTTTTAGGAGGCGGGCGGACAGCGAAATCAGCCGTTCTCCCCCTGACCTGTCAATGGCCAATTGAGGCCATTGACGGGATAATTAAGATAATTAAAGACCTGCCCAGCCAACCTTAAGGCTGGTGGGCAGGCCAGGAGCCCCAGCGGGCTTCTGATTATCGATGAAACTTCATCCACTGGCGGGATGAAGTTTCATGTCTGCTTTGTCAAAAAGTAATAAAGTTTATGTGTTTTTTATTAACATGTCCCATCTCGTGTGACATTGTCACATGAGGGGGACATGTTAATAATTTTTTAATGTTTCTATTGTTACACTTAACTTATCTGTCACGAATCTCCCTGAGACAGGACTTTGCCTCAGGGAGCAGAGTGCTCTTTCGTGCGCATGCGTGAAAGAGCATGCTTTGACAGATGGGGAATCCTCTTCCCCCCCACCCCCCCGGAACAGGAAGTGCATAGCGCTTCCCGTCGGGGATGCCGCTGGCCGGGCCTTAATTGGCCCGCCTACTTAAAATGGCGGAGGGCCCTGTTTCAGTGGCAGGGGTTGGCTGACCACCCGCCGCCGAGCCGGTGGGGCCCGCACGCCCACAGGGGGCAAAATTTTGCCCATGGTCTTGGATCAGAAGATGTTGAATCCATATAGGTGGAGGTAAGAAATTGCAAACAGAAGAAGACACTGGTGAGAATAGTCTAAAGGCCCCCTAACAGTAGCTATGCTGTAGGACATAGAATAAATCAGGAGATAATGAGGGCATGTAAAAAAGTCAGTATATTAATCATGGGTGACTTTATTCCTCATGTAGATTGGTAAAATCAAATTGACAGAGGTAGCCATGAGCAAGAATTCATAGAGTGTATTCGGGACATTTTCCTAGAACAACGTGTTGTGGATCCAACCAGGGATCAGGATATTTTGGATCTGGTAATGTGTAATGAGGCAGGTTTAATAAACAAGCTCAGAGTAAAAGATCCCCTAGGAAACAGTGACCATAACATGGTAGAATTTAGCATTCAGTTTGAGACTGAGAAACTTGGGTCGGAAACAACTGTGCTAAACTTAAATAGGGGTAATTATAAAGGAATAAGGGCAGAGTTGGCTGGAATAGACTGGGAAAGGAGTTTAGCAGAAAAGACCATTGATGAACAATGGCAGATGTTTAAGAAAATAGCTCATGACTCACAACAAAGATATACCCCAGTGAGGAAGAAGGATTCTAGGAAGGGGATAAACCAAGGGTTTAACATGGCTAACCAAGGGAGTTAAGGATAGTATCAAATTGAAATAAAAAACATACAATGCGGCAAAGATTAGTGGTAAGCCAGAGAATTGAGAAAGTTTTAAAAACCAACAGAAGATGGCCAAAAAAATAATGAAGAGGGAGAAAATAAACTTTGAGGGTAAACTAGCAAGTAATATAAAAACAGACAGTAAGAGCTTCTTTAAATATATAAAAAGGAAGAGAGAGTCCAAAGTCAATATAGGCCCCTTAGGGAAATAATAATGGGGCACCAGGAAACGGCAGAGGAGTTAAATAAATACTTTGCATCAGCCTTCATTTTGGATGACACTAATGGCATTCCAAAAATACATAATAATCAAGGGCCAAAAGCAGAGGGGAGGAAATAAATACCATAACTATCACTGGAGAAAAAAATACTAGGGAAACTAATGGGGCTAAAGGTTGATAAGTCCCCTGGACCTGATGGGTTTGTTGGCCAGAGGCTACAGGCGAACTATTGACACAGGCAAAAGCAACTTTTGACCTGAAGTAACCTGAGTCCAGTCACTGGCCTGAGCTGGCTGGAACTGGTTTGAAGTAGCTGAGTTTCTTGGAAAACAAAGGGAATGTGATAACGCACAAGTCCTTATTCAGGAAAGGAGTAACGAGGTAATGCTACCTAAGTTCTTGGGACAGAGCCAATGAGGAGATGTCACAGACTAGGCAAGCAGGCCTAAACCAATGGGAGAGAGACAGCACAGCTTGGAGAGATAAGATTTTGGAATAAGAATGAAGAATTTCAGGCATGGAGGCAGTGAGAACTCCGGAGAATAACCGTCATGGAAGTGGAAGAACCTACATCAGCAACGTCGAGACGCAAGAGAGAGAGAACGGAACGCCTGGCCAACGTCAGCTCTCCTTTTCGAGTATTAGCTTTTGTATTCTGTGACCACTCAGGGAGTGTCCGAGAAACCTAGTGGGTGTGCGTTTAGATCCTAGTTTTGGGTATAAAACTGTACAACCTGCTGTAAACTGCATGTCTATATTTAACCAGACGTATAAGCTACATGTAGATGATCTAATGACGTGAATAAAGCGAATTTAGAGTTAAAAGAGAATTGACTCTTCTCCTCTTTGTACTAAGCCAATAACCGTTACCGGTGACCTCCAGCAACAGGTTGCACCCTAGGATATTAAAGGAAGTAGCTGCAGAGATAGTGGATGCACTGGTAGTAATCTTCCAGGAATCCTTAGATTCTGGAAAAGTCCCAGAGATTGGAAAACTGCCAATGTAACACTCTTATTCAAAAAGGCAGGGAGACAAAAAACAGGTAACTATAGGCCAGTTAACTTAACATCCATCATTGGGAAAATGTTAGAATCTGTTATAAAGGATGTAATAGCAGAGCATTTAGGAATGCATAATATAATCAAGCAGAGCTCAGCATGGCTTCATGAAGGGGAAATCATGCCTGGCAAATTTATTAGAATTCTTTGAGGAGGAAACAAGCAGGATAGATAAAAGGGAGTAGATGTAATATCTTGGATTTTCAAAAGGGGCTCAGTAAGGTGCCACACATAAGGCTACTTAGTAAAATAAGAGTCCACGGTGTTGGGAGTGGTATATTAGCATGGATAGAGGATTGGCTAACCAATAGAAGACAGAGAGTTGGGTTAAGGGGGGCATTTTCAGGATGGCAACCTGGAGTGCCACAGGGATCAGTGCTGGGGCCACAATTATTTACAACATATATTAATAACTAGAATGGGGGAAATGAATGTACTATCGCCAAGTTTGCAGATGACACAAAAATAGATGGGAGGACAAGTGGTAAGGATGACACAGAGTCTACAGAGGGGTATAGCAGGTTAAGTGAGTAGGCAAAAACTTGGCAGATGGAATATAACGTGGAAAAATGTGAGGTTATGCACTTTGGCAGGAAGAATAGAGGAGCTGAATATTACTTAAATGGAGAAAGACTGAAGAAAGCTGCAGCACAGAGGGATTTGGGTGTCCTCATGCATGAATCCCAAAAAGCTAACATACAAGTTCAACAGGTAATAGGGAAAGCAAATGAAATGTTGGCCTTTATTTCAAAGGGAATAGAGTACATAAAAATAAGGAAGTCTTGCTAAAACTATACAAGGCACTAGTTAGAATACTGTGAACAGTTTTGGTCCCATTATCTAAGGAAAAATGTATTAGCATTGAACGCAGTCCAGAGAAGGTTCACTAGGTTGATCCCGGGGATGGAGGGGTTTTCTTATGAGGAGAGGGCCTGTACTCATTGGAGTTTGGAAGAAAGAGAGATGACCTTATTGAAACATATAAGATTCTTAGGAGATTTGACAGGGTAGATGCTGAGAGGTTGTTTCCCTTGTGGGAGATTCTGGGACCAGAGGGCATAATCTCAGAATAAGGGGTCGCCCATTTAAGACATGAGATGAGGAGGAATTTCTTCTCTCAGAGGGTGGTAAATCTTGGGAATTCTTCACCATGGAGGGCTGCAGAGGCTGGGTCGTTAACTATGTTCAAGGCTGAGATAGACAGATTTTTAATCAGTAAGGGAATCAAGGGTTATGGGGAGAAGGCAGGAAAATGGAGTTGAGGATTATCAGATCAGCCATGATCTCATTGAATGGCAAGCAAATTAGATAGGCCGAATGGCCTACTTCTGTTCCTATGTCTTATGGACTTTTGAATTGCTCACTGCATTTTATGGCCCCATCCCAAACACAATGGGGCTGTAAAATTCAGCCCCAGGATTTTGAGTACGCAGCATGAAGATGCTGTTTTGCTGTATTACATCAAATGGTCTTGGCTAATCATGAATTGCGATTTCTATCTCCATTTTCCAATGCAGCGCCACATAAATTCAACTTATACCCTTTTCTAATTTGGCTGATTCATTGAATTATCATTTCAGCTTTCATGGCATGTTACTGGGAACACACTGCTATTGCTTTACAATGTCTTTAAGCTTTGTGTCTGTTTAATCCCTCATCTATTTCATTTCCAAAATGCTGTAGGGTGGCCGGGTTGCTACTATTAATGATAGAGTTGATCTGCAGACACTTCTTGGTTGGAATCTTTAAGTTTATTTACAACATACTCGGCAGCAACTATATCTCTGCTTTCACCTCTAACTCTATCTCTACACTGACTGCTGAGGTAGCCTGAGCTACTCTCCTATTGGTTACTACAGGTCATGTGATCTTGCCTAATAAGTATTATTCTTAAAGGTACATTACACACTAAATAAAACCATAATTACTACACTCCTCCCCATTTAACTTGGCTATACATGTTATATTTACAAGTATATATTTTCATGACAACATAATATTCACACTGGATAAGGAATTTACAAGTTCAGTCTTTCAGTTTGTTTCCTGGTACATGTGGAACGTCGCAGCTCCACAACTTCAGATTCTTTGTCAGGAACCTCCTTTTCCGGAGTTGCCTGAACATCAGGTGCTTCGGTGGGCACTTGCAGTTCTGTATCCTCAACTCTTACAGGAACATCAGACATTTCAGTCCTGGGTTGAGTATCCTCAACAGGAAACGCAGACCCGATCATGGTCACTGGTGGAACAAAATCTTGATGATTTGTTTCTCTCTTCCTTAAATGGTCCACATGTTTACGGGGGATCCGGCCTTCCACCTCCACGTGGTAAGATAGAGGTCCAGTCACCACATTTATTTCACCCGGTGACCACTTCCCCGAAGTTCTTCACGTATACCGGCTCTCCCACGGTAAATTTCCTCTCATGACTATGCCAGTCGTGTCTAGTTTTCTGACTTCCCTGACTTCTTTCCACCTTCCCCTCTAAATTCGGCATTATTAAGCTCAATCTTGTCCTGAGACGGTGTTTTAACAATAACTTAGCAGGTGTGACACCTGTTGTTGTGTGAGGGGTAGTCCTGTAATGAAAAAGAAAGTGTGCTAGCTTTGTTGCCAAGGAATTGCCAGTTAGCTTTTCCATGCCTGTCTTGAACATTTGAAACTCCCTTTTGGCCAGTCCGTTTGAGGAATGGTGGTACGTGCAGTTTTCAGATGAGGGATACCGTTGAGGCTGATAAACCATTCAAACTCAGCACTCCTAAATGCCGTGCCATTATCGGAAACAACTACTTCTGGTAGTCCATGAATGGCAAAACTCTGACGTAATTTCTTAATTGTAGCTGTCGACATTGATGACTTCATCTTATATACGTCCAACTATTTTGAATGGACATCGACAATGAGCAGAAACATTGTTACCAGGAAAGGTCCAACGTAGTCAATGTGTAACCGCACCCAGGGTCTACCTGGCCACTCCCATGGGTGTAACGGAGCTGTAACTGGCAACTTTTGCAGTTGCTGACATTGCACACAGTGCTTCACTAAACTCTCTATTTCGCCATTCATCCCAGGCCAACATATATAGCTGCGAGCTATGGTCTTCATTCAGGAAATTCCTGAATGGGCACTGTGTAGTTCAATTAAAAGTGGTTCCCTTCCCTTTGGAGGAACTATCACTCATGCTCCCCACAATAAGATGCCACCCTGGCTGGTTATTTCATATCTTCTGTTGAAGCGTGGTTTCATTTCGCCAGATACGGGCTCCTGTGACCAACCCTGCAGCACTTGTTCTCGTACCTGAGGTAGGACTGGGTCTCGACTTGTCCAGTCTCTGATCTGTTGAGTGCATACCAGTGAGGAATGTAAGGAATTTAACAGTGAAACAAATCCCTGTGGAACTGGATCATGCTCATCATTTTCTTGTAAAGGTAAACGACTAAGGGCGTTGGCGTTTGCGATTTGATTGCCAGGCTTATGTAAAAAAGTGTATTTGGATGCTGCCAGAATTAAAGCCCATCATTGTATTCTTGCTGAGGCTATGGGTGGTATAGTCTTGTCCTCACTAAACAATCCTAGCAATGGTTTGTGGCCTGAAACAATTGTAAAATGGCGGCCGTGTATGCACTGGTGAAATTTCTTAACACCAAAGATGATGGACAGGCCTTCTTTCTCTATCTGCGAGTAAACCTTTTCCGCTGTGGTGAGCGTTCCTGATACATAACCTATTGTCCGCTCTGTGCTGTCGCCCATCCAATGAGAGAGCACTGCTCCCACTCCATAGGGAGATGTGTCACATGTCAACATCAATTCTTTCGTCTGGTCATAATGCACTAATAGAAAAAAACATTAATTACTACACAAAACTAAAGATCTTCCACAGATACTTCACTGAGAAAATACTGCTGGATTAGTCAACAATGAATAATAAGGACATTTACTTAAAGACCAATATAGCTAGCAAAAGATTATCTTAACATGCTTTATTTATTTCTGTTACATCATTTCTTGAAATTTATTGCATTTTGTGATTGATTCCTTTTTGGTGTTTTTTTTTGCAATATTGTAATCAATAAGGTGTTCAGTTACCAGGTGTTCATTGCAATACGTTAATAACACATTTTTGGGGATCAGGTTTATGTTTTACACTTTGATTGTAAAATCAGGCTTTCAGATCGTAGCTGCCAACATCATGAGCTTGTTGGTAAATATCTTTTCTCCTGTTGCTCGATTTTGCACAGCTCTTATTGCAACTTTGTGAACATTGTAAACTAAAAGTACCGCACTTGAGTATCAGCCTAGATTTTATTCTCAGGGGCTGAATTTTACACTGGTGGTTACATTCCCTCACGTAAAAGTCAGAGGTGAGGCCCAACTCTATTTATAAGAATTAAATCATAGAAGAATTGCTGCAGTAGTGACAGTAGAAAGGGTAAAATCCTAGGAGGCATGATGAAGGTATCGAAGATGACCAGGAGACTCAGGGAACAGCCGAATAGCAGAAAACTGTGGGGAAATGAGGTGCGCTGAAAGGGAACTGTGAAATAAGGCAAGATAAATGGCACAGGCTCCAGTGGGATCAAAGCCTGGGGGTTTCTGACATCCTGTCCAGTGCACTGTTCTGCCAGTGTGTCTCCACCCTAAGCATCTGTCAGCTTTTCCAGTCTACTCCAAAAATGATAACTAGTGTGATGACCTTTGACCTAGAAGCAGTACAGTAAGGAAAATTTATAATTTCTTTTAAATGTCTGTGGGATTTGTAATTGTTTTAAGAACATTTGAAAAACACTTTTAAGAATTTGCATCAATTGTAAAGGGTTCAATTGCAATTTTCTTGGGTAGTATGAAATACTGGTTCATGTGACCTAGCAGCAACCCTTGATCTGGGAGCAGTACCAGGTCAGAAAGTTAAGAAGTTAAGAAAGAAGCCATGTGGCTAGCAGCAACAAAGGAGAGCTATAAGCAGAGGAGCTGGAGGGTGAAGGTGATCAGCACGCAGATAGAGATACATAAAGAGAAAGCAGACAGAGACAGAAAGAGGAAACACCAAAATCTCGTGAGGAGAAGAAGCAAATCTCTTTCAGGAAGAGGTCAGTTTTTCTGTTTGGCAGAAAAGGAAACAGGAACTCTTGGGGGCAATGTGTGAGCTGACTAAAATCTGGAAAACTGTGTGACTAGCTCGGAGAGATTAAAGCGCTGGATATTTTCCTAGCAGTGTCCAAATCGTGAACCAGGATGTTATTGGTTGGCCGATTGAAAAGTAACTCTGCGAAACTACACCGTCAGGACTGTCTTGACTCGAGGGAGAGAGAGTTCATAGAAGTGTGCCTTGCTGATGATAATTGAAGTTGAAAGCTGTTTCAGATAGGACTCCTTACCTACCCTACACGAATAAAGAACAGCATATTGTGGAACTGTGTAGCGGGGAGTGATGCGGGTGCTTGTATTTGTGTAAGACGTATTTTTGTTGGGTTGACTATTTAAAGTGACATTTAGCTTTTCATTTGAAGTATCTTTTACCTTTCAATTTGCATTGGTGCTGATTCAAGTTAAAGTAAATGCTATAAAAAGCGAAACCTTGTTGGTAATTTCTTCATTTGGGGTCATGCAGTAAACTTGGTTATTTTGCTTTATAGTTGTCCCACAGGGATTGTAATACCAGCCATGGCTCAGTGGGCAGTGCTCCTGCCACTGAGACATAAGGTCAGGAATTCACGCCTCACGCCAGAGAGTTTAGTGCATAATCTGGGCTGACGCCCAACAACCAAATGGGTACAAGATTACCGTTGTATATTTTATATAATCTCAGGGATGACACTAGCTTCTAAGTGTGCAACAGGTTTATTTACAAGAGTTTGAAAATATCCCTGCAAGTGGCTACACTCATGCTTAACAGCCCAGCTTCTAGTCATTTTTGTACCAGAAGGAAAAGCCAGTAAACCTTGGGAAATGACTGGTAGTTGCCTGAGCTGATCCCGTGCATCTTAAAATGGAGTTCCAGTTCGGACCAGTTCCATACATTTCCCAAGTTTTACTGATCTTTTCTTCTGGGGTATCAATTTACTTATCTCTCTGAGTCAAAACCCAGGCTTAACCAATCAAGCACAGTGAGCAGAGATCAAGTTACCAGACTCTCATAATCAAACACAGAACAACTGAACAACCAAACACACCAATTACATGTGAAAAATTACCCACGCCCATGCCCAATATAAAAAATGCACAGGGTACTTTCATCAGCAAACCTTTTGGTCAGAACAAGAGACTAGGGAAATAATGAAGAAAACATCAATTTAAAAATTGGCATTTATGACTAGAATGGTACAACAGGTCTGGGCATCTCCAGGAAGGTGCGGGGCCAATAATCAACCTTTTTTTTGCATTTCCCAGGTGACTACAATGTCGCAGAGGGTGTGATCAAGGGAGAATATGTTCTGTCATGACACTTCATCCTTCATGAGTGCGGAGCAGGCTTAATGGGCCAGCTTAATATAAAGGCAAAATACTGCGGATGCTGGAAATCTGAAACAAAAACAAAAAATGCTGGCAAAATTCAGCAGGTCTGACAGCATCTGTGGAGGGAAAGACAGAGTTAACGTTTCGAGTCAGTGTGACTCTTCTTCAGAGCTAAAGGGAAGTAGGAATGTGGTGAAATGTATACTGTTTAAGTGGGGGCGGAGCAGGTGAAGCTGGATAGAAGGCCAGCGATAGGTGGAGGCAAAGGAGAGGTTGCGAAAGATGTCACAAACGAAAGATTAAAGCGTTATTAATAGTGGTGGTACTGGCTAAAGGAGGTGACATTAAGAGTGGAAAGCAGAATGTGATAATGGCAGGAGCAGGGTAAGCACTCTGGAAAGTGACAGATGGCCCTAGTGGAGGTGGAGGTGGGGTGGGGGGAGGGGACAGTGGTGGGAAAAAAAGATCGAAAAGGCTAAAAGCTGGGGATAAAACAATGAATAAAAATGGAAATAAATTTTTAAAATAACGAAAATAAGTGGGATAAATAAATAAATAAAGATGAATACAAATGAATAAGAAAAAAGGGAGGGATAAAAAAGGAGTGGGGGTGGAGGAGAGAGTTCATGGTCTGAAGTTGTTGAACTCAATGATAAGCCTGGAAGACTGTAAAGTGCCTAATCGGAAGATCTTTGGAACGTTGCAGCAGGCCAAGGATGGACATGTGGACATGAGAGCAGGGTGGTGTGTTGAAATGGGAAGCGACAGGGAGGCCTGGGTCATGCTTGAGGACAGACCAAAGGTGTTCCGCAAAGCGGTCACCCAGTCTGCGTTTGGTCTCTCCAACGTAGAGGAGACTGTATTGGGAGCAGCGAATGCAGTAGACCAAATTGAAGGAGGTGCAAGTAATGGAGTGGCACAGCAGGCAAACCCCCATTTGATGGCTGGTGAAGTGGGCAGCTGCATGAACGTTCTTGGAAATTGCCCGACTTGGCCTTTCAGGTCACCCTCTCCTAAAGACAGTCACGCAGCATGTGGGCAGGAGCTGGCATCCAATGGCAGTCCTGAAGTACACTGCCCACAGGACCTGGCAGAGGAGTCAATGGCCGGAATTTTCCAGCCCCCCCCTCCAACTTCCCCAGCTGAGGGGCCGGCCAGCCATTGAAACCTCTGTTCACATCAGACCGGAAGATCCCGCTAGCGTGAGGGGCTAGAAAATTCCCGCCAATGTGACACTTTCTCCGTTGTTTATTTATCTTTTTCTTCTTTAAGGGATCTCTTGGTTTAAAATGGATCTGCTTGAAAATCTGTCACTCAGATAGAGGCTATGCAACCAATAAAAACCCTTTCTATCATTCAAGAATCAGCATTATTAAAGGATCTATCTGATAAAATAAAGACCTTCTTAATTTGAATACAAAGTTATTCACAACAAAGGTACTGCAAGTGGGATTGGGACTGGGTGCCATGGCAATAAATCAGTGGTCTTGACCACACACAATGTATATCCTGACAGACCCTGCTGGCTGCCATCCAAAGGCCCTTTCTGTTTGATGAATTGTTAGTCATTTTGTTTGTTCTCCAGAATGGTCTGCGAAGCAGGATCTGTTTTTCATTGAGATTCCGGATATAAAAATTCAAAGCATCTTCAGAGCAGGGTGGGTGAGGCTAATTTGATTCCTCTACCAAAGGGCTGGCACAGACAGAATGGGCTGAGTGGCCTCCTCGTGTGCTGTATCATTCAATGATTCTACTTAAAGGTCGTGCAGTTCTGTTCTTATCAAACCAAAGTATTGCAGATGATGGAAAATAGAAAATGTTGAGCAGGTCTATAGAGAGAAACAGAGTTTAATGGGCGGAAATTTCCAGAAATGAGACTAAGTGCGGTGGCGGGCGGTTTTGGCAGTGCCCACCCCACTGTCCAGAACGGCGGGAACTCGCACCCGATTCTGCACTTGAAGGGTCATTAATTATGCAAAGGCGGGTTTCAGTCCGAATCACCTGGCAGGTCGGGAGCTGATTCATTCGCCCACCATCAGTTGGCGGGTGCAAAGGCCCGGGCACCATATTTAAAGGCCAGTCCAACAAACAATCTCACTCTTTCCAGCCCACCAAGGATGCCTGGTGGCCAGAAGAGGAAGGCCAAGAGCCTGAAGAAGAAGGCTGCACCCCACTTAGCGCACCAGACCTTCCAGGCCTTAATCAGAGGGGTGAAGGTGCACAGGCACCTGAGCTATGGCTGCAGAAAGTGTAGCAGCCTCACTTCTTCAGCCTGGGAAGCCGTCGTGGAGCTGGTCAGCACAGCTGGCACCCTTGCCCGAAATGCCATCCAGTGCAGGAAGAGGATGAACGATCTCATCTGCTCCGCCTGGATAAGTTATCCTTTAACTCCCTCCAATATCAAACTCTCCTCATGGCATCACGCACTTAAATGGCCATCCTCTTCAGGGATCTCATGCAACCATTAGCGGGGGACAGAGATCAACACTCATTCTCTCACCGAGACGTTCACATCACCTCCCTCCCATCGATCATGTTGCTCACACTCCATCCTCTGGCCCTTCAGGGGAGGGCTCACCACACACAGGGGACAAGCATCTCACCCAACCTCTGCTCCATCCCTTCCCATCACAGGCCTTTCTTTCATCTTCATACAGGCCTGGCTGGTGTAGAACAGGCGCGAGAGATGGCAGACTGGGGGAGGGGCAGCCGACATCCTCACCCTCACTGAGTTTGAGGAGGCTGCAGCCGAACTGGCTGGGACGGGGAGACAGGGATCGCTCCTGTGGGGGAGGGGAGATCAGCCTCTCCAGCCAATCGAGTACAGATCACAGCCCCATCACTTCATCAAATCCTGACACTCACAGTGAGTCATGTGCAGTCTGATCCAGCTCATGCTCATTAACTGAAACTCTCTTTTCTAGGCACCAGTAAATCGAGGCCTCCAAGCCAGTCGAGCATAAGTGCGAGCCCACAGACTTCATCTAAAGATGAAGCTCCGGATCACCACAGCACTCACCCGCATCCTCCACCAGCTCAGAGACACGCGTGTCGGTGGGGCACAGCTGTAGGTTAGGCTCGGCCTCACTGTCTGGGGAACACCTCACTGTCACGTCCCTGCAGCAGCCGGAGGCAGGGACAGCCCAGGTCTCCGGCACTCGGAGGGCTGCTGGAGACCAGCCACCCGCTCAGTCCGAGTCAGATGATGAGCCTCTGGAAGTGGCTGCCAAATCAATGCTGGAGATGCAACGACAGGTGGCGGAACATCAGACAGAGATTCGGCAGTCACTCAGCAGACTAGAGTGAACGATGGAGGAATCCGTCTGTGTTCTGTCTGATGTCATGGTTCCGACATCCGAGCACCTCGAGGTCACAATGGGAAGGCAGGCGTCCACCATGGAGACCTTGGGCAAGCAGGTCTTGCCAGATTTGTGCTTGGCCCTGCACTCCATGGTCACACACCCTGGTGGGCACCATCAAGATGTAGGCGACATGGGGCCTTGACTTCCCTGCAGGTGTATGGTTTCCTGCAGGGGTCAAGGCGGGGCCCTTAGGCACCCACAGGGAGAATGGGCGTCAGCCAGACATCCCGGGGGACTTCCTCTCAGGACACTCCAAGGGTGAGCAGCCACTCACAGCCCCCTCTGCCCGTGACCCCATCCACTCCAGCTACTCAGGCCACCGAGGGCACTCCTTATCAGGCCGGGGCCCTTCAGGCCTTGAGCCAGCAGAGGATGTCCACCAAGGTCATCGCTACATCAGGGCATAGCAGTCAGCAGGCTACCTCCACCTCTGCTGCAGATGTCGTGGCTGCGCCCAGCAGTAGCAGTAGAGTTAAGAAAATTAAGAAAAATGATGCCACTGTGAATCTTCCTGTCAACTGAAGGCATTGCGATTTTGTACTTTGGAATCCTCTTATTTCGAGGTTTAGCCTTGCTCCTGCTCAGTGATAGTGTCCCTCTATGAGATTCATATTCCTGTGATGTCAACCTCAGTTGAACTAGTCTCCGCACCCCCTGTGCAATGTCAGGGAGATGTGTTTAAATCTTTATTGGAAATGTGTGATGTAAGCATTTCTCACCTTCTTCCTTCAGGAACACCATTGAGTGAGGGCAGCTCGTCAGCATTGATATTCTAACGGTATGTGTGTCTCCTCAGTGGTACTGGCAGAAGAAGAGACATCAATGGGAGGAGGAGATCCCTGGGCATGTCCACAACTCAGTCACAGCAATGTTTGCATCATCAGATGGTGGCGAAGGTTTCAAGTCTTCTCTCACGCCCCTCTTGTTCCTAAGCGGACTCTCAGTGCCCAGAGTGAGCTCACTCACGGGGCCCCATTGACCAAAGCAAGGCAAAGCCTGGCAAGTCATGAGGCAAGTGTGAATGTGGGACTCGTTCTCACCGCAAGTGGGTGGACGTCCCCAGAGTTAAAATAAAATGGCATTGAGGACTGGAGAGATGTGGCCATGTTCCCTCACTTGACTTTACTCTTCCTGGAACCTGTCAGCGATTTAAGTATCATGGGTACATCTCCCACATCTTCCTTCCTCTATGGTGTGACCGCCCTCAAACCGACCCTCAGCAGCCTCATGAGGTTCCTAGGCCTCTGGATCTTCATCCTCCCATGAGCTCTCATCCTCTGGCAGGGGGTCACCTCTTTGCATTGCCAGATTGTGAAGGGCACAACACACTGCGGTGATGCGGGAAACCCTGTCGGGACTGTATTGGAGTGAGCCACCTGAGCAGTCCAAGCATCTGAAATGCAGCTTCAGAAGCCCCATGGTCTGCTCTATAAGGGAGCGTGTGGAGCTGTGAGCAGCGTTGTCCCTCTCCTCGGAATGAATCTGAGGGCGATGCACCAGTGTCAGCAGCCAGCGTTTCAGTGGGTGCCCCTTATCCCCAAGCAGCCATCCCTGCAGATGTAATGGCCCCTCAAAATTCTCAGGCACCTGGGAGTGACTCAGGATGTACGAGTCATAGCAACTCCCAGGGTACCGTGCACAAACGTGCAGTATGTGCTTCCAGTGATCACACACCAGTTGTACGTTGATGGAATGGTAGCCCTTGCGGTTTATAAACATTAGGGGCTGCTGCCATAGAGCCCGTATAGCCCCATGGGTACAATCTATTGCACTCTGCACTCACGGGAAGCCCAAGATGGCGGTGAAGCTGGTGAATCTCGCAGCCTGGCTATCTTCACCCAGAGCAAACCTGACATAATGATGGGCCTTCCTGTAATGGGCATCTGTGATCTCCTTTATGTATCAATGTGTTGTGGACTGGGAGATGCTGCACAGGTTGCCTGTTGATCCTTGGAAAGAGACAGAGGCCAGGAAATTGATCACAGTGGTCACCTTCAAAGCCATTGGCAGGCGACACCCTCCAACTCCACATGGCGTCAGGTCTTCACAAAGAATGTGGAATATGTGATGTACCAGATCTCGGGACAAGCGCAGACGTGCACAACATTGCCTGTCACTCATTTGTAAGTAGGTCTGGTGAGCTACCCCTTGTCTGGGTCTCTCCTCCTGACCCTCCTATTCATGCTCTGGCTCCACTTGACCTTGTCCCTCCTGCTGGAGCTGTGCGCGGAGTCTTCTTTCCCTCCTTCACCTCCTCCATTGCATTAGGACCCTGACAAAGGCAGCATTGAGCCCTGGATCCATAAGAGCTTTTGCCTTCTCCCTGAAAGGAAACATTGAAGACGTTAATGACTCAAAGGGCAAGAAAGCGAAGCTCAGAAGATGACACGTTTGGAGACTGTAAGGCTCCATAGTTTCTCCTGCCCTACTTGCATGGTGACTGGTGCTGCCTTATCCCTGAGACACTAGCACATACATCAAGGTGACCAAGATGGCATTGCAGATATGTAACATTTTGAGGCCTGGGTGGGATGCTAAAGTTGAACTGAGACAAGTGACCCAGCCTAGCTCTGTGCTCCAATCTCTGATGTGGCATATTAATGACCAATCAGTTGCTCACGGTCAGTGAGTGATGCCCTTTGGCCCATTAGGAGTGTCAATTCTGATGGACACGTGACAGGCTTCATTGATGGAATACCATATATGATACATCTGTGCCTCCTTCACTATTGCCTGCATTCCCAAATTCTATATTCCTGTGTTACTCTTGAAGTGTAGTGACTGCAATGCGAAGCCACTGAGTTCTGAATAGCCCTTTAACAGTGTTAATGAAGCCATTGGCTTTCATCACAAGGAGGTCTTCCTCCTTTCTTTCCAAGCAGACTCCTGCCGTCACAAGAGGTTAGAGGGCGGCCCCAGAAAGGCCCTCCTCCTGTGTGCGCTTCCTCTTACTGCCATTCCACAGCCTTCCCTCCACGTTGCCTTCCTCGAGTTTGCCCCTCCCTCTCACTGCCATTCCACAGCCTTCTCTCCCTATTACCTCCCTCGTGTTCATCAACCCCACCCTTGCCTCACAGCCCACCCCTGGTTGAAATGCTAGTTTCTGAAAGTGGAAGTCTGCATGAGTACAGTGGTGTTCCTCGGGACAATGTAGGCAAAGAGCAGGTGCAGATCAACCCTTCAGCCCCTGCAGTGTGGCATTCATTGCAACAAGATTGGCACAGCACTATGGTAGGTAGGCTATGTATGTTCCGCTCACCTCACAGTTACCAGTAAACTAAGGTCCAACCTGTGCGCACCACCACTTTTCAAACGGATTTGAGGCCAACGTAGTTTTCTTCTGGTGCGGTGCAAGATTGGAAGGCCTAACAAGATTCTGGCAAGCAGCTGCTTTAATGAGCATTCATGACATGTTAATGAATGCAAATGACGTTCGCCCCACTAGTAGGCGGGGTAACTGATCTGCCATAAGCACACCATCGGGGGAATTGCAGCCTGTTTTTACGACAGTAGGTGTGCGACTTTTGCCTGCTGCTGAATTCTTCACTCCTGCCCACCACGAAACCCGCCGCGGGAGGGATGGGGAAATTCTGCCCAAAGTTTCGAGTCTGTATGACTTCTTCAGAGCAGTATTTTGCTTTTAGACTCTTCAAAGTAACTGTGTAAACAAAATGAAGCACTTGTAAAATGATCAGGCAGCTGGATTGCAGCCAAGAGCCCATAAAACTCCCCAAACAAGCAAACAGACTTCAGAACTGCTGTCTTAGCAGATGTCTAGACTGAATACATGAAAGTAATGGGAAAAGATTTAACATTTATACTTGGTTATCCTACCTTTTCAATAGCATGAAATGTACTCTACCTTTTTATTTAGTAGATTAACTTTTTTTTAAACTCATCTGAAGACTTTTCCACATTTACAATGTTGATATTTTTTCCCTGACACCTTGCCAGTTGGCAGAAGTAACAATCTGCAACCTTATGTTTTAGGGGTAGTTACATCTTTTAATCATAGCATTGTCATAATTCACCTTAATGAACATGGATGCAACTAATACTACAAGATTTCATGGTGAACTGTAAAGAAGGCAAAACCATTTTACTTACCTTTTAAACTCTTCCTGACTCCAATCCATGGTTCATGCCTCCAGACAGCTGGTGTAAAACCGAGCAGCTGCTAAAGTTTGGCTATCTTCATGAGAAACTTACCTGGGGTGAGCTCCCGATGAGCCCACAATGCTATTAGTTGCCTCCTTCATCAGAGCGGGCAGATTCTGGGGCTTGCTCCTTCCCCCTACCTTCATGAAACTGGCCGCAGGCAGAAACAGAGGCGGGACATCTGGCAGCCATTTTTTCCAGTCATGCCAGTTTGGTTCCAACTGAAACCATGAAAATTTAAAGATAAAGGGTGTCCCGTTTAAAGTGGAGATGAGGAGGAATTTCTTCTCACAGAGGGCTATTAGTCTTTGAAATTCTCTTCCCCAGAGAGCAGCCGAGGCGGAATCATTGAATATATTCAAGGCTGAGTTGGACAGACATTTGATCTACAAGGCTTATGGGACAGGCAGGAATGTGAAGTTAGGGCCAAAAGCAGAGCAGCTATGATTTTATTGGATGGCGGAGCAGGCTCAATGGGCCAAATGACCTACTCCTACTCCTATTTCTATTGATCTTATGATATTAATGTGCTTCAGTAGTGTTGTAGCTCTTAAACGTGTCTCACCTCAAGAGGCGTCATACCTCAAATATGTTAAACATCTGTCAGATAAAAAGACTGTGACTAGTGACAGTGGATAGTGATCTCCGAGATGATTAAATATCTAATTGATTAAATGTGAACAAATCAGGAACAGTTCTCTGCACATGACAGGTATCACAAGGTACCAATGAAAATGGAGTAACCAACATAAAACCAAATAATTAAACCCTACAGTCATTTTTTCAAACTCACCATTCATGCGCCAGTAAGCACCACAAAACTGACTTGTTTAATTGCTTTAAAAATGATGTTTCAGCTTTTTTCAGCAGCCATTTGCTTACCCAGCCACTTCCTAATTACTGCTAACAATTAGATTTACAATTTGCTGGACACATGAAAAATAAAAGATTTTTCAAAGAAACCTTGCCATAAAATTAACTGTAGAAACCATCGTAAGTAAAAAAACCTATCCAAATGCATACCTCGTCCATTGAAATGTGAAAGGTGCTTTTTAAGCAGTGCGATTGAGAATCTTTTAATTCCATTCTGTTTGCCATTACCAGGAGAGGTCAGTAGACTCACGTTATTGCTGAGCTGCTGATTTGAAAGATAGGAAGATTGCAAGATATCTGAGTTGGCTAAATATGAACCCATTCTTACTGTGTACAAGCAGCATTTGGTTCAGAATGAACAATTTCTAATCTGATTTTTACATATTATATGTACTAAGAAAATCTATTGTTATGAGAACAAGCCATATTTAAAACTGTCTTCATTTATTCATTCAGAAAGACCAACATTACCCTAAAAAGATGATAGGTTAGGAAAGGGAGATTGCTGAGCGCAATCGCTTCACTTCTAGGTGTTTACGCCTAAATTCTGTTAACAATCAGTGTTCACAAACTCCAGAGCAAGGCTCTTCCAAGTGCGAATACAAGCAGTTTCTGACTAACTGTTACCTTTCCAACACTAATGAAAGGGTTACCTGCTCTCACCTTTCACAGTGGTTGTTGCTGTTGTTACCATATCAACCAGCCTGCAGTTTTGGATGTAAGAGATAGGTAACAGCTGTTCATTTTGACAACCTTGACTAACACAAGAAAATACCAAGGGCTTTGGCTCACTTTCCTTACACCTCTGCCAAGAGACTTGGGATTATTTGCTATTTTAAAGGTGCTATATAAATGTAGGTCATTGTTGTTGAATTATTTTGACAATAATAACCAGGGAGCGTGGCGCTCCTTCAGGCAAGTGGTTTTGAGCTAGATTTCCCCCCAATGCGTAAGCCTGGCTGGTAGGCAATTGCATAACTTTATATCATGCAAAGGAATCTGATCTGGGCCTTGTCTTAGGGTCTGACTTTGTAAAATGAGAAAGGTTGAGATTTATTGTTCAATGGCTTCACAACTAGACTGGTATGGAAGAATGCTAGGACCACACTATGTCCACCAGTGAATGGGCTGGTAACGAGAGGACACATATTTACAATAATTGGCAAGACAAAAACAGAGTGAGAATAAGAAAGATTATTTTTTATCCGGCAAGTTGTTATGATCTGGAAGGCACTATTTGAAGAGATGTTGGTAGCAGATTCAATATTAATGTTGAAAAGAACATATGTTTGAAAAAGGAATAACATGGGCAGTGGGACTAATTAGATAGCTCTATCGAAAAGCCAGCGCAGGCACGATGGGCCGAATGGCTTCCTTCTGCACTATAAGACTGAACCACTGAGGTGGGTCACTCTATCAGTAATGATATATACTGGACATTTAGCAAATTCAAGATGAAGCTGTATTGACCATGTCACAGTCTGTTACAATACATTACTCACAAAGTTTTACAGTTGTTTTATAGTTGGATAACCTCCTCATTATATTACCACACATTGTGGCATTTTGGCTTCTCTTCCAGACAAAAATATAATCCCTCTTCGATGCCTGGGGGAGAAGCAGTTTGTTCCTATTGTGGTTTGACAAACTGTGACCATGGTCAGAGAAATCAAACACAACTGTTTCAAAATGCAGCATAAGCACCTTTACAGAGCCAAGGCAGTTATTTGAGTTCCTGTTCACAGTCTTAGTGAGCTGCATTTATGTTTTACCATTGCTTGCTCAAATCAAACCATGAGGAAGGGATAGACATAAGGACTGATTTTACAAGCCTCCATCAGCAATGCCAATGCAGTTAGCCTCACTGGGTACAGCTTGAAAAATACTCATGTACCCAATTTGTGACATGTCCATTTATCCTGGTGCATTTTTGGAGGTGAATATGAGGCTCATTTAAATTGCACATTTAGCAAAATGAGATCTCATGCAGAATATCATAATGATAAATGAAGTCCTATGCCACAGTAGCATGTCATCTTTGCCCCCACTTCTCCCCCACCATTCCCCAATGCTGCCACTCCTCAGAGCACCATTTCTCAAGTGTTACCTGAGCTCAGCCCCTCTCTCAATGGGACTACATTCCGGGTTGCCCACTCCTATCCTTAGGAGCTGCTCTATCTTGCAAGTGAACACAAATAATTCCTTTGCAGATATTGATAAAAGGGAAATAAAGTGCAGAGGAGGTACTTTTTGATCAAAGTACACTCTCCTTACTGAGGAAAACTTTATTTTGACTAAATATTTAATGCTTTTATATAAAAAAAATACATTTTATTAGTGCCACAGAGACTCTCAGAAAGCTCCACCCCACCAACCCCTCCTTTCCCAGAAGGCAAAAAAAAGAGTTCGGATCAGTATTCTCATTTCCCAGTTTTTATTGGTGTTCCATTTTAAGGTATACAAGAACAGCTCAGACCAGTATTCTTATTTCCCAGTTTTTACAGTTTTTTCCTTCTTGGGCTTTCTAGGGCGCTTTATGTGGTCCAACCTGGAGTGATCTATTGTGGACCTTTAGCCTAGCCAGAGGTCACTCTGGAATCTTACATTTCCTAATCTGAATCTCCAGTCTGTAATTTGGCTTATGATCAGCAGAGTTAATTCTTCAGGTCGATGACCTTCCGTCAGGGCAATCTGGCTTCCTGGCCTGTCACATTAGGCTGTTCTGAAATCATCCACGAATTGTCTACTCCAGTGCAAATGAGACATGCCCTCAAACGGTGTCACCGGAGTGACCTAGCAGGTAGTGAGACTCCAATCGAACAACTTGTCGGCAGCCTATTTTGAGCAGGATCCAACACATATCCCGAGCCCCCTTGAGCAGATTTCCTCTGCCCAGTTTGGCGATTCATTGCCTGGAGTGTAATGGTTAGCAAAATCAGACAGTCATAACTCAAAGGTTAAAGCTCTTTCAGAAATAAATAGTAGGAGTTTTTGCTCAGAGAAAAATTTTCCCCTGTCGGTGAGTATTTAGAATATTCTCATTGACGATGCTTATGTTGTTCTTAATAGTATAAAACATGCAAACCTATCAAGGCAATGGAGAGACCTTCTAAAATTAATTGTTCGTGGTAAAACTAATTTCCTAAAATCTTCAATGCGTGCAAATATTTCTTAGTCGTGCGGTATCATGGCTGAGAAAGTCGAGCGTGTGGCGTCCATCTCTCAGGCGCTAAACAGCCTCGTAAACCTTCTCTATGGCAGGCAGGAAGAGCATGTCATTATGAGCCAGATGTGCGCTCCCCGCCATATTGGTGAAGGCCAAAAAACCGGCTTGTGGCGAAACAGGTAAATCCAAATCAGAGGCCTAACACCTGTTTAAAGCCTCCACTGTTTGTTTGGTTCTCCTGCCGGCAGCTGGCACCTGCATTAAGGAAAACCAGGCCTACATATGTTTTCTTAAAAGAAATTATGTTTCTTCCAACCTCCCAATCATCGCTCCCCACCAGATCACCCCTCCCTTCCCAAATTGACATGCCCCCATCATCCCCCCCATAACCACCACCCCCCAACCGCCACCAGATCGTCACTTTGCTCCCCCCCCCCACCCCCACCACCCTCGTTGATCACACTTACCTTTATGGAAAATTTTATGACACTGTCATCTCAAAGCACCTCATAAATTGATTATTTTCTGAAATGCGCTCATTGGGCGGAATTCTCCAATCCCGTCCGCCGTGGGTTTCGTGACAGGCGGGAGCAGAGGATCCAGCAGGAGGCAAAAAAAATCGGAAATTCGCCATCGTAAAAGCAGGCCGCAATTCTCCCGATGGTGTTTTCACGGCGGGGTCAGTTATCCCGCCGACTAGTGGCGCGGGCGCCATTTACATTCATTAGCCTGTCATGAATGCTCATTAACACAGTTGTTCACCGGAATCTTGCCATGCCTTCCAATCTTCCATTGTGCCGGTGGGAAATTACATCAGCGTCCAACCCATTTTAAAAGGAGTCACGTGCACAAGTCGGAACTCAGTTCGCTGGTAACTTCGTGGTGAGTGGAACATACCTGCCAGAGCGCTGCGCTGGTCTCGTGGTGATGAACACCACACTGCTGGAATTGGTGTGTCGGACTGCTCCTTTTTGCTTTCATTGTCCCGAGGAACACAACTGGGCTGTGGTACTCGTGCAGTCCTCCATTTTCAGAGACTAGCGCTTCAACCGGGGCGTAGGCAGTGAGGTGAGGAGTCAGGCTGATCAAGAGGAGGAGGTCAACAGGGAGGGAAGGCTGTGGAAAGGCAGTGAAGGAGAAAGGGTGAATACGATGCGGGGAACTGGGAGGGAAGGTTATGGAATGGTAGTTGGGGGGAAGGCCGCATACGAGTAGGGCCTTTCCGGGGTTGCCCTCTAACCTCTTTATGCCACCGGACTGAGCAGGGGTGTGCTTAGAAAGAAAGGAGGAAGACCTCCTTGTGATGAAAGCCACTGAAAGGCACTGGCTACATTAGCGCTGTTAAAGGGCTACTCAGAACTCAGTGGCTTCACATTACAGTCGCTGCATCTCAAGAGTAATACATAGGAATGTAGAATTTGGGAATGCAGGCAATAGTGAAGTATCATATATGGCATTCCGTTGCTGAATGTCTGTCACCTGTTCACCAGATCTCCAACATCGATTAGGCAGCCCCTTCCACAGGCTCATCATCTGCCTCGGACTGAGCGGGTGGCTGGTCTCTAGCAGCTCACCAAGTGCCGGAGACCTGGGCTGTCCCTGCCTCTAACTGCTTGGGGATGTGTCAGTGAGGTGTTCCCCAGACAGTGAGGCCGAGCCTAATCTACAGCTGTGCCTCACCGACACACGTGTCTCTGAGCTGGTGGAGGGTGCTGTGAACACCATGATGGCTCTTCTGGAGCTTGGTCCTTGGATGAGGTCCGGGGGCTGGGACTGGTGCTGGTCTGGCTGGGGGACCTCGAACTGCTGGTGCCTAGAAAATAGAAAAGAGAGTTTCAGTTAATGAGCATGAGCTGGATCAGACTGGATGTGACTCACTGTGAGTGTCAGGATTTGATGAGGTGATGGAGCTGTGATCCGTACTGGGTTGGTGGGAGAGGCTGATCTCCCCTCCCCCACAGGAGCGATCCCTGTCGTGTCCCACCCCCCACCACCCAGCCAGCTCGGCTGCAGCCTCCTCAAACTCAGTGAGGGTGAGGATGTTGGCCATCCCTCCCCCGGTCTATGATCTCTCGTGCCTGTTGTGCACAAGCCTGGCCTGTATGAAGAAGAAAGGCCTGTGATGAGAAGGGATGGAGCAGAGGTGGGGTGAGATGCTTGTCCCCTGTGTGTGGTGAGCCCTCCCCAGAAGGGCCAGAGGATGGAGTGTGAGCAACATGATCGATGGGAGGGTGGTGATGTGAATGTCTCAGTGAGAGAATGAGTGTTGATCCTTGTCCCCCGCTAATAGTTGTGAGAGACCCCTGAAGAGAGTAGCCATTTGAGTGCATGATGGCATGATGAGAGTTTGATATCAGAGGGAGTTGAAGGATGACTTATCCTGGCGGAGCAGATGAGATCATTCACCCTCTCCCTGTACTGGGTGGCAGCTGTGCTGACCTGCTCCGCTATGGTGTCCTAGATCCAAGAGGTGAGGCTGCTGTACTTCCTGTAGCCACCCGTGGGGTACAGCACGTACCATTATTCCTGCACCCCTCTGACCAAGGCCTGGAGGCCCTGGTGGGTGAAGCGGGGTGAGGGCTTCATCCTGAAGCTCTCAGCTTTTCTCTTATGGGTTGCAGACATCTCTGGTGGGCCTGCGAGATTGAGATTGTGTGTTGGGCTGGGGTTTAAATACGGTGCCCGGAACTTCGAACCCACCAGCTGACGGCGGGCGGACAAATCAGCTCCCGAGCCACCAGCTGATTGGGAGTGAAACGCGCCTCTGCATAATTAATGAGGCTCCAAGCGCAGAATCAGGCGCGAGTTGCAGCCATTACAGACGGCGAGCTGGGCACTGCCAAAACCACCCACCACCGCACTTAGTTTCATTTTGGGAGAAATCGTTCTTCTGTCAACAAACACGGTGGTCAAATTGCTCTCAGCAGGTGTCCCCCAGACAGCGAATGGATGAATAACCCAAAAAATCTGTTTTTGTTTGTGATCTTGGTCGAGGGAGGAAGGAAGTTTAACATGAAATTCCTCAGAAAATATGCAGATAATGGAAAATGGTGAATAATAGGGAACATTAATGAAGAATAAAACGAGAAGGCTTACAGGAAACAAACCACAGAGAGCTGACAAATGGAAATCTCAAGCAGATGGGTTGTTGTGGGATGTTTAGTTCCTTTGAAGTGTACCTGAAGTGAGAAGGCTATTGCCACAACTCTTGCTTTTAAATTAAATGGATTAAAGCTGGAGCTTAAATAACCAACAGGGAATTTCGCATGAATGTATCAACAGGCCTCCCATGTTTTCCTCTCCGTAAACTTGAGCTCATCCAAACCTCTGCTGCCTGTGTCCCAACTTACCCCACAGCTGGAATTTTCTAGTCCCGCAGTGCCAAGGCCAACAGGCCTTTGGCTGGTCCGTCAAATTTTCCCGTCTCACCCGTGACATTCCCCGCCAAGGGTGGGACCGGAAAATCCCAGCCCATATCTCGATCACCCATCACCCTTGTGCCGCGTTGATCTACATTAACCTCTCGGTTAACAATGCTTTGATTTAAAATTTCCTGTCCCCGTTTACAAATCGCTCCATGGCTTCACTCCTCTCCCATTGTGTAATCCCCACCAGCCCCACAATCTTGAAGGTATTTTAGCTCCCCCAATTCTGGCCTCTTGAGCATCCTTGGTTTTCTTCCTTCTTCACCGTGGGTAACTATGCCTTCAGCTACCAAGGTTCTAAGCTCTGAAATTCCCTACCTAAACCTGTCTGCTCCTCTTCCCTACTCTACAATACCCCTGAAAATCTAACTCTTTGATGAAGCGTTTGCTTATCGTTCCTAATATCTTCTTACGTGGCTCAGTATCAAAATTTGATAACACTCCTGTGAAGCACTTTGGGATGTTTTACTCATTAAAAGGTGCTATATGAATACAAGTTGCTGCTGTTGTCATTGCTTATATAGCACGGCTTTACCCCATAATCATTATTGTAGCTAATACCATCCACACTGCCCTACCAAGCTCCATTCTAACATTCTACCACTAAATCCAAACTTGCTCAAAGTTTCACTCACCTATCACGCGGACCCTACTGCATGACCTCCATCGGTTCCCCATTTCTCAAAGCAGTGACTTCATAATCCTCATTCTCGTTTACAAACCTGTGCAATCTCCTCCTGCGCTAAATCCCTGCTCGTCTCCTCTGCTTTTCTGACACTGATCCACTGTGCACTTCCCTTCCCTCTACCCGACAATCTGAGGCACAGCCTTCAGGAGAAGGACTCACATATTTATGGTGTCTTTCTTATCTTTGTGGTGTATTCTCAGGATGACCCATGTCTTAACTTTTGAAGAGTAGTCACTGTTGTTATGAAGGCAAACATGGCAGTTAATCTATGCACAGCACAATCCCATAAATAGTAACAAATTAATCTGTCTTGGTGGTATAAACAGAGGGATAAATATTAGCTAGTTACCCTGATACCATGGCTTTCATGAATTCCATCCCCCACTCCTGCTTGGGTCTGACCCTGAATTGTGAAGCGCCCTGGGATGTTTCATTGCATTTGAAGCACTAAATAAAATTAAGTTGTTGTTGCCTTGGCTGAAGTAGAGCCACAGGGAATTCAGGTGGTGCTGATAAACTGTTCCAGCTTTACTCTCCTGAGGTGTAACACCCTCAGAAATATTTAATATCGTGCAGCCCTACAACACATTACTGGGTTATTAAAGTCACCAAGTCAATATCTCCCATTAAATTTTGAAGAGAATTGGCTCTTCTCTGGAACAAAGACAAAAATAGCTGGAAAAACTCAGCAGGTCTGACAGCATCTGTGGGAGAGGAATACAGAGTTAACATTTCGAGTCCGTATAACTCTGTCTTCCTCTCCTCAGATGCTGTCAGACCTGCTGAGCTCTTCCAGCTATTTTTGTCTTTGTTTCGGATTTCCAGCATCCGCACTATTTTGCTTTTATCTTGGGTCTTCTCTGGGTTGGAGGTAGAAGAAGAGTCCACACAGGGGCTGGGGGTGGTGGTGGTTGGGCACTAATCTTTTCTTGCGGGACCTGGAGGAGAACTTTTGTTCCTTCCCTTTTAAAAATTAATTTTCAGGGTTTGGGTGTCACTGATGAGGGTCGCATTTATTGACTGACCACCACTGATTGACGTTGCGAAGGTGATGGGTGAACCACCTTCTAGAATAAAACTGAAATAGTTTGCGAGGCCATTTCAGAGGCAACCAAATTGCCCTGGGACTGGAGTCACATAGGCCAGGCCAGGCCAGGCAAGGTCAGCAGATTCCCTTCCTGAGGCAATCCACGAACCGGATGGATTTTTGCAACAACCTGGTAGCATAGGTCACTATTTTTAAATTCTAAATTTTATTTAATTAAATGAGTTTAAATTCCCCAGCTGCAATGGTGGGGTTTGAATTCATGACTCCAAATTATTACTCCAGTGACATAATCACTGTGCTACCTTACCATACCTCCTGGCCTCACAAAGGAAAGTTAGAAACCAAACTCTGAGACATCTTCAGCTTCCCAATTTTCTTTATGTCTTTGTTGTATGATGTTGGATACCATTTAGTTAGTCTTAAAGAAGCCTTCATAATCTTAAGTAAGTTAACTGCATGTATTTATTAACTACAAGAACTATGTACATAAATACAGCAAAGGATTCATGCTATGAGCTGTCTCCATGCTTGCTTGTACACACAGCTCTACCCAACACTAGTTTGACCCCTAGGTGTATGTCATGTGTTCTCTTATATCATTGTATGGGCTGAGTACATCACTGTACTCAGTTCCACATTAACCTTATATATGCCAGACCCTTATACTATTGCCTTCATCTGGTGGGACATCTGCAGCAGATTCCCCGCCCAGGTCAAAGTTGAAATTGTTATCAGAGCTCAGATGACATCATCAGATCCTGATTAGCATTTGTTGTATTAAGACACCCCTGGCATTGGGAGGACAGCCTAGCTGTCCGCCTGAGAGAGTTCTTCAAAATCAAAAACAGTGGAATCGGGCAAATTTTCGCTGATGAATTAGCCCAAAGCAATTCAATTGCTAACCTGGCCGGTCTCTGCTGGCCAGATAGGGTTTTACTGCTGCTGTAGCTGTTAGCACTATCTCCGCAGAAGCCACTTTTGTTGGCACTAGTGCGATTCCAGAGAAATGTCAGAATATTGAAAGACATTGTGGTCGGTCAGTATTTCCCAGGTGGTTTGTACCAATAATTTAATGCGCTCTTAACATGTTCTACCTTCCCACATCGAGCATTTTCTGTTGCTGGTTCTCATTCTGCAGAGCACACTCGGTGCATTCTCATCCATTCAAACAACATGCGGAACTATGCTCTTATTATTCTTCCGATTTTCAATCATTCAGCACCTTGTAAATGGTAACTTGGTCCTTTCGTTTGGATCTGCTGAGTTCTTTGAGATGATGCAAGTAGCACAGCCCAAGTTTCACAACATTTCAAAGACTCAAAAGCACAACCTCAAGTAGACTTTGGGTTTTCTAATTAACCTGGTCTGGGTTGACTCCACGGAGCACTCTTTCTAATATGTTGAAGGAGCATTTGGTCTTCCTGATGCCAGTAAACAATCAGTTCTGTACCATTGGGACTAATGATGAACAGTACTCTTCCTAGCTTGGTGAACGCCATAATAGCATTGAGCTCAATATCCATGGCCATGGCTTGCCTGTTGACTGGGTGTAGGTTGGTACATTGGACCTGCTGTTTTTAGGATCATAGTCAGACTGCAGTACTATGCAATGGCTATAACTCTGTCCATGATATGTTGCAGATCCTCTTTGGTGTGCATTTCAAGTGCAAACTGGAGGTCATAAGCGTGCTCCTTGCTGACCTTGATAGAAGTGTTGGGTGTGCTGCGGTTGAAGAACTTGCCAGATGTTTGAAATCTGATGCTCACACCTTCATTCAGATCTTTCGTGCCATTATTAATCACTTCTGCAAAACAGAGACTAAAAAGACCCGAACATAAGAATATTGCACCGCCTGACCCCCATATAACATGTTAAATGGTTCAGAAAGGGTGACATTTCACACATTTAGCCGGTGCAGCATATCATCAAGTAGCTCATTAAATCCAAAGGGGAACTGTGGCTCTCCCATCCCAGTCTGATGGTTGTTAGGGCAATGAAGGCATAATAGGGTCTGTTGCAAACTGCGACATTTGAGCTGGTTTATTTTTTTTAAATATAGTGGAAAATACCAGCTATGCCCAATCAAAGGTTAATTAGGTTAAGTGTTTCGAACTAGGGTTTCAGACTATAGTCTATGCTTCAAAGGGCCTCAACTCTCTTGTCTTAATTTTACTTCATTAGCCAACTCCCTTTGAAAGGAAATGAGTTGTACTCAATGGTGTGAAATCTGGAATCCCTTTAGCAGTTAGCAAATTGGTGTGTTTAAGGTTAAGTTTATAAGAAATTTATTTTATGTCAATGTTTGGAAAGCTGAGGTAATCCAGACCAAAGACGCATCGAGCTTTGTTAAAATCTAAAATATGGTTTCAAGAAGTTTTATTTGACTCAAAGCTCCATAACACAAGGATCTAGGGTTGTGGATTTTAGCTTATTGTGAATTAATGATCTGAAAACAATAACTTGCATTTATACAGCACCTTTAATGTAGTGAAATGTCCCAAAGTGCTTCACAAGAGCATTATGAAACAAAATTTGATGCCAAACTACGTAAGGAAAAATTAGAGCAAAAAGAGGCAGGTTTAAAGAAGGAATGTCTTAAAGAAAAAATGAGGGATAGAGAGGTAAAGAATTTTAGGGAGGGAATTCTAGAGCTTAAGGTCTCAGCAGCTGACGGCACAGACGCCAACGGTGAAGTGATTAAAGTCAGGAATTAGCAAGGGTTCAGAATTGGAGGAATGCAGAGACCTCAGAGGGTTGTAGGGTTGGAGGAGTTTACAGAGCTAGGAAGGAGCAAGGCCATGGAGGGATTTGAAAATGAGGATGAGAATTTTAAAATTGGGGCTGGTGTAGATCAGCAATGAGTGAATGAATCTTGGTGTGAATTAGGATGCAGAGTTTTAAATGAGCTTAAGTTTATGGGAAGCTATCAACCAGGAGAGCATTGGAAAAATCAAATCAAGATATGTCATAGGTACGAATGAGGCTTTCAGCAGCAGAAGCAGGGTTGGGCAATGTTACAGACGTATAAATAGGCAGTTTTAGTGCTGGTGAGGATATGTGGTCAGAAGGTCATATAGGGGTCAAATATTGGGCACTTAAATTCACTAACATTTCAAATGAACCACCTCATTAGCATTCCATGGGATTTTCTTTGCAATATTGCACAAAGCATATTGTGAGAATTAGCACCATTAACAAATATCAAAACAGAATTGTTGCTTTGATCTTGATTGGCTTAGTTCTGTTCCTTTTTCTTTTTTTTTAAGGTTTTTTAAAATTCATTCATGGGATGTGGGCTTCACTGGCTGGCCCAGCCAACCCTTTAGAAGATGTTGGTGAGCTGCCTTCTTGAACCGCTGCAGTCCATGTGGTGTAGGTGAATCCATGGTGCTGTTAGGGAGGGAGCTCTAGGACTTTGACCCAGTGACAGTGAAGGAACGGCAATATATTTCCAAGTCAGGACAGTGAGTGGCTTGGAGGGGAACTTCCAGGTGGCGTTCCCATGTGTCTACTGCACTTGTACTTCTAGATGATAGTCGTCGTGAGTTGGAAGGTACTGTCTAAGGAGGCTTCGTGAGTTCCTACAATACATCTTTGTAATAATTATGGTTTTATTTAGTATGCAATGTACCTTTAAGAATAATACTTGTTAGGCAAGATCACATGATCTTTAATAACCAATTGGAGAGTAGCTCAGGCTACCTCAGCAGTCAGCGTAGAGATAAAATTGGAATTGAAAGCACAAGTATAGTTGCTTCTGAGTAATTGATTCGAGTTGCTGCTGAGTAAATAAACTTAATTTTTCCACCCAAGGAGTGCCTGCATTTCAACTCTATCATTAATAGCATAACTCGACCACCCTGCAACAAACTGGCAATGAGGATAAAACAGGATTGAACAGAAGAAATCAAGTTAAAAAGAAATTGGCGCTGTGCCTCACCCAGTGATTGAAAGTAGCAAGCTTCATTAGAAATGAAGAAGTTATCCCTTCTCAAAATGCCACAATTTGCGAGAATTGATCCTTTCAAACAAGCCACAGACGATTGGTCTCAATATGTAGAACGCCTCATGTTCTTTTTTCAAGTGAATGAGATTACAGGGGAAGAGAAGAGGTGAGCAATCCTCTTGAGTACTTGTGGGAGAAAAACCTACAGCTTGATTCAAAGTTTGATGGCACCCAGTGCCCTAGATTCTAAGAATTTGGATGAATTGGTGGACCTCGTGAAGGGTCACTTTCAATGGAAGCCCTCAGTCACGATGCAGAGGCTTAGGTTTAATTCGCAAAATAGAGCCCTGGGCGAGACACCTGCATGCTACGTGGCAAATTTGAAACAGCTAACAGAACAATGTGAGTTCAGCACAACTGTGAACGACATGCTCAGAGATCAATTAGTGTGTGGTGTGAAAGAGGACACTATTCAGAAAAGATTGTCCGAAATGAATCTGGATTTTAAGAAGGCGCTAGAGATGGCGCTGATCATGGAAAGCACAATAAGAGATTCAAAAGCAATACAGGGTGCGCAAAATGGCGCAGTCCTCCAAATCGGGTGGGAAACCACAAGCAAAAGAGGCACAAAAAAGCAAGACTCCACCGAGAAGCGGGAAACAGCCCCCACTAGCCAAAGAATAAAGAAAAATAAAATTACTCTTCGATTTTGCTGCTAAGTTAATAGAGGTGGAAACAGTCTTTTGGCGTTTGGCAGTTTAAAAAAATTGAATGCTACTATTGTCACAGAAATGGACATATGATGAGGCAATGCAAGGAAAGATTCAAGCTGCCTTGTAAGTAAAAGAAGGAGCCCAATGAAATCTACAATGTAGAAGAGCCTGAAACAACAAATTCAGACATTTATTCGTTTAACCTGAAAATTGGAAAGACAGAACCAATATTTGTCACAGTGAAAGTAAATGGCAAACCTGTTAGAATGGAAGTGGACATGGGAGCTTCCACTACAGTAATTGGGGAACATACCTTCAGATATTTGAATAATGGTGAACATCAATTAAGTTTAGAAGAAACAGATGCCAAGCTAAAAACATTTACGGGTGAAGATATTCAAGTAAAAGGCATAAGCAGAGTAACTGTCCATTATGGAAGCCAATTGGCAAAGCTACCCTTGATGGTGGTAGTAGGTGAAGAGCCAAGCCTCCTGGGATGAAACTGGTTAAAGGGAATTAAGTTAGGATGGTCTGAAATTTTCCAGGTGAGAGCAAGTGGGCTACTTGAGCTACTTCGAAAGCATGCCACCGACTTTAAGGATGAACTGGGGAAAATCCAGGGCCTGCAGGCAAAATTCATGTGGATCCAGAAGCAACCCCTCGCTTCATGAAGGCGAGACCACTTTGTGCCGTATGCCATGGGAGAAAAAGTCAACATTGAACAGAACAGACTAGAGAAACTGGGCATTATATAACCTGTTCAGTTCTCAGAATGGGCAGCACCCATAGTCCCTGTCCTTAAACCCAACCAAAGCATCCGAATTTGTGGAGGCCACAAACTGATGGTTAATAAAGCAGCTAAGCTAGACAGACACCCCATTCCAAAAATCGAAGACCTGTATGCTAAGCTGGCAGGAGGATCAATGTACACAAATCTTGACATGAATCATGCTTATCAACAATTAGAGTTAGAGAAGGCCTCTGGGGAATTTGACACAATTAATACCCACAAAGGGTTGTACCAATACACACGATTGCCTTTCGGTATCTCCTCCGCATGTGCCATCTTTCAGAGAACAATGGAAAACTTACTACTGGGAGTGCCCCACGTTGTAGTCTATTTAGATAATGTATTGATGACAGGATTCACTGAAAAAAAGCATTCGGCAAACTCAGAAGAAGTCTTAAAACGTTTCTTGCAAGCTGGAGTGTGTTTAAAAAAAAGAAAAGCGAACGTTCCAAGCGAGGGAGCTAATCTATTTGGGTCACCAGGTAGATTCACAGGGCCTCCACCCAGTTGAGGAGAAAGTGAGAGCCATTGGAGAGGAACCTGTGCCAAAGAACGCCTCAGATCGCAAACCATTCCTAGGAATGATCAACTATTATGGGCAGCTCTTGCCCAATTTGTCTACAGTGTTGCCCCCCTGCATTCTCTATTCAAAAAGAACTAATGTTGGTCTTGGGGGGCGCCCCAGAAAGAAGCTTTCATAAAGGTGAAATAATTGTTGCACTCGTCCAATCTATTAGTGCATTATAACCAGACGAAAGAATTGATGCTGACATGTGATGCATCTCCCTACAGAGTGGGAGCAGTGCTCTCTCATCGGATGGACGATGGCACGGAACGACCAGTAGGTTATGTATCAAGAACGCTCACCACAGTGGAAAAGGGATACTCGCAGATAGAGAAAGAAGACCTGTCCATCATCTTTGGTGTCAAGAAATTTCACCAGTATGTACACGGCCGTCATTTTACAATCATTTCAGACCACAAACCATTGCTAGGATTGTTTAGTGAGGACAAGGCTATACCACCCATAGCCTCAGCAAGAATACAGTGATGGGCCTTAATTCTGGCAGCATATGAATACACTTTCGTACATAGGCCTGGCAATCAAATTGCAAATGCCAATGCCCTCAGTCATTTGCCTTTACAAGAAAATGATGAGCACATTCCAGTTCTAGTAAAACTTGTTTTACTGTTAAATTTCTTAGATTCCTTGCCGGTATGTGCTCGACAGGGCAGAGACTGGACAAGTCCGGACCCAGTCTTATCTCAGGTACCAGAACAAGTGCTACATGGTTGGTCACAGGAGCCCATATCTAACAAAATGAAACCATACTTCAACAGAAGACATGAAATAACCAGCCAGGATGGCATCTTATTGCGGGGAGCCACTTTTAATTGAACAAACATCCAGGAATTTCCCGAATGAAGACCATAGCATGCAGCTATTTATGGGGTCCTGGGATGGATGGCGAAATAGAGAGTTTAGTAAAGCACTGGGTGCAATGTCAGCAACTGCAAAAGTTGCCAGTGACAGCTCCATGACACCCATGGGAGTGGCCAGGTAGACCCTGGGTGCGGTTACTCATTGACTACATTGGACCTTTCCCGGGAACGATGTCCATTCAAAATGGTTGGACGTTTATGAGTGAAGTCACCAATGTCGGCCGCAACAATCGAGAACTTACGTCAGAGTTTTGCCATTCAGGGACTACCAGAAGTAGTTTCCGATAATGGCACAGGATTTACGAGTGCTGAGTTTCAACGGTTTATCAGCCTCAATGATATCGCTCATGTTAAAATTGTACAGTCCCCACCCTTCCTCAAACGGACTGGCCGAAAGGGAGTTTCAAACGTTCAAGACAGGCATCCAAAAGCTAACTGGCAATTCCTTGGAAACCAAGCTAGCAAGCTTTCTTTTTCATTACAGAGCTACCCCTCACACAACAACAGGTGCCACACCTGCAAAATGATTGTTGAAATGACATCCCAGGACGAGATGGTGCTTAATAATGCTGAATTTAGAGGGGAAGGTGGAGAGAAGTCAGAGAAGCAGAAAACTAGACACGACTGGCATAGTCGTGAGAGGAAATTGACCGTGGGAGAGCTGGTATACGTGAAAAATTTCGGGGAAGGACCAAAGTGGTTACCGGGTGAAATAAATGTGGTGACTGGACGTCTATCTTAACACGTGGAGGTGGAAGGTCAGATCCCCCATAAACATGTGGACCATTTAAGGAAGAGAGAGACAGATCACCAAGATTTGGTTCCACCAGTGACCATGACCGGGTCTGCGTTTCCTGTTGAGGATACTCAACCCAGGACAGACATGTCTGATGTTCCTGTAAGAGTTGAGGATACAGAACTGCAAGTGCCCACCGAAGCACCACATGTTCAGGCAACTCCGGAAAAAGGGGTTCCAGACAAACAATCTGAAGTTGTGGAGCTGCGACGTTCCACACATACCAGGAAACCACCTGGAAGACTGAATTTGTGAATTCCTTCCCCAGTGTAGATATTATGTTGTCTTGAAAAATATGTACTTGTAAATATAATATGTATAGCCGAGTTAAAGGGGGAAGAATGTAGTAATTATGGTTTTATTTAATAAGCAATGCACCTTTAAGAATAACACTTGTTAGGCAAGATCACATGACCTGTAGTAATCAATAGGAGAGTAGCACGGGCTACCTCAGCGGTCAGTGTAGAGATAGAGTTGGAGTTGAAAGCACAAGTATAGTTGCTGCTGAGTATATTGTAAATGCACTAATGGGCAGAATTTTGCCCTTGGTGGGGGCGTTCGAAAGGCCGACCGCCGCCCACGATTGGCACCACACTGCGATTTCACGTTGGCGGGCGAAAGGCCCACCCAGTGTGAAACACGAGCAGCAGCCTTGAGCGTTGCCTGTGTGGAGGCTGGGGGTGGGGGGGGAGGGGGGTGGAGTTAGGGGTGAGGATGGTGAGTGGGCTGAGCATGAACTTCACGCATGCAGGCGAATGAGCGCTGCATAATCTCCCTGAGAACACGGAGCTGCCTCAGGGAGATGAAGAAATATAACAAAAAGTACTAAAGAAAATAAAAATGTGATAAAACACGTCCCCTCGTGTGACTCTGTCACATGAGCAGGGACATGTTATTAATTCAATTGCAAAACCTTTATTTTAGTTTTATTTGCTTTTGGAAACCTCATCCCGCCCGTGGATGAGGTTTCCACAAAAATGCAAAGGCTGCTTGGCCTTTTTACCTGCCCGCTCAACGCGTAAGGTTGGACAGGCAGCGGAAAATTTACCTTAATTGATTATTTGATGGCCTTAACAGGCCTTTTAATTGTCGGCAGGCGCGCTGCTGACTGCGGCTTGTGCCCGCTGACCGAACTATCACGCGACTGTGCATTGACGTTGGCACGCTTGGCCAACATCAACATGCGTCATTTTACACTCGAGTGGGTGGAGTATGTGCCCGCCCGCCAAGTGAAAATTTCAGCGCAATGTTTATTTACATGTCTGTGGATCAACTTGATCAGTAATGGCACAACTCGGCCACCCTGCAGCAATCTTGTAGATGGTACACGTTGCTGCCACTGTCCGTTGGTGGACAGGCTTTGGGGAGTCAGGAGGCGAGTTACTTGCTGCAGGATTCCTGTCCTCTGACCTGCTCCTGTAGCCACAGTATTTATATGGTCAGTCTATTTCAGTTTCTGGTTAATGGTAACCCCCAAGATGTTGATATTGGGGGATTCAGTGATGGTAATGCCATTGAATGACAAGGGGTGATGGTTGGATTCTCTCTTGTTGGAGATGATCATTAACTGACTCTTGTGTGGCATGAATGTTACTTGCCACTTGTCAGCCCAAGCTGTCCAGGTCTTGCTATATTTGGACATGGACTGCTTCTCCAACAGTTTTATCCCATGTCTGCGACTTAAATCAGTTTTTGTAAACAACCTGGTAAACTGATGCCTTCACCCGCCCTTCCCTGTTGCATTGAGATGGCATGACCTGGATCTAATGATTAACCATGAGCAAGTTAAATTACTTACTGAAGAACACAAAGATGCCCATCACATTGCCTGTTAACTGCAAAGATGGCAGATATCTCTCTGCTGAGCCACACTCAACTGTGGATCAGTAGAAGCATCTCAGCTTTGAGCCTGAAGGTTGTGGGTTTGGATCCCACTCCAGAGACCCGAGAGCTACACACTGTCGTCAAACACTCCAGTGTTAGTACAGTTAACGTTGCTTTCTCTCAAATGAGATGTTAAACTGAGGCCCTGTCAGGTGAACGTGAGAGATCCTATGGCATGTTGTATTAGAGCAGGGGAGTTATTCCTGGTATCATGGCCAATACTTACCCCTCAACCAGCATCACTGAAACAGATTATCTGGTCATTATTACATTGCTGTGCACCATGGCAACGAGGCATCAAAAGCACTTAATTGGTTCCAAAGGGTTTTGTTATGTCCTGAGGTCATGAAAGGAGTGAAATAAATGCAAGGCCTTCTTTTTTAAAAAAAATAGGTGTGATGTTCAGCAGAAGGGTTTCTATGTCACTGTGTTCCAAATGCATCTCTTGTCCTCCACATTTTCAGCAGACTCCAATTGGAGATGTGTGTGCAGTCAAAGTTATGCAGCATTTAGCACCACTACCATGACTCTTGAGAACCTAATCTAACTTGCAGCATGTTTCCAGATTGACACAGGCACCTGAAAGACAGCTATGGTGAGTCCAGTGGCGGCCCTAGTGGCTGAATGGGCTATACCAGAACTCAGCGAGTCCCTTGGGAAAGTGCACAGCTGGTGTCAGCAGCCACGACTCCAGAGTGTAACCCTCATCTCCCAGGTGGCAGCAACCATATATTCTGCCAAATAATTCCTAACTGCCCCCTGTAAAGTTTGGATCTCATCTGTTTATATTCACTTCAGGCTACTCTATTGTGCTTATTGAACCTGGATTCCTGTTTTACTGCAATGCAAATAGAAATAAGGTGGAAATGACTGTTTCACCTGCCAGCCCAAAAATAAGCATCTATCAGTCACCAGTGTAGTCACTGCTGTAATGCAGGAACACAGATAATTTGTGCACGGCAAGCTCCCATCAACAGCAATGTGATAATAACTAGAAATGGTATGGAAATTGGCGTATGAACTTGGTAGGAGATTTAATGCCAAGGATTTATCTCACCCTCCCCATTGCTGACTCTTGATTACTGTTAAAACAAAATCAGACAGACACCAGTGTAAAATCTAAGCTACAGTTTGCAGTGGTATATAAAAAGGAAGGTAGCATCTTGGACATAGTGTTGATGATGATCAAAGCTGATGTAAAATACAACATTATGGGTTATGAGGATATTTACCACTTTGAACTTCAGATTGTCTGCCAAAAAAATCAGGTCATCAAAATGTTAATAGATTGACACATTACTGAATAATAGGAAATGGCTTGCAATAGCTAGGTTTTCCAGATTACAATAAAACCTTGTATTTTGTAGTTTTTTTTTAATGTAAGTGTTTAACAGGAGCCTTATTAGATAAATGTTGACAACAAGCCACAAAAGGTGACCAAAAGCTTGTTTAGAGAGTTAAGTTTTAAACCCTCCACGTCTCTCGCTCTTACCCGTAGGTCCAGCTGAGGGAGCTGAGGAGCACCTGCTTGCTTGGAACAGTGAGCTCCCCCTAGGATGGGAGGAGGTGGACAACATCTCCAAGCAAGCTGGTATGGGCGGAAGTGGCCAAGGAGGTGAGCAGCAATATTGTGACCCCTTTAACCTGGAGGCAGGGCACCAAAAGGATCCAGGACCTCAGAAGTGCATGGCAGGCAAGTGGCATAACACCTCTGGTGCCAAACCCCATACTCTGACTTTAACCAGTGTTTTGTTTTGAGTTTGGGGTTTAGATGGGGTTTCTTTAGGGTTTGTCTGTGCCCTAAGAATGGTGATATAGACTGTTATTCGTAAAAACTGTTCTTGTTTGTTTACAGGTCTGTATACATCTCAGTACTCTACACGAGATTATACTTCTGCTTCCCACCAGATCTCAGCCTCTTAATCATGTGACATTGCATCATAGTTACATCAGTCATTACATCAGTATCAGACACTTCATCTCCCTGCAAGTCTTTATCCCAACTATATACACCTCCCCCAAAGCTTCAGACTTCATAGGGTTAGTCTCTGTGCTGCCTTGACCAATATCCTTGATCTGTTCCTGATTTCATTTGAGGTTTAGTACGAAATGCACTCTCTCATCATTTCACCTGGCTGGTTGTGGAGTTTCTACTTGGTTCCAATGGAAACCAAGGTTCCATTGGTTTCCTTCCCAATGATATCACAGCTCTTCAGTTCCTTCTGATATTTCCCTGGTCCGTCTCAAATCTCAGATCTCGGCTGTGGGGCTCTCTCTATTACAATGCCTTCTTTCTGTTGATTTCATATCCACACTCTCTCCCTGGGCTGCAGCATTTGCAAGTCTCAGGCTCTGTGCTTGAAGTTGAAATTACGAGCTTGACTATCTCTTTGTTGCTCCTCACGCTTCCTAACTCCCTCATGGTCATCTGAGGTAATATTAGGTTGTAGTGTTTGTTATAGAGCTGGAAGTGGTGTTCACAGTCCTCTTCCCATCAACAGTTCTGATGGTGAGAAACCATTTTTCAGCAGTGAGGTTCTGTCGTTAAGAAGGGCTAAGTCAATATCTAGAATTTCTTGATTGTTGGAACTCTTCTTTCTGCTTCTCCATTTAACTGAGGGCATCCAGGCAAACTAGTCACGTGCAAGAAGACATATTCCTGCGCAAAGTAATGGAATGGTTCATTAACAAACTGAGGACAATTGTCTGACACCACAACGTCCAGGATGCCATGTGTCATGGAGACTCTTCTTAGTGATGTAATGACCACCTCCACCGTGATGCTATGCAGTCTACTTACCTCAAACCACCTGGGATAGTAATCAGTGATGATGATGAAAACTTTATCTTTAAACTCAAATAAATCCATTCCCAGGTACTGCCATGGCCTCAAAGGAAAAGTGGATGGTGTAAGTAGTTTGCTCTGCGGCTGGCCGTGCACTGCACATGTAAGGCAATGCGTGATTATCTCTTCAATGGAGTGACTGATCCATGACCATAGGGCTCTTGCTCAGCATCTCGCTATTCCAAAGTGAACCTTGATGGGTTTTTCAGCAAATGTTGAGTCGCAGTGTTTTAGGGATGATTAGTCTGTCATTGAAAACTAAAAAATCATCGATGATTGTGAGATGTTTTCTCTGTTGGAAGTATTAGCGAAATATTGGCTTGTTAGGAGTGTACGCTGGCCATCCATTCTGACAAAATTCTTTCATTTTAATGCACTTGTCATCCTGCTGTCGTTCTTGCTTAATTTCTTGTAATCTCTTTTCCATGGCTGGTAAGTGTTTAGTAATGAGTGAAGTGTATGCTTCCACTTCCTCAATAAAATTTAAATCATCCAGTATTCCACTGGAATTCCTGACAATGTATCTGCAGTCATCTGTACTTTCCCCGGTCCTGCTCAGTAACTGACTCGTATCTCATGAGTTTCAGTCAAAAATATTGAATTCTTGGTGGCATTTTTGCAATTTTCTTTTGGTTAAAGAGAGTAACTAAGGGTTTGTGGTCAGTTTCAATTTTAAACATTAATCCCATCACATAATCAGAGAACTTCTCACAGGCCCAGGTGGCTGCGAATGCTTCTTTCTCAATGGTTGCATACCCCTTCTCAGTGTCCATGAGAGATTTTGAGGCATAATAAACTGCTCTTCTTTGTCCTTCTTTTTGAACTTGAAACCACACTGCACTCAAGCCTATAGGTGATGAGTTTGCTGCTACAAACTGTTGGCAACTCTGGATCGTAGTATCCTAGAATTTCTGGTGAAATTAATGGTGAAATTAGCATTCTGCTGGTCCACATTTCAGCACCACTGTTGACCTTGTCTCATTAGCTGTCGGAACAGCTTGTGGATTTCCACCAAGCTTGGTAGAAACTTGCCTACTTGATTGACCATCCCAATAAATTGCTGTAATTCTCTGATGTTTTTAGGTTGTGGGAACTCTCTAGTGACCTTGGTTTTCTGTAAATTGGCCATAATTCTTGAAACTTGCACAATGTGCCCTAAGAATTTTATCATGATCTTTGCAAATTCACATTTGTTGTTTAAAATCAAGCCCCCCTCTTGCAGGACTTTAAGACCGCTCTGATTTGACAGCCATGTTCTTCCCTCAATGAACTGTGTATGAGAATGTCTGTGCCTTCCAGGGTCTGAGACATCGTCCTTTTGAATACCTCAGGGGCAGGAGCAATTTCCGAATGGTAACCTGTTAAAACAATAATAGCCAAATGGAATGATAAAGCAGTTAGCTAGTAGTTAGGATTCGTTGTCCAGGGGCAACTGCCAAAAGCCGCTGTTAGCATCCAATTTGGCGAGACTTACATCCACTGATGCCATCGAGTGGCTTTCATGCTCTAGTGACTTGTTTATTTAAGTCAAGTCCGCACAGATTCTAATTGAACCTTTAGACTGTGGTACTGTGACCATTCCAGAACACCACTTTGTCAGCATGGTTACTGGTAAGGTAACTTCTTGTAATAACATGTTCAATCTCATCCTCGACTTTAACCAAGAGTGGTGAGGGACCTTCCTCGCCGTGAAGAGACATGTAGGCTTAGCATCCGCCCTTTGAGTTATGTGATATTCTGTCTTCAGCTTTCCTAACTCTGAAAATAGGGATGGAAATTCACTCCTGAATACCTGTCTAGACTGTTTGTCAGCAATTTCATGAACCTTGTAAATCAGCCTCAGCTGTAAGCATGCCATTTTGCTCAATAATGATGCCTCCTGGTTCTGTACAACATACAGAGTTCCAATAATTTCTTTATCATTGTATCTTAATCTTGTCAAGAGTTGGCCTATTACTTCTAGTGTAGTTCCTACTGGATCTTGCAACTGGATGGAGGGTGGCTCTAATGTGATCTTTTGTGAGCCATTTAACTTCATCAAAAAAAACTGAGACACTTAACGCCAGCATCTAGCTCGGAGTCTGAGGGGTGACCATCAACTTTGAATTTAATGCTCCCATAAATTATTTTCTGTTTCGTTAACTTCTCCCAAGAAGGTTATTTGTCCTTTCTGCGACCTTTCCATTTCTTGGATTTTACTTGGTTTTGTTGTAATCCCTTCCTTCCTGTGAGCTATGGAAACTTTAGACCTGCAGATTATTTTAAAACGTCCTAATTTCCCAGCGTTGCGGCTCTCAGCTCCCGCTACTGAGCGTTCTTCCCGCTTGTGCAGGGTTTCCCCACCAAATGAACTGCGTAGCGGTTAGTGCGCTTTGTCCTGATTTGGCGGATTTTTGCTTCACTGCGCTTTCACTTTTCTGTCCACCATATTGAATGCCTTCACTTATTTTTTTCCCCACAAACAGCCGCTCGGTTTAGCTTCCTAAGCTCAGTCTGTCACGGTATTTGTACTGCCTTTGTGAGAGTTAATTCTTCCCTCGTTTGTTAAAGTCTGACAGCATTTCACCTAATACGCCAACCACTGTATAATCACCTAATAATTCATCTCTGAGGATCCCATAGTCGCAGTTCTTCCCGATTCTATTTGGGTCATTTATAAATGAATCCATGGATTCACCTGTTTTTTGCCTCCTCGTATTATTGATCAATTTTTTTCAAGGACTGAAGTATGAATTGAATGCCTCGTCTGAGCTGCAACCCCCATCGACACCCTGACTTGCAATAACATCATCTGCTGTGGCCCCCCACCACTGCATAGAATAAAGTGCTGACCTGATCCTTCTGGTCCTTCTTATGCAAACCTGGAACTGTTCTGTATTTAGAAAATTGCTTCCTCCAATTGTCCCAATGTTGAGCCTGTTGCAAGCTTTTAGCAAGTTGGAACGGCTCTGAGAGTGGCCATGTAGACTCCATGCTTAACCTAAGCTCTGGTTCTGTTGCTACTTCAATGGTTTGTAGATTGTGATCTGTGCTCAGTGCTGCCTGGAGTCTGGGTCTGTGTGCCTGCTCACCTCTGCAGCATCCACAATGCCCTGTTCTCAGATGAGCCTTCAATCTTTTTTCTTCTTGTCCTTTTCCCAAGGATTTCAGTCTTTCAGATCTGCAGTCTTCTCTTGGAGTTTTTCTGGGTCTTTACACCCTATCCGCTGCCACCATGTTGCAGATGGTGCACACGAACAATCAACAGAAACAACCAACTGCCACCATGTTTTGTCTTGGATTTGGGGTCTACTAGATGGGGTTTCTTTAAGATTTGCCTGTTACCCTAAGTATGCTACTGGAAACTGTTATTCATAAATACATTCTTGTTTATTTACAGATCTATGTGCATCTGTGTTCTACACAAGGCTGCACTTCTGCTTCCCACTAGGTCTCACCTCTTAGTCATGTGACATTGCATCATAGTTACATCAGTATCAGGTGCTCCTGGTGTTACCCCTTTACTCTTCAGCCAGCATTCTCCTTCGTGGGTACTCACTCATTCCTCTTTCTACAGGCACCTCACAATGGGAGAGAGGAGACAAATCCATGACATTAAATCTCCTCCCATGTTCATAACTCAAACTTCCATTTATGGTCATTATCATCTGAGCAGCCAACATTCATGCTCACCCTCAGCCTCGTGCCCTTTCACACCCTTGCCTCACTGTCACCCTCCGCAAATGGTGGGCAGAATCATCTCAGGTTTACACCAAGTGCGGTAGTGGGCTGGTAAAATCCACAGTCCCCAATGGCGAGTTTTCATGCTGTATTGTCCCAAACCCGCCACATTTTTATGCAGTCCTGGGAAACAGGCCGTTTCCATGGCGGGCAGGCTCTCATTCACCCGCCCGCCATCACTCTGCCACTCCATCACGCCAGGCGCCATATTTAAAGTGCAGATTCAAGCGCACATCTCAGCGCTTCCAGCTCATCACTGCTGCATGGAAGACATGGCCCTGAAACTGAAGAGGACTGCAGCCCCCAGGTTCACTGACGCGTCCCTCAAGCACCTTTTGGATACCGTGGAGGCCCACTGGGATATTGTCTTCCCCAGCTCTGGCCGCAGGATGGGCAGCAACAACACTAACCCGGCTTGGGAGGTGGTAGCAGAGGTGGTCAGTGCCAATGTCCTTCAAAAGAGGACAGCCACCCAGTGCCATAAGAGGGTGAATGATCTCTTCCATTCTGCCAGGGTAAGTCACTCTTCTCATCACTCTCAACTCACACACTCACAATTCCAAAGCACATCCACAGGGCCCTCACTCACTGCCAGTTCAAGAGACATCAGCATTCATTCTCTCACACTCACTGTCATTGCCCTCATCCCATCCATGGGACCATTGACTACTCACACAGGCCAGGCATACTTATCATCTGGCCTGGCAGGCATCCTGCTTACAGTTTCTCCTTCTCTATCCATGCAGGACAAGCTGGCACACAACAAGAGAGAGAGGTCGCAGACTGGTGGAAGAATGCATGAAATCAAGTTCCTCACGGACTTTGAAAACAGAGCCATCCAGCTGGCCGGCGAGGACCTGGACCATTCCTGTGCCGATGGTGAGGTCAGCGGTGGTCTAACAAGTGAGGGTCCAGCAGTGCAACATCCATCAGACAACCATGCTGTGAGTGATGTGTCCTGTTTCACAGGCCACTGCCATGCACTAATTATCTCCCCTTGCTTTCGCAGGCACATCTGGGAAACAGCCGATGGAGTCCACAACCCAGGGCCTCCAATCAAGCCCCAAAGAAACCTCTGAAGTGGAATCTGGAAGCAGCCTCCCTGAAGTCCCATCACAGCGCTCACCCACACCCTCCATCAGTACAGGGACACACACCTCAGTGGAACCTAGCTTTAAGAATAGCCCCGGGATCACAATCTGGTGAGCACATCGCACCATCTGACCCTCTGCAGGTGGAGGCAGGGACGTCCCAGGTTTCTGGCACTCGGAGGACTGCTGGAGGCCAGAACTTTGTTGAGTCCGAGTCAGATGAGGAGCTTCTGGACTGGTCATGTCTCAGTTGCTGGAGCTGCAAAGGCAAGCTCGGGAACATCAGGGATGTCCACTGCACTCCTCAGATTGCAAGGCACAATGGAGGAGTCCATCTGTCTTCACTGAGGTGATAGCGCTGGCATGCCAACGCACTGAGGTCAACACTGGTAAGATGGCAGCCACTATGGAGGCCTCGATCCAGGACTTTGCTCCTGCACTGCTGCGCAGCCTCAACCCCAATCACTGACGCCATTGTTGGCCTCCAACAGTGTGTACGTGAGAGGGGTGCCAGGCAGCTCGATCTCACTCCAGCTACCCATGATCCTCAAGAAGTAAGCCCTGGGCCCCTGAACACACATAGGGAGGAGGATCAGCAGGTGCACACTCCGGGTCTATCCATCCAGGTGACTCCAAGAGCGTCCAGCCCATCCAACTCCCCTCTTCCTGTGACCTCAGCAGCTCCAGCTTCAAAGGCCAAGGAGTGTGACACTGTCACACTGCAGGACCCAAAAGTAGCCGGGGCAAGTCTCAGCCCTCAGGAGGACGCCCACCAAGGTCATCACAGACAGGGCGTCGCAGTCCGGGGAGCACCAAGATGTAGCGGCAGGGTTAGGAAAGTTAAGGAGAATTAGTTACACAGCCTGGGTGTTAATCACATGTACATACTATTCATTGTTGTCAATAAACTCCCAAGTATGTCTCCTTGCCTATGGCTCCTTGTTCTGATGAGCAGTGTTCGTGTCACTCAGATGTGAAAACTTTCTGCACAAGATAAAGGCAGGTGTCTCAGTCCAGGACCTTTCCCCTTTGCTCTGTACAGCCTTCAGACCACAGTGATGGTCTCGCCTCACACTCCCTGGAAATATTACTGATGCCTGCACCTCAGCAGTGCTGGTCATTGCTACCAGAATGTAATGGGCAGTACCACAGAGTTTTCTCATTCTCTCTGTGTGCTCTCAGCACCTTTAAGGTGGGGCTGGCCCACATCTCTTCGGCATCTGTGACCAGTGACGCTGTGTTCCTGAAGATGGCAGGTGCTGAAGGCGGACAAAGGATCAGATGCTTCTAAAGTTTCATGGCTGCGTCTCTATGAAATGACTCTGATCACAGAGAGCAAGCAATCTGCCCTCAACCTGACAGGAGTCAGACATTCTCAGAGGCAATATGAAGATTTATGAAGTGCCCTCACTGCATATCACCATCATCCTCCTGCAGTCGAGTGACTCCACTACCTCTCCATGACAGGAGCATTCTCACAGGGGGTATTCACGCTGCCATAGGCCAGACTGGAGTCAAAAGTGCACAGATGCGATATGAGGATCTATGGGGTCACCTCACTGCATGTCATCATCATCCTCTACAAGCCTAGCAGCTATGAGGGCCTCCCAAGCGCACCTGCTTAGTTTAGCCAGTGCGAGGGCCTCATCCCTATCATTGTTGCCTCTGGAGACCTCCTCACCATCATCCCCATTGGCATCCTCCTTATCGGAGGAGACAAGCAGCTCCTCAGCCCATTTGTCACCCCATTGGAGCGCCAGGTCGTAAAGGGCGTAACAGACGACAACGATGTGTGACACCCCCTGTGGACTGTATTGTGAGGCTCCACCAGACTGATCCAGGCACCGGAACCTCACCTTCAGCATCCCGATGGTCTGCTCCACCATGGTGCGAGTTGCTGCATGATCCTCATTACGCCGTCGCTCTGCTGCAGTCTGAGGCCGTCACACATGTGTCATCAGCCACGGCCTCTGTGGGTAGCTCTTGTCCCCGAGGAGCCTGCAGCTTCTGTGGACACTGGAAGACTCCAGGGGTCTGTGACCGACTGAGGATGTAGGTGTCGTGCACACTCCCTGGAAACCGTGTGCACACCTGCAGGATACGTTTCTGATGGTTGCACACCAGCTGCACATTCAGCGAGTGGAACCCTTTGCGGTTGATGTAGTCCACCGTGTGTTGCAACAGAGACCTGAGCACCATATGAGTGCAGTCGATCGCACCCTGCACCTGTGGGAAACTCGAGATCTGGGCGAATCCAATGGCCCTTGAATCCTGGCTTTCCTGATCCCGGGTGAAATGCACAAAGTTGTGTACCCTCGTGAAGATGGCATCTGTGACCTCATGGATGCATTTGTGGGTGGAGGCTTGTGAGATCCCACAGAGGTCACCTGTGGAGCCCTGAAAGGAGCCACTGGCATAGAAATTGAGCATCATGGTCACTTTCACAATCATTGGCATTGGATGCCCTCCTGGTCCCCGTGGCGCCAAATCCTGCAGCAGCTGGCAGATGTGACTGACCAGTTCAGTGGACATCCTCAGTCTTCGGCCATCTGCAGGAATGACAGGCAGCATCTATACAACCTGGGTGTCACTAGACCAGCTGACCAGTGACGGCTTATTGTGGCTCTTGGGCAGTGTGTGCGGGAGCCCCAGCCTTCACTTCTCCCCGAGGTTGCTGCTCCTGCCTCTGTGCAGCCAGGAGCCTCAGTCGCTCTCTCCTCCATCGTCTTCGCGCTCTGTAGGCCATCAGGCATACAGTTAGTTCACCAGGCTCCATGATCCTGATGTACTCCTCTTGCATGGTGGAAGAGAGAGACACACGCTTAGCTTGGGTCTACTAAGAACCTGTCCTGGTTAGTGTGAAGGCCCCTTAACGCATCCCAGAGAGTGCTGGCCACCACTTGGATGGCCAGAGTTCAGTGCGTTGTATGGCTGCCTGAAACCCCAACAACCTCCTCCCCACTCCACCTGACCGATTGGCGGCAGCTTTGCCCACTGGACTGCATGCTGTGCTCTCAGCTCAGACACAGGCATTCTCCTAACCCACACTGCGAGGCTGCCCTGTTAGCTTAGACCATGGGGGAGACTGGTCCAATCCGGGATGCTGACATTGCAAAGGGCTGTGAGCACCTCCAGCAGTGACTGCTCCATGGCCAACTTTAGCGAGGAGATTGTACAACGTGTGTAGTCCAACTGTTCTGCAGCCCACTTAAATGCTCATGACTTTGCAGTGTGTGCTGGGGTGAAGTGGATGGGGGAGGATGGGCATAGGGGGTGCTGAAAAGCTGCGGAGCGCTTGGTGGCACTTCGATGCTTGAGTGGGCAGATAAGCTAGAAGCCCGACTCCAATCACATCAATGTGGCTGCGCCTGAACTGTCACAGCTGCAGAGGAATGGCCACTTTATACAGGTTTCCCTAATGTGTGGCCACTTCCCTCCCCCACCCTACCCCCAGTTCGAATGCTTGTGCGCTATATTCAACAGCAGAGCTGTCCTGCACCCCACCCCCCCACCCCCCAAAGTCACCTTAATGGCAGGGCTGCCCTTAACCCCGACCGCCTTGGTGCCCCTCAAGCTTAAAGTCCAACAGGTGACCCTGGCAAGCGCTACAGAACGTTACTGTGTACTGATCGCAGATTTCCCCTCAAAGTGGAAGTCGCCAAGCACACGTCGCTTATTGTGCTGTTGTGAAACACTTCGGTGTGCTTTCCCACTGACGTGGATGGATGATCCAGCTGGTGGGGGGTTGTGGGGGGGGGACAGTAAACAATTCCAGTGGGCTGGCCTGGTAATTATAAGCTGATGTATCATAATGAGGTTCCCAACGCCCGATGTTGGGAAACATGGCCCGTCATCGGCGGGCTGAGCAGATGATTGCCCTTGGCAAAGATGGAAGGAGACAAGATACTAGCCCAATGGCCAGTAATTTTCCCTGCCACCCCACCTCCACATCTGCCTCTGCCAGCCTGGAAAAATCTTGTCCAAAATTATCTTCCAACTTGATCATGGTGCCACTAGTCACGTAGACAGATGACTATGCCATATGATTGAGATTCACCATTCCAGACAAATAGGAACTGATACTGGAGAACGTACTTTACTGGCTGTTACCAGAGAACAAGGGCCTTTCCAAAAAAAGTACATGTGCTGCCCTTTATTTCAAAGAACAAAGAACAAAGAACAAAGAAGAGTACAGCACAGGAACAGGCCCTTCGGCCCTCCAAGCCTGCGCCGATCATATTGCCCGTCAACTAAAACATTTTGCACTTCCGGGGTCCGTATCCCTCTATTCCCATCCTATTCATGTATTTGTCAAGCTGCCTCTTAAACACCACTATCGTACCTGCTTCCACCACCTCCTCTGGCAGTGAATTCCAGACACTCACTACCCTCTGCGTAAAAAACTTGCCCCGCACATCACCTTTATAGTTTTCTCCTCTCACCTTAAATCTATGTCCCCTTTCTTGTCGCTGTTCAACAAACAGAGCAACATAGATGAACAGAATATCTTGTTATAATCACAGACTACCTTGTTGGATTATTAATAATGAGTGAGGTTGGGCATTTGATTCTGTTCAAACAAACTGGATCCCATTTGAACTAAACAAGTTTCATCCTATAAAATAGAATTCTGGGGGCGTTGAACACAATACAATGACATGTGCAAGGTCACTATTTCTGCAATTTCACCCTCCCTCAATATATACAAAGCCCACATTGTTTTAAGCTAAGGCTTATTTGTTTTCTGAGGCTTTAAACTAGACCACACCAGCAAACCAAGTGCTAAGTCAGCCAGCAAACCAAGTGCTAAGTCGGCCAGGTCCTGACTCCCTCAGAGGTTTCAGTGAGCTTAGGTTTTGGGCTTACACTGCTTCTCAGTCTAAAGCTTCAGGTTGTTGATTTTTGGGAAAAATTGTAGAAGAGTTCAGTGTAACTATTCTGAACATGTACCATTGCGCTGTCATTGAGGCCAGTGTTCAGTAGTTCAGATAAGATCATCTACTGTCAACAACAGGGGAGGAAAAAGGGTACACTTACTCCTTTGATGTCTTCTCTCCTTGCCGCCATCTCTGGAGCCTCTCAGACATGTTACAGTCTCTGAGGTAAGGAGCTGCAAGATTGATCCCTCATTGGTGTCAACTGTTTCTCTATCATCAGAGTGTCTGCACTGGCATCTTAATCTGTGCATTTATCCGGCATAACTCTCTCCACAGCTGCAGTCACTCATTCTGCTTTGTGATTTCCCTTTGATGTTCAATGTCAGTTTTGGAACCATCTCCAGGCAAGCCAGCTGCTTTCATTGGTTTTTGCAAGGTGGCATTTGAGTTCATTACTTATGGTACGTTATCGTCACGGCAGAGAAATTCCCTCAAGTTTCTACTTTTTCTGGACTTGTTTACTTTATCTGCGATGTCCTGGCGTCCACCTGAAAAGGGCTGTTTAGTGCCTCATCCAAAGAATGACAGTGCAGCATTCCTTCAGCACAGCACTGAGAGTGTCAGCTAAGATTTTGTGCTCAAGTCCCTGGACTGGAACTCACAACCTCCTGCCCCAGAGGTGAGAATGCTATCAATAAGTAAACCACGGCTGACATCAGGTCACCAGGCCATTATCACATTGCTGACACAGTGCAACAGGTAAAATGCACTTGCACTGGCTGTAAAGAGCTTAGGGACTGCTGCAGTCATGAAAGGGGCTGTATTAATGCAAATATTTCATTACTTTCAATATTTTGAAGACACTTCTTGTTTTTCCTAGGCGTTCAATACAATGTCTATGCATGTTATGCTTTAGTGTATTAATGAAACTTGTTTTCAGTGTTTAGCTTGGATCTTGTGTGCTGCCTGTTCTCGGTACCTGAGGGGTGATAGCTATTTGCTGTGGTAACTTTGAATCATCCTGTGATACAGGCTTCTCACTGTCTGCAGGTGCAACTGCATCCTTCTTTCATGAGGCTCAAAATGCTCTTGAGTGTTTGATCCACCTCCTGTGCCTCTCAGTGCTCTACTGTTTGCCAATTTGGCCATTGAATAGAGAATTAATCGGCATCAATTGACAGGATATGTAATCCCCGTTCATTCATGAGATCAGTACACTTCCATTCCTTTTGATTGCCCATATGCACTGCAATTAGTGTGACCCATCTATTTACATTTCTGAACACTGACATTTTATCCTTCATAACTGGCATGTTGCAACAAACTGGATTTAACATACAAACATGTGGTTACTGGCTCTGTGTTGTAACAAACATGGTGGCTTCCTTAGAACAGTGAGAACATTCTGATGCTTCCTTCTCAAATAGTAGAACTGCTTCTTTAAACCCCTCCCAAAATCCAGTCCATGCGCTGGCAATGAACCTGCTGCATGTCTCTTGGCCTGTAGCCTGCCTCTTCTGTTAATCAGTGAGGTGTCCCCCCACACCCCCCAAAACCCACCCTGAAACCCCACCCCTCCCCCCAACACTGTGACAAACACTATCTGGCTTCTTTACAAAAACAGCATCCATTTAAACTGGTAAGTCTAGGTTGCAAAGTGAGCTGTGTGTGCGCCTGTTACTGGGACATCAGCAAGAAGGTCGACTCTCCTCAACTCTAACACAAATGAGCAGCTCATTAGCTGCTTCACAGATGCAAAGAAGATGAGGGCAACAGCCATTTCCACAGTACATGGCTGAAAACTTTGAATTAAAAGTCACCAACATTGGAGTTGGGCAGAGCTAGACATATCAACTTCAATATGTAGAAATCAACATATGCCTAACCAGAAGTGGAGCTCCGATGGATGCCACTCTCATCTGTCTATTTCCTGGCATTTTGTGAATTGTTTTCCAGATATCACTGATCGTCCGGTAACCTCTGTGTAGCTCTCTTGCAATTCACGCTAAGAAAATAGAAATGAACTACAAACCAGAAGCGATATCTTGGCCGTAAAGATTAAAGTGAAAACATGTTTGCATCTCAATCATTTGCTTCTTTGGCAGCAAGCTAATTAGTGCTGGAAGTTACACACAGAAACTGACACCCTAATAGAGCCAGTTTCTGAAGACATTAATTGAACAGCAGACCATTTACTTTCTTTAAACTGTGGGTTGGTAAATCATTTTACCATATACCACTTCCAGATTTCCATGTGTCAGTTGTAACAAGTGCACTAAAAGGTGGCACGTTAAGCTGGCGCTGCCTTTCCCAAAGCCCTGTGCATATTAGAATGTCTCTGCTGTTGCCCATCAAAGGTCTGGCAGATTAGGTGTCAGCTGTGGCTCAGTCCATAGCACCCTCGCCTTTGAATCAGAAGGTTGTGGGTTCATGTCCCACTCCTGGAAACCAAGAACTGTGATTGTACTCAAAAGAGTTGCAATCTGTGACTGTTGATAACTCGAAAGAAAAAAAAAGATTATGAGAACAATCCAGCTCACTGGGGGCCTCAGGGGATGGGAGACACTGAAGAATGGAATGTTGCTGAAAAGAAAAGCAAAAGCATTCAGCTCAGGATCAGGCTCGCTCAGAGAATCTGGAACCCTGAACACAAAACATCTAAGTCATCTTTCCAGTTCGGAACCATCTCAGAGGCAACAAGCATGAAACAAGAAACAATAGTCCCGTTATTTCACTGTGTCACTGTGCTTTGTACAAATTGGCTGTCACGTTTCCTACATTACAACAGTGAACACACTTCAAAATAAAATTTCATTGGCTCAGCAGGGTTGTTCCAAGATTCTGAAAGGCACTATACAAATGAAAGCTTTTATGTGACCAAAGGTCTGGCAGATTATGAGAACAATCCAGCTCACTGGGGGCCTCAGGGCTAGGAATCTAACTTCAAGCACATCAGATAAAGGGACGACAATGAGAAAGGGGACGGGAAATACAGGACTGAAGGTGTTGTATCTGAATGCACGCAGTATACGAAATAAGGTAAGTGAGCTTGTGGCGCAGATTGAAATTGGCAGGTATGATGTGGTGGGCATCACGGAGACATGGCTGCAAGGGGATCAGGACTGGGAGCTAAATATCCAAGGATATACATCCTATCGAAAAGATAGGCAGGTTGGCAGAGGGGGTGGGGTTGCTTTGTTAGTAAGAAATGAAATTAAATCGATAGCAAGAAATGACAGAGGGTCAGATGATGTAGAATCTGTGTGGGTAGAGTTGAGGAACCGCAAAGGTAAAAAAACCATAATGGGAGTTATGTACAGGCCTCCAAACAGTAGTCAGGATGTGGGGCACAAGATACACCAGGAGGTAGAAAAGGCATGTAAGAAAGGCAAGGTTACAGTGATCATGGGGGATTTCAATATGCAGGTAGACTGGGAAAATCAGGTTGGTAGTGGATCCCAAGAAAAGGAATTTGTAGAATGTCTAAGAGATGACTTTTTGGAGCAGCTTGTGTTGGAGCCCACTAGGGAACAGGCAATTCTAGATTTAGTGATGTGTAATGAGGCAGATTTGATAAGGGAGCTTAAGGAGGAAGTGACCATAATATGATAGAATTTACCCTGCAATTTGAGAGGAAAAAACTGGAATCAGATGTAACGGTATTACAGTTGAATAAAGGCAACTACAGAGGCATGAGGGAGGAGCTGGCCAGAATTGACTGGGAGATGAGCCTAGCAGGAAAGACAGTGGAACAGCAATGGCAGGAGTTTCTGGGAGTAATTTGGGAGACACAGCAAAAATTCATCCCTAGGAAGAAGAAGCATACTAAAGGGAGGATGAGGCAACCATGACTGACAAGGGAAGTCAGGGACAGCAAAAAAGCTAAAGAGAAAGCATACAATGCGGCGAAGAGCAGTGGGAAACCAGGGGATTGGGAAGCCTACAAAGACCAACAGAGGACAACTAAAAAAAGAAATAAGGAGGGAGAAGATTAAATATGAGGGTAAACTAACCAGCAATATAAAAGAAGATTGCAAGAGTTTTTTTAGATATATAAAGGGTAAGAGAGAGGCAAAAGTGAACTTTGGGCCGCTGGAAAATGACGCTGGAGAAGTAGTAATGGAGAACAAAGAAATGGCGGAGGAACTGAATAGGTACTTTGCGTCAGTCTTCACGGTGGAAGACACGAGTAACATCCCCAAAGTTCAAGAGAGTCGGGGGGCAGAGGTGAGTATGGTGGCCATTACCAAGGAGAAGGTGCTAGGAAAACTGAAAGGTCTGAAGGTGGATAAATAACCTGCACCAGATGGATTACACCCCAGAGTTCTGAAGGAGATAGCAGAATCACTGGAGTCAGGGAGGGTCCCAGAGGACTGGAAAATCGCTAATGTAACCCCCCTGTTTAAGAAGGGAGTGAGGCAAAAGATGGGAAATTACAGGCTGATTAGCCTGACCTTGGTCGTTGGTAAGATTTTAGAGTCCATTATTAAGGATGAGATTTCAGAATACTTGGAAGTGCATGGTAAAATAGGGCAAAGTCAGCATGGTTTCATCAAGGGGAGGTCATGCCTGACAAATCTGTTAGAATTCTTTGAGGAGGTAACGAGTAGGTTAGACAAAGGAGAGCCAATGGATGTTATCTACTTGGACTTCCAGAAGGCCTTTGACAAGGTGCCGCACAGGAGGCTGCTCAGTAAGATAAGAGCCCATGGTGTTAGAGGCAAGGTACTAGCATGGATAGAAGATTGGCTGTCTGACAGGAGGCAGAGAGTGGGGATAAGGGGGTCCTTCTCAGGATGGCGGCCGGTGACTAGTGGAGTTCCGCAGGGGTCAGTGTTGGGACCACAGCTTTTCACTTTATACATTAATGATCTATATGAAGGAACTGAGAGCGTTCTGGCTAAGTTTGCAGATGATACAAAGATAGGTGGAGGGACAGGTAGTATTGAGGAGGAGCGGAGGTTGCAGAAGGATTTGGACAGGTTAGGAGAATGGGCAAAGAAGTGGCAGATGGAATACAACGTAGGGAAATGTGAGGTCATGCACTTTGGTAGGAAGAATAGAGGCATAGACTATTTTCTAAATGGGGAGAGAATTCAGAAATCTGGAGTGCAAAGGGACTTGGCAGTCCTAGTCCAGGATTCTCTTAAGGTTAACTTGCAGGTTGAGTTGGTGGTTAGGAAGGCAAATGCAATGTTGGCATTTATTTTGAGAGGACTAGAATATAAAAGCAGGGATGTGCTTCTGAGGCTTTATAAGGCTCTGGTCAGTCCACATTTAGAATATTGTGAGCAATTTTGGGCCCCGTACCTCAGGAAGGATGTTTTGGCCCTGGAGAGGGTCCAGAGGAGGTTCACGAGAACGATCCCTCAATGGAGTTTAGAAGGATGAGGGGGGATTTGATTGAAACTTACAGAATACTGAAAGGCCTGGATAGAGTGGAGGTGGGGAAGATGTTTCCATTAGTAGGAGAGACTAGGACCCAAGGGCACAGCCTCAGAGTAAAGGGAAGACCTTTTAGAACAGAGATGAGGAGAAACTTCTTTAGCCAGAGAGTGGTGAATCTATGGAATTCATTGCCACAGAAGGCTGTGGAGGCCAGGTCATTAAGACCGAGATAGATAGGTTCTTGATTGGTAAGGGGATCAAAGGTTACGGGGCGAAGGCGGGAGAATGGGGTTGAGAAACTTATCAGCCATGATTGAATGGCGGTGCAGACTCGATGGGCCGAATGGCCTAATTTCTGCTCCTATGTCTTATGGTCTTATGTAAAGTTTAGATTTTAATCCACTGGCATTTTAATCTACTGGGGTATTTTCACTTCTATCATTATTGGCTTTTTTGATTACCTGCATTTGTTTGAGAGGAGGGTTTTTCAAAGGATTGATTGGGACAAGTAAAATATTTTCCCTTTCATTTCCATCTGAATCCAACTGTGAACAGAAAACTTTTCAGTGAAGTTTACCAAACATATGATTTATATAAACCAAATGAATAGATATTAAAGCAAGATGTCAAAGCCTTCAACTCAGATTGCAGTATTAAAATGAACATAATCCCCTGTTCAATTAGCTACTGGCCACAGTTTTATTTGATTCTGCTTCTGAGTATGTTAGGCTTTAAAACAACTTTTCTTCCAAAGAGAATGGTTGAGCACCTTGAGGACAGGTTTTAAAGTGCCACAGGTTTGGAACTCAAAGCTAACTGTACCTCATAAGGTTTAGAAATACTCTGCAATTTCCTCTCAGCTGTCCCATGCTGTTCACTAAGTGCTGCACAGTCGCAGCAAACCAATCATAATCACAAAGATAAAAACAAAAAGCTAAAAGCTACTGCGGATGCTGGAAATCCAAAACAAAACAAAAACAGAATTACCTGGAAAAACTCAGCAAGTCTGGCAGCATCGGCGGAGAAGAAATCAGTTAACGTTTCGAGCCTTCATGGCCCTTCGGCAGAACTGCAACATAGTTTCAACAAGGGAGAAATATAAATTGGTTTAAGGTGGGTGGGGGGGGGGTGGAAGAGACACATTGAGGGTGTGGTGTGAGCAGATAATCAAAAGATGTCACAGACAAAAGGGTCAAAGAGGTGTTGAAGGTGGTGGTCTTTGTCTGAGAAAAGTGCTAATTAAGAATGGAAAACAGGATATTCAAAGTACAGCTCTAGTGGGGGTGGGGTGGAAAGACTAAAGGTTTTAGTTTTAGATTTAAAAATAATGGAAATAGGTGGGGAAAGAAGAATCTATATAAATTATTGAAAAAAAGCGGGTGGTGGGGGAAAAGAAACGGGGTGGGGATGGGGGGAGGGGGAGTTTAAGATCTAAAGTTGTTGAATTCAATATTCAGCCCAGAGGGCTGTAAAGTGCCTAGTCGGAAGATGAGGTGCTGTTCCTCCAGTTTGCGTTGGGCTTCACTGGAACAATGCAGCAAGCCAAGGACAGACATGTTGGCAAGAGAACAGGGTGGAGTGTTAAAATGGCAAGCGACAGGTACCTCAAAAATCCGGATCCACGCCAATAGGCCCCTTGTAGGGAACCAGATGGCCATTGACACAAATGAGCTGATTGGATATTTCACAACCACGATGGGAAACTGAACAGGAAAAGTGTGATTTGATAGTGCTGAAGTCAAATTGTTTGCAGAAGTGGTCCAAGCCAGGAGTGCAATAATGTCTCTGCAGGAACCCCCCCGCTAAACTCCCCAAATTCACCATCCCCTGCTCAAGGGAAATTAAGGATGAGCAACAAATGCTGGCCTGACCAATGACACTCACATGCTCAAAGAGTTTTTATAAAATCCATATGCAATAAGCAAAAATTGGAAAGAGGCAAAAAAATTTCATTTATACAAAAAAATTATACACAAGATTGCAGGGCAATAGGAAACATTCACAGTGTATGGAAAAAGATGGAGAGTGGACCTAGTTGGATAGCTTTCAAAGAAGGCGTGACTGTGCTATGTGATTCTATACAAGTGTTATACTGCAGGAGATCAATATGCAGACACCAGGAGAAGTTATTGTGGAATTATTTGGCCTGAAAATTTGAGCTAGTCATGAACTTTTGCCAGTGCCTTCTCTTTAACACTAGGCTTCACATGCACCGTATTGAATGGACTGTCTGCAATAATAGTCGGCTTGCTTTATTTGCCTTGTTGTAGCAAGAAATGAGAAATTCGAACATCCTCTCATACTACATCAACTATGACCTAGTATCAATCTGTGCTAGTACCCTCTCCATAGAACTTCACTGGAACATTGCAGCAGGTCAAGGGCGGACATGCGGGCATGAGAACCGGATGGCATGTTGAAGTGGCAAATGACCAGGTCTGGGACATCTGGAATTTTTACAATTTAGTCACTGACCCTGGAAGAGATGGAAATTCCAATGTTTGAGAATAGTTTGTAGAGGACACTGAGGAATTGCATGCCTGCTGGGCCCAGACAGAAGGAATGTTCAATAGAAAGATTGGTGAAGGGTGGAGAAGCCACAGGTTTGAATGTTATGATTGATGTTTATACTGTAGAAGCTGGACAGGATGGAGATGCCCATCTGAGAGATGAATGCAGTACAATCAATCAAATTGTTTCATTCCTGCTTGTTTTCATTTGAACTGGCCATTTAGATGCTGTGCTTTAATGTCAACATCATGTTGCAATGAATGCTGTGTTTTCACAACTACTGGTGATGCTCACTACTAGTCAACTCTACTGCTCAAAATTAGAGCCTGAAGCTGTGAATAAAACTGAAGCTTAAAAAGTTTTATTTGCCTTACTGCTGCAGGAACATCACCCATCAACAAATGCCAATTAGCCCCTTGCAATTCTGCTCAGACTCAGATATATTTGTGCTTTTTGTGGTTAGAACTGGCTGATAGTGGAACTGAAATACTCGACAGTCATGGCTGTGCCAATGCAAGTGCAGAGCAATTACCATGAAGCCGGAGGGGACCTGGGTCACACTCTAGCTTGTGTTTACAGTAATTATTTCGAAGGTGGTTGAACCGAATTTGGGCATCTAACTTTGGCTGTAGTGTTCAGTCAGGTATGGAGCTCATTTTGATGATATGCCACTCAATGACTTTATATTTGATTGCATTGCACATCTACCTCAGTTATCCATAATAGGCTGGATCAATGGTTGGTTTGACTTTAGTGAGTGGAAGGCAATCTCAGATGGTGGCAGCAATGAAAATTTCATTGACCAAATAACTGAGGAATATGGTTTATCATTCCAGAATGATCCAGCTGCTGCTATGGTGCACAGGGTGGGACAGGCTTAGAAAAAGAACACAGTGAATTATAAGACACAGTGTTATACTAACCTTCTTCGATGCATGCTCTCCTGTCCTCAGATGTGTGAGTGACTAATACGAAGTGAAGTCCACCACTGATAACTTAAGCAAAGTTCTATAGAGACATGAGGTTGGAATCATGGATGTAAACTACCCCTTGCATTAGGCAGTCTTGGCTACATTTGTTCAGGCTTTCTCAGTGGAAGATAGGGAACATTTTCACAGTAACTGTGCACACAATTCCTCACCCAGATACTCCAATATTAGAGAGTACTGTATATTCCTCCAATAACACTACTGAACAAGCAACACAAATAATGAAGACCACGCGCATCCCTAAATTAAGTGTCAACTCACTTGAATTAAAGAAGGCAACATCTCGCAGAGTGTGTAACCTCTTAGGTGCAGCTGCAAAGCAGAACCTATTCCTTTTAACAAAGTTTGAATGCTGGCCTGCATCTGCACCTGTCTAATCTTCACCTAATCAAAGCCATTGGGATCAATGACTTTTCCACAATGGGTGTGGATTTTTATTTCAATTGCTGCAACAATTTATTTCTTATTACTTATTGTCCATGAAGAAACAAAACTAGATCAATAAAATATTAACTATGTATCATTTAGAGACTTTTTTTTGTTAAATCTTGCATTAATACACCATGCTTTCAAACGCAACACTTGAGGCAACTCTTCTTCCAAATCGATTCAGTGGAAAAATTGGTCTGATGTATGATGGTGCTATGATAGTGTTATACAAATACAAGCTCTTTTCTTTAATGGCAGTTTTGCTGACAGTTACCCCAATTTGTTTCCAATATCAGAAATGGGCATTGAAGAAGTGTGACTTCCATCTGAAACAGGTGGCCAATTCACATAACATCAACAAAATGTCAGGCTATTTCACAGTCAGAAAAAGTTCTAACACGTGGAACTGATTTTTCAGTCTCCTCTTTTATGGTGCAGTAGTACTTCAGTATGCACCATGTTGGGAGGAAGTAGGACTGAACTTGGAAACAATGCTATAGCGCCCCACATTGCAGTTCAGATCTACAGGATTCTAGACTATCCCAAGACAGCAAAGCCCAGGGTAATTGATAATGGAGATTGTGAGGATCCCTCTTTCAAAAAGATCTTCCATGCTGAATTTTGCTCAATATTCTCATAAAACTTTATACTATGAAGATGCTTGCTTAGAAACAGAATCAACATGAAGATATTTAGGTCAACACTTGATGCCTGCCATATGGTATATCCATAACTGATAATTGCTAGTAAGCCAAATCATTCCAAGGAATGAAAAGGTAACAGTTGAGCTTCACATAGATATGGAGAACAGAAACTATTTTCAGGTCTTCAAAATGCTCTTTGATTGCTAATAAAGTTATTGGTCCAAACTTTGCTATACTCTAATCTGGTGCTTTTAATTGGAACATAAGCATTGATCTAGGTGAATAATTTTCCCCATAACATTTGGGATTATTGCCTGATGTCAGTATGCAGACACTGTTAACACAATGCAATTTCTGCCAGGACACTCGACAATATCTTGATGCTGTTGGTTTCCAAAGTTATGGATTCGTTGAATTTTATATGGCTACAATAACTTGACTGTATATACTTTAATGGCTCAGATTTTCTGTGAGTAGTAAAGTAATGGTGTTCTCCATTTCCCTCATGTATAGTCTGTGGGCTTGTCAGCTGAGAGCTTCACTCGTCTGGTGTCTGTTTGAATGCAGCACTTACTATAGGGGTCTGTGGCATCTGTGAGTAAGGCAAGTAGCAGGGAGGCTTGTCAGCCAATCAGAAATGGGTGTCTTAAAGCACTTGACCGCCATCGAAAACAGATACTTAATTGCTCGGCTATCATTATTACTAGAAAACATTGACAGCAACTTCTGGCATTGACACATGCACAGTTAAGTGAAGAAGTCTAAAGTTGCCGTCAATGATACCTTGCTCTTCAACAGTGTGTGTTTTGTAGTCTTCGCTGATGGAGTGTGTACAGCAATCACTCTCATGGTGTGAACTTAGACTCATTATCCACATTGTTCACATTAAAAGCTACTGAAAAAAGTTAGGGGTTGTTCAATCAGTAATAACTGAGTTATTAACATAGTAAGTGACAATTACTACTGAAAAACCTCTCTGAACCTGAACATTTAATTTTTTAAGTGTGGAGCTTCATTCCCTCAGAGCAAAAATTAATGTTGCAGATTTATTTTTTAATATAGTTTTCCTCTTTCATTCTTCTTTATTTTACTTTAGTCCTATTTGTATGTCCCAATGCTTATTTCGCTTGCTTTACAATGATTTAAAATGTAATTTACATTCCCTCTTTTTATTTCCTGCTTTGCAGTTTGTGTGTATCAGTGAGGATTCTCCAAACTGATTGGCTGAAAAGCCTTCCTGCTGCTCACCTTACTCATTGATGCTACAGATCCTGTAGAAAGTTCTGCATTCAAACAGTCATTAGATGAATGGAGATCTCCATTGACAAGCCCCTGAAAAGTCTGTGGGAAACATGAGACAAATGGCAAAAGCCTTTCCTTTGCTACTCACAGCAAAATTGTGCTATTAAAATGCACACAGTAAAATTATTGTAGTCATAGAAAATCCAACAAATCCCTAACTTTGGAAACCAATAGAGTTGAGTCATTGTGAAGTGTTCTAAGAGAAATTGTTTTCTGTTAACGGTGTATGCAGACTGACATAAGGCAATAATTCCTACATATTATAGGGTAAATTATTCATTTGGATCAATGCTCATGTTCCAATTAAAAGCACCATGTAAATAGTTAAAAGTATTACATAAGGCTTGGTTAATTCCCAGATGGAACTTGCAGAACAATGTCAAACATGTTGCAAGGTTGGGGGAGCTATTTTGCATAGGAAAGAGATGTTTAAAAGCTATGACAGTTACATCAATTCTCCAGTGGCCAATGACTTTGCATGCTGAGCTAACAACTTGTTACCAAATATCACAAGTATACTTCATTTCAAATTTCTTGCAAAATTATTAATTTTCAAGGCTTAGAAGTCTGACAAGCCAACTGTAAAATATTACCGGTGTCAAACTTTATTTTACTAATTAACACAAAACATTTGACATTCAAAAGGCAAAAAACACAGTATTAAACAACATTTGGGAGCCACTTACCACCACCTCCCATACAGCTTATTGCAAAATGTGACTAACATTGAGGAAAAGAGACCAGGAAGGTCCTCGCTCCATGCAGTTACCTGGATATTTGGCTTCTCTCAATTATTCAAAGATCATGATTTTCAATCACCTCCCTGTTTATAAGGCACCTGCCAGTTGAAAATGGCAGAGAAACAGTAACCAGTAACAGTAATTGGCAGAGATAGGGAGGTGACTATATATTCAAGTACCTTGAAGAGGAAGGAGAAGTTGGAGATGGGGCTGTAGTTAGGGAAGAGGTGGCCTAAGGGCAATATTTATTTTCAGGAGTTGTTGATCATGATGCTTTTGAAAAAAAAGAGAGGATAGTCCCTGAAGAGAGGCAAATCATTTTTCAACATAGTTGTGCAATGTTTAAAAAGTGGAGCCTTTGTTCCACTTCCTATAATTCTATGTCTGAAGCCTGCTTTTATTACTTAAGGCCGAATTTTTAGTCCCAAGTGGGGAGCACAGATTCAGGGAAATTCCCGGCTCCACAAGCCCAACTCAGGAGAAAGTGCTCCAAACAGTCAGGTTTTCATTTGTTGGGGTGGTGGGGGGTTGTGGGGGGTGGGGGGGGTGGGGGGGTGCGTGGGTTGTTGTGGGTGCTAACTGAAGTTAGCACTCCCCATACCTCATCCATACCACCCTATGCCTCTCTATCAAACCCCACATGGCCCCTCATTCCCTCCATGCCAACTCATCCAGTATCCAACATGGACAGATATCCAGAGCCATGCTGAGATCAAGTAAACAAAGTGTCTATTGATGTCTTCACTACTAAAATAAAAACACACTCATTGGTAAAACACATTCAGTACATTTAAATCCCTTCAAATACTTAATTCCTCATGAACACAACTATCTGTATTCACAGCCCCATATCAAAGACTTGATAACACATGAAACAGCCAATCAAACTGTGAACTTACAGGCATCCCACTGTGACAATGACAGTTTACGGAATCAACATGGAGAACTAATCCCATAATGATATCCCTCAGGCTTACGTCAACAGACAGAAGTAGTGAAATTGCAAGCAATCATAGTATGTTTTTATTTTCTAAACTTAAAGAGCTGGGGAGTTTAAATGCCTTGACAGCTTGAGAGTTCCAATGAGTTTATTCACTTTTTACACACATTCATGTCTATTTTTAACAACCCCAAATGCACTTGACCTCTCCCAAAAGGCAACCTACCCTCTCCAAATAATTCCTGCAGCTTTAGACTTTTTGCTCAAATGTCTATAGCCCATGATTCATGTTTTGCACATCCTATTAACAAAAATTGCATCTGTTTCAAGGCAGCTGCATTTTTACATGTATAGCTGCCTCCATGAACCACAATGTACAAACTACAGCCCACCCCCATTCCCTGCCTGGTGGAAATTGGTGGGTGCCAGGTTCAGGGGTAGGACCTCTAGAATCGGGGCTCCGACACCATTTTGGTAAAGCCAGAGGCCCTTTCCATAATTGCAAAAATAAGGCCCTAGGCGTGTGTAGTCAAATCACCCCTACTTTTCCCCATCCTTATCATAAAAGAAAGTTTCCACCTGTATTAAGTGTAGAGAGGCCCATCTTCCAAATTTCTTTTTAACAATTAGCAATGTTTGGAACACAAAAGGGACAAAACCAACAGTGGGGTTTACTTATATGTTGGCCTCTATGTGGGACATTAGCTTGTGAACACTTAATGCATTCAAATGAAATTCAAATATAACTATCAAAATAGCTGAGAAAGGAGTTTCATTGATAGAATCCCAGGGAGTAATTTCAAGGTCTTTCTCTGTGGGAAGTTTCACTCCAGCAGGTCCAAGTCGAAGGAGCTCTGAGCTTTCAGCCTGTAATCCCTGGACAGGAAAACAAAATTTTGTAACTTTCCCATGTCATAATTCTTTTACAGTTTATTAACCGCTAACATTTTAATCGTCACTTGAATTAATGAACAGGACATTTATGCATGATATTATGCCTCTGATCTATATTAGATATATAAGGCTAGTTATAAAAGTTTATATTAATAACAGATTTGATAAAATGTTTGCCATATAAAAATGAGATTTTGGCCCTAAATAGCTTGATACCTATGGCGGGAATCAAAAAGAAAAAGGACATAATCTTAAAATTAGAGCTAGACCAATCAGGCGACAAATTAGGAAAGAATCTTTCACATGACAAGTTTTTTAAATCTGGAATTCTTGCCCCAAACATGCTTGTGGATGCTGGGGCAATTGATACTTTCAAGACTGAGATTGATGGATTTTTGTTATGTAAAGAGATATGAAGCTAGTCGAATAAATGAAGTCCAAGCACCAATCAGCCTCAACATAACTGAATTAAGGCACAGGCTTGAGGGACTGAATGGGCTCCTCCTGTTCCTATATGCATCTGTGGAGAGAAAGACAGAGTTAACATTTTGAGCCCGTATGACTCTTCTTCAGAGTTTCGAGTCACACAGACTTGAAACGTTAACTCTGTCTTTCTCTCCACAGATGCTGTCAGACCTGCTGAGATTTTCCAGCATTTATTGTTTCTGTTTCAGATTTCCAGCATCCGCAGTATTTTGCTTTTATCCTCCTGTTCCGATGTCCTTCTTATAATATGTTTTGCACCCACAGACAGTGAGTGAGATTATAAATCTTGCTTTGACGTTATAAAATCCTGGATCTCATTGAGTGAGGGTTGACAATTGATTGCCAGTTATCTAGGTAAATCACTGTCAAGAGAGAGACCTCTGGTACAACCAGAGCCTACAGCGGAGTGATACACTTTGGCTTATCATGGAATAGTTTTGATGGAAAATCTAAAGCTCATATAGCCCAAGCTATCTAAATTCTCAGACTTATGTAGAAATTGTGCTTAATTAATGAGAGTTTTAGATGTATCTTTTTAAATATATTAGTTCATGAATGAACCTGTCAAACATAACTGCATCCTGCTAGCAATGTTGATAAAACAATTTGAATGTACTAAGTCCACTAACCCAATAAAATATTATCCTTGTACTGCATCATAATACTTGTCATAAACAAGTGCAGTGTTAATGTTCTAATGTCTAGAGAAATAGGCACTTGTTTAGATCCTTAATCAATTTGGATGTTCCTCACTAAAATAGGAGCAAAATACTGCAGATGCTGTAAAACAGAAAATACTGGAAAAACTCAGCAGGTCTGGCAGCATCTGCGGAGAGAGAAACAGAGTTAGTGTTTCGAGTCCAACATGACTCTTCTTGGAATGATGAAGAGACATACTGGAATCAAAACGTCAACTCTGTTTCTCTCTCCACAGATGCTGCCAGACCTGTTGAGTTTTTCCAACACTTTGTCTTAATTTGGACACTGGATCTGTACTGGATAACAAGTTACTAAATCATTTGCAATGTGTCGATTGGATTATGTGAACTGCTTAAAATCTCGAAGCATAAATATTAAATAGTGTAATTGCATATATATTTAATGCAAATCAGCAATGATTTAAGAGGAATATTGCAAATAATTTAAGAATCCACTTTTGATTCTATTTTTGAAGCAGTTTAGCTTGTAGTAATGGTGTAGCAATGATATTGTCACTGGTAGTGACGAGTAAGCCAGAGGCCCACGCAAAGGACATGGGTTCAAATCCCACCACAGCAGCTGGTGGAATTTAAATTCAATTAATAAACATGGAATTGAAAGCCAGTCTCAGCAACGATGATCGTGAAACTATCATTGATTGTTGTTAAAAACTCATTCTGGTTACTAACCCCAAAAGCACTTATTTTTTCTTCTTCATTCTATTAGGGGATGTGGGCATCACTGGCAAGGCCAGAATTTGCTGCCCATCCCTAATTGCCCTCAAAGTGAATGGCCTGCTAGGCCACTTCAGAGGGAAGTTAAGAGCCAACCACATTACGGTGGGCCTGGAGTCACATAGAGGCCAGACCAGGTAAAGATGGCAGACTTCCTTCCCCAAAGGACACTAGTGAACTATCAGCGTTTTTAACAACAATCAACGATAGTTTCACGATCATCGTTGCTGAGACTGGCTTTCAATTCCAGGTTTATTAATTGAATTTAAATTCCACCAGCTGCTGTGGTGGGATTTGAACCCATGTCCTTTGCGTGGGCCTCTGGCTTACTAGTCCAGTGACAATATCATTGCTACACCATTACTACAGGCTAAACTGCTTCAAAAATAGAATCAAAAGTAGATTCTTAAATTATTTGCAATATTCCTCTTAAATCATTGCTGATTTGCATTAAATATATATGCAATTACACTATTTAATATTTATGCTTCGAGATTTTAAGCAGTTCACGTCATCCAATCGACACATTGCAAATGATTTAGTGACTTGTTATCCAGTACAGATCCTGTGTTCAACCAACTCAACAGAAACAAAGCAGAAAGATGAAAGCAAAATACTGCAGGTGCTGGGAACCTGAGATAAAAACATGAAATGCTGGAGAAACTCAGCAGATTTGTTTCTCTCCCCACGGATACTGACAGAGTTAATGGGCAGGATTTTGCCCTCATCAGGTGGACTCGGCAGGGGTCGAGCGGGAGCGGCCACGAAACGGACAGCCGCCCGCGATCGAGCCGTGACTGCGATTTCACGTTGGGCGGGCCAATTAAGGCCTGCCCAGGGTGAGCGGCGGCTGCAGAATGTTCAAGAAAGGGCAGGCGTGGGCGAGGGCCTGTCAGCCGCTGGGTCCAATGGCGACCCGGCGGCCGGTTCAAAAACGGCGCAGGCAGCCCCTGGGAGGCTGCCCGCATTGGAGTTGCTGCAGCAACATGGCTGCAAGCAAAGATGCAGATGCCAGAGGGGAGGTGAGGTCAGGTGGGCGCTCGTTTTTCGGATGAGTGCCTCGCTGCCCTCACGGGGGAGGTGGTTGCCAGGAGGGACACCCTTGTCCCCAGGGATGGGAGGAGGAGGCCACCGCACCTCACAAAGAGGGCATGGGAGGAGGTGCCAGCCCAGGTGAGCAGCCACAAAGTGGTGCGGTGCACCTGGGTGCAGTGCCGGAAGAGGTTTAATGACCTGCTGCGCTCAGGAAGGGTGAGTACCGTGTTGGCATGGGTCAGTGTGTTAAAGTATTTTGGGCTATCCCCCCCCATGGAGCTCAGGAGTGCTAGAGTCTGAGCGCCAACTGTCAATGACCAAGGAGCTGGTCAAGGGGGTGAGCTCTGGCTGCTTGGACTGAGTGCCTTGTGGCTCGAGGACCATGACTCAGATGTGCCCTGCAAGATGTTCTTCAGGTGGGGTTAGCCAGTCTGCAATGGCGCTGCAGGTGGAGAGTGGACTAGCCAATGCTCCTCTGTCCTTTCAGGAGAAGACATCCCATAACAATATTGAGAGGTTGCGGACTGGCGGAAGACCCCCACACCCCCTCATCCTCTCCGGATACGAGCAGGATGCCTTACAGCTCGAACCCCTGGAAGCTGCATTGGGACACCTGGCCTCTTTTCCCTCTGGCACTCTCCTCCTCAGAAGGGGTACCACCCGTGGAGAGCAGGGTAAGGGGAGGCTGTCTGATACCTGGAAGGATCCAGATGGTCCGAATCCTCCGGGGGCCTTGGAGACACCAATAAGCCCTGAAATGAAGCCTAGAAATGGTAAGAATGAGGCCCTGAACAGAGATGAAGCTGCCAAATACCAATAAGCAACCAGCTGCAAACTATCTCCAAAACCCCTCACTACTCTCACTGGCAATGCTGCTGACCCTTTCTATCCCGCCCACAGATGGGGTTTTGCAACTTGCAGGCTGCCCGCCTGTCCGCTTTGACCATGCGACGAGCGAAAAATCACGTGTGCAACATTAAATCGGCATCAATTAGGTTGTTAAGGGACTTAACTGGTGTCTCAATTAATGGCAGGTGCAGCTCTGACTTACGTGCATGCCTGCTAACCGAAATATTGCACGGTGACGTCGGGATGCTCACCTGACATAATCGCCCGTCATTTTACGCTTGTTCAGGTCGGGCGCAGAGAATTCTGCCCAATGTTTCAAGTCCGTAGGACTCTTCTTCAGAAACAAAGCAAACTACTGCCATTGTGTTTGACCACAGAAAATCTCAACTTGAAATTTGGGCAATAAAGAGTGCAAAGGAAACATTATTTGATGAACAGTTGAATTAACAATGCAACAAAAAAAATATTAAATATCAAAATGCTGAATTGTGTTAAAATTTGGGATCATTCCTGATGGTATAGCAGTTTTTGTGACTTTTCTTAATAGGAGGATGCCTGGCTTAGTAACTGTTCTACAGAAACAATTCTGGTCAGTGTATTTCCCCCAAACCTTCATACTTCAGAGGCATAATACAGCTTCAGTTAGGAGCAGCACTCTCCCCAGTGACTGGGGAATTGATGTTCATTAACTGGAAGTACTGTCAGTCGAGGAATGCATCTGTAGTTTTGTTTATACAGGTGGTCTGCATTTATGGCAAAACGTATAATTGGGGGCATTGCTTTGCGGGATTTTTCCACATGTATATCTGCAAACATGAAAACCTTCTTACAGCTTTATTCCTCATGAGGAATCAAAGTCAAGCCATTCACTGAGGCTGCACATAGAGTGCGCCATGGTTACTGGTATCAGATGATGAGTGTACAAATAACATACACACCAGCCACATGTGTTATTCCTGGTCAGATACATAAGCTGTAAAAATATACCATATGGGCCAGCGAGTACGGGGATGTATCAATACTTACATTGTAACAAAATCTTTTTCTTCATTAATTAATTCAGAGTGCTCTAGTTACTGACCCTGTTACTACGAATGTTTGTGGTATCCTGAAGTAGTATTGCAGCCATGATATTACACGCTAGGGTTAAATTCATTGTATCAAGCCACTCAATCGCTATTCACGTACAGGTGGGTTTATTTTGCTAAGACATGTGGCCCGGAATTTCTGGTCCTGCCTGTGGCAGGAATCATCAAGGGCGGGATGGAAAATTCGGAGAGGCAGCCAAAAGTCCATTGACTTTGGGCGGTAATTTTAATTCCCACAGCTTTCGAGGTGAAGCAAAATGAAGACACCAAGACATCAAGAAACAAGGAACAGCCAATTAATAATGGTCGATATGCAAAAATTGAATTAACCAAAAACAGATTCTAATACACTAACAATATCTCATAGTTTATTCAATTATATACAAAATGATATGCACTTATAAATACGTTCTTGGACGTGGCTCAGCGTTACCACTCTTGCCCCTGAATTAGAAGGTTGTGGGCTCAAGTCCCATTCTACAGACATAAGGACATAATCTAGGTTGACATCTCTGGTATGTTAATAAGAGAATTCTGCATGAGTTACTGTGTTTCAGATGAGACACTAAGATGGAGTCCCAGTCTGTCCTCTCAGCTGCATGTAAAAGATCCTATGGCAATTTTCCAAGGACAGGGGCATTCCCCCAGATTCCTGGTCAATATTTATCCCTCAACCAACATCTAAAACAGATGATTTGGTCATTTAGTTCATTGTTGTTTTTGGGAACTTGCTCTGTGTAAATTGACTGCTACCCTTCCTTAACTATAACATTATTTTGATTATTTTAGTTTTTGATTAGGTTTATGTTATAACAAAAAGCGTCATAACAAAAAGCGTCAATGTAGCAGATAAAATAAATATTATATTTGTTTCTCTGAAACCTTTATAAGTACTGTAATTATTCTGCCTTTTATATGTCTGTAGGAATTTGCCATTACCTTTGCCTGCTTGACTGTATTTAATAAAACTCTACTGTACAGAGTTCGAAACATATGAAACAGAAGGACAGGAAAGACCAATGAATCCAGCAAGCTCACCATTCAAACATGGACCATCAGTACATCATCAATTCCCCTTGCTGACAGCGATGCAATGTCCCCAGGAGAGACAAAAAGCCAGGGAGGAAAAATAAACTTAAGACCAAATTCCTCTCCAACTCCCGAAGGCAATCAAGCAAGCTCCAGGAGATTGCAATAATTCATGCTGACAATCCCAGGTACACCTCACCATCTAATATAACACAAGATGCCCTCTACTAACATCAACTGCACCCAGCTTCCTTCTGAAAGGTTGGTGCACTTGTAGCTAAGCATACGCTTCAACAAACTCTCCCCAATGTGGCTGACTCTACAAAGAAATACTTGCTGACTGGAATATTTGAAACATTTTTTACCTTTCTGAACTATGTGGTCATTGCAGCAGACCGAGTGTTCCTATGCAGACTGTGCACAAGTTACCTCAGATGCGCAGCCATTCAAAACAATTAAAGGGCCCTTAAACAAATTTCCCTGACATCATAAAAAGAATGGAAGCTATGTTGCTTTTCTCCAGTGTTCAGGTTTAAAACAAAATGCCTCAAGAGCTGATAGAAACACTCCCTAGATATAAAAACAAAAAACTGCGGATGCTGGAAATCCAAAACAAAAACAGAAACAGAAATACCTGGAAAAACTCAGCAGGTCTGGCAGCATCGGCGAAGGAGAGCACAGTTGACGTTTCGAGTCCTCATGACCCTTCAACAGAACCACCCCCTTTCGGTTTGCTGTTTAGAAAGATTTTAACCGATTATTTGCGGATATCTTAGACGTTTTGCTCATGTTTACAATCGCGCACAGATGTAACTTTCGAGTGACTGCACAACAGCACCATGAACACAGTCACCTTTATTGTAGTCAGCCCGTGTCTGGTCAAGCGAACAAACAACTACTCGATCAGGAAGTCCACACTGTATTCACCAAAGGCAGCTCCATTTGCCTCCTAATGATTTACTTCCAAAGCTGAGTTTAAATCCAATTTCTCATCGCTCCCTGTACGGGTGGGATTTTCCAGCCTCAACGCCAGTGGATATCGTCGAGAGTGGGACGGGGAGTCGTTAAAAAGTCAACGGCTGTCCAAACTTTCCCGTCCTGCCCACGGCGACGTCTGCCAGTGTCGGGGCTGGAAAATCCTGTCCTGTGCCTTTTAAGCAAAATGCTAAAGAGGATGTCAAAAGATTGCAAGGGGATGTGCCAGAATGATATCCGAGGTGTTGGATGTGGTTCGGTGTTACCGCTCTTGCCTCTGAGTCAGAAGGTTCAAGTCCCAGTCTGCAAACATGAGAACACAATCTCGATTGTCATCGCCAGGGCATTACCAAGAGAATTAGAACCATAGAAGCATAGGAAAGCTACAGCACAGAAGGAGGCCATTTGGCCCATCTTGTCCATGCCAGCCCGAGGACACCCAGGTGCCCTTCTTAATCCCACCTTCCTGCACCCGGCCCATAGCCCTGCAGCTTACAGCACTTAAGGTGCAGATCCAGGTACTTTTTAAAAGAGTTTAAAGTTTCTGCCTCTACCACCAACTTGGGCAGTGAATTCCAGACACCCACTACCCTCTGCGCAAAAAAGTTCTTCCTCATGTCCCCCCTACACCTTCTGCCACTTATCTTGAATCTAGGTCCCCTGGCTCCAGAATTCTCCGCCAAGGGAAACAATTTTATCCTGTCCACTCTATCTATTCCCCTCATAATTTTGTACACCTCAATCAAGTCACCTCTCAACCTTCTTTGTTCTAAGGAAAATAACCCCAACCTATCCAATCTCTCCTCGTAGCTTCATGAGGTGCCATGTTTCAGAAGAGGCATGAAGACAGAGTCCCTGTCTGCCCTCTCGGGTGGACGTAAAGGCTCCCACGGCACTATCCCAAGAACAGAGTCATTTTCCCAGTCTCCTGGGCAATATCTACCCCTCAACCAACATCTAATACAAATTATTTGGCCATTTCATTCATTGTTGTTTTTGAGACCTTGCTCTGCATATATTGTCGGCCACCCTGACTTAAGTGAAGCAGGGCCTTAGAGCAAGGGAGGTTATGAGGAGATTTAAGGAAGGTTTTCAAAATTATGAAGGATTTTTCCAACCATCAGGAGGGTTAGTAATCAGAGATACAGATTTAAAATAATTGGCAAAATGGAACGAGAGGGGAGAGGCCCAGATATTTTTTTTTCTCTCAGTGACCGGTCATGATCTGGAATGTGCTGCCTGAAACAGTGGTGGATGCAAATTCAGTGAAAACTTTCAAAAGGGAATTGAATATATCCCTGAATAGGAAGATCTTGTGGCATTATGGGGTGAGAGCGGGGGGAAAGGGACTAATTGGATGGCTCTTGCTAAGAGCAGGCACTGGCTTGACTAGTCTGTGAGACAGCTCTCCCAATGGGCACTAGCCCCCATGTGTTCGTAAGGAGGACTTTGCAAGGGTGACAGGGTCTGGTGCCTAGGCCTATGCCGGGTGGTCCATCTGGTTTTATTCCTTTTTATTGACTTTTTAGCAGCTTGATACAACTGAGTGGCTTGTGGGGCTTTTTTTGAGGGCATTGGAGAGTCAACCACATTACTGTGGATCTGGAGTCACATGTAGGCCAGACCAGGTGAGGACAGCAGATTTCCTTCCCTAAAGGACATTAGTGAACTGAATGGGACAATCGACAATGGTTTCGTGGCCATCATTAGACTTATAATTCCAGATTTTTATTGAATTCAAATTCCACCATCTGCTGTGGTTGAATTCGAACCCAGGGCCCCATAACATTACCCTGGATTACCAGTCCAGTGACAATACCACTATGCCACCGCCTCCTGGAATCCTGGAACTCCCTCCCTAACAGCTCTGTGGGTGTACCTACATCACAGGGACTGCAGCGGTTCAAGAAGGCAGCTCAGCACCACCTTCTCAAGGGCAATTAGGGATGGGCAATAAATGCTGGCCCAGCCAGCGACGCCCACATCCTGTGAATGAATTTTTGAAAAAAACAATTTTTTTGTTTTGTGGAATGGTTCTATGCTGCAGGTTGCCTTTTTTTAAAGCTGTATTTGAATTTTTTTAACTCATTTATAGATTGCAACATAGATTAAATTTAGAGCTAGCTCCACTGGCGTTCCTATTCCAATGGTAAATAAACACCAAATCAAAGCTGGTCTTAGATCAAGTAACAAAAGAACAACTCACTTCTTTGATACAAGCTTTTGAGCCACATTTAATAAAATATTCCACAGCTGAATTGAACTTCTGCAGTTGTTCAGTGACCTGAAAAACAAATCAAAAGTGTTCATTCAGCAGGAACCTTGATTTTTAAAAAATTCATTTTTAACAGCTGAAAAGTGATTGCAAGCTGATTGATCCAGAAATATAGAGCACCACAATATATCTTATTATCAACAGGCACAATCCCTGTGGTCAAATTATGAGATTATAAGAAACACAAGAGAATAAAGATGGGATAATTGACAGTAATTCCAGAGTTTTAAATGCACAGCATTTTCTAGTCATGTTGTGCTATAAAAATCGCATCTTTCTCGTTATGGTATCCACTCATATGTGCCCCAACTATCTGCCATGGACTGGTTCCTCATGGAGGAAAACAGCCCATTAATTACATTTTGTTGGCCTTGTGTGGCTCATTAGTCACAGGGTAGCATGTGTTCTAACCAGAGGATTGCAGAGGAAGAAAGAGACAGAAATCTTTATAGCAGTCGCCCAACTCCAGGCTATGTCTCATCTCATGCTTGACAGAATTGTTGATAGTAAGTTTAATGCTAATCAAACTAAATCAGATGAGAATTTGGAAAGGTTGCAAGATTATATTATCATAAAGACACGATAATGGGTTGGGCATACATTCATCGATTTGTTCTGTGATTACTGGATACCATATCCTTTTAGAGGGAAATAATGGAAATCGTCTGACTAGATGACTCTTTAACATATTTTCCAGACTACACTTACCAATAGTCTGAATATCATTGTTTAAAACATCCCAGATACAGAATATTATCCAATAATTTAATTGCAATTACTATACAAAATAGTCATGAATAAATCCAATAAGGAAGTCAGAAGAAACTTCTTTAACCAGAGAATGATTGGAATGTGGAACTTGCTAACACATGGAGTAGTTGGGGTGAATAGCATGGATGCGTTCAAGGGAAAGCTAGATAAACATGAGGGAGAAAGGAATAGAAGGTTATGCTGATAGGGTTAGGTGAGGGAGTGTGGGAGGAGGCTCATGTGGAGCATTAACACTGGTAAGACCCTTTTGAGCTGAATGACTATTTCTAACTTTGATGTAACCATTGTCTAACCAGCCCAGAATGGGTTAATCAATGCATCAATGGCAGGTTGTAGATTTTAGGCATTGCTCAACATTGAAACTACCTCCTATCGCTTGTTGGAGGTGCAGTTAGCTGCTTAAACTACTGTTAAAATGTACCTGATGCTTGATGCAGTATAACTAGCACACGAGTGTATCAAGCTTTGCTTCATAAATATAACAAAATCTATATTTAGAGGTTACCACTGGGATCTAATCAAGCTGCCTGGGAAGAAATATTGAAAATACATGTCCAGAGCTGAGCTACAAGTTGAGCACTACTCTTGACCATGTTTAAGAGTGAATATATTATTCAATTGTTAATTTTATTCATCCTTTGGGTCCATAGTTGTCAAACACTTGTTAGCAAAGTAATGAGGAATTTCTCCTGTTTCAGTTGGAGATTGCCTGTGCCCATGGCCTTAGTCCATTACATCACTGGACTACAGATTGTAATGAATTTATTTGGAAACTGCTTTATATTCAGGAAGTACTGAGTGCTAAAACAGTTGATATTTTCATTTTCAATTACAGGTTACAAATCAGTTTTTACTCTAATTGAAGGATAAGAGCCATTGGAGGCAATATTTCTCAAATACTTTAGGCACTGAGGAGCCTCCGAGGTGGCCAAGATGGGACCTCGAGCTGAAAGCTGGTGAGCCCACCTTGAGTGCAAGATGCTGTCTTGGTAAAGGATTGAAGTGTGCACTAGCAAGGCAGCTCAGAGGATCATTAAGGCTGATTGACAATTAAGTTGCCTGCTAGCATTCATTAAAGATGCTGCATGGTATTTTGGTTGCTAGCACTTCGATTAACAACCTGTCCTAACAAATACCGGCTTAACAGGAGGAAAGATGTTGGTGCTGGGGATTTTGAGCCTTACTTCAAGACATGCTCAGCTTTCACTTTTCACTTGCTGCAGGCGGTTTGAAGAGAAATTGAGATTTATCGCAATACTTCCTATGACAGTTTGTGAAGACTTCACCAACACCCTATCAACAGTTATTCTGGAAACTCTGAGGACTTCACCTAGAGAGAGTAAGTACTGCACTACTCTACCTTAGAGGAGTCACGAGGAGAATGGGGCTGCTTGGTGATGGGGATCTAGCTCAGGGTTCCCTTTGGTCTAGAGGAGGAATGGGAGGCCAGGCTGAGCAAGACTAGCTACAGGATCCCACCCATGCCGCAGGTCAGGATATACACCTTCCACTGGACCTCCTCCTCCAATGCTGCCTCCAGGAATCTGTACAAGGTTCACAAGCTATCTTAACTGTTTCATTGTGTCTCACCCAGTGCACTCACACCTTCAGTGAAAGTAGATATGTGGAAGCTACATATATGTCACTCCACGAAAATTGCTTCTAATCACTGCTTGAGCGCTAAACCGACAAGTGCCTATTTTAACACATTCAGGCTCGTTTAACTCATGGTAATTATCAATTAGCCTTAAAATTGCAGGCCAAAGCTAAACTTTCAAACAGGAGTATCTTATTAGCACAGCACCCATCTTCACCCTTTCGCCAAAATAAATCCCATTATCCGATAGCGGCAGAAAGATGGCAAACAATTATATCCTGACCTGGTAACATCAGCTCTGGTCTTGTGAAAGAAACCATTACAGTGCCACATGAGTTTATTTCATATGGGCCTTCAGATTGCACAACAGGATGGTAAATGTTAGCATCTGTCCAATATTTAAACACTTCTCTGCAGCAGCACCCTTTCTCCGTGTGTACCTATAGATATCCAGTGAAGGGTGTAATGGAGAACAACTTCAGTTTCTGTCTGACTCAATAGCTGTTGATTTTGTATTGTTTGTGTAGTCTAACCATAAATCAATTTTTTGAAGAAGGCGCAAATTCTGGCAGATGTGAATTATTAACAAGGGACACTGATGTGTAGCGAAAGGATAAAGAATCATTCTGTAATGGTCTGCCTGATGAATACTCTCGTGGCTTCATTAGGATTTGCTCCAAGGATTTATTTTTACCTTTTTGTACATTAAGGAAAAGCAAAATTCACTTTAATATTTACTTTTCAGGGTTCAGCTGCCTCTTGTAATGAAGGCCCAATCCATCAACACCACATGCCTCACATATTGTTTCTATTTCTCTTTCTGTATTATTGAATGGTTTTAACAATTAATAAGGCACACGATCATTTGGATTAAAACCCAATCATTGCCGAATAGAACACCTTTGAAAGTAGTGGTTCAGAATTCATGAAGGAAGCGACAAGATGCCTAGTATGAATAATTTGTATTTATTGAAGCTGTTAATTCAGAAAAGTTTGAATAAAATAGACAGTTCGGCAGTCAGTGACTCTAAAAGGAATGTCAGACAAAATGTTGCACACAAAACCGAGTATTTTAAACTCTTGTTGTTTTAAACTGTTTTACTCACCATTTTTAAAAAAAAACACATAATCTAGAGACATGGGCACTGCTGACAAAGCCAGTTTTTTCTTTGCTCTTCAGAAGGCACTATCAAGTTTCCCCCTTGAACCTCAGCTCTCCCTGTGGTAACAGTGCTTCCACCGTGCAGTTAAGTAGGGAGTTCCAGGGTTTTGATCCAGCTATGATGAAGGAATGCGAAGATATGTCTAAATTGGATCATATATGGCTTGGAGGGGTATTTGGAGGTGATGGCCTTCCCATGTACTTGCTGCACTTGAACTTGTAGGTGGTAAGTTGGGGGATTGCTGTCAAAAATGTCATGGTGTGTTGCTACAGTTGATCCAGTGGGTATAGTACATTTGCAGGGCTGATTCTAGGCTGTGGAGTAACTTCGCGGGCACTAGCCACCCTCTGATACCTCACTCAAATCATAATATCTTTAAGGTGCAGAAGAAGGCCATTTGGCCCATTGAGTCTGTACTGGCCCCATGAAAGAGCATTCCACCTAGTCCCACTCCCCTGCCTTATCCCCATAACCTTGCTCATTCTCTCTTTTCACGTAGCAATCCAATTCTCCTTTGAATACCTCAGTTGAACCTGCCTCCACTACCCTTGCAGGAAGTTTGTTCCAGATCCCAACCACCCTCTGGATGAAAAATGTTTTCTCACATCACATTTACTTCTTTTGCCAATTATTTTGAATCTGTGCCCTCTAGTTCTTGATGTTCTCTTGAGTGGGAACAGTTTCTCACTATTTACCCTGTCCATACCCCTCAGGATCTTGAATACCTCTATCAAGTCTCCTCTCAGCCTTCTTCTCTCCAAGGAAAACAATCCCAACCTATCATCATAGCTACAGTTCTTCATCCCTGGAGGCATTCTTGTGCATGTTCTCTGTACTCTCTCTAATGCCTTCACGTCCTTCCTCAAGTATGATGCCCAGAACTAGACACAGTACTCCAGATGAGGCCTAACTAGTGTCTTATACAAATTCAACATGGCCTCCTTACTCTTGTACTCAATACTCCTATTAATAAAGCCTAAGATACTATATGCTTTATTAACTGCTCTCTCAACATGCCCTGCTATGTTCAATGACCTATGTATGGATACATGGGGTCCCTCTGTTCCTGCACCTATTTTACAGGTTCTCCCTTTATTTTATACTGTCTCACCATATCTTTCCTGCCAAAACGAATCACCTCACACTTCTATGCATTGAACTTCATCTGCCACTTGTCTGCCCAATCCATCAACATGTCTTTGTCCTTTTGGGGTTCAAGACTGTCCCCATCACAGTTGACAACATTTCCAGTATTCATAACATCTGCAAATTTTGAAATCATGACCTGCACACCACAGTCTAGGTCATTAATATAGATCAGGAAGAGCAAGGGTCCCAACACTGACCCCTCAGGAACTCCATTACAAACCTTCCTCCCATCTGAAAAACAACCATTTATGACTACTCTGTTTCCTGTCACTCAGCCAATTTCTTATCCAAGTGCCTACTTACCCTTTTATTCCATTACCTAGAATTTTGATCGCAAGTCTGTTGTGTGGCACTGTATCAAATATCTTTTGAAAATCTATATACACCACATCAACAATGTTTCATCTATCAACCTTCTCTGTTATGTCCTTAAAAAACTTTAGTTAAACTTGATTTTCCCTTGATGAATCTATGCTGGCTTTCCTTAATTATCCTGCACTTGTCTAAGTGATTATTGATTTTATCCCATACTATAGTTTCCAGAAGTTTCCCTACCACTGAGGTCAAACTGACTGGTCTGTAGTTGCCAGCTTTATCCTTGCACCCCTTTTTGAACAAGGGTGTAATATTTGCAGTTCTCCAGTCCTCTGGCACCACCCCTGTGTCTAGGGAAGATTATCACTAGTGCCTCTGTAATTTCCACACTCACTTTCCTCAGTACCCTTGGATGCATCTCATCCGGTCCTGATACCTTATCAATTTTAAGTAAAGATAGCCTTTCCAACACCTCCTTCCTTTCGACTGTATGATCTTCTAGTGTACCAGTTACCTCCTCTCACACCTCAGCCTGGGTAGCAAGTGCATCTGTCTTTGCAAAAGGAAGAAAAGTATTTGTTCAACACCTCAGCTATTTCTCCAGACTCCACATGCAAGTCCTAATCAGCCCTACTCTCTTTTTTACTACTCTTATTATTCATATACTTATGGAAGACCTTAGGATTCCCTTTTATGTTTGCTGCCAGTCTCTTTTCATTCTCTCTCCTTGCTTTTATTAGTTTCTTCTCTTCCCCTCTGGTCATTCTATATTCAGCCCAATTCTCCATTGTATTTTCTACCTGACATCTGTCGTATGCGCACTTCTTCCTTTTCATCTTTACCTCGATCTCCCTCATCATCCAGGGCACTCTGGATTTATTTGTCCTACCTTTCCCCTTCAAGGGAATATGCCTTGACATTGCCTGAAATACTTTCTCTTTGAAGAAAGAGCCACCATCTTTTATGCCAACATTTGTTTCCAACTCACTCGACTCAGATGTATTCTCATCCCATCGAAGTTGGCTTTCCCCCATTAATTATCCCTGCTCTGGATTGTTCTCTGTCCTTTTCCATGATTAACCTAAACAGCCCCTCTGTGGTGAAGAATTCCACTGTTGAGTTTGAATTAAGCATGAGTTAATTAAATTAAGCTCGAGTTAAAATGTAAATCTCGAAAGCTTCCTAGCAGGCAAGATCCTTGCACAACATTCACAGCAGGTTTGAACCAAATGCCCCAAAAGAAATGAAAAGGAAACTTTCTTTTGGTTCAAAAACATGTCTCCTTTAAAAATAACAGGCGTCATTCACATCTTCTGTAGAATGATCCCATTCATGCCTCGGAAGGCGGCTACTCTACCCATCACACTTGTGCTAGCTCTTTGACTGAAGCTGAGTCGTTTCAAGTGTCACATTATCCTTTTATATCCTTCCTTTTCAAATATTTATGCATTTTTCCTTTAAAATTATTGAATAGTCTTTGCCTCAATAGCTCAGTTGTGATAAAGCATTTGATCTTCTGTACATGGGGAAAAAAAATTCTGATTTGTTTTATTATTCTCAGAACCCATTCTATATCTCTCCGTTGCTGATTGACCAACGGGTACAAAGAGATTTCCAATATTTTACCCTATATTTCATAATTTTAACACCTCCATTAGATCCCCTCCTTTAACCATCTCTGATTCTATGGTGAAGGCCTCAGTATTTCAGGATTTCCTCCATAATGGCAAAGTCTTATTCCTATTCCCCTCATTCGAGTGAACCTTCACTGAAACCTTTTGTGGGCTATTGTATCTCTCCAAAAATAGGGTGCCCAGCACTGCACACTCAACTTCGACACGGTTTCCTTGCTTCTGTATTCAATGACCCTTCTGTAAGAAATTAGAAATGGCAAAAGAGAGCAGCAAAAATAGTCCGCCAGCAGGAATGTCAGTATCTCCATTGTGGAAATGGGCTTCCGGCCTTCAAACAAAAGCTGGCTGAACTCCCCGACAACCAGCAGAGCATCGTGCAGCATCTTGAGGAATGAACCTACCATGTGGTACCAGCCTTGGCTCAGTTGGTAGCACTCTGATCTGTGTCAGAAGGCTGTGAGTCAAGCCCATTCCATAGACATTAGCACGTAATCTGGGCTGTTACTTCAGTGCTGAAGGAATGCCGCACGGTCAGAGGTACTAACTTTCAGGTGAGAGATTAAACTGAGGCCCACCTGTTAACTGTGTAAAGTAAGGTTAAGTGCACAATGGTGGAGGGGGGGAGCAGCCATTGGATAATTACTTGTACACAGATAAAGAGACATTTATTGACGCTGGTGTGAGTTGTAGAGTTAGGAGCTATACATTTTTAATGTCTCACTTTGTGAATAAAAATAACACTGAGTAAAGACTGATTTTTGGTCTCTTCCTTCAACCCTGGCTGCAAGATCCATCAGACAACCATGCTGTGGGTGATGTGTCCTGTTTCACAGGCCACTGCCCATGCACTAATTATCTCTCCTTGCTTTCAGAGGCACATCTGGGAAACTACCAAGGGAGTCCACAATCTAGAGCCTCCAATCAAGCTCTGAAGAAACCTCTGATGAGGAATCTGGGGGCACCCTCCTTGAAGTCCCATCACAGTGCTCACCCACACCCTCCACCAGCGCAGAGACACACACCTCGGTGGGACCTAGCTTTAGAGTAGCCTCGGGATCACAATCTGGTGAGCACATCGCAATTTCTGATCCACAGCAGGCTGAGGCACGAACTTCCCAGGCCCCCGGCACTCGGAGGACTGCTGGAGGCCAGAACATTGCTGAGTCCGAGTCAGATGATGAGCCTCTGGACTCGGTCATGTCACAGTTGCTGGAGCTGCAAAGGCAAGCTCGGGAACATCAGGAAGGGATGTCCACTGAACTCCTCAGATTGCAAGACATGAAGGAGGAGTCCGTCCATCTTCAGGCTGAGGTGATAGCACTGGAATGCCAACACAGTGAGTTCAACACTGGCAGGATGGCGGCTGCCATGGAGACCTTGGTCCAGGATGTCACTCCTGCCCTGCTGCGCGGGTTTAACTCCATCGCTAATGCCATAGTTGGCCTCCAGCAGTGTGTACGCAAGAGAGGTGCTGGGCAGCTCGATCTCACTCCAGCTTCCCCTTCTCAAGGAGTCAGCCTGGGGCCCCCAGACACCCATAGGGAGGAGGATCAGCAGGTGCACACCCTGGGGCCACCCACCCAGGTGACTCTGGGAGTGACCGGCCCATCTGACTCTCCTCTCCCTGTGACCTCCGCAGATCCAGCTTCACAGGCTGAAGAGGTGCCACTGCCACACAGCAGGACCCCAAACACAGGCCGAGGACCTCCAAGTCTTGGCCCTCCAGAGGACACCCGCCAAAGTCATCACAGATAGGGCATTGCAGTCAGCAGGCTGCCTCCACCTCCATGTGGATGTCCAGGGAGCACCAAGACGTAGAGACAGGGTTAGGAAAGTTAAAGAGGATTAATTCTTTTGGAGTTGCACAGCCTGGGATGGGTGTTAATCACTTGTATATAATATTCACTATTGTCAATAAACTCCCAAGAATGTCTCCCTGCCTATGGCTCCTTGTTCTGATGAGCAGTGTTCTTGTCACTCAGATGTGAAACCTTTCTGCACAAGATAAAGGCAGGTGTCTCAGTCCAGGGCCTCTTCCCTGTGTTTTGTGCAGCCTTCAGACCACAGTGATGGTCCAGCCTCACACTCCCTGGACACATTACTGATGCCTGCACCTCGGCAGTGCTGGTCATTGCTGCCGGAATGTAGTGGGCAGGCACCACAGAGTTCTCTCATACTCACTGTTTACTCTCAGCACCTTTAAGACCCCCATCACACCAGCATCTGCGACCAGTGATGCTGTGCACCAGCTCCTGAAGGGCTGAGGTGCTGAAGGCGGACACAGCATCAGATGCATCTAAAGTTTCGTGGCTGCGTCTCTGCGATGGCCCTGATCACAGAGCACAAGTGAGCTGCCCTTGGCCACACAGGAGTCAGATATTCTCAAAGTCTATGTGAAGATCTGTGGAGTGGCCTCACTGCATGTCGTCATCATCCTCCTGCGATCAAGTGACTATTATGTCTTCACCGCCACTCCATGACAGGAGCATTCCCACAGAAGGTATTGGTGCTGCAATAAGCCAGACTGGAGTCAAACGTTCACAACTGCAATGTGAGGATCTAAGGGGACACCTCACTGCATGTCGTCATAATCCTCCACAAATCTAGCAGCTATGAGGGCCTCCTGAGCGCCCCTGCCTCATCTGGCCAGTGCGAGGGCCCCCATCATCGTCACCACCAAGGACACCCTCACCCTCATCCCCGTCGGCGTCCCCCTCATCGTAGCAGACGTGCAGCTCTTCCGTCTCCTCCTCAGCCAGCTCCTCTCCCCGTTGCAGCGCCAGGTTGTAAAGGGCGCAGCAGATGATGATGATGCGTGACACCCTCTGTGGACTGTGTTGCAGGGCTCCCCCAGACCGGTCCAGGCACTGGAACCGCATCTTCAGCATCCCGATGGTCTGTTCCACCAATTTGCGAGCTGCAGCATCAGCCTCATTATAGCGTCGCTCTGCTGCAGTCTGAGGCTGCCGTACGGGTGTCATCAGCCACGGCCTCTGTGGGTAGCCCTTGTCCTTGTGGAGCCAACCCTGCAGCTTCTGTGGACCCTGGAAGACTTCAGGAATCTGCGAGCAACTCAGGATGTAGGCATCGTGCACAGTCCCTGGAAACCGTGCGCACACCTGCAGGATGTGTTTCTGGTGGTCACACACCAGCTGCACATTCAGTGAGTGGAAGCTCTTGCAGTTGATGAAGTCCATTGGGTGTAGCGATGGAGACCTGAGCGCCACAAGAGTGCAGTCAATCGCACCCTGCACCTGTGGGAATCCCAAGATCTGGGTGAATCCAATGGCCCTTGCATCCTGGCTGTCCCGGTCCCAGGTGAAATGTACAAAGTTGTGTGCCCTCGAGAAGATGGCATCCATGACCTCATGGATACATTTGTGGCTGGTGGATTGTGAAATCCCACAGAGGTCACCTGTGGATCCCTGAAAAGAGCCACTGGCATAGAAATTGAGCACCGTGGTCACTTTCACAGCCACTGGCAGTGGATGCTCTCCATGTCCCCTTGGTGCCAAGTCCTGCAGTAAGTGGCAGATGTGAGCTACCAGGTCCCTAGACATGCGCAGTCGTCGGCAACACTGGTTCTCAGTCATCTGCAGGATTGGCAGGCTATAGACCCTGGGTATCGCTAGGCGCCGACCAGCCACGGCTCACTGTCACTCCTGGACAGTGTGTGAGGGAGCCCCAGCAGCCCCTTCTTCCTGAGGTTGCTGCTCCTGCCTCTGTGCAGCCAGGAGCCTCAGTCACTCTCTCCTCCATCTTCTATGGTCTCTGTAGGCCATCAGGAATACAGCTAGGTCACCAGGATCCATGATCCTGACGTGGTTCTCCTGCAGCATGAAAGAGAGAGAGACGTGGTTATCATAGGTGTACTTAGCACCTTCCCTGGCCCTGTGTGACCGCCCCTTAATGCTTCCCAGCTGGTCACCCCTCGGATGGCCAGAGATGTGTGCACTGCATGGCTGCCCTGTCAACCTACGACATGGGGGACACCGGTCCAGACTAGGATGCTGAGCTTGCCAGGGGCTGTGAGCACCTCCAGCAGTGACTGCTACATGGCCAGCGTTGGCGAGGTGATTGTACAACGTGTGCAGTCCAACTGATCTGCGGTCCAATAAAGTGGTGGCCGACAGGAAGTCTATGATGGGGTGGGGGTGGGGGGGGGTGGGGGGGGGGGTGGGGGGGGGGGTTGGTGGCGGGGGGTGGGGTATAAGGAATGGAGCATTTTCTGGCCCTTTGGTGCCTCCACATTGCTTGAATGGGTGGGCAGGCTAGGAGCCTGACCCCAGTCATATCACTGTGGCTGCGCCTGATCTGTCTTAGTTGCTGAGGCATGGCCAGTTTATACAGGTGTCCCTAATGCCACTCCCTTCGCTTACCCTGCACCCCCCACCCCACCTCGATTGCCTGTGTGCGGGATGCAGCACCAGGGCAGCACTTGCCCCACCCCCTCCCCAGCAGTCACCTGCTGGCCAGCACTTGCCTCCAGGCACCTCCCATCCCTCAGCAGTTGGCTGCGGGTCCAGGCATCAGTTTTCCCTGCCTTCCTCCCGGTGCCTGTAAACAACAGGTGAGCTGCGGAGAACGCTGCTGTTCACTCACCTCCAGTTCCCCCAAAGTGACGGCCGCCAAGTGCACATGGCCTGTGTGTTGTTGTGAAACACGTCGACGTCCTTTCCCGCTGACGGGGAGGGGGTGATGGGGCGGGGTTCCGAGGGCCTGGCGGGATGGCTTTTTAGTTACACGCTAACGTATTACAATTAGCTTCCCGCAGACCGATGGTGGGAAATGCGGCCCGCCATTGGCGGGCTTAGCAAAAGATCACCACCAGCCTTTACGCTGTCGTGGAGTGAGTCCCGCCATATTTTCCACGCAGGTCACCTATCACGCCCGCCACCAGTGGGCTCTGGAAATCCCGCCCAATGTTTTTGAGACAGAAGCTTACAATCGGAGCAACTTTTGTGAAGAATGGCTGAAAGCAAGTGCAAATTGTCAGGGTATGATTTCCCACCGACGTTCTCAGAGTTTGAACCTTATGACCAGTGGAAGGAGGACGTGGATGTGTGGACATGGGTTACATCCATAACAAAGAGGAAACAAGGTATGCCCTTGGCATTGTCACTTCCTAACAAATGCAAAATCAGAAGCAAAGTATTTTGTGAGCTGGAAGCTCATCAGTTGGATACCGAGGAAGGCTTGGCTTTTCTATTAGGTCTCATGGATGAAAGTTACCAGAAGGATGATCTATTAGATGTATACGAGACATGATCAGACTTTGATGGATTTTGAAGATGGACGGACATTTCGAGGAGGAATACATGACAGACTTTAACAGACTATATAAAAGATTGCAGAAGTTCAATTTGGACAGTCCTCCTTCAGTGCTCACATTTAAATCACTGGATTATGACAACGTGTCACATATTGACAGGTTCCTCATCTTAACTGCGGTTCAGTTCTCGGAAGAAGGCTCCCTTTTGGACCAGGTGTATGCTGCCTTGCAAAAATTCCTGGGGAAGCAACCATTTCCAGGAGTCTTGATGGCACAAGTGGGACATCCTGTGGTGTCACTAAGGATGGAGGTCTGAATGATTGTGGCATTTCGGGATTTTCCAGATGCTGGACACAGGCCTCAGTACAAAGGAAGAGTTACAGACAGGAGGAATGAGGACGAAAGCACTTTCAGCAGGTCTGGAGACCACAGGATTGGAGCAGCAATAGTAGGTGAAAGAATCCCAGAAATGCCCAGGGTTCCATTAATAGGTGCTTCAGATGTGACTTAATATTATGATGCGATGAACTGCCAAAAGCAGAGCAGCAGAGTTCTAGAAGTGACACATGACACAGGGAACCAGATTCGATGGGCCAATTGGCCTAATTTCTGCTCCTATGTCTTATGGTCTTATGGAACTTGAAGGCTCAAAAATGACTTAAGGCTAAAGTGAGGCTAGTTGCTCAGGGTTTTGAAGAGTGACTGGGCGATACAAATGTTAATAGAGTGGAGTCTCTCACAGCTGGGTAAGTAATCCTGAAAGTCCTTTTAGCTCTTTTGGCCACGTATTCCTGGGGGTGTAGATCAATTGACAAAAAAGCCACGATTCTGCAGGGTGAAAAATTTCAGCTGTAAGTGTTTCTGAAGCTGCTTAAAAAGGCCAGCGATGCAGAGGGGAAACTACGGAACCTAGACAAATGCGTTTATGGCCTGAATGATTTCTCGAGGGTGCGGTATTTTTCAGTGAGATGTGCTTTTCTGGAAATAGGCCGTGTTCCACTAAAAGCAGCCCCTACATTGTTTTATTGGTATTAAAAAGGGAAGCTTTGCGGCATCTTCATGATGCATGTTGATGATTTTTCATGGGTTGGTACTGTGGAATTTGAGAAATGTGTGATTAATAAGATTGAAGTGGAATTTAAGATCAGAAGCCAGGCTTTAGGGGCTTTTAAATATACTGGTTTGGAAATCAAGCAGAATAGGTTTGGAGCGAGTGAATTGGTTATGTACTCTCTGCCTTAAAACATCCGCGACTTCATTATTCTTAGTTCCAATACATCAAAACTAGCATCCGGTCTTGTCTAAGGCAAATAAAATATTTTTAAAAAATATATGGAGAAATGTGTACTTAAGTTTCCATCACTGGGTGACCAAAAGAACACAAAGTTGGCTATTTTTAAAGTGATGCTTCTCATGCCGATCTTCCTGATGGGTATTCAAGTGCAGCTAGTTTTATAATATTTTTGGTGGGTGAAAATGGGAAATGTTGCCCTTTAGTCTGGGAAGCGAAGATAAGAACGTTTGTTAAAAGTACTTTAGCTGCAGAAATACTGGCTCTTGTGAAGCAGTGGATATGGGGCTCTCCTTGTCAAATATTTTACGGGAAATTCTATACAAGGGGTGTACTGAAAAGAGTTTGCCCATTGAAGGTTACATAGTCATCCTTCCTTGTGGGATAATGTACATTCTACAAAATGTGTAAGTGACAAAGTATTAAGGATTGACCTTTTAGAGTGAAACAACTGTTAGAAGAAAAGGAAATCTCCAAGATCAAATGGGTTTGATACAAGTTATACATTATCTGGTTGTTATACAAAAAGGAGTGCTTGCACCAAAAGATGCAAAGAAGGGGTCCTAGAAAACGAGTGCCATGATGCAAGGCTTTATAGAGAATATGAAAAATAATTTTCTTCCCTTCCTTTGAAATATTGGGCCAAATCTCCTGGTCTCCAGGTCGTCAGAGACCAGATGTACGACTGAAGATGCATGACATGATCCTATGGAAGTCCTGATGTGTGGGGCCTAAGTGGAAACTGCCCAGGAAGTTTAAATTTCCAATGGGAAATTCCCCTGCCCCCCGGGACCCTCTGTGAATTTCTCCAACTCTGAATTAGAGTCAGAGGCTTTTGGACAGTAATTACCCAGGAAATGTTAGACAGATTAAAACCTAGTCTAATGCCTGGGTGACTACACAACCGACTCCCCAATCACACCCCAACCACTACCCTCACAACCAGTTATGCCCCTGACCCCCTGAATACACCTTCAATCACCCGGCTACCCTACCTGACATAACCACCCTCCCCAACCATCGTCCCCAGCTACCCCCGAGCCACTGGCTGCCACATAGCCTGACCTGAACCTCGCCCCCCCAGCTACATCTCCCTGGTCTGACTACCCCCTGACCATCCTACTACCCACTCACTCACTAACATTCAAAGACTGGATCTTTAAACTTACCTTACGGTAGCTAGTGCCATAAAAAGAGGCTGTGTGCTGTCTTGCCCAGGCTCTCCGACAGAGTCCCTTGAGGAATGCTGTGCATTCCTGGGACTGGAAGGTCCTGGGAAAAAAAATGGGCAGCATCGTCGAGGGGAGGGAACTTACACCGCAGCGACAATTCGACCATCATTGCTGCTGCTTGGAAGATCCAGGCCATTCTTCGTGAATATTATTTGTTTGTTAAGTTTTATTTAAAGAAGTGAAAAACGGGAATCTGTTAATTGTATCGACTGTGGTTGTGTGTATAAAGGTGGGGGCAATCATTGGAATTGTGCACATAGAAAGACTCTTGGACCTCCTCGTGAACCTGCTCCTGGGCCTGACCAAGTTGGTCATCAACAGGTCCAGGCAGCGAGCAATTGAGGGGTTCGTCTGGCCCGACTGTCTTCCCTCTTTTGCAGCTACGTTCACGGCTGGGTGTCCCTGGAGAGGGAGCACGCGGTGTCTGCTGGCATGATCAAGGCCTTCTGTGCCTGGCGGGCACCATGGGGACTGGGGTACTTTATTGACCCCTTTAAACTCGCTTTTTGATTTGATGTTGATGTTTCCTTTGTGATTCTGGTTTTCTTTTGCAGTGTCCCTTTAAGGGCCTGCCTCATACTTTGCCCCTTGTTTTCTTAATTTGGTTGGATTGGTTGCTCAAAAGAGTAAAGAGACTCTTATTGACACTGGTGGTGGGTTGTAGAATTAGGAGTTATACATTTGTGCTGTCTCACTTTGTGAATAAATCTAAAACGGAGTGAAGATTGACTTCTGGCCTCCTGCTTCACATGATAGCAGCGGTTCAAGACTACCAAGTCTGACCACCATCTTTTTAACGGTAGTTAGATATGAACAATAAATGTGGGCCTTGCCTGTGATGCACACATCTCACAAAATAATACAAGGAATATTGTGCGTGATGTAAAATTCCACCCGATTCTGTCAATTTCCCGGTGAGTGGGTTAGATTAAAATTCCCTCCCACAATGATTGCATGGAATAATTCAGCTACGGCCGTGGTCACTGTCCTTTCGAGCCAAATACTCTTAATTACATCCCATACATCATTAGGCACATTTTTCACTTATTCCACTAAACAAGAGAAATGTATTGGAATAAACTTGAGGTTTGATAATTCTCTTAAATCAACAACTCCTGTGCACGGATTTCATTGTATAAGCAACTAGCACTTGAAAAGTAAACTGTTGGTTTCTAATAAGAGCAGGCATGGGAAGCAGAGCAGATGGACAATTAGAAATAAAGAAGTAAAGCTATTCTGTCTGCTTTGAGGTTCAGGCCACTTATGAAGCAAGTGTACCAACAAGAAAGAAAATGTGAAAAAAAGAGAAAAAGGTGAAACGACTTGTATCGGTACCTTCTGCAAGGAAAAATCTTAGATTTTGGGTTCATAAACTGCAAAAGGTGAAACTGTCCCCGTCTAAAAGGCTGTGCGTGTGTCAACGTGGATAAAATATAAACGCGTCAATATGAAACTTTAAAGTTAACGACGCTAGCGGCTTGCTAATGGTGGGCTGCAGAGTCGACCTGTACAAACAAGAGTAGAGTTAAAGGGATGGAGTTTGTAACATCCTGTGAGTTCACGAGGTTACCTGGACTTCAGCATATTGCCGGGTGGAATTTTACAAATCTTACCAGACACAGACAGTGTAATTTTGTCAGAAGCATTTCCATAATCAGAAGCAGCTTCTCGGTTACATTTCACATGATGTGAAACATAAACTTTTCCATTATATTCATACATTGAAAAAAAAAATGGACACTTTGAAGTGATTTTCACTGGTAGAAGGGAACCCACCTGTGAATAACTACCAGTTATAGTCATGATTTCCCATGTTTTTTCTATATTACATAGCTACAGGCCAAGTTGCCTTTCAAGACATAAATAATTGATTCTTCATGAAAATCAACTGTTGTCACAAGGCCAGCCTATTACATTTATAATGCAGCCTGCAGTATTTCACCCCTAACCTTTGACTATTCAAGCTCAACACTCATTGAACGTCCCCTGCACTGCAATGTCTTTACTTAACTATTATAGAATCATACAATTTTGCCACACAGAAGGAGACCATTTGGCCCATGTGCTTGGCAGCTTTGAAAGAGATAGTCATTTAATCCCATTCCCCACCCGTTCTCCATACCCCTTAAAACTCTTTTTTCCAAGGATTAATCCATTTACACTTGTAAAAGTTATGAATTCTGCTTCACCATTTTTTGGTAGCACAGTCCATATCCTAACAAGTCTGTATGTGAGTATTTTTCTAAACTCTCCCTTCATTATTTGCATGTTGATATTAAACTTATGAACTCAGTAACTAGAGCATATAATTGTTTTCAAATTTATCTAATTTGAATCTCACAATTTTGAACACCTCTCTCAGATCTTCTCTTAACCTTCAATCTCAAGATTTCCAGTTTCTGCAATCTCTTCTCTCATAGTAAACCACATTTTGAGGCTTTGGATAATTGCTATCTGTATCCCAAACTTAAACTGCATGCAAATGCCAATCCATAATTCTCAAAGGATTCAAATACTGTCAAGAAATGCTCCATACAAACCATACACAATGTATGTTAGTCATGCACTGATAGGTTTTACTGAGGAATGGTGATTAACAACTGTAATCAACATGAATAGGGCTTGAATGCAACAACTAAGAGGTCAATCCAGGAAAAGTGTCCTATTGTTGCTACAAAAATATTGGGGTAAAATTCAACTCTCAGACAGGCAAAGTGATCAGTGGATCAACATGTGTTATACCCCTAACTCAAGTATCCTTTCCATTGAAATCACTGGTAACCCAATATCGCCCATTTTGCTCCCACAATGTTGAATTTTAACCCCTATGTATTTTTTTGAGATGGAAAAATAGCTCAGGACACCAACCTGTTAGTAGATACTAACCCAGACTGTAACTCTTTTAAAGTCACACTAAGTGCCAAGGTCAACCAATAAGGCCAGTTCCTATTCAGCTTTGTGTTCAGTGACACCAATGCCCAAAGATAATGACCCCAGTGCCAAGACAGTGATCCCAGTGCCCCATCCATAGTGAATTCTTTGCCAAGCAATAGTGAACCCTATGTCCAGAGTGTGGGACTGTAGTCAGCAAATGCGCCCTGTGCCTATCAATAGCTAGTGATGTCCAGCAGCTGTGAATTGTGTGCCCAGCAATAGTGAGCTCCCCGCATGCAAGGGCTCAACTAAGCAGAATCTAAATTCCAAATCAATGTTTATGCTAGGAGAGAGCGCTGACGCATATCCATTCTCAGCTCAGATCAAAGTTTAAGATTGAATTAAAGATTTACCATTCATGGCTGAGGGTTGTAAGATATGTACTTCTGTGCACTGCTGACCTCAGTTTTACTCTCCTGATAGGCAGAAAACAGTTTTCTCCTGGGACCCCCCCCAATTTCTTTGTTGGCTTTTGATCTTTATTGTGACCTCCACCTTGACCACCATTTCCTCCTGAGACTGCAGTGTCTGCTGGACCGCCTGTACTCCATCACCTGACCTGCTCCTACAGCTCAGTTTGCTGCTTCTCAGCTGTGGTTTCTTCACTTGACACTGAGCTGGCTGTGATCTGTTCCTGATGGTTTCCATTCTTCTCTGGATTCGAATCCCTTGCTGCTGGGTAATCTGTGGCTTACTGCTTTCTGCTTGTTTCCCATGGCTCCTGAATCTACTCATCCTTCAGCTCCTCCGTCCCCTTTCACTGGAGTGAATTGGACCGGATCCTCAGAGTCCTACTGCTGCTACTGAGCTCATGTCCTCTTCATCACTCCACATCTGTCCCTCTGACCAGTTCTTTCATTTGCACTGATCCTGTGGATTTACCTTTCACCCTCCCCATGGCTCCCAGGACTTCCACCATTCTTGGTCCTTGGACCTCACTTCCTTTCGTATCTACTGGTAAACTAGGTCCACTGGTAACATGGAGGCCGCTATGCACTTCCACAGACCCTTGGATCAACACTTGCTGCCTCATGTTTGGATATTCACTCTCCCTCTGTCCTCTGTTTTCATGGGACAACCTCCAGAAGTATGACCACTAGTCTCAGGGTATGCTCTACTCCCATGGTTTCATTCACGGTCAAGGCCATCACCAAGCTGCTTCTTGTATCCGGCACCACTCCCAGTCCTTACACTCTGCCAAACCAACTTCCTACTGCATCCACCCAGGAGAAATTCTCCACCTAATCAATTACGAATGTACATTTAAAGCTGTAAACTGCTGTAGGCCTTTCTTATACCATGATACTTCCACAGCTGTTAATCTACTCATCCACTCCATCAGATCCACCTTTAATGCCCTCGTCCCCAGCAATACCAGAAACCTATACATCACTGATCCCTCCCACCTATATATCTGGCCATTACTGACCTGCATTATCTTCCCATCTCCCAATGCCTCCAATTTCAAATTCTCATCTAAGTGATTAAATCCTTCTATGGCCTTAGTAATCCCCTCCAATCCTACAACTCTCCATTCTTGAATTTGGCCTCTTGCACATCCCCTCCTCCCCTTACCCCATCACTGTAGTTGTGCCTCTGGCCAACTAGGCCCAAACTCTGGAATTTCATCCCTAAATCCCTTCATCTCTCAACCACTATTTCCTCTTTTAGAGTCCTCCTCAAAAGCGATCTCTTTGATTGGCCTAATATTCCTTCTTTGCCTTAGCAACCCTTTTTGCCCAATTATGTTCTGATCCAGGACCATGTCTTCAAGTTTTCGTTAAGATCCAGTTAGGGACTAATAATGTTTTATTTAAAGTAGATAAAGTTTGAGATTCAAGACACATGCTAAACGAATAAAGCCAGAAGATTCCATGAGTTTTGAACAATGAAAAATAAACTTTACTATACAAGATCAGAAGGATAAAACAACTTACAATATCTATCTTCTACTGTAACATTCGGGGTAAATAGGAGGTACATGTGAATTAACAGGGAAACTGTGGTCGAACACACCACACTGCACAATAAATGGCAGATGCGACCCAGACAGATTCCACAGATTCTTAACAACCCATCCAAATATCAGTAAACATTAAGTCAACCAATCTCATTGAGTCTCTCACTCTCTCTCGCGGGTTTCCAGTCTTCACTTTTCACTTTGAAGGTCTGACTTGGAATTCTATCCAAAAGTCGCTCCAACTCGGATGGCATCAGCGATGGACCATCTTGCAGGGTTTCAATCTTGTCTCCCGAGTTCCCATTCCCTTGGATTCCCGAGTCTCTACTCCATGACCAACTCACGAGGATTCCCGAGTCTGTACTCCATGACCAACTGGCGAGGATTCCCAAGTCTGTACTCCATGACCAACTTGCGAGGATTCCCGAGTCTGTACTCCAGCGCCAACTGGCGAGGATTCCCGAGTCTGTACTCCAGCGCCAACTCGCGAGCACAACTTCAGTTCTTTGGCCATGCTGAGCAGAACGCTATTGCTCCAAGTTGGTACCTCTGCCCTAACAGCAGCATGGAGTCACCAACCTTCTTTGACCCTCTTGAATTGCCAGGACTTCTCCTGAGCCCTCTTCACTTAAAGTATGCTAACCGCAGCCCTTTTCCTGTTTGGGGCTTGTTTCTCTGCTCCTTTCCTTTTAGCTTAACTGGGGCCTCTTCCTGTCCCTGTCCCCTGTCTGGGACTCCTCTTTTTGACCTTTATCTTGGGACCTCTCCCTGTCCACTCTCCCTGTTCCCTGCCTGGGCCACTTATCTGCAATGGTGCTCTGCTTCTGGTCGCATGACCCAGGTTGTCGTGCCATTTTCCCTTTCCGTGCAGGCACGCTGGGTCCATATTCGACCCAAAGAACTCAAAATGCTGAACTACTCACGTGCGGCCTGCTCCTAGTCTGCGCATGTGCGGAATCTCCAAGGTCTGTTGGGACTTGGGAATTCCTGATTCCCGCTCTCGACTTTAAGATAAGTCTGGTACTCATAACAAATTGTAATTCTACGAAGTGTTTTCCTACATTAACAACAACATGGCTGGCTACTTCCCCAACATCGTCCGACTCTGCCCTGTCTCAGTTCATCTGTTACTGAAATTCTCCAGACTTGGCTTTTTACATTCACTCCTGGCTGCCTTCCCATCTTCTACATTCCATTAACTTAACCTCAAAACTCTGCTGCCCATTGGCTACCTTGCACCAAATCCCATTCATCCACTACTCGTGTGCTCACTGATCTACACTGGTTCCCACTTAAGCAATGCCTCAATTTTAAAATTCTTGCCCATCTTTCAAATTCCTCCACAGCCTCGCTCTTACCTATTTCTGTTACCTTCTGCAAGCCCATAACCCTTTGAGATCTCTGCTCGTTGTGCATTCCTCATTTTAATCACTCCACGTGTCTTCTGTTGCCTAAACACCAAGCTCTGTAATTCCCTCCCTAAATCTCTACACCGCTCCATCTCTTTCTCTTTCCCCCATTAAGATGCTCCTCAAAACCACTCACTGATCAAGCTCTGTCCCAATGCCTCTTTATGTGGCTCGGTGTCAAATTTTGTTTGATTTCCTGTGAAGGACCTTGGGATGTCTTACTACATTAAAGGTGTTATATAAATGCAAACAGTTATTATTATTGCAAATAAATGTAGAGTGCTTTTCAAGTAGGTTGCCTAAACTAGTTTTGACTATCTTACATTACCCATTCCAATTATACTGACAAACCAAACAACACTTGCATTCCTCCACTTGGTTCCACATTCAAGTAAGTAAAGCTTTTTTTTTAAACTTAGCATTTTGTTGGCAGCTTCCTTTAAAGGTCCTGGATTCTCTTTGCCCGAGAAAATTGACTGCATGATAGCTGCTGCAGGCAGTCATGATTCGATATTCATGATGAATCCTGAAATCGACGTTAGGCCTCTGATTTGCACGCGCAAAAGTGACATGCGGAGCATAACTGGCACTGAGTGAGCGGGTGCACTCTGCACGCTCATATTGGACCCTTCTGTGCCCACTGTCCACCTGCAGGAGGGGTACTGCACAATTTGTGGGCCATTGTGTGTCGAAGTTTCCTTCTGGCTGTGAACAGCGACTAGAAATGGAGCCAGAGATACAGACAAGCAGGCAGGTCCAGCCGAGTTAGGCCAGGCTTTAAACAGAAAGTGAAAAGGGCAGTTAGAAGTTATTTTGCTTAAGTCAAATAAGATGATTCCCTCGTACGGTTAAGTGTAGCATATTTATTATTTTGCTTTGATATGCAAAACGTAGCTGTGCTGTCTGAACAAAGCGAGTCTGATCCTAACTGTTGCTTTACATGCTCACCAGCTGTGAATAAGTTAATAATTTGTATCTGGCTATGTTTTACCAGCTGTTTTCTTGAATTGAGGTTGAAGGAACAAACATCGGAAAGACATAAACGATCAGTTCAGATCACAAGGGTTACATAATCATACTGTTAAATATTGAAAATTACATAAACACCCCTCACTGCAAGGTGCTCAGACCATTTACAGGAATAACTAACACTGCTGTACATGAGAGATTATGCAAGGCAAGGCCTGAACCTGTAAGAGACAGCAATAAACTTGTAATAGGCAGCAATAAACTTGTAATAGACAGCAATACCAGAGCTTCAAGCCTACCCAAGTACTCACCTTGTTACTTCCTGTTTAAAGCCTGATCTGACTTTGTAGCCTTGGTTGGACCCGACTGCTTGTCTATATCTCTGGCTCCGTTTCTAGTTGCTGTTCACAGCCAGAAGGAAACTTCAGCACACAATGGCCCACAAATTGTGCTGTGCTAATTCCCTACAAGGGAAAAAAAAACTGTAAAACTTGGAAATGAAACGTACCAGTAAAACTTGTCTGAACTGGTCTTGCATACCTTAAAATGGAACTCCAGTACTACTGGTGCCAGTATCACTGATTTTTACTCAGATTTGAAAATTTTGAACTGTTTTTTTTCTTTCACAGAAGCGTCTGGGCATGCAGTGTGCATTCACTCATTCTGGGCCAGGTATCTTCCACACATGTCACTTTTGCGCATGCAAATTGAAGGGGAAGGGCTGACACCTATTTCAGGATTCTTCAGTGATCGGTTTCCCCCATCTCCCCTCCCCTCCCCCAACTTTACTTGATTCAGAGATGTATCCAAACAGAGGTCAAATTACTTCATTTCTCATTGATAGTGTGGTTAAGTAACTAATCCAGACATTACCTGCTTTCAATCTCAGTAACATGTTGATGTCTGCAGCAAATTCTTGCTGATGGATAGATGGCTTCACATCTACCAGTAGAATAAAGTGAGGGGTGTGCTACTTGATGATCTCACAGTGTGGGGAGAGTTGTGTGTTAATTCTATATTAGTGGGTGTTTAATTGCATTCAGGCGGTGGGGATTCACTTGTGCTTCTGTGTATAGGAGCAGACTGAAACTGTGCTTGTTGGGTTTGGAGGTGCATGTTTGTAATGTATATTTCTGTAAATTAAAGCTTATAAGGTGTGTAAACATTTGGCTCCAGTTCTGTCCTTTATCACCTGGCCACCTAAATTGTAACATTGTGCACCAGTTGGTTGAATTGGTATAGTATTTAATATTTATTCATACTTCAATCTTAGATTTCACAACTCTGTGTCCCTCACCACACAATGATATATGTGTGTGGGGGTGGGGTAAACTGTGCTGTGTATACTTTTACCACAATGCTGCTGATTGCAATGTGACTTTTTAAAGAAGTTGTAAGGGAGTGCCTCACCTTGTGTCTGTTATATAGTGCTGGGACTCTAAGACATACAGACTGGAAATACCCCAGGTTCAGGGTCTGGCCTGTGTTAAATGAGCTGATCTAAACCAGGCCAGCAGTAAGGGGAAGATGTCATTGAAACTGGCCAGTACATCTTCACTGAAGGTTGAAAGGGGCAGGAAAAGATATGGCAACCACAGGCACTCCTCCCTCTAGTGACTGTGTTATGTACTGGATGCAGGGAGAAGTGGGATCGGCTATGATAGGACTTATTGGTGAATTGGCCTCCAATGTCCATTCTCCAAGATCGCCCATGAGAAGAATGGGCAGATGGATACAGTTTCAAAGTGCCTGGGGAACCACATCCCTGCATTACTGTCACCAACTCTGGCTGGAGGTATTTCTGGAGGTTTTGTCACATGACCTCCTGTCCACATCTGCTCCACCCCCACACTTCCATCATTGGTCTCGCAACACAGCCAGTCTCTGCATGCACAGTGAACACATGCCAACTGGGAAATTAACAGACACTTTGAGCTGAATGTTTTTGGCTCGCTGGAACGGGGGTGTTGGGAGGGAGGGGGGAGTTGGGTGGTGGTGTTTGTGGTGTTTCATTAACACACTGGAAACCTGAATGTAAGTGCTGCACATCCATCACCAATTCTTCAATCCTGTCACTACATCACTGTATCATTTCCAGGTTTCCAACTAATTAGTGTGAGCGAATGTGGTAACAACCCTCGTGAGTCGATTTCAATTCCATTATTTAATGGGACACTCCAAACATGCAATATGATGGAGTTTGCAGTTGGGAGCACAACAGAAGGAATTAACAGAATGGAACTCAGATGTTCAAAGGCAGTGCCTCGATTGAGTGCTGCATTGGTGTGCTGCAGGGAGCTGTACCTGCTAGGAGATAGTTAGGGGAGGCGTGAGGAAGAACCCTGCAGGAGAAACCGGGAAGACATGGCTAGAGTTTGTCCAGGAGTTCAGCAGCTGTAGTGTGTGCCATGGTCATTCATTCAGGGTCACAAGCAGTTTAATGACACAAGCAGGGCAGGAAAGGTGAGTACAGTGACACAGTCACCTTCATCCTGATATGTGTATCACTCCAAATCCCTCACCCTGCTTCTCAAGCCTACTCCAGCTCCTCACTCTTCACACCAACTCACCTACTCACTCATCCATCTCTCTTACACACTTCCTCACATTCCCATCTGTCCCCCCACCACTGAGAGTCACTTTCATCTTTATGCAATATCATGCCCCTCCCTCGTAGTCAACCTCAACAAATGGTCTCCATCCATTGGCTGAGCACATGCCATTACTCTCACTCATAGGTCTTTTCTTTCCCTTCTCGTAGGAGAAGAATGCAGAGAATCTGAAGGAAAGGCAGAGAAACACAGAGGCCCTCCAACCATCACTCGACTCACCGCTGCAGAAGAGGGGACGCTGGGTATCAGCAGAACTGCGTAGTTGGCTGTCAGTGATGGGGAGATGACAGTCTCCAAGCTACCTGGTGACAGAATTAAATATCAGACAGCCACATGCCACGCAACACTCACTCATGTTAAATTGATTGTCAGCAGTGAGTGAAATATGATCATGTGGATCATGGTCACTTAATACAGTTTTGCCTTGACAGTTTTAATTCACGTCTTCAATCCTCCACTGGGCCACGAGGAGAAGGTCCAGGAGGACAATGATCACTCATCAGAGGATCTCACTCACTCAGGATGCACCATCACATTTATTTTTTTCTTTCCACCTATTTCCTACATTGCCCATTTTTACCTGCTGACTGGCATGTGGCCTTTCCTCTTGTGAAGATGGTAAGACAAGAATGGATGCCAAGCAATAGGGGGCTGTGAAAGGGGTGCTTGGTTGTTTGCAGGAGGTGCTAAGTGTTAAGGAATGGGAATGGGGGTGGAGGGAAAAATGACATTTCATGTGCTTGACATTGAAATCTTAGTGAACCTCACAGCAATGAGGGCATTCCAGGCAGTACTGGGCATCACTGCTGCATTGGCTGCATCATGTTCCACCTCCTCCTCTGCAGAGGCTCTGTGCTCTCTGCTTTGTTCCTCCTGCAGATCCAAGTGGCTGCGCAATGTTGTGCAGAGGGCAACACACCATGGCCACTCTGACTGATGCATATCCAAGGACACCCCCAGATCTCTCCAAGCACCTGAAGAGCATCTTCAGCAGCCCAATGGCTTGTTCAATGGTACATCTAGTTGTCATTTGGTTTTCATTGTAGTGCTTTTGGGCCTCACTGGTTGCATTTTTCACAGGCATCATTAGCCATGCTTTAAGTGGGTGTACAGGTGGAGGTGTTGGTGTAGTGGTATTGTCACTGGACTGGTTATCCAGCGACCCAGCGTAATGCTCTGAGGACCTGGGTTCACATCCCACAATGGCAGATGGTAAAATTTGAATCCAATAAAAATCTGGAATTAAAAGTTTGATGATGACCATGAAATGATTGCTGTAAAAACCCATCTGGTTCACTAATGCCCTTCAGGGAATGGAATCTGCTGTCCTTACCTGGCCTGGTCTACAATGTGATTGACTTTTAAATGCCCTCTAAACAAGGGCAATTAGGGATTGGGAATAAATGCTGGTCTAGCCAGTGACGCCCGCATCCCATGAACAAATATAAAAAAAAATCCTGTCTCCAAGCAGCTAGCTGGTAAGTCTGCCTTGAGATGGAAGGAGATTAGGGAGTGTGGACTGCTGCAAGTTGAAATCATTGTGGCAGCTATCCAGGAATCTTATGCACACCTTCTGAAACTTTTTTTTTGTGGTTGGGACGATGGTGGTGTAAGTGGTAATGTCACAGGACCGGTAATCCCAGAGGTTCAGGCTAATGCTCTGGGAACACAGGTTCAAATCCTCCCATGGTGGAAATAAATTTAATTAATAAAACCTGGAACATCAGGCTAGTCCCTGTAATGGTGACCTAGAAACTATCATTGACTGTTGTAAAATACCATCTAGAAAATAGGAGCAGAAATAGGTCATTTGGCCCTTTGAGCCTGCTCTGTCATTCAATATGATCATGGTTGATCCTCTATCTCAACGCCGTACTCCCGCTCTCTCCCCATACCCCTTGATGCCTTTAGAGTCCAGAAATCTATCTATTTCCTTCTTAAATATATTCAGTGACTTGGCCTCCACAGTTTTCTGTGGTAGAGAATTCCACAAGTTCACCTCCCTCTGAGTGAAGTCGTTTCTCCTCATCTTCAGTCCTACATGGCCTACCTTGTATCCTGAGACTGTGACCTTTTGTTCTAGGCCCCCCCAACCAGAGGAAAAATCACCCCTACATCCAGTCTGCCCTGCCCCTTCAGAATTTTATACATTTTAATGAGATCCCCTCTCATTCTTCTAAATGCCACTGAATACAGGCCTAGTCAACCCAATCTCTCCTCATTCGACAATCCTGCCATCCCAGGAATCAGTCTGGAGAACATTTGCTGCACTCCCTCAATGGCAAACACATCCTTTCTTAGATAAGGAGACCAAAACTGCACACACTACTCCTGGTGTGGTCTCACCAAGGCCCTGTACAGCTGCAGTAAGACATCCTTGCTCCTGTACTTAAGTCCTCTTGCAATGAAGGCCAACATACCATTTGCTTCCTTAACTGCTTGCTGCACCTGTGTGCTTGCTTTCAATGCTTGGTGTACAAGGAAAGCCAGGTCCCTTTGTACATCAACATTTCCCAATCTGTCACCATTTAAATAATACTCTGTGTTTTTGCTTAACCTATCAAAGTGGATAACTTCACACTTATCCACATAATACTGCATCTGCCATGTATTTGCCCACTCACTCAACTTGTCTAAATTGCCTTGAAGCCTCTTAACATCCTCCTCAGCACTCAAATTCCCACCTAGGGTTCCCTCATCCAAATCATTGATATATATAGTGAATAGCTGGGGCCCAAGCACTGATCCCTGCGGTACCCCACGAGTCACTGCCTGCCATTCTGAAAAAGACCCATTTATTCCTTCTCTCTGTTTCCTGCCTACTAACCAATTCTCAATCCATGCCAATATATTACACCCTATCCCATGTGCTTTAATTTTGCACACTAACCTCTTATGTGGGACTTTATCAACAACTTTCTGAAAATCCAAATATACCATATCTACTGGTTCTCCCTTACCTATTCTACTAATTACATCCTCAAAAAATTCCAGTAAGTTTGTCAAACAAGATTTTCTTTTCATAAATCCATGTTGGTTTTGTCTACTCCTGTTGATATTTTCTAAGTTTCCTATTATCAAATCCTTTATAATAGACTCCAGCATTTTCCCTACTACTGATGTTAGGCTAAACGGTCTGTAATTCCCTGCTTTCTCCCTCCCTCCTTTTTTAAATAGTGGGGTTACATTTTCCACCCTCCAATCTGCCAGGACTGTTCCCGAATCTACAGGATTTTTGAAGATGACAACCAACACATCCACTATTTTCATGGCCACCACCTTTAGTATCCTGGGATATAGATTATCAGGCCCTGGGGATTTATTGGCTTTCAGTCCCATTAATTTCTCCAGCACTATTGTTTTCCAATATTAATTTCTTTCAATTCCTCCTTCACACTAGACCCTTGGTTCCCTTGTATTTCTGGGAAGTTTTTTTTATTCATTCAAGGGATGTGGGCATTGCTGGCTAGGCCAGCATTTATTGTCCATCCCTAATTGCCCTTGAGAAGGTGTTGATGGGCTACCTTTTTGAACCACTGCAGTCCATGTGGTGTAGGTACACTCACAGTACGGTTAGGGAGGGTGTTCCAGGATTTTGACCCAGTGACAGTGAAGGAACAGTGATATTTTTCCAAGTCAGGGTGGTGAGTGTCTTGGAAGGAAACTTCCAGGTGGTGGTGTTCCCATGTATCTGCTGCTCTTGTCCTTCTAGATGGTAGTGGTTGTGTGTTTGGAAGATGCTGTCTAAGGAGCCTTGGTGTCTTCCTCTGTGAAGACAGAACTAAAGTAGTTGTTCAATTGCTCTGCCATTTCCTTTTTTGTCTATTATAAATTCTCCCATTTCAGACTGTAAGGGACCTATATTTGTCTTCACTAATCTTTTTCTTTTTACATAATTATAGAAGATTTTACTGTCTGCTTTTATGTTCCTTGCAAGTTTAATCATACTCTATTTTTCCCCTCTTAATCAATCTCTTGGTCCTCCTTTGCTGAATACTAAACTGCTCCCAACTCTCAGGCTTGCTACATTTTCTAACAACTTTATATGACTCCTCTTTGGATCTACTACTACCCTTAATTTATTTTGTTAGCCCTTGTTTGGGCTGCTTTCCCTGTTGTGTTTTTTGTGCCAGAAAGGAATGTATAACTGTTGCAATGCATACATTAATTCCTTAAATATTAGCTATTGCCTATCCACCATCATGCTCTTTAATGAAGTTTGCCGATCTATCTGAACCAATTCACGCCTCATACCTTTGTAGTTTCCTTTGTTTAGATTTAGGACCCTGGTTTCAGATCAGACTACTTTACTTTCCATCCTAATGAAGAATCCCATCTTGTTATGGTCACTGCTCCCTAAAGGACCCCACACACATGAATATTAATTACCCCCTTCTCATTTCACAATACCAAATCTAGGATAGCCTGTTCCCTAGTCGGTTCCTCAGCTTACTGGTCTAAATAACCATCTCGTACACACTCCAAGAATTCATCTGCCACAATATTATTGCTAATTTGAATTGCCCAGTCTATATGTAGATTAAAGTCACCCATAATTACTGTGTTACATGCATCTCTAATTTCCTATTTAATGCCATCCCCTACCTTACCACTACTGTTTGGAGGCCTATAGACAACTCCAACTAATGTTTTCTGCACCTTGTTGCTTCTTAGCTCCACCCAGACTGATTCTACTGATTTCATCCTTGACTAACAAGACCACCTTTATCTGTTCTAAGATACATATGGCTCCAGATCCACAGCAATATGGTTGACTCTTAACTGCTGTCTGAAATGGCCTAGCAGCCACTCAGTTCAAGGACAATGAGGGATGAGCAACAAATGCTGGCCTTGCCAATGACGCCCACATCCAATGAAGGGAATGAATAAAACTCTAGCTGCACATGGATGGAGTGGAAGCCCTTGTGGTTGATTAATATGCCTGCGTGATCTATGGGTGCCCAGATGACACCCTGGACCTATGGAAAGCCAGCAAACCAGAGCACCTACTCATTCTGACTGGCACCATCCATTCACATAATTGCCAACCCAGGCAAACAACCCATCAGCCACCTGGTTTATACATTTGTGGGCAGCTGACTGGGAGATCCTGTAAATGTCTCCAAGGGGACCCCAGAAGGCCAGAGTAGCAAAGACATTGCGGACAGTAGTAACTTTGATAGGCACTGGTATAGCATGGCTACCAGGTGCATCTAGCCATAGGTCTTGTTCCAGTCTGCCACCATCTGACATTAGGCCCTGAGCTCCAGAGACACTGATGTTCTGACATGATGAGGAAGGTTATTTTATTGCCCTTTTCTCTTTCATGAGATGTAGATATTGCTGGCAAGGCCAGTATTTGTTTTCCATCCCTAATTGCCCTTGAAATGAGTGGTTTGCTAAGTCATTTAAGAGCCGACCATAATGGAATCACATGTAGGCCATTTTATGATAGTTGCTATGGTGGGATTTGAGCCTATGTCCCCACTAGCATTAATCTAGGCCTCTGGATTACTAGTCTAGTGGCATTAGCACTAGGCCACCATTTCCCTAGTTCTACACACTGTGCTGTGGGTAGACCCTCCTGTGAGTTGCACCTCTCTGCTGATCACCTCTCTCCTGTAAAGCTGCAGGACTGTAATGAGCAGGCAGTGATTGCTCTTGTTGGTGCTGCTCCTGATATTGTTGGCATTGCTCCTGTTGGTCATTTTGGTGCCCATCCAACGTCCCAAGTAACACAGCATAAACAACATCCATGCTGATCCGATACTTCAGAGCTGCAAAGGGCAGATCAGATGTACAAACCTCCAAAGTTGTAAAATAACTTCTCAGCAAAAGCACTGTGAACAAAGTCTTTCACTCAAGCCGGCAAGAAAGCAGCTGGGAGGTTTCCATATTTACTGGCACATTTTCATGCCATGTCTTCAGCTCTCTCAATTGCCGCTGTGTTCTCACCTTGTTTTCCCTGGCGTGTTCCAGGAAACCCGTGGACCCACAGTTAAATTGCAAAAGTCATGTTAATATCGCTTTAATTGAGCAATTAACATATTGATATTGACAACCCGGCTCTCCCGAGGGAAGTGCTAACGCACTGCCCGCTGTGCTACAATTAGATGTGGAAATTGGCGGACTGGCTGCTAATTTCTATGGTTTTAACCTCCCACCCACTCTCAAGCCCACGTTAAAAGTCAGCCGCCCGTTAGCCCTTTAGGTGATGTATGATTCTCAGTCAAATTATCTTTCTGCCCCACCAAAGAACATTCAATAAAACACAATTTGCTTTCAACGTAGGACGATTTTTCTCCTGGGCTGCTTGCTGCAGTGCCCTGAGGCTGATCCTCAATTCTGAGAGACTGCAGGTGATCCTGGAGGGTTACCTGGACAAGACATCACCTACAGGAGGCAACGTAGGAGGAAAAAAATAAAAGATTCCATAAAGAATTTGGAGGAGTTATTCGTTTGTTTCTATGGCACTCAATGAATAATTCAATTTTCTAAGGAATACAGTAAGCAGGTGTTAAGTTTCACATCTGAGTTGAGTGACCTCAGGGATGTTATAAATCACCTCAACATTCTCAGCCCACCCAAGTACCTTGCAGCCTGTTTAAATATCGACAAAAACAAAACTAAAAGCTTTTACTTAATGCTATGATTTGATGTCTAGTTCTAGCCACTTGGCCCAAATTGCAAAATGGGATATTTTATTTGATCGTAGCCTGATCATACAGCAGATTTCAGTTCCCAATAAACAATAGTCATCAGAGATTATAACAATAATTAACTAATAAGGATAACTGTTCTTCATTTCCTCCAGTGCTTTTTTTTCCCCCTTCCAGCAGTTACTTGACACTGCTGGGGCTGCAGTTCTCTGGTGTCGTCGTGCTTATGCCCACTTAGTGAGTATCAGCAGCCGATTCAATCATAAAGAAAGACTTCCATTTGTATAGTGCCTTTCACAACCTCAGGACCACCCACGTATCTTACAGCCAACAGAGGTACTTTTTGGAGTGTAGTCCCTGTTGTAATGTAGGAAGCGTGGCAGTCATTTTGCACACAGCAAGATTCCACAAACAGCAATGTGACAATGACCAGATAATCTGTTTTTTTTTTAGTGATTTTAGTTGAGGGATAAATATTAGCCAGGATACCAAGGAGATCTGCCCTGCTCTTCTTCAAAATAGTGCCATGTCCACCAGAGGCAGCCGGTAGGGCCTTGGTTCAATGCTGAAGGACAACACTCTGGCACTGTAGCACTCCCTCAGAACTCCATTAGGGTGTCAGCTGAATTTTTCTGCTCAAATATCCAGTGTGGAGCTTGAACATTTTTAAATTCTTTCATGGGATGTGAGCATCACTGGCTAGGCCAGCATTTCCTGCCCATCCCTAATTGCTCTTAAGATGATGCTGAGCTGCCTTCCTGAGCCACTGTAGTCCATCTGTCCAACCCACAACCATCTAACTCAGAGTGCTACTCATTGAGCTACTGCTGTTCATGGACGCTAATACGACTGAGCTCATTCTTGTCCCTGACACCCACACGTAAACTCTTTGATGTAAGCATCATTGGATGTTGTTCAGTAGCAAGGCACCTGGACTGATTCTTCATCTTGGCACAAGGACACTGAAGCCAACTGCAGTACTCTGACCCCTGCCATGACCAACGGAGACCAGAATCAAACCTGGAGCCTTCTGGCCTTTTATTAAACCATGGGTCATAATTATGAGAAAATAGCCAGTACATGGTTCTAATTTCCATACAACAATGCAATGCCAACATTCAAAGATGCGACTGTTCAATTATATGAATCCTATCGTAGACAGTAATACAAGTCTGCAATGGCTGAATTGGAACAGCATTTTACACAATTCTTAGAATGGGAGAATTAAAAAATCTGCATGTTACAAGTAGAGAGCTTCTAAAACAGCAACGGCTTTGCAAAGCACTATCGCTGTTGCATGTGATCTCACTTGAATACTTTTGCCTCGAGTGTTTTCCATGTACAATTCAAATCAGAGTCCAATTCACAATGTTAATATATTCATGCAGTTTAAATATCTGATCTGAATTGTGGGGGAGAAGGGAAACAAAGAAATCTTTGTTACTAGATAAATTATATCCTAATATATCATCTATCTTCAGCAATCATGAGTTCTGTTAACAATATATATTTGGATGACACTTTTTGTTAAAAAAAAGTTAATAGCTACTGTAGATAGAGAGTTCACACGAACGCAGGCCACAGAAAGAGTCTCTCAACTTCCTCAGTATGGAATTCTTGCTGCGCAGGTGGTTATAATTATAATCAGTTCTTGAAGCCACTCTAAAGGTTCATTTGGTTATTTTCATGTGTTTCATTTCCACGTTTATGTGGACTTTCTTGGCTTCAATATAAACTGTGGAATGTTGGTTATATTTAACATGCTGGAACATTGGTTTTTGATGTCTTAATAAGAGAATTTTGTACAACTCCCTTCTCACAGTATTTAGATGTTATAGTTTGAGGGCTCCAATGCTCACAGAATTGAAATACATTTTGCTGGGGGAGCAACTACATCAAAAAAAAATGTCAGAACGGAATGGGCATCTCACCACTCAGAGGCAAAGTAGCCGGAGCCAGACTGTTGCACAACGAACAGAAAGAGAAAGCCTTGTTTCTTTTTTACACACAGTTAACTTCAGTGACACATCGTCCAACATTCTCTACCCAAGTTGCAGGACAGTGAGCAAGCCATAACCAACCCTAACCATGACCTTTGCTAACTGGGTACCATGTAATTAAATTATTAAGAGTAAATTTGCATTGATGGAAACAGATGTAGAATGGTAAAAATAGTTTTATAGTGTACATTTAATAGTTTAATGTAACAAAGTACAGTGAGACAAAGTCAAATACGACAATAACTTGCATATATACAGCACCTTCAACATAGTAAAATGCCAAAGGTGCTTCACAGGTTCATAATCAGTCAAAAATTGACTGGAAACCAAAAAAAGGCTTTAGGGAAGGTGACCAAACACAGACGCTTAATTTTAAGGGCTGTCTTAAAGGAGGTGAGGAAGAAAGGTTTGGAGAGGGAATTCCAGAGCTCAGAAATCAGACAGCTGAATGGTACAGCTGTCAAGAGCAGTGTGGAGGAAATGGGGGCTGCACAAGAGCGCAGAATTGGAAGGCCAGGAGTTTTCAAAGGGTTGTAGGGCTGGGGGAGGTTACCGAGATAGGGAGGGGTGAGACCACAAAGGGATTTAAAGATGGAGATGAAAATTTTAACACTGGGGCATTGGTACACTAAGAGCTAATTTAGGTCAGTAAACAGAGATGTGGCGGGTTAGGGTAAGGGCACCAGAATTTTGGATGACATCAGGCTTATGGATGGTGGAAGATGGTAGGTGAGAGGGGAGATTATTGGAATGGTCAAGTCTGTAGGTTACAAAGGCACAGATGAGGGTTTCAGCAGTAAATGGGCTGAAGCAGCAGCAGAGATGGGTGATGTTGCAAATGTTGAAGCAGGAGGTCTTGGCGATGGAGAGGGTATGGGCTCAGAAACTCAGCTCAGGGTCAAATAGAAGATAAGGTTTCAAATATTCTGGTTCTGCTTGAGGCAATGGCTAGGAAGGGGCCAGGAACCAGCAGCTGCCAACAGAGGCTGAAGATATTGGCTTTGGCCTTTCCAATGTTTCACTTAAAATTTAGTTTTACATCATAAGTAAAAGATGCAGGAGAAATGAAGAGTAACTTGTTAATAAATTATCGGGTTTATTCTCTGCTGAAGCACCACTAAAGTGGAACATTATTGATGTCACCACACATCAATAGATATACTACACTTGAATATAAATATTGTAATATGCACACTGCTGAATTCTCAAGCACTAAAGACAAGAAATAACAACAAGGTATGCTAGTAGCATCATGTGTTTTCAAGTGCCATCCTTCATGAATTTCAGGTCTCTTTGGTAAAGTCGCCACAAAGTGTAAGTACACATAGGACCAATTTTAACTGAGAGAGAGGACAGGGCAGGTAGAAGGGGTGCTCATGCAGAGTTCAGCCTGAGGTCCAGGCCATTTTAACACCTGGACCTCATTTAAATACTACAGCCTTGTGTCTTGACCGAAATCAGTGAGTGTGACATCAGGGCGTCCGTTGGGGAGAGGGGAGCCTGCGGGCACCAGGATCCCAAGTGAATGATCCCTAAGCCTGATGTGAATGCTACTGGTGGATTGACAGCAGATGCTGGCACTTGGAGTGGAAGTTCGGGGGGGTGGGAAGGCCCAAGCCACTACTTGCAGGGCCTGATGAAGCACTGTATGCCTCTCTGGTCCACACCGAATCCTCTAAAATGTTCACAATTGCATGATTACTTTAGCTTCTTTGGACCACTTTGTTTATTCATGGCAGATTATGCCTTCAAATGTAGTCCCATTTGGGCCTCCTGATTTTTAAAAATTTTACTTGGAGTCTTGGCCTGACGATATCAGTTTGAAGCAGGCTCTAACCTGCCTGGCTCCACTTCTTTCCTGCTCTGAGGTGAGTTAGATGACGTGGCACAAACCCTCTCATTATCTTAATCCCTCATCCACATTGGACAATATTTAATGTCTCCCAGGAGTGGGGGCTATATAATGGGGTGCAAAGGCTCGGGGTGTAGAACCTGTTACCTTCCCCGATTCCCCCCAATTAAGTCTGGGATGGGAAGGGTTGAGAACAGCCTTTCTGCCCGGTGGTCAACTCCGAATCCTGCTACCACAGGTATTCACCCAGTGGTGGGAGGGAGCTATGTCACATGGGCAAACCATCAGGTAAAACCTGATGGATATGCCTGCGGCCTCATTGTGTGGGGTGCACCCTGTGCCCAACAGAGGAGCCTGCTGATGGCAAGGGAGGGATATGCAGAAAGACAGTACTTTCCTTTATGCTGACTGCTCCCCCCGACTTCACTGGGGTCTTCTTGACTGGCCTGGCAATTGTGCCTCATTTTCCTGCATTCCAGGGCTCCAGGGACATCCCTCATCCTGGGGCCTACTGGCAGTTGCCTCCATTCCTGGTGGCGCTGCTGGTATTGGAGAGCTGGTGACCTTTGATTGGAAAGCAGCTCTCAGGGCCAGGCCATCCACTCTGCAGGAGCCAGGAACCCTGATGGCAGCCAGCTGACTGCCTGATTGGGACTTAATCCTAGTGGGACTCCCGGAAATGGCCACAGCAGGGTTGCTGCTGACTCTCCAGCTGATGGATGGGGCACCCACTGCGGCCATTAGTTCCCCCCAATGTTCCTGTTTGACTGTGGGGTTGGAGTGGTTGGGTTAAAAACAACCCCAATGAGCAGAAACATTCCATTATATTAGAGGTGGAAAACTTTGGGTAAGATTACATGAATTACAACTGATCAGAGAAAAGGGTTGGATATTAAATCTCTGGTAATATAATATTGAATTTTACAGTCTCATTCAGGACTCTAAATCAACTTCAACTTAAATTATTTTTGAGGGTAGATGGTAAGAATCAGGTCTTGATGTATTTCGGTAAAATCTGAAACAAGTGATATTTCTTTGGTGTAATTTCAATGATGATCCTCTTATGAAAAAGCATATTTGGAGTTCACGATCAGTAAGATTTACACAAAATGCTTTAATTTAACGGATGTCCCAGTGTCCATGCTATAAGTTTAATTGCTAATCACAGTATATTTTTAAATGACAAGGATATAGAAATGTTTCACATGAAAAATGTTTCTTGCCAACATAAACAAATTAATTTAATCAACGTCAAGTCAAGTTATGGGTGTAATGATGATGTAATGTGACTTTGAACAATCACAAACAGCTGTCTGGATTATTTTTTTAATTAAAAGCAGCTAATTTCCAAAGAAATGCTTGTTTTTCTTCAGTGCTTGAAGTATCATTTTCTTTCTGCTCTCCTTCTGCCAAATTGCATGATTGCGACCGAGGAGAGAGAAAAGCTGAAAGGTGCTTTTCAAATTCGACATGAAGCTTTAGAATTACAGTGTATACAAAACAGAGAGACAAACGTTAGCCAGAACGGAGTCTAGGGTCTCACGCCACTGTCAAAGTGTGAGTCACTTTTAAAAAAAAAAGTTTCTTATTGCTATTAACAAAAAGGAGGCAGTCAGCTCCAACGGGGGTACAAGCTTAATTATAACTGGAGGTGTAAGTGAGAGGTCACTTGCTGGTCCGTTGTGGCACTGTGCTGAGGAATTTCCAGCTATGCTTCTTTAGCTAGAAGTAGAACACTTGCTCTCTATTTTGAAGTGGTCAACCAACGTTACATAATTGCATTTATAACAGCCAATCACAGATGATGACTAAATTATTAGGTTTGATAGAACCTTTCTTTACTGGTAAAAAGAAAAAAGACTGGCAGTTTCCTACACACAGAAATGTGATCATGCCCAGGTAGTTTGTTCTTTTAGTGATGTTGTTCGAGAGTTAAGTATTGGCTAGGATATCGGGGAGACTCCCCCTGCTCTATCTGGAATAGCGCTGTGGCATCTTTCACCATTACCAGCGAGAGCAGAAGAGCTTGGTTTAGCGTCTCATCTGAAAGATGGCACCTCTGACAGCGCACCTCTGACAACCCCTCAGTAATGAACTGGAGCGTCAGCCTAGATTTTTGTGCCTAAGTCTCTGGCGTGGGACTCGAACCCATGAACTCCTGCCTCAGGATACTCTTGTGCATTGTGCTATTGGTATAATCTTCATCACTAGCAGTGTTAATAGACCCAGAAACAAACTATCAAGAGAAAGTGACTTTTCAACTCGGCTGTTGTAATTAAGTTTAGATTTTCCTTTTTAAATAATTGGATACAACACATTTACATACATTAAATAGAAACACAGCACAATTTTAAATCATACATCGTTTAATCTTACAAAGCAATATTTGGAATTAACAAAAAAAATGTTTTTATTATTTTAAACAGAATTTGTTGCCAAGACTATTACTTGTTGATGTATTTATATACAGATTAGCACACTGGATACATCTTTGGCAAGCTGTGATTTTTTTAGGCATCTTGTGAGCAGTAGGATGCCCCAATACCAAATATCTTTCCATATTACAAAAGCAAAAAGGTCGAACATTTACAATGTTATGGAATAAGTTAAAAGCACCAACAAAAACAACAACCAGGAAAACACGTTACATTCTTAATTTCAATATACCTCACAAAGCCTTACCAAAATCCGAAAAAAATAAGTTCCAATTCAGTTCTCTCTGAGCCTTCACTTTGCCTAAACACAACCTATTCAGACTGAGGAACCATCATCACTCAATAAAAGGGCCTTAATTAAATGATTGTGTTTTTTTTTGTGTCTGGTTATTGGGAGTTACATTCACAGTAACTGAATCTCAGGAAAACTTCTCGACAATAACATTATAGAAGTAACTTGGAATCAGAGTTCTGAAGTCTCAGGTTGTTGGAGAAGTGGAATGTATGGGTTGCATCTGGTCATGTTTTTGCGCCTCGTTTGCCAATCCATAAGTGAAGAAACTTTTTAATTAGGAAGCTGGAATGTGAAAAAGGTGGCATAAGTGCACATGAAAAGGCATCTTTAATCAAACAGAGCGAGAGCCAAAAGCAAGTATCGAAAGTGCCTTTTGATCCAGATAATCAAAGAGTTGCAACAAAGAGCCTTTCATGCTGTTTAAAAAAATCTAATTGATAAAATTGAAGTTTTAGGGGACTATGAGGTCCACTTGATTCCCATCTTCATCACCTATAAAACAAGAAAGTTTGAAACATTTGGAGGACCACAGAAGGCAGTAAAATGTGTTGATATTGCCGCACAATACAAAAAGTCTTGGCAGTTTCTTGAAAGTGTCTGAAATTTTCTATCTTTTGCTATAACGAATGCCGGTTAGACAAATCAATAGGAATTTTTAAATCCATTATCTTAAGAGATGTCAGGGAGGTTTAGTGATTTTCTTTGGAGCTGCAAAACGTGTCTTTGTGCAAATTAGGGTTCTGACTGTGCCGGTTTCGACTCCGAACAGATGAGAACATGGTGCTGCAACCAGGCACTTTGCACTTGTGCAGCTGACGAAGGTGCACAGTCTTGTAATGAGCCCTGAAGGTCCCTTTGTTACTGTACATCTTCTGGCAGATGTTGCACATGATTGGTGAGTTAGCAGAAGGGGTTTGTATCAAACGGTCAATAGGCTCTTTGACCACAGCAGCTAGCTGGTATAACTTATCTTTCACCATTAAATCAGGACGCTCAAAATCTTCCACGTCATTTACAGGAACCCCTTCTTCACTCCCGGCATCTGAATCCCATGAATGGATACTGCTTCCTGACTTGACACTGGATGTAGTGCTAAGATCCAGCACAGCCCCATCATAAAATCCATCTCCTCCTTGGGCATCGCTGGACTGCTCCTGAGCGTTGTTGAGAGAAAACACAAAGTGTTCATTTTTGCTCTTTTCTTTCAGTGTTACTGGAGTCTGTCCCATGTGAGTTCTTACCAGAACATCTTTGCAAAGTTCCTTTGTTATAGGGGTGCTGGTGAAGAAGGTCTGAGTCTCATATGAGCCTTTGGTCAGAAGTTTGTGATGAAGATTGATGTTCGCACTATGTCTGAAGATGAGGAAAAGGAGACATCAAATAAATTAATCAATTTTCTGGCACTGGATTAAAATGTAATAACGTGTTCTGCGATACATCAAAAGATGCGAATCTTCTGCTAATGTGTCGAATTGGAGCTACAGGCTTAATATCCTTTGCACATGCATTTCTCTCCAGTTTAGTTAGAAAGTATTATTTTAATCAGTGGATCTCCTGAAATACTGCTTGCTGGTCACAGAATGCGCATTTGTAAATTTCTACCATGCAACACTGAGGGCAACCTAGCCTGTCACTGCAAATGTGCAAAAGCCATATTTGCTGTGCAACCTTTAGGACAACTGGAGGCTCAGTGGATCGTCAAGGCCAATAGAGGCTTTCCTCTCTTTAAAGCAAAATGGAAATGTGTGATTCCGAATGACATATGAAGTGTAATGTCAGATGTGTTTATTCATTAGTGGATCTCCCCGGCACTGCGCATTGTAACTTGGATAACTGTATCCGGATCAGGTGTTATAATGCTCAATGCATTACTCTGTTAAGATGACAATGTGACTTCAGCCTAAAGTGTTGCTCTATAAATATAGGGACTTAGGTCTATCAAAGGTTAATTGTTTTATCAGGGAACTTTGCAAAATGGGATGTGATAACCAATTTCAGACTGTAGCTCAGGAGCCAAAATCAAATACGTTTTGCTTTACACAGTAAACAGGGATTTTTAATTGGTGTATTGGGGACTGAATTCTGCAAATGCCTGTTTTATCATGGAGGACTATAAGTGGCCTTAATTATTGTATGTTCCTTTACCTTTGAATTTAACTTTATCACGTCATTTTAAAAAAAAATATTCAGGGTGGTAGACAATATATTGGAGATTTACAGTAGCCATGTACATTTAGGAACAGTCAAGAAAGGAAAGAAAATAACTTGCATTTATGTAGCACCTATCACATCCTCAGAGTGTTTTGCTTTTCAACCAAAGGATTGCCTTTAAAGTGCAGTTGCTGTTATAATGTAGGTAACTATGTCAGCCAATGATGTTCTGAGGTTTAACGTAATTATGGGAGCAGGATTACTGAGTGTTGCTAATAGGGGATGCCTATTGTATGAATGAAACCTAGCACTAGAAGATGGAACATGAGGTTTGATTCACTAGGTGACCCCTGGGATCTGTTGATACTGGGCAACAGCCCATAGTTTTGAAAGGGTGGGAAGGGAAAGGGATTCCTGGAGTATGGAAATGCTATGGGGTGTACTATCCAAGGGTCAGAGAGCATTATGGGAAGTGTTTGGGCGGTAGTCGTTAGGATGCTCTTAACGCCTTGAACACTGAGGGAATTTTAACTTATCCAGCAGTTAGAATTGGAAACCTGAGCTGAAGTGGTCCTGGGGAGGAGAGTTGAGGTGTGGTAACATTGGACAGCATTGGGGGAGGGTCTTGTATTCTACCAATATTGGACGGGATAATGGGATATGAAGCACTTGTCTCAGAAATGGAGATGGGAGGGCATTCCTGTAACATTTCTGGTGGCGCCTGATTCCTCGGGGAGCTTCAGGAAGCATTTGAGTGGGGTTTCAGGGGAGGAGGGAGCCTGACCAGCCCATTTCCTATCATATCAAGCTCCTCATCAAGGTATGCTTCTTCCACCAGCCTCTGAACTAAGCAACTCCATGACTTAAATTCTGTCTTAACTCACCTTGCCTTCTCTATTCCAAATTCACTGAACTTCAGTCCTCATTAAGCCTCTTCCTCCCCATAAGCTCTGCTACCTATATTCACAGTCACCCCACTGAACTTGTCAATGCCAGTGGCCTTCTTATCCCCATGGTCTAGATCGTTGGCAAGACATTTCCTTGTATTAGTCACCACTGACATTCTGCATCCTCCTCTGGGGGGGGAAAACTGTCTCCCAAGCAATTACAAGTGCTGGTAATCATTGGTCAGGATTGCAGTCTGTAACCAGTTTTAAGGCTCCTTCATGACAGTTCCCTATTTATCAATTGTATACACAAAGAGGTGGATAGGTGGGACAATCGTAGCAGGTAAATGTGGGTAACGGTCGCAGATGTCAGGCCTCAAGGGGTTGAGCTAAGACACATATCTGACAGAAGTTACACAACGTGTGTGTAAAGTCTAATTGATCTTTTTGCAAATTTATTATGGTTAGACAATATTAATTGTATTTTTTTTTCCTGAATGTGGTCAGCTAGCTGAGGTTTAAATAAAACACTTTGAGCAAGTTAATTGGTTTGTGTGTCTTTTAAAAATATATATATTTGACTGGTCTCTTTGTTTTGAATCTATGGAAGAAATTTGAACTGAGATGGAATAAATTGCAAGTGCAAGGGCAGGTATAACAGCCAGAGAACTGTGAAACATGAATACAATAGACACAAAGTGCATGACGTGTATAGAACAGTAGGTCCAGTATTAAGCTTCTAGAGAATGCTGAATGAACCACTCTTCATCCTTGAAGGCTCAAGAATGGCAGTGACTTTGACTTCAGCCCCAGCTAAGAAAACTAAGATGGAGAGAGAGAAATAAATAATCATCCAGGCTTCCTGCTGACCCTTGACAGGATATGCATGTGTGTGGAGCTGTGTATGAAAGAGAGGGAGAGACAGGGACAGATTGAGACTTTGGGATGAGCAACAGCAATTGTCCATCTCCTCTTTTACCAATGTTAAAATACAAACTGCTCGCAATTCTTGTCCACCCACTTGCTTCACGCTCCACTGCCTCCCTGCAGTCTGTCCGATGACCATCACGGCCCTCCTCTGTATTTCCCTGCGGAATGTCCATTCACTTATGAACAAGGCCCTTGCCACCATGAAGATTTTCTGGCTGACTGCACTATCATGACATTGACGGAAACCCGGCTTACAGGAAATGACACCTTGTCCACGGGGTTGATATAATAGCATGAGTAGAGGATTGGTTAACTAATGGAAAACGGTCAATATTAATGAATTGGATGAAGGGACAGGTTGCATTATAGCCAAGTTTGCTGAGGATACAAAGGGAGTAGGAAAGCAAGTTGTGAGGAGGATACAAAGCCGGCAAAGGGATAATAGGTTAAGTGTGTGGACGATAAAATTGGCAGATGGAGCATAATATAGGAAAATGTGAGGTTGCCCACTTTGGCAGGAAGAATAGAAAAACACTATTGTTTAAATGGAGAGAGACTGCAGAATGCTGCAGTGCAGAGGGATCTGGGTGTTGTTGTACATACAAGCATGTGAATTAGGAGCAGGAGTAGGCTATTCGGCCCCTTGAACCTGCTGTGCCATTAAACAAGATTATGGCTGAACTGATGTGGCCTCAACTCCACATTCCTGACTACTCCCGGTAACCTTGGGCTCCCTTATTAGTCAAGAATCTATCTACTTCTAACTTAAAAATATTCAATGACCCTGCCTCCACCAGTCTCTGGGGAAGAGAGTTCCAAAGACTTACGACTCTCTGCGGAAAAAAAAGTTCCCCATATCTCTGTCCTAAATGGGAGGCCCTTTATTTTTAAACTGTGCCCCCTAGTTCTAGTCTCTTCCACTAGGGAAATCATCCTCTCAGCATCCATCCTATCAAGCCCCTTCTAGATCATATATGTTTCAATAAGATCACCTCTCATTCTTCTAAACTCCAATGGATAAAGGCCCAACCTGTGCAACCTTTCCTCATAAGATAATCCCCACCCCACCCCCATCCCAGGTATTAGTCAAGTGAACCTTCTCTGAACTGCTTCTAGCGCTTTTATATCCTTTCTTAAATAACGAGACCAAAACTGTACACAATACTCCAGATACGGGCTCACCAACGCCCTGCACAACTATAGTAAAACATCCCTACTTTTACATTCCATTCCCCTTACAAAAATGCCAACATTACATTTGTCTTCCTAATCACTTGCTGTACTGTACCTGCACACTAACTTTTTGTGATTCATGTGCCCGGACACCCAGATCCCTCTGTACCTCAGAGTTCTCCAATCTATCTCCAGTTAAATAGTATACTGCTTTTCTATTCTTTCTGCCAAAGTGGACAAGTTCACATTTTCCACATGATACTCCAGCTGCCAAATTTTTGTCCACTCACTTAACCCATCTATGTTCCTTTGCAGGCTCCTTACATCCTTTTCACAACTAATTTTCCTACCTATATTTGTGTCATCAGCAAACTTAGCAACCATACATTCAGTCCCTTCATCCAAGTTATTGATATAGATTCTCTATAGTTGAGGCCCCAGCACTGAACCCTGTGGCACTCCACTTGCTGCATCTTGTCAACCTGAAAATGACCTATTTCCTGTTAGCTAACCAATCCTCTATCCAAGCTAATATGCTACATTAATCACAAAAAGTTAGTGTGCAGCTACAGCAAGTAATTAGGAAGGCAAATGGAATGTTAGCCTTCATTTCAAGCGGGATGGAATATTTAAGTATGGAAGTCGTGCTACTGCTGTTCAGGGTATTGGTGAGACTGCACCTGGTGTACTCTGTACAGTCTTGGCCTCCTTACTTAAGGAGAGATATATTTGCTTTGGACGCAGTTTAGAGAAGGTTCACTAGGCTGATTCCTGGGATGAAGGTACTTTCTAACGAGAAAAGGTTGAGCAGGTTGGGCCTATAGTCATTGGAGTTTAGAGGGATGAGAGGTGGTCTTATTGAAACATATAAGATTCTGAGGAGGCTGGACAGGGTAGGCGCTAGAAGGATGTTTCCGCTCATGGGGAACCTGGAATTAAGGGGCAGGGTTTAAAAATGAGGCGTCTTCCATTTAGGATGGAGATGGGGAAGAATTTCTCCTCTCAGAAGGTCGTGAGTCTTTGGAATTCTCTTCCACAGAGAGCAGTGGAGGCTGGGCTCAAGGCTGAGTTAGACAGATTTTTGATTGATAAGAGAGTGAAGGGTTGTGGGGACAGGCAGGAAAGTGGCGTTAAGGCCACAATCAGATCAGCCACGGTTTATTAACTGGCGGAGCAGCCTCAATGGGCCAAATGGCCTACTCCTGCACATATTTCTTATGATCTTATGTCCTTTACTGCTGTGTTGTTGCAAGTTAAAACTTTTCCATCATTGGTCTGCCCAAACCATTTGGCCCTTATCACTAAGTCACACCTTGCCCGATCTCTCCCTCTACTTCTCTAGAAACTTCTCCTCCATTGACCATCTTACATAATTCTTGGAATGTGGGTGACATTGGTAGGGTCAGGGCTTACTGTCCATCCCATAATGTTTGAGAAGTTGGAGGTGTTGGGCCTTCTTGAATCGCTGATGGTGGTTTTATACAACTGAATGGCTTTAAGGCCACTTCAGAGTGGAGTTAAGAGTCAACACACAGGCCAAGCAGGGTAGTGAAGGCCGGTCCTTCCTTAAAGGCTATTAGTGAACCCGTTGGTATTTATGACAGTCTGACAGCTTCACGCTCACTTTCACTCTTATCAGCTTGTTCTTTTCAACCTTTAAAAAAAAACTGAATTCAAATCATTTCAGACAACAATGTCAAGATTTCAATTTAAATTCACTAGATTATTAGTCCAGGCCTTTGGATTACTATTCCAATAACATAACCACTATGCAACTGTACCCTTGTTTCATCCCTTTTATCAATCTTTCAGAAGCTATCAATCCCCAAACCCAACCCAAGCTCTTCATCAAGGTATGCTTCCTCTGTCAGCCTCTGCACTAGACAACTCCAGCCTCAACGATTTAAATTCCATCTTACCTCACCTTCTCTATTCTAAATTCACAGACCTTGTCCTCCCTAAAGCTCTCCCTCAACCTAAACTCTGATCTATATTCACGTCACACCCACTGACCATTGCCTATGGCCTATCTCCTGCCGTGGTCCCAAACACTGGCAAAACCACCACCTACATTCCCCTATCCCCTTCCAACCTCACTTCCTTTCCTTCTCCTGGAGAAAACAACTTCTCTGAGCAATTGTAACTGCTTTTCCAAACTGCCAACTGCCAGGCTTTGGCTTCCCATTCACTACAATACTCCTGCCTGTTGATCTGATCAGTCACTCTCTCACCGTCAGCTTTGATGCTCTTACCTCCAATTACATCTTCACTCGATTCCGCTCTGTCAAGGGGAAGCTAGATAAGCACATGTGGGAGAAAGGAGCAGAAGAATATACTGGTAGAGTTATAGGAGGCGGCTCACATGGAGCTGTGGACTTGGTGTAATGTGGTGTAGCTTCCTCTGGTATGCCCCTTTTCACCCTGTCAGTACTTGCGGACTTGGTGCATCTGGTGAATGGTTAATTTAGGCAGCCATCAGCAGATCTGGCCGAACCACATCTCCTCTTCCAAAACTGTTCACTACTTTGGAAAAATAACCTCCAGTACCAACTGTCTCATTAATCCCCTCTCCCTGCCCCCTTTATTATCAACTCTAGCAACAAGCGTGACAAACTGTCAAATTTATCTGTCACTAGGATTGAGGTTATGTATTATTTCTTCATCCACCAACACAAACCTTCTTGCAAGGTCCCATACATCCTCCTCAAGCTCATTACCCTCCTGAAGCTCATCCTGTCCACAAGATCCACCTCCTGCTCTCTTGTTTCAGGACACATCGAATTCAACAGCTTCAGACCATGAACTCTATCCTCCATTTTGATTCTTTTTTTTATAAATCAACTGCCAATCTTACCTTGTTTTCCTGTTTTAGCCTTCATGTAGGGCTGTTCATTATTGTGCCATTAACACTCAATCTGGACCAATGCTTTGTTTCTTTACTATAACCATTACCTCCCCTGTTGTTATTCAATCTCTCCCACCCTCTGCCCTATCCCTGACCTCCCCTTTAGTTCTTCCTCCCCCATTTCAACAACGTAAAAAAAACACATCACGTTTCTACCTCCCTTCAGTTCCGAAGAGTCACATTTGACTCGAGAAGTTAATTCTGTTTCTCTCTCCACTGATGCCTGCTGAGTATTTCCAGTGCTTTCTGCTCTTATTTTGACTTGTTTTTCCTGCACTTGCACCCGTTTCCTCTGGGGACCCCACTATCTGTCCTTGGCCCCGTCCTCCTCAGAATCTGCATGCTGCCTCCTAGCGACATCATCTGAAGACATGGGATCTGCTTTCACATATTGCTGATGACACCCAGCCTTGCCTCTACACCAACTGTCTTAACTCCTTAATTGCCTTTAAGGGGTCTTGGATGAGCCCTGGGTTCCTCCAGTTAAACCCTTTGGTGGAGGGGGGGTGGGGGGGCAGCAGTGGCTACTGCCTTTGAAAGCTATCAGAAATTCCATAGCCTTACCACTAATTCCTTCTCTTCCCCTCAGCCACTGTCTTAGTTGGACAGGTTACTAGAAACCTTGGTGCTACATTTGACCCTGGAGTGAACTTCTGATCTCATATTGTGTCCATTGCAAGGATAGCTAACTTCCTCCTCTATCTGCCTCCACCCTCGCTGCTGACACTCTCACCCGTAATCTTTTCCACTTCCAAACTCAACTATTCCAGTGCTTTCCTGGCCGGTTTCCCATTCTCTATGCTTTGTAAACCTCACCTAAATCCGGACTTTGCTGTCTGGTGTTCTATCCTGCACCAAGCCCTGCACGCCCACCACTATGGTTCTTACTGACCGACACTAACTGCCCACCCAGAAGGAAAAACTAGTTCAAAATTTTCAAATCCCAGGGAAAACCATACTGGAGTTCCATTTTAAGGTAAACAAGGCCAGTTTGGACAAGCTTTACTGGTACCCTTCATTTCCAAGTTTTACTGGTTTATCCTTCTGTCCTGCACTCAATCCAATTTAAAATACCCGCCCTCACGTTTAAATCTCTTCATGGCTTCATGGTCTCTATCTCTGTAGCCGCCTCTAAACCTATAACCACGCAGTCTATCACCCTCTATCAGCTCTCTGTTCTGCTCTCTTGTGCATCCCTTTTTCCCTTTGCCCCTCCACAGGGAGCCATGCCTTCAGCCAGTTAAACCTCTCATTCTAGAATTTGCTCCCTAAAACTATATGGCACTCCACCTCTCTCATCTCATTTTAGATTCTTAAGAGCTCTCTGGCCTCAATCTTCCTCTCTGCCTAATTCATTTCCCACTTCTTCATTTTTTTACCTGATCACACCTCTGTCAAGTACCTTGGGACATGTTTCAATGTGAAAGGAAACATTCAAATAACGTGGCGTGAAAGTGAGAGACACATTAAATAGATGGGGACCATATCAGGCTTGGCTGATTGCCTTCTCACATTTGGAAAGCCCAGCAATCGTTGCCCGAGCGCGTAAGTGCAGAAGGGCCACTGGAGGCATCCGACTCTGCCCACCTACAGGGCAGAAAGGATATCTGGCGGGTGGGGAGGTTAAGGGGGCATCTATTAAGGTATGTCAATGTTGATAATGCATCCAAAATAGGTAAAAGAAAATCAGTGCTACAAAACTGACAGGAAGACACAGCGGGTCTAACCTCCTCCCTATCATGGAGTGTCTAAGCAAACTTACCACTTCCCAGACAAAGAAATGCAAAAAAATGTTTCAGTGGCATTTCTAAAGCAACCCCCGCACTTGGTTCAGGTCCTGTGGACTGTGTAAATAAGCGACTGACACAAACAGCATCCACTCACCAATGGCTGCCACTTGGACATATGCCAGCTGCCCCTCCCCAGGTTTCCTACAGCGAAGGCCTGAATATTTGCTGGGACATGATCCCGCCGATACCAGGAGTCCCTCAATTCCTTACCCAAGTGGCCATTCTCCATCTGAGAGTCAATGTGGTTTCAGTGAGCTAGTCGACAGGGAAGGGCATCACACCAGCCATCTTGGACTGACGCAGTTCCCAGCAGGAGGCCGCATTTCTCCCCTCCTTATACCATGAACACTGAGGCTGCGATTAGGTAACTCAAAGGATCAGGCTGGGTATATATGCTTGGACTGTCGGACTCAACTACTCATTGTCTAAACTCAGTAGAACAGCAGGGAATCCTCTCTCAGTCTTTCTTAAATTTCACTGAAAGCTGAAATTCTGCCCCTAAGTCATTCATTATATATTATTTCAAGTAGTTCACTGTGCAAGACATTTAATTTTAGGCTCCAAAAACTTGGATGATTTTTTTGTTTCAATATAATAACTAGAAGGCAAAATTGAAGGGACCATCTTCCCTCAGTCACCACTCCCCACTGCCCCCAGTTTTATTAGCTTCCCGCTCCCCTGCACCTCCGCAGCTGCCAATCTGGCTCCCCAGGGCCAAAGCAGGTGGAGCAGCCAAAATTCCAACAGCACCGTCTCAGACACAACTCTGCTTTCTGTACCTGCGCCAGACACAAGTGCTGGCTGCCAAGGAGAATCCAGGCAAAAGGTTTTCAAAACATGCAAACATGAGGACCAGTTTGAGAACGCAAGCCGAAGTGAATCAGAACATTATTGAAGCAACTGCTTTCAGCTTTTTAAAAACAAGACAAGAAGCAACTTTTCACTGACCTGTCCCTACTGCGCCTTGAAGGGAAGGCTGCATTACAACCTCCAACTGTGCACATGTGCATCTCCTTTAGATGCACGTTTTTGTAATGCAACTTAACACTGTAAGAACTTTTAAACACCTTCTTGCAGACATAGCAATAGTTAGGATTAGAAGTACCCTGATTATCTCCAACTGGCTGCGGACATGTGCAGCCGTTCACCGCTGGACTGTCGGAACATGGTGAGCCAGCCCTCTGATGCAATAATGCACTGTTGAAGCCTCCATTGATCAGCCTGCACTGCACTTCCTTATAAGTGTTTGTTGGCTGCAACCAACCTTCTGTTTTAGATACCAAGTTCTCGCCACTGTCTGGTTCAGACTCCCTTTGCTCATCCCCAAGGGACGAAATGATTACAGTTTTTGCCTTCACATAAGCATCTCCATTTTCCAAGTGAAGTGGGACATTGTCTGATTTTCCTTCAGTACTTGCTCGCATATTAGCAATCATCAAGTCTTGTTGCTGCACTTTAAGGCTCTGCTCTTCTGTATCAGACAAATAATTTATACCACTTTCAGTTCCTTCTAAACCATTGTTCATATCCTCAAACTCACTGTCACTTCTAAGTTGTGCAGCCATGCCACAGTCAGGAGCTCCACCTTCGGGGTCCTCTAGTTCTTCCATAGTTTCTTTTTCGATTTTAACAGGCATGCTAGATTTACGTGACTTCTTTTTTGGCACGGGATCCCTCGATGGGTCTCTTGCTGGAAGCTGCTCAGGGATCGAAGGGGCTGTGACAGGTAAAGAAGGGAGGGCGCCTGGAGGGACAGCAAGTTCAGACGGTGTCACAAGGCTGCGATAGAAAGGAAGGACTGGCTGCACGGTCTTCAGGTTTTGAAACATGGTGCCATGCCCGACGTTAGGAATGCTGCTCAGGGCATTGTTCTGAAGGCTTGACTCTGCCCGGGGGTTATCAAATCCTGTCAGAGAACGGGTGTCCGTGTTAGGGCAGTTGGCGATGTCAAGCTTTTTGTTGCTGACCTGGATAACGGTCGTTAAAGAGCAGTTTCTTAGATCCTTGTCACGATTGTTTTTCATGGTTGGCATGTGAAGCCTGGGGTTGGGATTGGAGCTGTGACGATTACGGCTGCGTAGGGAACTGAAAACCATATTACAACCTTCCACTGTGCATCGGTGTTTAATTTTCAGGTGAACTGCATTGTAATGAATCTTTAACGTGCCTTTATCATAAAAGGTCTTCTCACATGCACTGCAGTAAACACGTCCCTTGGTTGTTAGGCAACTAGCCTTTTCCATGGATTTGACTCTGGTATGAGAAGGCACATGTGCTTGCTCGAGCTCATGTTTTGGTGTTACACTGAGTGAAGGAGAAGCCACAGCGCTGGACTCATTGGTGGAGTTATTCTTCAGATCTAGGTTAATGTCGTCTTGGGAATCCTGGCTGTTTTCTTCAGCACTCTGGAAAGAATCAGCATGAGTGTTTAAAAGAAAACTTTTACTGATAGGAATTGGAATTTCTTGCTTGGTTTCTCGTGGTCTATCTTGAGATTGATCAAGGAGGAAGCTGTTCGGGGATGTCCCCAGAAGGGGCATTGGGATAGGATTGAAGAATTGGAATGGTAACATAAACGCCAGGTTGTTCACAATGTTCTCAAAGTGATGAATACTGTTCACGTTCACTTTTTCAGAATGAGTGGCTAGACCAGGATTTCGGGTTTGATTGCTGCTTTCTATAAATGCTCTGATGTCGGAGTTATTTTTGGTAGGCGGGACCACAACAGCATGTCCCTCCTTCTCCTGAATCGCCATGAGCTCTACGATGGATTTGGTTTCTCCAAAACGAAGGAACTGGTGCAGAGAGACCATTTCTTCCTCATAAGTCATTATGCTCCACCGATCAAGCACTTTTCCTGAGGCATCCTGTAACACAAGAATTAGCATGGAATAAAACTCATCACAGCCTGGCATGATTTACTTCATTGATAATGTCCCTAAAAGTGGCTTCACGTTTTCTCACTGGTGGTGGGATCCTTCACCATTGGAGGGCACATGTTGGAACACTATGGGCAAAAGAATCCCAAGATTTTCTGGGATTGTCCTATGAGGAGAGATTGAGGAGACTGGGCCTGTATTCTCTAGTGTTTAGAAGAATGAGTTGATCTCATTGAAACATACAAAATTCTCACAGGACTCGACAGGGTACATGCAGGAAGGATGTTTCTCCTGACTGGGTGGAGGGGTGCGGAGTCTAGAACCAGAGGACATGATCTCAGAATAAGGGGTAGGCCATTCAGGACTGAGATGAGGAGGAATTTCTTCACTCAGAGGGTGGTGAATCTTTGGAATTCTCTACCCCAGAGGACTGTGGAGGGTCCGTCGTTGAGTATGTTCCAGACAGGGATCAACAGATTTTTAGATGTTAAAAAAATCAAGGGACATGGGGATAGTGTGGGAAAATGGTGTTGAAGTAGAAGATGATCTAGTTGAATGGTGGAGCAGGCTTGAGGGGCCAAATGGCCTACTCCTATTTCCTATGTTCCTATGCATGACCCTATGTGCTGGCAATGGGCGAGGGTCCCAATCATTTCCACAGGTTCAGAAAATTGCTCCCATTCGATCAACTGCAGCAAACAGCGGACCAGTTTTTGAGGAAGCATTTCTTATAGTTCTCACATGGTTTATCAATTGATTGTTGAGGTTTCAAAATACTCAAGGTTTCAAATACTCAAAAAGCCGGTTAAACATTCTTGCTTCAATTGGATGAACTGGATCTGTTTCCACTCAAGCTGTTACATGGAACAAGATATAAAAGCAAGGTGCAGCAAGGCAAAGGCAAAATCAAGTTTTCATTATCCCATTAGAGATATACCTTCTTAACTCATCATTCTATGGGATTAGGGTAAGAAGGGGGATAGTTTTTCTCTTGGCTTGCGCTCCCTCCCAGCTGAAGCAATAAGAATTATTTGTATTGGCAAATGTGAGGAAAAATAGGAAAACTTTTTCTTTTGAAAAACTTACCTTTCCAAGAGTAAGGAAGATGCTGCACCTCAGAGCGAAAAGGGTACTCACCCGAAAATAAGCACTCACAAGTAAATAAACTTTTATAAAACGACCTGGCACACTTCAATTCCTGAGGTTAAAATGAATAAACAGAGCTGCTCTACCAATATAACAATGGTTATAACGGTTCCTCTCCAATACATACTCAAATAAACTACTAACCCAATTTGTATCTATAACCTGGTCACAGGCTTTAAAGGTGACTTTTGAAACTAGAGACATAGTAAGTCTGAAGGGTTCATGAAGAGGATTTGAGAGTACAGACATATAATGGCTTAAGGTTGTGTTGCTGATGATGGAGCTAGCGATGATGGAGCTTGCGATGATGCTTGGGGGTGGGGAGGGAGAGAAAAAACACAGAAGACCAGTGTCAGGAGAGTGGAAGATGCAAACTGGGACTTACAGCTGGAGAAGGATGCTGAGGTAGGGTGGGGTGAGAGCATGACGGGGTTTGAAAATAAGGGTAAGGATTTTGGAAGTGATGCAATGGGGCTAATTCACTCTGGGATGGTGGAAATCAGACTGTGTACAAGGTGCATTGGGTGGAATCTGTGCAAGATGGGATTTGGGAAACTAGCAAAATTAGCAACTAGAAGAAATTTCATCTAGCGCTAATAAAAGGTGCCCATAAGAGGTTCAGCAATGGGGAAGGAGGGGGCTGCAGGGATTCAGGACAATCTGTTCCGACTGTGGGATATCATGCTGTTGTTGGCAGTCTCTAATGGGCGTTCTTAGGGACAGGGTTTGAGCGAGCTAGAGCTATCATCATTAGTTTCTAATTACCTCTTCTCAGGTCTCAAAAGAGAGCATCTGGGGTAAATTGGGAGTCTTCTATGGAGTGACAATCAGCACTGGATTGCCGCTCTGCTTCTCTTTACTCACCCTAGACTGGAGCTGCACATTTCCTGCCAGGACTTCTGACCAAGGTCTGCTGAGAAATGAGCAGCTCCGGGAGCAGCAACATCGGGGCACGTGAAGCTGTCAAGTGCTAAGTTTAAATGTCCCAGCCACTTCGATAGGAGAGGAGGTAAGTGTGTAAGGTAAATGAGTAGGATGGGTTGGAAGATCAGGTGGTTGGGGGGGGTTCAGGGGGGTGGTGGGATGTCACGTGGTCGGGGGCGGGGTCAAATGACCTGGAGGATGGGGAGTAGTCAGGTTGTGGAAGGGTGGGGGGGATGGTTGGGTCGGGGGAGTAGTCAGGCGGTGGGGGGCTCGTCGGGGGGTGGGGAGGTTTTCTTTGGTGGGGGTGGGTGGGTTAGTTGGGAGGGGTGGGGTGGGGTTTGGTACCATAGTTACCCAGGAGTTAAAAGTGGTTGTAATCCTTCTAACTTTGCCTGGGCAACTATTCTGCTAAGGGAGTTGGAACCACACTAAGTCTCCGACTTTAAATCGGAGTTTCAGACACAGGGTAATTGCCCAACAGAAGTTGAAACCTCCCAGGCAATTCCTGTGCAATCCTTGCGTGGGGATTTCCAAAGGGTCCCCCCAGTACATCTTCCCGGGTACCTCCAGGGCATGACCATCCGGAGAACAGAATATCAGGGTCATTGTTTACAGTGAACCAAATAATTAGTAGTTTTATAAGAACGAGTGTTATATCACGTAATGTACAAAAAGTGTTCTTCTGAAGCTAAAGTGAATTTCCTCTGGAAAAACCACAGTGGTAGTAAGAGTATAATTGTTTGCTGGTGATGTCATTGAGAGTTGAGTTTTGTGCATGCTTTAAATCAGGATTCAGGATTAAGCGCCTGGCTTTTCCTTGTTCTAATTTGAAAAGAAGGGTAGTTGTTTTTTGGCTGCATTTTCTTTTGGGTTGCGTATTAGTGAGCTGTTTTCTGTTGGTGGAAAAGTTTCCCTGTGTCCAAATGACTATCTTCCCTGGTCTTCTGCTGCAGTTTTGGAATAAATTAGCCGAAGGTTGTCTATAATTCAGTGAGTGATATGATGACAGAAAGTTCACAAATGTAGACATGCGATTTGTAAAGTCAAATTGCTGTTACATGCTCAGGGTCAAAGTTTCATTTTGCCTGGTCAGGAACCTTTGCAAGTTGGAATATTCCTGTCAGTTTTGGGCCACAAATCAGAACCAAATAACAGTTTGTGATTGTTTTGCATCTGGAGTTTTGAACCTGTGAACATTTGGTGCATCATTTATAATATGCTAGTGAATCTCCTGTGGCACTGCTCATGGTGATTCAGACGATTTGATAAGCACAGCAGGACAATGGGCTGTGCTTCCCTCTTTACTGTTAGCAAACACTGTGTTGATAGCTTCACTGATCTATGTGCAGGGAAGAGCTACCCCCATCCTCCCCCACCAATACCCCAAGTCCCTCCTTAAGGTTGTGTCCTGCACAATAATACCATTTAACTTGCATTGCCTTTATCTATTATCATTTCCCAATCTGGTTTGTACCATTGAGCGACACTTACCACTCTCAGCCTGTTGTATATTTTGTGTATCTAGTGCCATCTCTCCATTGCTAAGTGTGCAACATGTTTACTTACAAGAGTTTAAAAATATCTCTGCAATCACAAAATGTCTGCACCATGCTTAACCCAGCTCTGGCTTTTAGAAGCTGCTGTGGTGTCTGTTTCCCTTGCTCTGAGTCCACACTTAGGCTTAACCAATCAAGCACAGTGAGCATAGATCAGTTAGCTACCAGACTCTCATAATTAAACACAGAACTATCGAACAATTGAACACAACACAGCCCAACTTCCCAATATACCCAGATCCTTCTATATTTGATCAGTCTATTTCCCTTTACTTGACAGTTCCTCCCATCTTACTAAAATGTAAAAAATATTTTAGTCATTTTTTTCTCACAACCATTATTATTGTTGCTGTATATTAAAATCATCCAAGCCCCTTATAGTAAAATGGGAGAGGGAGAATTCTATGATACCAAACCTTGCTGTGAAGACAGATGTAGAGAGTTTCTACCTTGGAATATTGTTCAGACACTAGTAAGGGTATCTTACAACTGGACCCAACTTTTTGGGCGCTACGAGTGCCAAAACAGTGCCCGTGGTGCACGCGCACACATGCATTGTGAATTGTACTGGGTTCAATTTGGTGAGGGCATTAGTGTGCGTGTACTGAATGTCTTCCCAAAATTTGCACAGCAGACACAGCGTGAGGTCAATCAGTGTATAAAAGATTCCAGCCAATACCCTCTCTTAATTTTGTCCCAGCTGAACACACATTTAGCTGCAGGGAGCGCCCTGCCCCCCACCCCAACCCCCTGATACATCACTGTTTAGAAGGATCAACAATTACTTACAGGTTAGTTTCTGGTTGATTTCTTATGGCTTTTCCGATGATTCTGTAAGCGTTTTGTGGTTTCTATTGTTATTCCAAGTTGCAAAAGTATAGAGGGCATGGTTTTTACTGACTTCAAGGCTTCTGCAGAAACCAGGTGCTCCTAGACATGGGTGCACTAGTAGGTATTCCCCTTGGAAGACAGCATGACATGAAAGAATGAACAAAGGCCATACAGAGCAGGACAAGCTGCTGGAAGAGGGAGTAGGAGGAGTGGGGTGGTGGGGGGAGGGTTATCAGTGGGAGGCTGTATCTGCCAGGGTGCTCAGGGAACAATTCTCCGACCTGAACCTCAGCGAGGAACAACTTGAGAGATGTTGGCTATTCAGTAAACATGGCTTCACTGAAATTTGCAGCCACAACTATAAGTACGGACAGGGTGAGGAAGGCATTACCAGTGGATGTGAAGCTAACCTTTGTGATGAACTTTTTTGTGTCTCTGGCTCCTTCCAGGCTACACCTGGACATAGTTGCAACATCTCGGAGTTTGCTGTCCAAGGTTACATAAGGGAGTTTACTCCAGTTCTCTATTCAGGGAAAGATAACTACACATCATTCTCTCTTGCCAGATACAAGCAGGAGGTGCAAGCACGTGGCTTTGTTAGGATTGCAGGCTTCCCATACTGCAGGGTGCCAGTGATTACATGTAAATTTCTTTACAGCACCGCATGTCAATTCTGCCACGAAATAGACATGCAAGGGATTCCATTCTCTCAAAGCCCAACTGGTGTGTGGCCATAGGCAGCGAATCATGCAGGTGAATACTCACTTTCCTGGCACTACACATGTAGATAGGTGATCTTTCCCAAGATTGAGAAGAGGAGAACAACCTCTCTGAAAAAGCAGATGGAAGTGGCTGAGGAAGTGTGGTCTGTCCAAACTGAAGTCAGTGCAACAAGAGCAGGGAATGGCAGGTGAGTGGCATAGCACTTTCAGGTGCCAAGTCCCACACTCTGACTTTCCCAGCATTCTCCTGCACAGTGATCCTCAGAACAACACACATTGCAGCTTTCGCTCATTGTCTCTATCACCTCACAACCCCATCTGTACAACTGCCCACCCTCATTCTATTGCTCTCTCACTCCCATGCCTCACGTTCGCCCTCTGCAAATGTTGCCCTTCCCTCCTCTCCACACAAACCATTCTGAACACTCATACCTCTCTGCTCTCTCTCCTTGCAGGTGAACATACAAGAACATAAGATGATAAGAAATAGGAGCAAGAGTAGACCATTCGGCCCCTTTAGCCTGTTCCGCCATTCAACAAGATCATGGCTGATCTTCTTGTGTTTCAATTTCCACATTCTCATCTACAACTAACTAGTGGAGACGCAGAGAAATTGGTGGTGGGGGGGGTAGTGGTTTGGTGGCCCTCCGGTGACAGGAACCTCGATGGCCATTGGCAACAGAGTCCAACCGGCTCACCGGGAAGCAAGTCTTGTTCCAGGAGGCTGAAGATGTCAGTGAAGACCTACTGTGAAGACCTGAGCCATTGGAGCTTACACATGTTGAGAGAGCTGATCCTCTGCCCACAGAACCTATGTTGGGGGTTTAACCTTCTTAGAGCTGGATCTGTGTGTTCATCCCTCTGCCCTGTGGAAAGGCATGTGGCGGAGAAGTTGGCAGCTGGTGCTGCTCCTACTGGTGTTGGTGGTATTGGTATCACCGTTCCTCTTGCTCCTCATCAAAAGTTCAAAGCAGAGCTCCAAAAGCTGCTCCCATACTGTGCTGAAAAGGGGCAGCATGGGAGGTGGGTGAAGTGCAAGGTAGGTAAAGTGACTTCCAAGAAGTTGGCAATCACCTGCCAAGCACTAGAAGTACTGGCTGAGAAAGAGAGGGTGCTGTGAACAGCAGCCTCTCACCTGTCCGTGGCTGGAGCTCGTCAGCTTCACCAATCAAAGGGTTCGCTGCCCCTCTTTCACTAAAGAAGTGCTTCCCACTGTGCACTCATCTTGGTGACCCTGGCAAGTCGCTGACAGTTCAGGAAATAGGCCCACTCACTGTTAAATCCAGAATCCTTGGCTAAGACAGAACTTATTGTTCTATTTGAATATTTAAATGCTTTACCTGACAGCTGCCATGAGGAGGAGCAGGTGAAGGGTTTTGGGGGGGGCCAGCAGGCGGGGAGTGATTTCCTAAATGCCTGCAAACCGGCCCAAGCGAAACCTGGAAGAGGGTGGATGATGCCGGCATCTTGTACTGGACATCATTTTCAGGGGATTTAACTCCCCCGCAGGTACCCAAGTCCACCTGCCATTGCCTGAAAAAAATGCATCCCTGTTTCCTCCTGGTCGATTACTTTCCCAACTTGCTTTGTATCATCATCAAACTGAAATATATTGCTTAGTGACGAAGTTATCTGAAGACCATAACCAAATAAAGTATCAACCATCTAAAAGTACACAAATTTGCAAGTTTATGCAGTAAAATCTGCATTTGATCTCCAAGGAATGTAGAGGCTGTAAATGCCTCTAAATTAAATCAACTAGAGCTTACTCTGAGCCATTGATGGAATAACATCCCATAAAAGGAAGTTTATTGAAATATTACAATTTAGAGCCAAATCTGGATTATGTTGGCAACATTCAGTTCCACATATTATTTTGCCTTTCCAGTGGGTAATATTTTTGGTGCCATAAGTGTTCACCAGCGAAAGTAAACATCACTATTGAATTGTTTCTTTTTCCTAGGAGATGAATCACTGACTGCACCTCCTGTGAAAATTCCTGAGTGGAAGACTACTGAACAATTGAGAGTCTAAGATTGTGCTTTCAGCATGTGAGGAATATTTGAAACTTCCAAAGTCGAGCTTTAACAAATCAGTGTCAAAAGCTTTCACCAAAGACGACAATATTAATTGGCGATTGCCAATTAGGATCATTCCCTTTCTGAGGAAGGCAAGGTCAAATGTTAAATTTCTGACATAAAAGCAAAATACCACGGATGCTGGAAATCTGAAATAAAGAACAGAAAATGCTGGAAAAACTCAGCAGGTCTGGCAGCATCTGTGGAGGGAGAAACAGAGTTAACCTTGCAAGTCCATGTGACTTTTCTTCAGAGCTCCGAAGAATCACATGGATTCAAAACGTTAACTCTGTGCTGAGTTTTTGCAGCATTTTCTGTTTTTTTTTTAAACTTCTGGCAGTCAGTTAATGAAGCAGCAGACTAAAATTCAATCTTTACTTAGTTTTAGGTTTACTCAGAGTGAAGCATTACAAATGTGTAACTCCTTACTCTACCTCACACCACCAGTGTCAATAAATGTCTCTTTATTTGCGCTCAAGTAATTGTCTAATGAATGCCCTCCACCTGTATACAGTTATTCTTATTTTGTACAATTTGTTTTTATTTAATCATGGGATGTGGGCGTCGCTGGCTAGGCCAGCATGTATTGCCCATCCCTACTTGCCCTTGTGAAGGTGGTGATGAGCTGCCTTTTTGAACCACTGCAGTCTTTGTGGTGTAGATACACCCACAGTGCTGTTAGGAAGGGAGTTCCAGGATTCTGACCCAGCGACAGTGAAGGAATGGTGATATATTTCTAAGTCAGGATGATGAGTGGTTCGGAGAGGAACTTCCAGGTGGTGGTGTTCCCATGAGTCTGCTGCCTTTGCCCTTCTAGATGGTAGTAGTCATGGGTTTGGAAGGTGCTGTCTAAGGAGCCTTGGTGAGTTTCTGCAGTGCATCTTGTAAATGGTACACACTGTTGCCACTGTCTGTCGGTGGTGGAGGGAGTGAATGTTTGTGGATGGGGTGCCAATCAGTGGGCTGCTTTGTCCTGGATGGTGTCAAGCTTCTTGACTGTTGTTGGAGCTGCACTCATCCAGGCAAGTGGGGAGTATTCCATCACACTCCTGACTTGTGCCTTGTAGATGGGGAACAGGCTATGGAGAGTCAGGAGGTAAGTTACTTGCTGCAGGATTCCTAGCTTCTGACCTGCTCTTGTAGTCAGAGTAATTATTTAGCTCATCCAGTTTGGATTCTGGTCAATGGTAACTCCCCCAGGACACTGACAGTGGGGGATTCAGAAATGGTAACGCCACTGAATGTCAAGGGGCGATGGTTAGATTCTCTCTTGTTGGAGATGGCCATTGCCTGTGTCAGTGTCTTGTGTGGTACAAATGTTACTTGCCACTTGTCAGCCCAAACCTGAATATTGTCCAGATCTTGCTACGTTTGGACATGGACTGCTTCAGTATCTGAAGAGTCGCAAGTGGTACTGAGCATTGTGCAATTATCAGCGAACATCCCCACTTCTGACCTTATGATGGAAGGAAGGTCATTGATGAAGCAGTTGAAATGGTTGGGCCTAGGACACTACCCTGAGGAACTCCTGCAGTGATGTCCTGGAAGTGAGATTATTGACCTCCAACAACCAGAACTATCTTCCTTTGTGCTAGGTATGACTCCAACCAGCAGAGAGTTTTCCCCCATAACTTTTTTTTATATGGGATGTGGGCATCACTGGCAAAGCCAGCATTTGCTGCCCATCCCTAATTTGCCGTTGAACTGAGTGGCATACCAGGCCATTTCAGAGGGCAGTTAAGAGTCACCGACATTGCTGTGGGCCTGGAGTCACATGTAGGCCAAACTAGGTAAGGATGGCAGATTTCCTGCCCTAAAGGACATTAGTGAACCAGATGGGTTTTTACAACAATAAATGATAGTTTTATGGTCACAATACTGAGACTAGCTTTCAATTCCAGATTTATTACTAAAATTTAAATTCCACCAGCTGCCATAGTGAGATTTGAACCCATGTCCCCAGAGCATTTGCCTGGCCTCTGGGTTACTAGTCCAGTGACATTACCACTGATTCCCACCGACTCCAGTTTTGCTAGGGCTCCTTGATGCTTTGATGTCAAGGGCAGTCACTCTCATCTCACCTCTGGGATTCAGCTCTTTTGTCCATGTTTGAACCAAGGCTGTAATGAAGTCAGGCGCTGAGTGACCCTGGCGGAACCCAAACTGAGTGTCAGTGAGCAGGTTATTGCTAAGCAAGTCACTTGATAGCACTGTTGATGACCTGTTCCATTACTTCACTGATGATCGAGGGTAGACTGATGGGGCAGTAACTGGTCGGGTTGGATTTGTCCTGCTTTTTGTGTACAGGACATAACACATTGCCGGATAGATGCCAGTGTTGTAGCTGTACTGGAACAGCTTGGCTAGGGGAACGGCAAGTTCTAGAGCACAAGTCTTCAGTGCTATTGCCGGAATATTGTCAGGGTCATAGCCTTTCCAGTATCCAGTGCCTTCAGTCGATTCTTGATATCGTGTGGAGTGAATCGAATTGGCTGAAGGCTGGCACCTGTGATACTGGGAACTTCCGGAGGGGCTGAGATGGATCATCCAATCGGCACTTCTGGCTCAAGCTTTTTGAAAATGCTTCAGCCTTATCTTTTGCACTGATGTGCTGGGCTCCCTCATAATTGGGCATGTGATCTTTGTGGAGCCACCTCCTACAGGGAGTTGTTTAATTGTCCACCACCATTCACGACTGGATGTGGCAGGGCTCAGAGCTTAAATCTGATCTGTTGGTTGTGGAATTTCCTAGCTCTATCTATCACTTGCTGCTTATGCTGTTTGGCACACAAGTAGTCCTGTGTTGTAGCTTCACCGGGTTGACACCTCATTTTTAGGTATGCCTGGTGCTGATCCTGGCATGTCCTCCTGCACTCTTCATTGAACTTGGGTTGGTGGTTGTGGTTGAGTGGGGGATATGATGGGCTATGAGGTTGAAGATTGTGGTTGAGTACAATTCTGCTACTGCTGATGGTCCATAGTGCCTCATGGTTGCCCAGAGTCACCCTGGGGTGGGGGATGAGGTTGGTGGCAATATGCGGTAATCAACAGGAGGTTTCCTTGCCCATGTTTGACCTGATGCCACGAAACTTCATAGGGTCCAGAGTTGATGTTGAAGTCTCCCAGGGCAACTCCTTGTATACCACTGTGCCGCCACTCCTGCTGGTGGGACAGAACACACCCAGGGATGGTGATGATGGTGTCTGGGGCATTATCTGTAAGGTGTGATTCCGTGAGGATGACTATGTCACACTGTTGCCTGACTAGTCTGTGAGACAGCTCTCCCAATTTTGCCACTAGCCCCCTGATGTTAGTAAGGGGGACTTTGCAGGGTCGATAGGGCTGAGTTTGCCTGGGTTGATGCCGGGTGGTCTGTCTGGTTTCATTCCATTTAGACTTTCCAAACAGCAGTTTGATATAACTGAGTGGATTGCCAGATCATTTCAGGGGGCAGTTAAGGGTCAATCACAAATGGCATCAAAGAGCTGTTTGAAGGCATATTCATTGATACAGAAGGAGAATTCTCATGTTTTTCATTTAAAGATCTATCGGGGTGAGCACCTGTGTCTAACAGGATAGTTACATACTGAAGAACTTTTGCAGTCTGTAAAATGCTATCCAACAATGGAACGAGCACTTGCAGGAATTTGGACTGTCCTGGCAAAGGATTCAGTCAGTCATCATTTACTGCTGAATGAACATTAGAGAGTTTATCTGATATGTATCAATCCTTCACGGTAAATGACCTTGGCAATTTGCCTTCCTGCCCCAGACATTCAAATTCTTGGACTTCTTCCTGGATAGGAACAGGGTTCTTTCCCAGTACATCATCCGCATTTCAATCACCACCAACAAAACCAAGTCAGTGCAAATCGAGAGAACTTCCCTCTGGGATTCTGTAAACTTTTGGGGCTGAATTTAATCTGTGGTGTGCCATTCCCGATGACGGAACCCAGCAACCACATGATTCGTTAAAACGTTTAAGGGGCCAGAGGCAGGCACATGAAACACGTGCAAATGCATGGTGGGGGGCAGCTTTCCATTGGAGGATCCTGACATCAGGTGACTTTTCAGCAAGTCTGGGTGGGCTATAAAAGAGCCACCTGGACAAGCACCGAGACTCTGCATCAAGGCCAGAGGTTGCACATCTGCTCATTTTGTAGTTTACTCCATTTTTTCCCCCCACAAACCTCCACAACCCTCAGCTGCCTTCAAACGTCACCCCTGTCACTCACCACCTCGTTAAAGCCCATTATCCCCTGACACCCCTCCCCCACCTCCACCATTATGTCAAAGCCGACACATCGGAGCAAAGCTGTAGAACGGCCCCACGGTTCAGCGATGTCTCTCTGCAGGTTCTCCTACAGGCTGTCAGGGAAAGGAGGTAGGCGTGCTTCCTGACCGATGGCAACAGAAGGGCCCCCTGACTAACCAAGGCGGCCTGGATGGAGAGGACAGAGGTGATTGGCAACTATGGGGTCCACCAAAGACCCTGGCTCCATTGCAAGAAATGGGTCAACAGCCTCCTCCATTCCGGTTGGGTTAGTGGCATATTGGCATGGGATTCTCTTTCATGCGGGCATCAGGCGATGTATTTGTGAGAGTGTGCAGCTAGGCTAGGCAGGTAAATGTGTGATCAGCCTCAGGACTGCTCGGCGCTTGAGGCCAAAGCGTGTGACAGTTTGGTTTGAGTGAGCGATTAGATATAAAGTAACACTTCAAGCTAGTAGATGTGATGGGGATACGTGCAGACAAGGGGGTCGGTTGGCACTTATCAAGTTACGAAATCTCCACTTTCTCCTGCAGGATAAGCAGACCCATAATCGGAAAGAAAGGGCAAACACGGGCAGAGGGGTGTGCCTGATTTTAGGGTCCTCACCCCTGCTGAAGAGGGAACACTTCAAATCGCTGGGGAACAGGGAGGCCGCTCTGTAGCGGATGGTGATGCTGGAGTGGCAAGGGAGCAGAGTGAGAATGGATCCAACTTGGAGCTGCCATAATGGGCGTCCAGGACCACACGAGGCATTGTGCTGTGCTCATAGACTCTGTGAACTGTAATGTGTTTCTTTTTGTTCTTCTCTACAGTTGCCCGGAATCCAGACCCCAGGTCTCAGCCAGTGGAGACCGAAGACTCCACCTCTGGGCACGATGACACCAATGGCCCAGGGGATGTATCATTACCTGCCTCTCCTGTACCCTCCACCAGCTCAGTTACACCCACCCAGGCTGCAGAGGGGTCAAAATTAGATTCAAGGTCAACATTCTGGTGGGCGGAGCACTGACACGTCCCAGACGCTGAGGAAGGCTGTGACAGCCAACGTCCCAGACACCCAGAGGGCTGCTGGGGATCAGGCCCCTGCTGAGCCCCACGCTGGCGATGGGCCTCTGGTCACAGCCTCAAGAAGCCTGCTGGAAATGCAGCCGAGGTTAGGGGAACATATGGGGAGATGCCAGGGGTTATGCCCAGCTTTGCCCGGAGCATGGAGGAGTCCATGCCGCCATGAGTCCCATCATGTCTCAGGCACGTGAGCACGTGGCTTCCTCCATGGAGAGGTTGCAACTTCCATGGACAGCCAGGTCGAGCAATTGATCCATATGCGCTCGAATAGCCATTCCATCAGTCTAGCCATGGGCTCAGGGCAGCAGTGGCTGGGCGGGAGGGGAATGGGGCAGCTTGACCTCCCTCCAGCTGCTCCTTCTCCTCAGGGAGACGCCAGTGCACCCAGATAGAGGAGAAGGCGTGACAACTGCCTCTGGGGGCTCCCTCTCAGGGTAGAGTGGATAGCCCTAGTCACCCAGGATCTGGCCGCCAATCTGGGCAGGGGCCTTGGAAAGCTGAGGAATCTGAGGGTTCTGCAGAAAATGAGTCACGAGAGCTCTCTCAGAAATGACCACAGACTGTCGTGATTCTTTGCATGTGGTCATAGGTATGTTGGTTGCAAACCAGTTGGATGTTTGGAGAGTAGAATCCCTTGTGATTCACAGATACCGCCGGCTGCTCTGAGGGAGCTCTAATGGCAACGTGAGTGCAGACAATTACTCCTCGCACTGTAGGGAACTGAGCGATAGCCACAAAGCACATTGCCTTGGTCACCTGGCTGTCATCATCTGTGGTAAACCTGTGAACTCATTGGCACAACTGAAGAGGGCACTAGTCACCTTCTTGAGGCACCTGTGTGCCAGCCTGCAAAATGCCACGTTGTCCACAGAGTCCCGGAAGCAGTTGGTGGTGATAAAGTTCAGCGCTGCAGTTGCTTTGAGGGCCTATGGCATTGGGTTCTGCCGAATCCATGTGGCTACAGAATCGAGCATTTTACAGTGACTGCTTTTCCAGGATATCCTCAGGCAGGGGGGTCTCTGGCCTCAGATACCTGGAGGTAGTTTGTCCGCTTCCTGAAGACACACTGCCACGCCAGGTGCCTTCTTCTCCTATGCCTTCCACAGATATCTGCCTCCCCCTCTGCTGCCTGCCACTGGCCTTCCTGACCACCCTCCCCCTCTGGGGCTGCCTGCCACTGGCCTTGCAGCCTCAGTTGTTGCACCCTGTCCTCCTGTCCCCGAGGTTGTGTAGGAAGATTGGGATATGAGACCCATCGGTACTCCATCAAGTCAACTGCCTAGAAAAAGGCAGATATGAGAACCAGTGCATCCACCAGTTCCATCCATACAGCTGCTGAGCAGTTAGATTTTCTACTTGTCACATTGCCCCACACCCAAAATTCCACCTGCCCCACCCTGGCCTCCTCCCACTTGGATCTGCCCTTCTGAAAGCTGCAAGTGCGGTTTCCAAAATGGCAACCTCTTGAGTTAGAGCGAGCATGGTTTTGCAACCCCTAACCCTCCAGCCTCCCCCTGTAACCTAGTAATTTATTCCCATCATCCTTGATCCTCCCATTATCAGTGTGTGCCTTCCCTTTGACCATCCCCATATCACCCTGGACCTCTCGTTGTGGAAGTGTGCATGCCATCTCTCCCTCCTGAGCCTACCCCATCCTTACTGAGATTCCTCCTCTGTTCCTAGACCCTTCCCCATCATCCTTAAGAGTTCCCTTTGATCCTGTGCCCCCTCCTACGAGACCTCTACATATCCCTACCTCAGACTGAACCTGTCCCCTACCATGCCAGCCAGCACCCTGCTTTTTGCACACATGTGGACTGCACTGACCCAGCCTTTAGGCCCCTCATCTTCATTCTGTACACTGACTGAAGCCACCACCCCCCCCAGGGCGCCCCCCCCAACCATATCCAAGATGCCAGGCCCTCGCCGCTGCACACTTCCACATCCTGACCCCACCTTATGTCTTCCCTCAAAGACCTCCCACATCCCCACTCAAACCCACCACCCCATCTTACCCCTGACTTGCCCTTGTCCATTCCGTTCGTCCCAGCAAGCCGCCATTCTCCTGCTCTCCTCTCTTGTGCCGCAGAATTCAACAAAGACAACGACCACTCACCTCAGACCCTACTGCACAAAGCTGACCGCGCGCAATCTTTAAACGACTGCGAACCAGGTGTCACTGCGTTGGCATGCGCTGCTGACTTAATATTGAAGGTCGGACTTAGTTTCAATAAGTTTTAATATAAAGAGTACGCATGGCATGCAAATATAGCACCAGTAGGATCCTGCCAAAGGACAGCGTGAGGCATGACTCACCACTGCCATCCTGTTGCCTTAACCTCTGCATTTTAACATGCCTCCTGGCTGATTAACTCAGCCCCGCCATGTTCCCTGCTCCCAGAGTCTTTATTAAATTTCGCTCTATTTTTCCGGTCAGAGGTCAAAGATTCACTGAAACCATTTTAAGTCATATCTGTGGCACACCATGGTGGAGGAGCGGGAACAGAAAATAGAAGCTTCAAGCCAAGAATTTGTCGTGATCTTAAACATTAGGGATAGCAGCAATGGGCTATCCAAAACTTATACTAAACAATGCTAAAACCATCAAATAATTCTGCAATGAAGACAAAAGTGTGGATGTCAAAAAGCTGCTCCTCCCCAAAGAAGTATGCTAGCAATGAGAATGTGGGAAAAGCAAATGGGACTCAGCAAAAAAAGGGATATTAGGGAATGTTACTGTAGACATTCCCAATGACCCCTCTGAAATGGAGTGAGAGCTCAAGATTTTTATACATTGCTTCCTGATAGTGATCTAGAACATTAATTTTTTAACCCATGCCAACCCATGATTAAGAATTTTGTGGGGTAAAAGCAGTACCTTCACCAGGAGAGTTTCCCAGATCAGTTTTGTCTTCTTTTGCTGAATATTTATCTTCACAATGAACATCAGTAATGGATCACTCCACATTTTCCCCATTTCAGGTATTGGGAGAACCATAAAACATGCCATAACCCTGCTTCACCATAATTCAAACTAATTGACAAGAGGCTGGGACATTATTGGGGAGTTGGCCTTGTGTTCTGCCCGCTCCACCACCTAATAGACCTAACCATCCCACAGATTCCCAGAGACAATTGATTAGATAATGGACGTAACCAGAGAGCATCTCTGGGGGTTAAGCTTCTCCAACTCTTTTTCTGTGGGGTCCTTTCCATGTTCAGGCTGCTGCATTGGAGCCTCATAAAACCTGCCAGCGTGGTGCTGATAAGGTGTCTGCCCTGCGGTGACCTTGTTTCTTAGTGATGGCACCAATGCTCGGAACTACCAGTGGTGGAGCAGGGACCCAAGAATCTGCATTAAACACCCCTATGTAGAATGCAATTAGGTGCAGCATTAAATTTCTTCTACTCTGCTGCAATAATGCACCATAGCCCCCAAATAAGAATGGCAAACCTGATAATCTCAAAGATGCTTCGATTAATGACACAGATGCACGTTTTGCCAGTTCATCAATCCACTTGGAGCTACAATTACGGGCTGAGCAATTATAGCCTCAAGGACATAGGTGTTCCTGACATCTTCCTGACCAAAATAATACTTGAGGCTACTTTGGAGACAGCTTTCCCCCAGCCAAGTCTGATGCACTTAGCGAGGTAAGATAATAAGGTAATTATGGAAGAGGAAGGCCATTCAGCCCATCTTAATTTATCCATTCAGAAAGACCGTATAGTTTTCCCTTGCAGCACCCAACTGTTACTTCATGTTTTGAGGATTTCTGGCACCAATAATCTATCTAGAAACTCCATTCCAAGTGCTGACCACTCTCCGTGTGAACAGCAACTTCCTGATACCAGTCTTAAGTTTTACTTTTGTTAGTTTCAAATCAGTGTCACCTCGTCTTTACTCTCTCAATTTAATTTGAAGTAATGATTTAGATTTAAATTTTCCAGTCCTTGAACACACCTATAAAAATCCAGGCTAAAAAAAATTAACTGTCTCATCTTCCAGTGCTTAACTGCTTCCCTTGATTCACAGTCAACCGAAAGGGACCAAGTATTCAAGCTGTGGTCTGATGAGATACTGTGCAATTTGATCATTATTTTCTCTGCCCTAATTCCTACAGTTTTGGCTGTGTGGTCCAATACTCTAATGCTACTGTTGATTGCATCGCTTGGGCACACTTTGCCACCTGCACACAGACGCACTTCATGCCCCCACAATGGGTCCTCCGCCTTTTCTTTCTTGGCCGTCATTTTTTGCCAACCTTTCTAAAAGCTGAAAACGTGATTGGAGTATTTGTGAGGCCTTTCATCACCACGTGCACCCACTTACCGTAATTTGGCAGCATCATGTTAATTTGGAGCAGTAGCCCTGTCTGCTCGTGACATTCTGTGAGCCCCCTTTATCTCGCTCCCTGCGCAGGGAGCAAATTTCACTGGTGCTTATGAGCTGACCATGCACCTCAGACTTTGCACATGGGTCTTGGTGACTTTTTCAAGAGCTTTTAGAAACATAGGAGCAGGCGTAGGCCATTCAGCCCATCGAGCCAGCTCCACCATGCAATACGATCATGGCTGATCGCCCACTTCAATGCCTTTTCCCCACACTATCACTTTATGTCACTGGCATTTAGAGATCTGTCAGTCTCTGCTTTAAGCAGACTCAGTGACTGAGCTTCCACAGCCCTCTGGGGTAGAGAATTCCAAACATTCACGGCCCTCTGAGTAAAAAAAAAAATTCCCCTCATTTGGGTCCTAAGTGGCCTCCCCCTTATCTTGAAATATTGTGCCCCAGTGCTAGACTCCCCAGCCAGGGGAAACGTCTAACCTGTACCTACTCCGTCTATCCCTTTAAGTATTTTGTAGGTTTCAACGATTTGTGTTTTATGTGGATAAACTCACTGATACTTTGCAATTCAGATATTTCAGCTCGATAACTGTGGTTCATTGTAAATTTAAGTATGCCCTAATATCACCTTACGTAGCTCAGTGTTAAATTTTGCTTTATAATGGTCCTGTGAAGTGCCTTGGGACATTTTATTGTGCTGATAAATATATAAATGCAAGTTGTCGCTGTTGTACACCTAGTATTTTAGGGATAATGGGAATAGGCATAAACTGTTGAGGCCCGCGAACCTATTCTGCCATTTGATTCGTTCATGGCTAAATTGTATCTTAACTCCATTTACCTGCATTGGTTCCACATCCTGTAACACCCCTCCCTAAAAGAAAATCTCACTTTTGAAATTTACAATTTACGTTGCCTCAATTGCTTTTTTTGGGGGCGAGTAAACCAATTTAACCTGAGAATTTTCTTATGCAATAATGGAGGATCCTTAAGGTAGTACAAGAAAGGCAGTTTGCCAAACCTTTTCTTGCTCTCTCCAAAGTGTAAGAGTTAATGACGTGGGCTATGTTGAAATGCTCACTGCAGTGAAAATTACACATAGGCCAGAGTTTAGCCCCTCGTTGGGCGGGCTCTGCGGGGGCGAGCAGGAGAAGTCAGTAAACCGACCGCTGCCCCTGATCGGGCTGTGACTGTGATTTCACGCCAGTGGGCCAATTAAGGCCCGCCCAGTGGAGAATACAAGCCCAGTTTCCCCACTCTCTCTTCATTAGGACAGTCAGGCCATCCCAAGAACAAGTCTGGTGAACCTTCGTTGCACTCCCTCTAGGGCAATTTCCAACTGAACAAGTAACTGGTGTGTCATCGTTGCTGCTGACAGAAGAAAAAAAAAAACTGGGAAGCATTTTGTGGTCAGGGTCATTGTGCAGTACAAGACTATGGGAAAACATGTTCTATGGCATCATGTGAGACCCAAAAAAAATCACAAGAAGGGAACTATCGAGGTTATTTTCTCAAGTGCAATGACAGGTCATCCAATGGTATTGGAAGAATAAAGAAATGAAGAAGAATATTGACTACAGAAGAATGTTGATTTCAAAGGATTTTGAGAGTATCAGATAGGGAGAGAAGGCAAAAGAAATCATGGGCAGAATTTTTCACTCGTCAACCCAAACGAGCGTAAAGTGACATACGATGACGTCGGGCGAGCGTCCCAACATCATCACGCACTCCATGCGCTATTTCGTCGGCGGGTACGCACAGGAGTTGGCAGAGTCACATGAGGGGGCATGTTTTTTAACATCTTAAAATTCTTTATTTTTAATTTTTTTAAATCTTCATCTCCCTGAGGCAGCTCTGTGCCTCAGGGAGCTTTTCCTGTGTGCACCTGTGTGCACGCGTGAACTTGTGCGCTCGCCCTCCTCCTCCTCTGCCCCACCCCCGACACAGGCAGCGCTGACTGCTGCCGCTCGCGTTTCACGCTGGGCGGGCCTTAATTGGCCCACCAGCGAGAAATCACGCTCGCAGCCCGACCATGGGTAGCGGTGGGCATACTGACTGCTCCCGCTCCCCACCCCCGCCCGACGAGAGGCTAAATTCTGGCCTATGTGTAATTTTCACTGCAGTGAGCATTTCAACACAGCTCACGTCATTAACTCTAACACTTTGGAGAGAGCAGGAAAAGGTTTGGCAAACTGCCTTTCTTGGACTTCCTCAAGAATCCTCCATTATTGCATAAGAAAATTCTCAGGTTAAATTGGTTTACTCGCCCCCAAAAAAAGCAAATGAGGCAACGTAAATTGTAAATTTCAAAAGTGAGATTTTCTTTTAGGGAGGGGTGTTACAGGATGTGGAACCAATGCAGGTAAATGGAGTTAAGATACAATTCAGCCATGAACGAATTGGATGGCAGAATAGGTTCGCGGGCCTCAATGGCTTATGCCTATTCCCATAATCCCTAAATTATTGGGTTTACAACAGCAACAACTTGCATTTATATATTTATTAACACAATAAAATGTCCCAAGGCATTTACAGGACCGTTCTGAAGGAATATTTAACACCGAGCTACATAAGGTGATATTAGGGCATACTTAAATTTACAACGAAGCACTAAATCGTGGAGTTGGAATGTCTGAATTGCAAAGTATCAGTGAGTTCATTCACATAAAACACAAAATCTCCCAGCTTTTTGAAATTCTTATTCATTCCCAGGACGTGGCATTGCGAGCAAGGCTGGCATTCTTTGCTCATCTCGAGCTGTCGTCAGAAGGTGCTGGTGAGCCTTCTTCTTGAGGAGCTGCTGTTCTAAAGGCAGTGAACCACTGGAGTTTTATGACCTTCTGACAGCTCCACAGTCACTTCTATTGACACCCGTCTTTTTATTTCTAGACGTTTTATTCCGCATTCAAATTCTCAAGTCGTTATGGTGGGATGTGAGCTTACATTGTTTGGATTAATAGCCCAGGCCTTTGGATTAAGAGTACAGTAACAACTACTACACTACTGTGTCCTGTTTCTCCTTGTTAATTGCAATGGATTTGTGAACTGCTGTGAACCATCCCAAGCGTCATCCTGTCACAAACCGTTCCATAAGTGACTTGTATTGCACCTGCTGTATGGAATGTATACATTTTCCTTTACTCCCTCACACGCCATCTGCATCTGCATCCGAAAATGCAATACTTTTGACTTAATTCAACCTGGCAATCTAACTAAACTTGTTTGCGAGTGATCTCACCAATCAGGCATGCTTAGGACTTAACTCAAGCAGAAGTTCCGAAGTAGACCAACTTAGAGCCAGTGGGTTAACTATTCAATTATGAATTAGACACCACTTGCCAATGCAATTAACTAATGGGATTGTTCATTACCAAAAAAATGGGAGTGTGCAATAAGTGGATTTCAGGCAAAGAAACTCCACTTTTACCTTTAAATTGTTTTTGAACATACACTTGTAGTAAATATTGCTCATTAGTCTGTGTGTGTTTTTTTTCCAGCACAATTTGCCCAAACACGTTCAAATCAATGCGAGATTGCAGAACTTCAAACACAAATTAGACCCAATGTAAATTGAGTTTACTGGAACTTTTTGCGCTAGTTTTTTAAAAATAAAAAATCGCTATAAGTAGGCCCTGTCCAAAAATTGATCATGTCCCCAGATCAAATTAATCACCATGGTGAATTTCCAATAATTGTGTCTTTTGTGAGCCTTTGAAGAGGCTCTTAAAATTAAACTAGTTCTTTTGGGTGTAAGGACACGAATAGGCATGCTTTAAAAGCATGAATATATTTGTCTTTTAATTTACTAAGAACCTGAACACTCTACACTAATATAACTAGCGAATGGTTCTGCATTGTTTTTTTTAAAAGTCATTTTCAGGTATTTAAAGTTGGGTTACTCACAGAGAGTGGATGAGCATTCTGATTAAAATGCTTCCATGTTTGTGATAAAGCCATTTTCAGCTGCATTAATAAAACTGTACCAGGTTACCACACTTAAATATCAGGGAAATAACTATTAAAGCAAAATCATGAAAAAAGAAAATTGTAAAACACTGCCCAATTGGACTGGTTCATGACAGATTTTACATTCAGCCATATAAATAGTCGTTTAGCAGCACAGAACTTGAGTAGTGCTGAAAAAAGAAATTCTGTCAAAGCTTTTCATCTTGCAGTCAACAGGACAGCTGCAAGAATACCAATTCAGGGAAGCAACAATTATACACTATGAGAAGAGAGTGCTAATTGGTTGGCAAGTGGACGCTGATTGGTTGCATTCTCCATGGCAACGCCTCTATCAATTAGAGTCCACTTGCCAACCAATCAGCACTCTCTTCTCAGAGTATAAATTGTTGCTTCCCCTGATTTTGGTTTCTTGCGATTGTCCTGGTGAGTGAAAGATGAAAAGCTTTTGACAAAATTTCTTTTCTCAGCGATATTCAGCCATATGTTTGAGTAGAAACTTAGGGGAAAAAAAACCATTTCCAGTCCAATGCATTTTGCACCTGGATTGCCAACTGCATCTAAAGCAGATGCTCTACCACATTAAGTCTTATTTATGGGAAGAATAAAGCATCAGAATAAAGAAGGCAGTGGTTATTTTTTGTCTAATAATTAATCCTTCATTAAGTAATTAAAGAACTTACTGCTTACACATCAAGAGGAAGTTAAATCACATGAGAAGCTACGTTAAGTGGTGTACAGTAGAAGTACCATCATAAAAGGATGGGGGGGGATTTGCCCCTCAATTTGACATCTTCCTTCTGCTATATTGCAATGAGAAAATAGCAACTGAATGCAAATTATGCGTAAAATGAGAAGAATAGTGATGTCACATTCCTAATGTTAAGCACGTGATGTTTTACTACACTGAAGGAATATCTCAAACGGGTCCAACTCTCCGAAATTTTTAGGGCTGTGTTACCTGCAGAATGTAGCCACGGATGTAATCCTGAAGCGTCCATCCCAGAGAATGTAAGATCTGGAGCACTTCTTCTTGCTTGAGGACGCTAAACAGACGATCCAGCAGGATTTTGAGGCGGATGGGGATAGCCTGGGTACCATAGAGCATTAGGCTACTAATGTCAAAAACAACGTTAGACTGGACAATCTCCACCTGACTCTGTTGATAGAGGTGATTCACTCGCAGTTTGTCCAGAGCTGCAAGAAGAAAACCAGATATCAGTATGCTATTGGAAGAATCAAAAAAATCAACTGGGACTTTGTGAAATGTGTAGTCCAGCCACGCATCATTTCACAAAGCAACTCACTATATATTGAACACAATACTCCATCAGAATTATGCCTCAATTTTAAAGGCCTTTAATAGCCAAATCCTTATCTCTACAGTCAGTATTCCCAATTACGTTAAAGGAAACTGCAGACTACTTATTGAAACATATTTTAAAAGGCGTTACTCTTTAATAAAAAACAAAAGGTTCAGGCACTGAATCCTAACGCAGTCTATTACAATCGTCCATCAAAACCTTGTCATAAGCACTGTTTACTTTCTCGCATTGGGAATTCTGAGGATCCTTCACGCAAGTTACAGGGGAAATTCCGGAAAACCACTGCAGAAACTCAATCTCTCAGTGTCAGTTTTAAAGGCATGTTAGACATTTATGGGCAGGCATTTATGATTAAGCCATTAAAGCTGAATATTCCAGCCCCGCTACAATAATTGAATGTATTATGAAGTTATTCAATAACTCACCACTCTAGAAGCAAAAATAAACCACTTGATTTATGCAAGCTAATGTGACTTAACTGCAATCTGACTGAAAATAGGGGCAAGGGTGAAGGCCACTTCTCAATAAGAGAAAAATGCAAAAAAACTGCGGATGCTGGAAATCCAAAACCAAAAAGAATTTGTTTTGGTGTAAAGCTTTATATAAATGTAATACTTAATTGGCATAGAGCATTGCACAATAGGACAGAGTCAGGTGGCCTGGATCATCTACAAAAATTAATCATAACTTGTCAAATTCTGAAAAACGTAAAAGACTACAGGAAATATATTGATAACTTGAATTATTAATTGCTTCAAACAGGGGTTAAAATTTAACTCAGCCCATCAGATAATTAAATGAAAACTTCTCTTGTGGGCCAAACACTGCCACATACTTCACTCCACATAATGCATATTTGCAGTGTAGCTGCCAGTGAACTAGGATGTTCTTGCTAGCTGATTCATTATTTACCTTTAAACGATGTACCTCAAATAATGACATTATTTGCATGATGCCCTGTGCTCAAAACTATTAGCTGTGCTTGAAGGAAATACAATTTGAACTTCCACATCTATCCCTTCAGAATCTCATCAAGAACTCCCTGAGCAAGGCCCTCAGGATGTCTGATGATAATCAAAATGATGATGATTGAACATCTGGGGAGGCCCCAAAAACTAAGGATCAACCAAAAATTCTTCATCTAGATTACAAGCCCATGGGAGAAATCCAAGCTTCTGGGAATAGCTTTCACACAGCCATCTTTGGATAGCGCCATACCGGCGGGAAAGAGTCTGCACATGAACATTTGGCCCCGCACAGACAGAGCTGACTGCTGGGGAACATTGGCTATATAATTCAGGCCACTTCAAATATCAAGAAGCACTCTCTTATCAGTCAAACACAAACTGAGGGTTGATCTACAGCAACCTGCTCACTGCACCTCCAATGTGCTTTGAGTTCTCTGAAGGCCAGCATGATTTTTCACTGCAGCTCATCTGCTGCAACATGAGGGATGTGACTTTATATAGAACCCCCTTAAGTAGAGGAAGAGGCCATTCAGGAAATCATGGCTGTGCTGAAACTTGGTAATGAGTTATTTTTATAATCATACTTATTTATCCAATTTTACACAGGTCTTTTGCTTACATGTTTCTTTCTAATCTAATCACTGCAGACACAAGTGTTTCCACTGCCTCATCTGTGCAATTTTCCCATTCCCATTTTATGTACAGATTAAAAACAGAACACTGTCTGTTCACCTTGATCAAGCTCTTACTGTTTCTGGAATAGATCAACTGTAATCCTTTTTCCTCCTGTGTTCTGCTTTCATGTAAAAGTTTGCTTATGCCAGTTGACATAATTTAATTTAATTTTCTGCACAGTAATCATGGAATTTAGACCACAGAAGGGGGTCATTCAAGTGGTCAGGCCCAGCACTAGCTCTTTAATTGAATTCCAGTCCAATCCCATTTCCTTGCCTTTTCCATGTAACCTGTTTTTATTCTTTTAACCAGTTCCCTTCTATACAATGTCATCACGCGTATCCCAATGGATATTTGTGGTAAAGCATTCCATTTTCTAATAAACCTCTGTGTAGAAAAGCTTATTCTCATTCCCCATCCATTCTTCCAACAGTAATCTCAACTCTGCATTCCCTTGTCCAGGATTTTTAAATAGGTTGGGGTTGTGATTGAAGACGGACGGACCTACAATTTGGTGCTGCCGGCTTCCGTGCTGGTTCACCGCCACAATCCTGACTCTGAATCGTTTTCACTGGGGGGGAAGTCGGAACTAAGGAGCAGAACTTCATTGGGCAATGTGGGCAGCCCACGTTGACCTGGATCAGCTGCGGCTTTTTACATTCCCTCGCCCCTCGCGGTCTCCATGTTTAGACTGGCAGCTCTCACCTCGGCTGGTAAGGCTGCCAATCACTAAGTGATGGAGAGTTTCCCATTGGGCCCACAGCATCTGGAGCCCAGCCACCCATCCCCGGTTTGGACCCACGAGCTCAGTCCCTGTCTTTCAATTGGGCTGGAGCATTGAAGATTGAGGTGGGTATGTCTAAAATACACCAGACGGCGTCAGGGCTCGGAACTAGCTCCCATTTCCAGTTCCTAACTCCTGACTGAAAATCCAGCCAATCTTTCACCTGTCATGAAAATGTGCTTTATGTCAAATCACGATTTTTAATTCACTGGCTGGAAACCTGAATCGAACTTTTAAAGACAAAGACTTTTCAAATGCAGAGACTAAAGGTGACTTGAGCTCACAGCTAAGGATGGCTAGCCCATACACATTCTAATTCATTGGGATGGAGACAGCATGCTTGCAAAGATACATCAAGGACAATGGCTTGGGGAATATGAACCATATATCCTGTCCCCGTTAGCAAGGCATCAAGGCAATCACCTGGGGTATTCAACTGATGGGGACAAGCTATTCAGCATAATCACTTGGACAATAGGACCCTAGCTGAGAGGGGGGGGGGGTCCCCAGACATGAACTCGTCGAGCTATAATGGGAACGCCTTAAACCCAATCACTTGAACAACAGGATCTTCGCTGTGAGAAGGTGATTCCCAGATTAAAGTTGCAATGAGGAATACACATTTGAATCCTGGGTGATGGTCATGTGACAGACCCACCCTTTGTGTGGTTTCAGCTTCTGCTTTCTCTACAGTAAAAGGACAAGCGACTGAGACACTGATGAGAGATGACCCGAGTGGGCTTCCTCCTCCTCCTCCCTCTCCCAAACCCACTTGCAAAGATACATCAAGGACAATGACTTGGGAATATGAACCATATATCCTGTCCCCATTAGCAAGGCATCAAGGCAATCAACTGAGGTATTCAACTGGTGGAGACAAACTATTACGCATAATCACTTGGACAGTGAGAGGGGGCAAACCCCCTGTTTGATGATCGTGACCAGCCAGGGATGCCCCTGCTTCAGACAGAGACTTCTTAAAGGAATTCAACACAGCGCTATCGCCTCCAGGAGAACAGCCAAATCAGACATCTACATCTTTAAAATCGGAAGCATTGGAACCACTGAAGGAAAGTTGCAATGTCACCGAATTAAGCCTGAAGCCAAATCACCCAACGACAGTCTGTATAGCCAGTAAATGTCTCTGGATGCTATGCTGACAAATCTATCTTTCTCTACTCTGCAATCTACTGGTGTTCAAGTGTGAACTTCGCATGTGCCCGTGTGAAAGCTGCAGCGTATTTTATTATGTTACGTAGATTGGTTTAAGTGCAATAAAATTAATCTCTTTCTTTGTTAAACTCAAGAAAACCTGTCCAGTTGGTTATTTTATGACCACAGCTTGTAAATGGTTAAACACTCACTGAATTGGCAAGTACACCCTTTTCGTAAAAAAAGCTGTTGCGGTCAAACAAGGAGGGGGCAAAAGAGGGAAGCCATTCAACCCTTCAGCTGATCATAACTCAGCATCAACCTTTCACAATTTTGAAATTCTCCCACCTTCCTACATTCTCTGAAAAATGTTCCAAATTTCCAAACCTTTCCTAACAACTTTAATCTTGCATACCTGATGTTGTTCAGTGAACTGTTGCAGTATCATTTTCATGCTTCTAAAATCCTTCCTTTAATGAGGTGCCCAGAACTCTATGCAATGCTGCAATTGCAGCATAATCAATGGCAATACAACTTCCAACATAACTTTGCTGCTTTTATGTTCAACGCATCTCTTGTCTACCTGCATTCCCACCATTAATCATCTACATGTCTGCACCCCTAGGTTTCTCAGTGCTGGCTAGGTAAATGCACATAGGAAAATGAGAGTTGAGGCCTGGATTCCAATTCCAAGCTGATTGTTTAAGATTCACTCAAGGGGGCCCAAAGCATCAGCTTTGTGCTGAGGGTCTGGAGGGAATCGGGGTGCCGAAGGGAGAAAATTGGGATCTATGATGGCTCTTAAGGTGAGCAAGTGTCATTCTAGCAATCCTCAGGACAGTGCAATGCATAACATAAGATTAATTGCCAACAGGATGGGTAAGGTCACTCCATCTCTGCAAGGATTCTCAAGGTTGCCTTGGGGTGCAAGTATCAACATCTCCAGTAGTACTTACCATGTACCACCCATCCATGTTTACACTGGTCACATTGACGTATGTTGATTTTCCCTGCCTGAAAACACTCGCAGTTACAGTTCACCAGTGTGCAGCGAATGGCCTGAAAATGGAGAAAGGATTAAGTATTATCTACGTTGGGTGTCCATTAACGCCACACAAACCACCAAATGTACGAACACATAAAATACATTTTTAACATGTTTTAAGCATTAAACAATTGAAAATTTACTTGTTTCACCAATCATTTAAACTAACTGGGCTATTCAGAGCGACAACTGGTGATCTGGAATAACCATTCGAAAAATAATACCTTTTGATGCACATCATGGAACGCATCAGTCATCTTGTATAAATGGCTACAACACCCTCTTACCTCATGGCACAAGGGAACACTGAGCATGCATCTAATTTCCCATTGCAAGGAAACACTCCAGGTTGGAAAGAACATTGTATTTGAACCTCACAGTGAAGCTTGTATTTTGGCAGACACAATGGTTTAGCTCTTGGTCCAATTATCTTTCAACTGGTTGTTTATGGGCTTTACATGTATGATTTAGGGATTAAATTTATGAAATGTTTCACAACATTTTAGGAAAGCATTTCACCTTCAATAATCATGCCACAAAATACTAAAGTAAGTATAGTGCTTACATATGGAATTTCCTGCAAATAGCAACACACCACAATCCTTCAATCTTGATCAAGAGTGACACTACTGAAGCTGCTAAAACTGTCTTATGTCAACTTTCTTACCATGGCAAGGCACTGGATTTTCATTTGAAGACAGTAAATTGATGTGTAAAATTGGGTATCTGAAAAAGCGGCCAATTCCCATTGTTACAGTTAAGTTGCATTGTTAAGTAGGGTGGGAGGCAGATGGTGCAAAGCATAAAAAACACCGACATAAACCAGTTGGACTGTACTGCCCATTTCAGTGCAGAAAATTTAACGTAATAAAATGATCCCACTCCAATGAATATAATCCCATTCCACAGAAGAGTTCTTTTGCTATTGTTTTTCAATAACATACCGATTGTTTGATATTCAAAAACAACACACTATTTTGTTTTCTGGCATAGAGGCTGACATTGGAAGCAGTTTCAAACAAGAAAAAAAGTGTGTAAATAGGAATACAGAAACATGAGTAGAACAGTTGGACCCTCGAATCTGCTCTGCCATTCAATGAGACATTGGCCGATCTGTGACCTAACTCCACATACCCACCTTTGCCCTCAGGTCCCTTAATACCTTTGCATAGCCAAAATCTATCAATCTTCGATTTCTGACCGACCTAGAATCAATTGTGGAAGGGTGTTCCAAACTCCTACCATTGCTTGTGTGTAGAAGCGAATCCTCACTTTGCTCCTGAAATGACTGGCTCTAATTTTTAGATTTTTTAGACTATGCCCCAGAGTTCTAGACTCACCAGAGGGAAGTTTCTTTCTATCTAGCTTTTCTGTTCCCCTTAATATCTTAAAAACTCTGATCAAATTACCCCTTAACCTTCTAAGTTCCAGGGAATAGAACCCTAGCTTGTGTAATGACTTTACAGTTGTTTGGAATAGTCTATAAATTAACATTTTTAATGTTGTTAACTTTTGTATTGATTTAACATTTGTCCCTTGTAGGAAAATGAGGAGGCTGGTTAGCTCAGTTGGCTAGGCAGCTAACACATGGATCAGATTAACATCACATCATGGGGTTCGATCCCCGTTCTGGCTGAGGCAGTCTTGAGACCTGCCTCCTTGCCCTACCCGCAATTAAAAAAATCACGGCACTTTGCTGTGGCTTGGCAAATAATTGCCAAATTCCTGTCTGCAGGCAGGGAATTGAAAAAGGATAATGGAGCTGCTTTTCAGCTGTTCTTTTCCTCTAAACGTTCTTCTGTTCAGTGAAGTATAAGGAGGCCAAACGCAAACCGGTTATAAGGGATAAGCACATTTGATTCAAATGTGTGTTACACACCTATGTTCTGGGATCTCCGAGGGTGGACGTTTCACTGCAGCTATATGAACAGGTACGGCGGGCAGAATTTTATGCTCCCCTGCAGGCGGGTTTGTCGGGAGGGGAGCCCCCAAAGTGCCATGGGTGCCTTTCCTGGTGCCTACCTGCTCGCCCCTGGCCTCGTCACAATTTTATAAGTGGCGGGAGAGGCATCAGGTGGCCTGACCACCCATCCTTGTGCCAACTGAGCCCCTTAAGCCGCCTGTTAATGGCCACTTCCCACTTCTGATGCTATTTCACGGGCAATGGGCTGAGACCGGAGACTGGTGGGAAACTCAGCCAAGAATATTGCCTGGGCATGTGGTGGGAAGTGGAGGGGGTTGCCTCCTTTATGAGTCTCCTGTTTCCATTGATGGCCTCCCCTTCCCCATGCTTTGATCATCTCCCCGTTTCCCCCTCTCCCCACACTGTCCAGCCCAACACCTGATCCCCCCTCACTCCGGCCTGCCAGCTTGGCCCTGGCAACGTCTCCCCCCCCACCAACCCCCCTCCAAGACCCCAGCACCGACCTGCCTTACCATGCGGCTCCCACGACAATCCTCATTGGGGGCTGGCTGTGTCCCAGCAGTGTCTGCTGTTCTGTTAAATAATTTATTCTTTCATGGGATGTGGGCATCACTGGCAAGGCCAGTGTTTGTCACCCATCCCTAACTGCCCTTGAATTGAAGCTGCTTGCTAGACCATTTCAGAGGGCAGTCAACCACATTGCTGTGGGTCTGGAGTCACATGTGGCCAGACCAGGTAAGGATGGCAGATTTCCTTCCCTAAAGGGGAAAACCAGGTGGGTTTTTCCAAAAATTGACGATAGTTTCACAGTCCGAATTCCAGAATTATTAATTGGATTTAAATTCCACCAGCTGCCGTGGTGGGCTTTGAACTCATCTCCCAAAGCATTAGTCTGGGTCTTTGAGTTACTAGGCCAGTGACATGACCACTATGCCACCAGCTACCCCTAGATTGGTGTGGGACAACGGAACTGGGCTGAAGCGGACAATACAGCCACTTCGGTCCTTGCCACCTGCTAGCTCCCCTATCCTGCATTTGGTTTTCAGCCACATTCCATTGATTGTTTTATTTCCTGAAAGTGCACAAGTCAAAGCAGTGGAATATACCTTAACTGAATAGGTTAGGCTTTCAGGGAGAAATCCTAATTATGTTTATTCACATAGACATGACAGCAGGTTAGAAATACAATAATCCAGCTCCAAAACCGGCTAGATAGATTGGTAAACCAGCAAAATCTCAGATTTACAAACACCTACATGTTAATACTGGAGGCAAAATTGTCAAGTTAACCACAAGCTAATATCCCGATAAATTCCTGCAATATCTCGGAAATACCAAGTTATACCTTCACAAGAAAATAAAGTTGAGTAAAGTTCTGTGCTTAATGCTAACTGCAGATTTTCTGGTTACTTCTCGATGAAATTTAGAACAGATGTGATTCTTAAGAATTATCACTTCAGTAAGCAGTGCACACTGCAAACACTACAAGACAGAAACCCCTCTAATAATTCCACTTATTTTGATTTGTAATAATAAGTAATGACATACGCACCAGCTTTTAATCTAATATAATGTACATCAGCTGTCAAACACAACATGCAGCCTATTTAGAATTAAGAATGACGCTGCATTGATTTTATTTCATCGCCAAACATGGCTCCTAATTGTTGCTCTATAGCTTTCGAATTGCTGAAGTTCAATTCCCTATGGACTTACTTTCATTGCTGTACAATGGGAATACTTCCTCAGCAAAGCACTCATGAAAATCAGTGCTTACATGTAACTAGTTCACAGCTCCTGAACTGGACGAACACTCACCTTCTGGCACCAGGTTCATCCAAAAAGAGACAATAAAAATGGTTCTCTCTCTCTCTCTCTCCAGGGTCACAAGTAATCAAGCTCTCAGCACTTCTAAGTCCACAAGCTGGACCTTCCAACATTTCCACGCAGCAGTTACAGGACAAGGCCATAACATAGGCTTAAAAGCAGCTGGCACCAGTTTGGGAACTCTGAGTAAAGGCAAGAGTGGAGGCTGAAAATACAGACCATTGCAAGTACAGTAGCAGAGAGGCAAGGGACAGGCTTTCCATAATGGTTGGTGTTGAGCTCCATTTTGGGTTTATAGACAGTTTATGATGCCAGGACACTGAGTATTAAATAAAATTATGCTTTGTGCTTTTAGGCACTCAGTTACATGTCATGACTTCATACAATTGGAGGCATGAACAACACTATAATTGCCATGACATATAGCCACATGTCTTCAGTCGCTTGGTATGACAATCTTAAAACCACCCTGTGGAGGTAGGTCTGAACAACAAATGATTTTGGAGTGTTTGATTTTGTTGAAAAGAAACTAGTGTCTTCAACTTAAATAAAGGCAATTACAGAAGTATGAAGTCTGAGTTGGCTATTTGGGAAAATAGATGAAAAGATATGATAGCAGATAAACAGTGGTGGGCATTAAAGGAGCATTTTTATAATTCTCAACAACATATTCTACTGAGAGAAGGACTCTACGGTAAGGATGAACCATTCGTGGCTAACTAAGGAAGCTAAGGATGGTACCAAATTGAAAGAAAAGGAAAACAATGCTGCAAAATTTAGTGGTAGGTCAGTAGTCAGGATAATTTTAGAAACCAGCTAAGGATGACAAAAAATAAAAGAGGAAGAAATTAGAATATGGGAGTAAACTAGTAAGAAATATATAAACAAACATTAAGAGCTTCCACAAGTATATCAAAAGGGAGAGAGTAGCTAAAGTAATTGTTGGCCCCTTAGAGGGTGAAACTGGGGAACTAATAATAGGAAACAAGGAAGCGGCAGAAACTTTGAAGAAATATTTTCTATCTGCCTGCATGGTAGAAAACACAAAAATCATTCCAATAGTATTAGAAAATCAAGGGCCAAAAGAAGCGAGGAACTTAATTGGCCTGCATGCTAGGCTCTTAAAAGAGGTTATTCCCGAGATAGTGGATGCATTGGTTCTAATCTTTCAAAATTCCCTAGATTCTGGAAAGGTAACAACAGTTTGGAGAACTGCAAAGGATTATTCAAGAAAGCAGGAAACTATAGCCCAAGTAGCCCAACATCTGTCACTGTGAAAATGCAAGAATCCATTATTAAAGGAGTAGTATCAGGACATTTAGGAGATCATAAACCATGTTGACAATTGTATTAAGAGAGGGAAATTATGCTTACCAAATTTAGTAGATTACTTTGAAGACATAACAAACAGGGTGGATAAAGGGGAACCAGTAGATATAGTGTATTTACATTTCCAAAAAGCACATAAAAGTGTCATATGCAAGCTTTCATTAGCATTGATAGAAAATTGGCTAACTAACAGAAAACAGTGTTGGGATAAATAGGTCAGTTTCAGGTTAGCAAACTGTAATTAGTGGGCTACAGGGATCAGTGCAGAGGCCTCATCTATTTACAACCTATATTAGTGACTTGGGTAAAGGAGCCAAGTGTATTGCAGCCAAATTTGCTGATGATACAGAGATAGGTGGGAAACCAAGTCGTGAGGAGGACACAAAGAATCTGCAAAAGGGATAGGATAAGTTAAATAAGTGGGTGTAAAATTGGCAGATGGAGTACAATGTGGGAAAATGTGACGCTGTCCACTTTGGTAGGAAGAATCAAAAAGCAGAATATTATTTAAATGGAGAGAGGCTGCAGAATGCTGCAGGAGACCGAGATCTGGGTGTCCTTGTACATGAATCACAGAAAGTTACCGTATAGGCACAGCAAGTAATTAGGAAGACAAATGGAGTGTTAGCTTTTATTGCAAGGTGATGGAGTATAAAAGTAGAGAAATCTTGCCACAGCTATACAGGGTGTTGTTGAAACCACACCTAGAGTATTGTGTATAGTTTTGCTATCCTTATTTAAGGAGGAGATATACTTGCACTGGAGGCAATTTAAAGAAGGTTCACTAGATCGATTCCTGTGATGCAGGAATTGTCTTATGATGAAAGTTTGAGTAGGTTGGGCCTATACTCATTGGAGTTTAGAAGAATGAGAGGCGATATTATTAAAACATATAAGACTCTGAGGGGCTTGACAGGGTGGATGGTAAAGAATGTTTCCCCTTGGAAGGGAATCTTGAACTAGGGGACATAGTTTCAGAATAAGGGGTCGGCCATTTAGGACAGAGGTGAGGAGGAACTTCTTCTGTCAGAGGGTCATGAATCTTGGAATTCTCTACCTCAGAAAGTTGTTGCAGTTGAGCCGTTGAATGTCTTCAAGGCTGAGATAGATGATTTTTTTTTAACTATAATGGAGTCAAGGATGATGAGGGAAAGCGGAGTTGAGGCAAAATCAAATCAGCCATGACCTTATTGAGTGGCCATTCAGGCTCAAGGGGCCATATGGCCGACTCCTGCTTCTATTTTTTATGTTCTTATATTTCACATGTTCTTAAACAGGCCATATCCTGTGACAGGTTAGTATCTTAGACCAAATGACCTAAAATGTTCTGGGTTTTGTATCAGATGTCCCTGGTTTGAAACATTTTGCTGATGAAAAATTGCTTCATGAGTAATCTATCTGTCTACATCTGCTAAATAGGTAGCTTCTTTGATGAGATATCAATAAGAGTCTAATGAAAAGGATCTACCCTCCTTTGAAAAAAAAATACAGCACTCACCTCTGAACAAGAAAGTTGTGGGTTCAAACTCCACTCCAGAGACTTCAGCACATAATGCAGAGTGAATCTATGCAATACTGAGGGAGTGCTGCGCTGTGGTAGGCACTGTCTATCAAATGATAAGTTAAACTGAGGCCTTGTCTCTTTCAGAGCCAATGTTCCTATCTTAACCAAAATCATCAGAACGGGTCGTCTTATTTGCTATTTAGGGAACATGCTATGTGTCAAATGGCCTACCTACATAACAATAATAATTATTCATTGGTTTGAAATGCAGTACATCGATGCAAGATCTTTCTCTACCAGCATATAATGCAACTTAAAAGAAATAGAAGGGAAGAGAGGTTTAAGGAGCACAGATAAACAGAGCTCTTGCTGGGTGAAGGTGATAAAACTGCCAAAAATAAAGAGGCAGAAGAGAAGGAAAGCAGAAGAAATACTAAACCTAATCAAACCATCGGTTAGGTAGCGACTGGAATACTGGGCAGGGTTTTTCCAGGCCTGGTGAGGCGTGCTGTGAGGCACAGGGGCAGAAAAATAATGGGCAACTGCATCAGGATGGCTCCCTGATGTAGTACTGTCACTGGGGAAATTTCCCAGTGGTGGCTCCAGACGCTGATTGATGCCCATGGTATGAAAGGGGAAGAAGTGGAAAACAAATTTCAATAATTAAAGGCCTTGCCAAGGGTGATTTTCCCTGGACACCAGCATTTTGCCAGTGGTGTTATCACCCAACAGCTTCATGGAGGTTACTTCCCTGCGGCTATCCAAGGGGGCTTCAATGTGGGGCTATGAATACAAATGTTTGTTTTTATAAGGGATTAAGTACCTGAGGGGGTTTAAATGTATTGAATGGGCTTTTGCCAATGATTGTATTATTTTAATATATGGTGAAGTCTGTAATACTTAAAACCTTAATTTATTTCATCTCAGCATGGCTCCTGAGATCTTTCATGGTGAATACTGGGTGAGTTGGCATGGGAGGGTGTAAGGGGCCATGGGGATGAGTGAGGGGTCATGGGTTGGCATAAGCTGGCACTAATTTGGCAACAGGGGCTACAAGGGAACATAGGGGTGAGTGGGAAAGTCATGGATTGGCATGAAATTGCCCCTATGGCTGCCGCCACACTGTTTCTGGATGCAGTGGGCCCCACCCCAGCATGCACTCTCCACCCCGGTCCCCCCATACCCAGAACAAAATTCCAGCCATCCACGGTTGTTTCCCCAGAGGTGGACGCACCAAGCTGGGAATTTTTCCAACGCTGCGCATCCACCTCAAGAGTGAAAATCTGGGTCTGGGTGTCTGTAATCCAAGAGAGCGGAATACATGTCATTCTCTCTTGCCAGAGAGTGGCAGGTGGAGCAAACATATAGCTTCAGCTGGATGGCAGGTTTCGCAATTGTGCAGGGTGCCACTGGCTGCATACACACGCACCATTTTCAGACATTACATGTCAACTCTGAGACATACCGCAAATGAAAGGGGTTCAACCCTCTCAACATCCAGCTGGTGTGTGATCATGTGCAGCACATCATGCAGGTCAATGCCTAGTATCCTGACAGCAGCCACAAAGTCTTCATTCTGGGTCTGTGTCATTTGCATTTGTGCTACCACAACAAACCAGAGAGTGGCTAAGGGGCTATCGTTTGATGACATGACCCTGACTCTGGTATGCAACCTATACCCAATGACAGGATGAATGCTATGATGAATGCTGTGTTGCTACATTAAATGGGATAGAGCAGATCATTGGGCTGTGTAAACAATGCTTCCAGTGCCTGGACCAGTCTGGGGGAATCCTGTGGTACTCAACAGGGCACATGCCAAGACTTGGGGTGTTCTGCTTTTTGCTGCACAGCCTCATTATCATGGGGACAGAGCTCGACACTAGCTACACAGCAATTAGCTGAGGAGGAGAATGGGAGAAGGCAAACATTCCCTTTCAGTTTGTGCTATGCACGGTTGACTCACCTGACAGCGATATTAGTAGACACAACCCCAATTCTCCATCAGTCCCAGGCATTACCTTCGCTCCATTATTGACCACCACTTGGTCACAATACAAGAATAAATGCCACAACAAAATAAACATTCCAAACCAAATTTATAAATACAAATGCCAACCAATTACATTTGTGCCTTCCCTCAGTACCTGTTTCCATGTGCCTTATCCTCTCCTGGTGCTCCTTTGCGATGCTCCTCCCAGGCTGCAGCATGGCTGGTGAAGTGAGGGAGACTGCAGATGGCCTTGTAAGGTGACTTTGAGTAGCTCTGACCCTAAAAGACCAGGGTTTGGACTGCGCCATCTCAACATAGGTAGCAGCAGTCTGGGCTGGCTGACTGACAAGCAACAGCGCAGGCACTGGCGGAGTGGCAGCGGTGAGAAGGATGAATGCTGCCACTCAGAACTGCAGTTTCGTGCTCCACAGTACCTCTGGCACTCTCCGGGGGCTGGTGCTTTCGCATGTTGGAGGACAGATTGCTGGACTTCAAGGATACTCTGCAGCCACCTTCTGTGCACTGCTCCATTGAAGTCCTCACCTGAGTCCTTTGTAGCAGAATTTGAGACAGATCTTGCACCCTGGTAAACGGTACCTGTACTTCCCTTATCCGCTGCTCTGGCTGCAGGTCTCTCATGCCGGGTGTATCACCCCTTGCAAAACCACTCTCTAAGCTATCCTCAAACGTACACAGAGCGTCAGCATCTGAGCTGGTGGCTGCGAGTTTGAGCAAGCGAGTACGTTCCTTCTCCATCACTGCCTTCCTGCTCTTCTGCCATTGCCTAGCCAAGGTTGCTGTTCTTGGGTGTCTAAAAGGAGCATGGCACAATGATGAGGAAAAGAGGGGGGAGGGGGGTGGGTACAGCAAGAGGTGCATGCTTACACCATGCTTGTAAACCAGGAGAGATTTTGGGATGAGGGGGAGGTGGGATGCACCAAGGAGGGTTAACTGCGAGGATTCTATCATCTTCGACGCTTCCAGCCCCGCTTCTGACCACAAGGTCAGCTATGGCTATAATGATGGCAGCCTCCATTGGGGGTAGGACATCCAATTGAGCCTGTCCCCCACTGGATAGGGGCTTTGTTACCTCTGGTAACAACCTTTGGTTATGTGCCACTTTGTCCTGCAAGAAAAAGGGAAGTGTATGAGTGGGAGTGGAGCAATGTGTTTGGGTGATGTGGCTGAAGAGCTGGCTGAGTGTGTACAAGTTGTGAGACGTGGGTGTGAAGCGTGCAGCGGTGCTGAGTATGTGAAGGTGAGATGAAGCTATGAAGGTTAGTTATGAGTCATGATTGTTGGTAAGTGTCCGACATGTGGTGAACAGAGAACCATGCGAGTCTAGTGGTTCCGTTGGTGGGATATGGCATCTGAAGATACGTTCATTGACCTTGACCACTTGAGGTTAAACTTTTTGTGGCACTGAACCCAGGTTTTGGCAACAACTCCTAGCATAGACGTTCATGGCGATCTGGCCCCACTGCCTTTGCATAGTTTGTACTTACAACCTCAAATGGATAGATGACATTTCCCCTCCTCTCTAACTGCTGCTCCAGTGCAATGTCAGAAAATGTTAAGTGTTTGGAATTCTGTTCCACAGATAGCAGTGGAGGCTGGGTCACTGAATATATTCAAGGCTGAGTTACACAGATTTTTGATTGGCGCAAGACAGTCAAGGGTTAGGGGGACAGGCAGGAAAGTAAAGCTAAAGCCACATCAGGTCAGCCATTATCTTACTGACAGGTGGAGCAGGCTTAAGGGGCTGAATGGCCTATACCTGCTCCTATTTCTTATGTTCTTGAATAAAATCTGTGAGTCTGCTCTCTGTCGTGGTCTCTTACAGTCTGCTGCCACCACATATGTTGAGGGTCTCGATGTAGACCTCAAGGGATCTGTCGCTATGCTATCTATGCTAAGCAAGGTATTGGTACCGACGAGGTCTCTGGTTGAACACAATTACATGAAGTTTATTACTAGCAACAACTATATATAGCTCTGCAAAGGCCTTGATCTAGCCTGGGTCCTAACACTTACATAGGCTGATTACTTAACTATATGCCTAACTCATTAGGTATATATAAAGTCTTACTGATACAGAGTCACAGACAGTAGTAAACATCTGCGGTAGAGATCACAGGCAATATTGAGCATCTAGCATGGAGGCTGTATCTTTTCTTCTCCAGCCGTACACATAGTGATGTCATAATGACATCACTACGTAGCTTCTTAAAGGTACATGTCATTGTCTGCATTGGCATGCATACAATATCACAACAGTGTCATGCCATTATTGAGCGTTCCCTGCTTCAAAATCGATTTTATGAGCACTTCCAGCAATATCTTTACCTCAGGCGAGCCTGTCACGATGTTGTATCCCTGCTCGGGCGTGCAGGTACTCAACAGCACACTTAAGAGCTGGCGGACGTTAAAATCATTTAAATTATCAGGCAGCACGAAGTTTTGGCTGCTGCCTGCATCGGAAGCAATAGATGCGGAATAATCCTGCATCATAAACCCAGCACCCATTCTTGGGTCCTGTCCAATGTCGTAGATGGAATGCCTGACCAGAAATGATGGCTAGCTCTTTCAGAGAGCCAACATGGGTGTGAAGGGCTGAAGGGCATACGTCGGTGCTGTGAGGTTTTATGTTACATGAAAAGGTACATCCCCTCACAAATATAAAAACACGCACACAGGATTAGAAATTGTAACCAAATGTAAAATTTGTACTATCACCGATTTGCATTAAATGAAAATTACTGTTCTTCTTCCCAGATGGCCCTGCATAGCCATAAAAACAAAACCAATACAACACATCTGTTTTCCAAGGGTCTGGACTATTATTTTCTGCACCATTATTTATTTCCCTGCAAAGCTGCTGACTTGCTCCAGAACAGTTGAGGTTTCAGCCTGTTCTGTTTACTAGCTGCAAAACACTTCACCATTCCCCTCTGATGTGATTTACCGGTGGGAGGGTTCTGAGCGATTACAAAAGTGTAACCCCTTGGTATCTCTGCTTGGCAAGATTAGCAACTGCTGATCATTTCCCCCTCACCCACTACCCACCCCACCCCACCCCAAGTGTGCAGTGCTGTTTTATCTCATTTACTCCGGTGAGGAGGAATGGTCAGACACATTGCTGGCAATGACAAGACCACAAACAACACATGCAAACCAAGTTCTTATGTTTTTATCTTCTTAAGACTTATTACGTGCAGATTCCTGCCCCAGTTGTAGTCAGTCATGGAGCACAATGAAATTGTTACCACGTTATTTTTCTACTAAAAGAGCGTTGTTTTCCATGGTTTCACAACCAGTTCCTGGGTCACACCGTGGCTTTTAAAATGAGCCAATCTCTGCTAATTATACTCAGTTGTGCAGCTGGATATGCAGACCACAAATCAATGGGTTTTCATGCTAAATAGAGGGTGCTTTGATCAATACGCAAAAATAACCGAGGCTGAGTAGAACCAAGGGAAATGGACTATTCAGAATATTCAAAGCTTTGCAGTCCCTCTCCTTACCAAGCAACCTCTCCCCCCAACAGAAATAATACCCCAAGCATAATTATGAGTGTAGAATTAAGCGAGGATCACTTTCCTTTGTAAAACAATCAAAAGTGATCATGCCATGTACTGCGAATGCCCAATTATTCCCACATACAGACAAACTGCCAGAAATTGGTTTAGAAAGTTTGAACTGTTATTCCCAATAATGTTATGGAAATTCAAGAGAAGCTATTAGTTTAGCTAATTTAGTTGTGGGGTGCAATGCTGCACTAAAAAGGAAACAAACAGTCTCAATCATTTAACCAACTAGGCCCTGCAATTCACGGCAAACTTTGATTTTTATGCTTTCCCCCACCCCCACAACCCCCTCCCTCCCCCCGATTGCTCGCAGCAGTGACCTGCAGACTAGGTTTTAGATTCCAGGACAAGCCAGTAGGGTTGGCAACCACAGCCCTCAAAAACCACTGATCTGGCCTCAGCTGGAGCGCACTGCGCAATTCTGGGCACCACACTTTCAGAAAGGCGTGAAGAGCTTAGAGAAGGGAATTCAGCAAGACGATACCAGGGATGAGGGACTTCAGTTCGGCGGAGGGGTTGGAGAAGTTGGGAGAGTTCGCCTTAGAGCTCAGAAGGCTAAGGGCAGATTTAATAGAGGTACACTAGAGCCCCGGTGTTTGCAGGGGTTATGCCCCCATGAAACCTCCCAAGCTGTGAAACCGCAAACAAAAACATAATTTACAATGGGAGTCCATTTGATAGGAGCCAGCCATCTTAAAAGGTACGTATAAAGGATCAAAGGCAATAAAAACTATGTTTTAAATACGTTTCAAGAGAAGTTTACTATAGAAATTGTTTACTAAAACAATAAAACAAGAACAATGTAAAATTTGTCTCACTCAAAGTGTTGAGTGGAGGTGGAATGTGATTAAGAATTAAAGCACAGCAACAAGGAACACTCATGTGCAAACAACAGCAGATGACATACACGCAGGGCGCACTTTCTACTGCAGAAAATACATCATGGTCACCTTCCATTTTTTTGAAACTTCATTTCAGTGGTTTTTCTTTTCTTAGCATTTTTATGTCTTGGGTAAATTAGTTCATTGGACAACCAAACTCTAACTGCACACCTCCCTATGTTCTCATCATTTGCTGCTTGCAATCAATAATGGGGAGCAACTGATATAAGAATAAACAGTGATGGTTTATTGACACATAGGGCAGAGCACCAGATCATACGTGCTCACTCAGAAACCGCCAGAATTAAAGTTACAGTTCCCAGTTACCCGCGCTGTACAGTGACTCGACAATGTCATCACATGTTCAGTACACATCCATTCTCTTAAAGGGACAGGGTACCTTGCTTTACCACATCCCTCCCCCTTTACTTAAAAGTATGGCTAACAAGTTTAAAACACATTAACTATTTGCACAGTAACTATTTACAGGTCAAGTCTCTCAGGAGGCCCTTCTTTCACGAGTTGAGTGTCGTAGTCCAATAACCTCGGTTGGTGTGTCTGAAACCTCTTTTCAGGGGCAGTTGCCCACTATGTCCCTCAGTAGATGATATCACCATCTTTCAGGTGCAGTCACGTTCACTCCTGCTGCCCCTCCCCTCCAAGCTGAAACAGATAAACGGCAACAAGCATAAAGCAATACGGCGATGAGCTACATGATGTGTGAGGAGAAAGAGGGAAAGGGAAAAAAAAATTCTTTGTTTTTCTTCCCAAGGACTGTCAATAGTTTCTCTTTATCTTTTTGCATGTCCTTTTCTTGGTAGCACTGACCTGTATCTCTGTCTTCTCTTTAATTTCGCTGTTGGCTGGACTAGACTCAAGCGCGAGCTGAACGTGAATGAACTCAAGCTGTTTTCCAACAGCTCTTCTGAGGATTCTGGATCTTTTAGCTTTAAGACTTCAGGGCTTTTACACAGTTGCTGCTTCTGCTCTTCCAATTCTTTCCTATTCTCATTAATAGTTTCCTGGAGAATCGCATATCGTGGACCTTTCTCAGCTAATTCGTTCCTTAACTCGGCCAGGGACAGGTTTAACTCTTCCTTTTCTTCTTCATCTCTTTTCAGTGGTGCAAATTGGGAGCTGATTGAATTTTGTAGTGCACGAAAGTCCTTTAATAGTTTTTCCATTTCCTTTCGAAGGATGCCGACTTCAGCTTGAACTCTGTCCCCGTGTAACACTCTACAGGTTTCTCCTGTTGGGTCTTTGTGGACTCATTTTTTTTCTTGCAGCAACACTTCTGGTTTTGAGAACTTTCGGATCTTAGCGAGCCCTCAAAATTTATCTCTCCCAGCCAGTTCCTTCCAAGGAGACTCAGTCCCCTGGCTTACATTACAAATGGGGGTAATTATGCAGACTGTTCCTCATACTGCACTTTGACTTGACATACCCCTTTCATACTTATTTCTTCACCTGTATATGTCTTCAGCTTCGTGTCTGAAACTTCTAACTTCAAAGGATGGGTTCCTTTACTCAGATATCTAAATGTATGCTCTCCAATGAGGGACACTGACATCCCCATATCAACTTCCATCTTAATGGATTGTCCTTTGATCATTATGGCGACTTGGATTGGCTCAATTCTATCCACTTTGAGGTTATATAACGAATGGATGTCTGATTCTATTTCTTCCTGCTCTTCAATGAGGCATATTTCATGATTTTTCCTTCTGCCTTTATAGTGTTGTTTTAGCCTTTCTCTGCAGTGCCACATTATGTGGCCATAGCAGTGGCAGAAAAAACATTTGACTTGTTTGAGTTGTCGTTTGCTCACTGGAGGCCTGGATGTATTTCTCTCATTCATTTTGTGGGTTTTCATTGCAGTACCATTGTTTGTCAATGGTCTGGAGCTAGAGAGCGTTTCCCACCTTCCAGTAGAGTCCGTAGTTCTCGTGCCTTTTCTTGCCGGATTGTCCCGTTCGACCAGATGGACGGCGCCATTTTGAGTATCTTTTATAGCCTCGGAATTTCTATCAGCACTCCGTCACGGTAGCTAATTCTTTATTGAGCCTTATTGAAGTCTAGACCAGGTTCAGCTAGCAAACGCTTCTGGATGGTGTCATCCCCAATCCCACGTATCAGCTGGTCTCTCAACATATCACTAAAGGATGTTCCCAATTTTCAATGCTCCATTAATGCCTTTAAAATGGCCACATAGTCAGCTATTGTCTTCTCTGCAATTGAACTTGAATTGAACTTGAAGTGTTACATAGTAACTGAGGGCTTTGGCCTCAGGTGGCTCTGTACAATTTTTATTAACTTGTTGAAAGTCTTCGAGTCTGGGCTGCAGGGTGATGTGAGGCTGAGGATCAGCCCGTACGTTTTGCTCCCGCATGAGGATAAAAGAATTGCCCTCTCCTTCTCCTCCCCCGCGATGTCATTAGCAGTTGAAAAGAACGCGAACCGTTCAACGTACTGAGACCAGTCATTTGAAATGGGGTCGGATGGATCGACATGCCCAAGCTGTGGCATCATGAACAACTGCAAAGGGACTACACTTCCGATAGGCTTTCCAGGTAATGACGAATTTAGGTGTTTGGCTTACTGCAGATTCACGCTCTCTCTGGGGTCTCTTATAATTTTCTGTCCTTAGCCAATTTTCATGTATTTACTCTTTTAAATGTATTGCTGCTTTAAGAGCAGTCACCGTTTTTTAAAAACTCTGCAGCTGTCGGCTTTTCACTGCTGGGTTTTGCGTTCTTTTCAAGTTTCAGTAGGATCCCCGCGATCGCGATTCTGCAGCGTTTTTTTATTTTTAACTGCAGCACTGCTTTCTGCTCCGATTGCAGACTGTCGCCTATTTTACAAGTAAGTGCAGATGCTCTTTCCAACACTCTGCTCACCCGTCTTGAAATTAATTTTCTTTTGTCCTTTATCCTCATCACCACTTTTATGTCTTGGGTAAATGAGCTCATTGGACAACCGAACTCTAGCTGCCCCCTTTCCTATGTCCTCATCAATTGCTGCTTGCAATCAATAACGGGCAGAGACTGATGTAAGAATAAACATGATGGTTTAATGAGACATAGGGCAGAGCACCAGATCATACGTGCTCACTCAGAAACCTCCAGAACTAGATTTACAGTTCCCAGTTGCCCACGCTGTACAGTGATTCAACAGTGCTGTCACATGATCAGTACACTTGCATTCTCTTAAAGGGACAGGGTATCTCACTTTACCACAAGCATTTTCTAAAGTTGGCTTCTAGTTTTTACTTTTAAAACAGTGGATGAGCAAACATTTGGGTCTGCAATGGGTGATCTAGCTTACAAATACCTTTGCACGGATAAGCGAATTCACAAAAGAGGAAGTGGAGAATGATGGGACTTTACTGTATTCAAAATTATGAGAGGTTTTGATAGTTCTCCTTATTTGCTCGGTCTCCTCTGGCAAGTGGGTTTAAAAACCAGTGTTCACAGTGTTGAAGTAATTGGCAAAAGGAGGATGAGGGAAATGAGAAATTTCTTCAGACAGATGGCTGTTAAGAACCAGGACTCAGTACCTAAAAGAGTGGTGGAATCAGATTCCATAGGAACTTTGAAAAGGCAACTGTCCATCTACTTGAAGAGGTCAACAAAGAGCTGGCACAGACACAACAAGACGAACAGCCTCCCTCTGTGGTTTAAGAATCTATTTTTCCATGATTCTACCCGTGAAAGTTGGCAGCTTGTGGTGGTCACTGTGAGTCCCGTGTCAGTTACTGGCTGGAGGTATGAACGAAAGTCTAGGGCATAATTAAGGGCAAAATGGTAAAGTCTAATCATTATAGTAAAAGTACCAACACGGGGCATAAATGCACATGCTAGAAGCTGTAACATTAAATAAATGTAGTTCAAAAAGGTTAATATTAAAAAGAATGCAACTGGTTAAGTATTAGAAATCAATAGATTTATGCCAGTCACAGAACCATCGAACATTCCAACACTGAAACAGCCCTTTTTGTCCATCACGTGTGCACTGGTGTGTTTTTTTCCACGTCACTGAGTTTAATCCCAGCTGGCTCCTGCTTGCTTCTCAACCCCATGGGATGTATAATTTAAGTTAAATTATGCATGTCTTTGTGGTAGAAAATTTATGTACAACAGGAAGCAATTTCCAAGGCCAAACTATTGTGTCCAATACCTTTAAAAGCAAAACTTAGCAATAATTGGAGGGTACAGGGTGAATAAAGCAGTAGGCCAAAAATAATAAGTCACCAGCAATGTGCAAGTTTACGACGGTTGATTTGTATGATAGGGAGGTTTTGAAAGGTTGGGGGTCTGTGAAGACTACAGGGCAGTAGAGAAATCATGTTAGGCCCCATATTATTCAGATATCACACGATTTGCACAAGGCTATTTGAGTGCATGATTACCCCATTCTACAGCCAATCCAGAAACCATAATCCACTGAAGCAGTGTGTCTGGAAGCAGTCACCAGCACATATAGATGACAATTAGATAGTGATGTTCAAAAAAAAAAATGCCTTGATGAATCACCAAGCAGTGGTGAAGAAGGAATATCAATGTTGTTTGATAAAGGGCCAGCTGCTGCAGAGCAGAAGCCAAGCATACGGAGTGCTCTTTCTGATTTGTATGGAGATATGGACTTCAGTAGCCCTGCTTTTAAACTGAAGCTGATACGGCAGTGGAACCACACAGAGAAATGACTTGTCTCTTCACACAGAACAGTAGAAGGTGGTCTGGCTACTGTGGGGGAATCCATCACCTAGACATGCATTGCCTTCTCTCACGTGGAACACTGCTGTTGTCTGTCATTGAGCATATGGAAAACCCATGGTACCTGAGTAGAGATCCTGGCTACTTTCCAGTCCAATGGAACAATTCGCATAATTAAGGAAGAGTTAAAAATGGCGGCGAGAGCTTCGGCTATCCTTCAACATCCTAGGGTGCAGCCATCAGATCCTGGTGACGTATCTGCCTTGGTCCTGCTCATTTTTGCAGAACCAATTTGTTTTGTTCAGTTATCTCTAACAATTGTTTCATATCCTTTTCTGGTTCTTCTGGTTATATTCTCACTTCCATCAATGAAAAAACCAATGCAAAAAATATTTACTATCTCTGCCATTGCTTCACCCTTCTCAATTCAACCCCCTCTTTCATCCCCCAGTAGTAACATCCTCTAACTGTTCTTTTACTTTTCATATATGATTACAAAGGCCATTACTATTTCCTTTTAAAAAGCATATTAACAAAACATGTGAAAAATACATTGCACCAGAATGTTTTTAAATTTATTCTTTCATGGGATATAGGTGTTATGTGCAAGGCTAACATTTGTTGCCCACTCCTAATTGCCCTGGAATTGAGTGGCTTGCTAGGCCATTTCAGAGGGCAGTTAAGAGTCAACCATATTGCTGTGGGTCTAGACTCACATGTAGATCAGACCAGGTGAGGATGGCAGATTTCCTTCTCTAGAAGACATTATTGAACCTGATGGGTTTTTAATGACAACCGATGGCAGTTCCATGGTCACCATTACTGAGGCTAGCTTTCAATTCCAGACTTTATTAAGTGCCTTTAAATTCCCCCAGCTGCCATGGTTGGATTTGAACCCATGCCCTAGAGGATTAGCCTGGGCATCTGGATTACTAGCCCAGTGACATTACCACTCTGCCAGTGTCTCCCCCAACTTTACTATAAATTACCAAAAGGAATACCGGTAGAGAGGTTTAAGAGAAGGGACTGTTAGAGCCTTGGCAGTTGAGGGCTCGGTCTCCATTGATGGAGTGATAGAAACTGGCGATGCATGAATTTGAGAAGCACAGAGATCTCAGAAGGCATACGGGGCAGCACATAGCATTTAACTACAGCTTTGCAAACGCTCCCTGGGTTAAAGCCTAAGATTGCTTCCTCTGCCCAATCAAAATAACATATTGCTGTAGCACCCCAATAAGGTTCAATAAGGGCCTGAATTCACCCAAATACCTAGCTGCACTTTTCCTGGAACCTCAGTGTATAGGGGCTGTGATGAGACATCAGTGACAATGATTGCAACATATTTCTTCAAGAGACAGTGGTCCTGGTCGTCTTCCACACATTGTGCCATGTTTGACTTCCTCAGAATGAAGACGCCAATCCTCCCTTGTGAGAACTGCATACTGAGGTGCACATTGATGGAATAATATTCTTCCTATTTAGGAATGCGATGGGATGAATGGGAACATGACAGTCTGTACACATACAGCCAATAGCGCCCTGGAAAGCCAGCAATTTGGAAGGACTGTTGCTGCTGAAGTGTATATAGTGAGGTGAGTGGCAATACAGAGCTTAGTTTCCTTCTTATTGAAGCAGCTCACAAAAAAAAAGATTGTGCCCTAAGGCATCCCTCGACATTCGAATGTTCCTAAAAGTTGTGAGAAGAGTTGGCCTCCATAGCCACCAGCTGCCTGCCTCTTCTGCGTTTCCTCAGAATAAAGATCTTCATGGGTCTGCTTTCCAGTGACAGATCTCACAACACATGGACCCTACTGTTCAGTCACCTTCCTGCATACAGGCTTAGTTGGGTGAAGTAGTCATCGGGAACTTTGGTGCTCGTAGCACAACATAAATGATTGCTTTTGAAAGCGATGAATGAATGTCAGGTGTGGCTCAGTTGGCCACATTCCCGCCTCTGAGTCGAGGGTTGTGGGTTCAAGTCCCATTCCAGAGGCTTGAGCACAATAACCCAGGCTGACACTCCAATGCAGCACTGAAGGAGGGCTGCACGGTCAGGAGTGCCGCTTTTCAGATAAGACGTTAAAGTGAGGTGCCATCTACTCTCTCAGATGGACATAATAGATCCCATGGCGCCATTCCAAAGAAGCACAAGAGAGTTCACCACAGTGTCCTTGCCAATATTTATCCATCAACCAACATCACCAGAACAGATTATCTGGTCAGTACCACTTTGTGGCAGCCTGCTGTGTTCAAATTGGTGCCACTTGTTCTGTTTTACCTCAGTAAAGCTGTAAAGCACTTTGGGATGTCCGGTGATTGTGAAAGAAGGTAAGTAAATGCAAGTCTTTCTTTCTTTAAAGGAAAGTTCGAAGTACTGTGCAGGTGCGTCAGGCTCAGGTGCACATACAGGTAGCAGCTCTATTGAATCCCAGTGCTGTTTGCTGATTAGTTAAACGGCCACTTGCCAGTGCTGCTTCCTCAGCTGAGCGGTCGCATAAGAACTGGACATCTGGAGAAATCCACGACTGAAAAGTGATTAATACACTAGCCCAACACAAACACTCATACAAATTATATCTTATTTCACTTTTAATACATCTTATATCCTGCCATTTTTTATTGTGCAGTCGGCTGTGCAAAAGTAAAGCATACTTAATAGATTCAATTCATGTTCAGTGCTTCCCTGATGATTAACAAACTTTGACCAAACGCCATTATATGCTGGTTTAGCACTTTAAATGAGGTTATGAAACCATTCTTCTGTTCCACAGTCAAATGGAGAACTTCTTCCAGCTCTTAACCAGCATTCCTGAGCTGAACAAACAGGAGTATTTCAAAGTGCAGTCTACTCTTAATAATTCAAGGTCATTTTTTGCAATAAAACTGTGAAATGATCCAAAAATTTGAATGAAACCACATACATAACACAGTAATGCACGGATTTGCTCTTAATAACACTGAATTCTCAGATAACGTGAATGAAGTAACGTTGAATTAAGGGGAGTCCAGCTGTAAGGATATAGGTATGGTCGGGGTATGGAAATAGCTCAGTGGTCCATTGTATTGGTCTTAACTGGCGCATCATCCATATTGAGAGAGAGAAGAGAACGCAAAGCCAAAGGAACAACTAATTCTAGCCAGTTAGTAGATTCCTGGCTTTTCAACTTTGAAAACAGGCAACCAGGAATGGCGGATTCTACATGTCTTAAAGGGCATGAAAGCCCTGCCAGAAACATTCTTTCCAGAGTTGAGGAAAAGGAGGAGGGAGCCTGAGGAATAGCCTTCCAAAAGCTGTGATTTTTGACACTTGAATCATTGCATTTGGCAGCACTTTAGAGGGTCAGCCAATTAAACTTTCTTTGTCAGCGTTCTGAGCTCTGGATTCCAGGCCACAGCTGTTCCAATACCCTGCACACTCGATGCCTTTTAAAAAAAAAACTTTCAGGCCTCACACCTTTTGAAGATGCCTCTTAAAATCTCCTGGACTAGCTCTTTTGACAATTAGATACTGTATTTTTCCCCGAGGAGAAAATTTCAGTGCCCCAGATTTCCAATTAATTGTGCCTCACTGAATTTATTGATTACATTTGTTTCGATGTGTCTTTGGTTTAACTATGGGTGGAATTTTCCGTGCCCGCTGGCATTGGGCATGTTCGGTGGCACGAGTGGACAATACTGCGAGAAGACCAAAAATCGGTTTCACAACGTTGTGACTGTCCGCTCTGGCCATCAATGGCAGGCCACGTTTCTCACTGTCAGACGTTGGCAACCTCATTGTAATACATCAGCATATCATTGTAAGCCCAGCCTGCCGGAATCATCACCCCTCCCCACTTGCTGGATCGTCTGAGCACACTGGTGTGCACAGCATATATAAGGCGAGCACATGATGGCCTGCACTTTGAGGGGAACTTGGAGGAGAGTGCACAATAACCCCTCGGGCACAGACTGTAAACTATTGAGCGTTTCAGTGGGCTGCAGAACAGTTGGACTGCACACGTTGTGCAATCTTCTTGCTAAAGTTGGCCATGGAGCAGTCAATGTTGGAGGCACTCTCAGCCTCTTGCAACATCAGCATCCTGGTTTGGACCAGGCTTCTCCATAGTTCAAGCTAACAGTGCAGCCTTGCAGTGCCAGTTAGGAGAATGCCTGCGCCTGAGCTGAGAGCACAGCATACAGTCCAGTGGGCGACGCTGCCAATCGATCAGGCGGAGTGGGGCGGAGATGGATGGGGTTTCGGGTAGCCATGCAGCGCACTAACCTCTGGCCATCCATGTGGTGGCCAGCACTCTTTGGGATGTGTTAAGGGGCCTTCAGACTTAACCAAGAGAGGTTCTTAGTGCACCTAAACTAACCCACGAGTCTCTCTTTCATCCTGCAGGAGTACAACATCAGGAGCATGGAGCCTGGTGAACTAACTGTACGCCTCATGGCTTACCGAGAGTGGATATGAAGGAGGAGTGATAGAGACGCCTGGCTGCTCGAGAGAGGAGCAACACCCTCACACCCTCAGGAAGAATGGGCGGCTGGGGCTCCCACAGGAGCCGCTGAATAGCCAAAGTGAGCCGTCGCTGGTCGGTGCCTAGCTAGACCCGGGGTCTACAGACTCCGCCTTTCATTGCTGCAGATGACCGAGAACCAGTGCCGCTGAAGACTGCGCATGTCTAGGGAGCTGGTCAGTCACATCTGCCACCTGCTGCAGGACTTGCCGCCACAGGGCCATGGAGGGCATCCACTGCCAGTGGCCATGAAAGTGACCACAGTGCTCAATTTCTATGTCAGTGGCTCCTTTCAGGGCTCCACAGGTGACCTCTGTGGGATATCACAAGTCCCCACCCACAAATGCATCCATGAGGTCACCAATGCCATCTTCGCAAAGGCACACAACTTTGTTCATTTCACCCGGGACTAGGTGAGCCAGGATGCAAGAGCAATTGGATTTTCCCAGATGTTGGGTTTCCCACAGGTGCAGGGTGCCAACGACTGCACTCACGTGGTGCTCAGATCTTCATCACAACAAGGGGTCAACTATGTCAACCACAAGGGCTTCCATTTGCTGAATGTGCAGCTGGTGTGCAACCACCACAAACCCATCCTGCAGGTCTGCGCACAGTTTCCAGGAAGTGTCCATGACTCCTACATCCTTAGTCAGTCACAGATCCCTGATGTCTTCCAGGGTCCACAGAGGCTGCAGGGTTGGTTCCTCGGGGACAAGAGGCCGTGGCTGATGACACCCGTGCGGCGGCCTCAGACTGCAGCAGAGCGAAGGTATAATGAGGCTCATGCTGCAACTCACACCTTGGTGGAGCAAACCATTGGGATGCTGAAGATGAGGTTCCGATGCCTGGGCCAGCCTGCTGAAACCCTGCAATACAGTCCACTGCACCCTTTACAACCTGGTGCTGCAATGCGGAAAGGATCTGGCTGAGGAAGAGATGGTGGAGCTGCAGCTCTCCTCCGATGAGGACGACATTGACGGGGATGAGGTTGAGGAAGTCCTCGAAGGCGATGAGGCCATCGCTCTGGCCAGAAGAGACAGGTGCGCTTGAGAGGCCCTCAGAGCTACTAGATTTGTGGAGGATGACGATGGCATGCAGTGAGGAGACACGAAAGATCTTCATATTGTATCGGTGAACGTTTGACCGCAGTCTTGCTGATGGCAGTGCATGTAACCTCTGTGATAAGGCTCCTGACATGGAGATGCAGCTAATATTCCAGGAGGATGATGAAAACACGCAGTGAGGACACTCCATAGAACTTCACATAGTCTCTGTGAATGTCTGACTCCTGTCTGGCTCAGGGCAGCTCGCTTGCGCTCTGTGATCAGGGTCATATCATAGAGACACAGCCATGAAACGTTAAATGCATCTGATCCTTTGTCAGCCTTCAACCCCTGACCCCTTCAGGAGCACAGCGTCACCGCTCACAGGTGCCGATGAGATGGGGGCCAGCCCCACCTCAAAGGTGCTGAGAGCACACAGAGAGAAATACTGAACTCTGACGCCTGCCCATGACATTCTGGCAGCAATGACAAACACCATCGAGGTGCAGGCATCAGTAATGTGTCCAGTGAGTGTGAGGCTGGACCATCACTTTGATCTTAAGGTTACACACTGCACAGGGAAGAGGCCCTGGACTGAGACACCTGTTTTTTTATTCATTCAAGGGATGTGGGCTTTGCTGGCTAGGCCAGCATTTATTGCCCATCCCTAATTGCCCTTGAGAAGGTAATGGTGAGCTGCCTTCTTGAACTGGGGCAGTCCATGTGGTGTAGGTGCAACAACAATGCCATTAGGGAGGGAATTCCAGGATTTTTACCCAGCGACAGTGAAGGAACAGCGATATATTTCCAAGTCAGAATGGTGAGTGGCTTCATCTAACCTTTATCTTGTGCGGGAACCAAGATTTTACATCTGAGTGAGACAAACACTGCTCATCAGAACAAGGACCCAAATGCAGGGAGAAATTCTTGGGAGTTTATTTACAATAGTGAACATTATGTACAAGTGATTAACACCCATGCCCAGGCTGTGCAACTACATCTTCTTAACCTTCCTAATCCTGCTCCTATGACTTAGTGCTCTCCCTACATCCACAGAGTAGGTGGAGGCAGCCTGCTGATTCCTAGGCCCTGTCTGTGATGACCTTGGCGGCTGCCCTCTGGAGGGCCGAGATCTAGAGGGCCCCAGCCTGCTTTCAGGGTCTTGCTGTGTGGCAGGGGAACCCTCCTCGGCCTGTGAAGATGGAGCTGCTGGGGTCACAGGAAGAGGGGATTCGGATGGGCCTCTCTCATAGTCACATGGGTGGATGGGCCCAGAGTGTGCATCTGCTGATCCTCCTCCCAATGGGAGCCCAGGGGCCCCAGGCTGACCCCTTAAGGAGAAGGAGCAGCCGGAGTGGGACTGAACTGCCCTGCATCCCTCTCGCATACACACTGCTGGAGGCCAATTATGGCATCAGTGATGGGTTTTAGCCCACACAGCAGTACAAGAGCGACGTCCTGGACCAAGGTCTCTATGGCAGCCGCCATCCTGCCTGTGTTGAACTCAGTGTGTTGGCATGCCGACACTATCACCTCAACCTGAAGGCGGACGGACCCCTCCATCGTGCTTTGCAATCTGAGGAATGCAGCGGACATCCCTTCCTGATGTTCCCGAGCTTGCCTTTGCAGCTCCAGCAACTGAGGTGCGACCGAGTCCAGAGGCTCATCACCCGACTTGGACTCAGCAGATTCCTGGCCTCCAGCGGTCCTCAGAGTTCCAGAGACCTGGGAAGTCCCTGACGCCACCTGCTGTGGATCAGAAAGTGTGATGTGCTCACCAGATTGTGATCCCGAGGCTACTCTAAAGCTGGGTCCCACCAAGGTGTGTGTCTCTGTGCTGGTGGAGGGTGTGGGTGAGCGCTGCGACAGGTCATCAATGAAATATGGTGCCCGGCGTGGTGAAGCAGTGAGGTGATGGCGTGGCAGGCGAGTGAATGCCTGCCCGCCCACCATCGAAACAGCCTGTTTCTCGGGAATGCACAATTAATGCGACGGTTTTGGGGTGATATGGCGTTAGAAGCCGCCACTGCGGCCAGTGGGTAAAACGTCGTTTTTCCCACTCGCGGCAGCACTTAGTGCAAATCGGAGATGATTCCGCCCAAAAACTTTGAACATTGAATTCTTAAACCTGAAAGCAATTAATTCAAATTGACAAAGTCAGGGTCCTTATTGTGACACTTATACAACGCTGGTCACACTCACGAGCATAGTAACAAAATTACCAAAGCTGTCCATTTGGCCCGTCATTCATTGTCTCTTCAGATTGTTTAATACCAGTTCCTGAAACTTCATCCATTGGAATAGGATCTTGTCTCTGGTATCAGGGTAACTGAGTACAGTAAAGCCAATAAGCTATTAACTGAGTTTTGAAAGTGCATATCAAGAACTTAAAGGTGAAGGAAATATGTTAGACTTCTGAACTTTTCCATGATGGGAGATATAAATGCTTTCAAAAAACTATTTTCCCATCCGAATTTATACAGAATAGAGGAAAAGACCAATTCTGTGCACTGCACAGAATACACTAACATTGAGTACCTCAGCCTAATATCCGGTTTCACACAAATTCTCGTCACAGATCTCCGGTCAATTTTTAAAAATATATTAATTCATGGGATGTGGGCGTTGCTGGTTAGACCAGCATTTAATGCCCATCCCTAATTGTCATTGAGAAGGTAGTGGTGAGCTGCCTTCTTGAACTGCTGCAGTCCGTGTGGTGGGGGCACACCCACAGTGCTGTTAGGGAGGGAGCTCCAGGATTTTGACCCAGCAACAGTGGAGGAACGGTGATATATTTCCAAGTCAGGATGGTGAGTGGCTTGGAGGGGAACTTCCAGGTGGTGGTGTTCCCATGCATCTGCTGCCCTTGTCCTTCTAGATGATAGCGTTCATGGGTTTGGAAGGCGCTGTCTAAGGAGGCTTGGTGAATTCCTGCAGTGCATCTTGTCGATGGTACACACTGCTGCTACTGTGCATTGGTGGTGGAGGGAGAGTATGTTTGTGGGTGTGGTGCCAATCAAGCAGGCTGCTTTGTTCTGGATGGTGTCAAGCTTCCTGAGTGTTGTTGGAACTGCACTAATGCAGGCAAGTGGAGAGTATTCCATCACACTCCTGACTTGTGCCTTGTAGATGATGGACAGGCTTTGAGGAGTTAAAAGGTAAGTTACTCGCTGTAGGATTCCTAGCCTTTGACCTGCTCTTTAAGCCACAGTATTTATATGGGTAGTCCAGTTCAGTTTCTGGTCATGGGTAACCCCAGGATGCTGATAGCGGGGGATTCAGTGATGGTAATGCCATTGAATGCCAAGGGACAATGATTAGATTCTCTCTAGTTGGAGATCGTCATTGCCTGGCACTTGTGTGGTGTGAATGTTACTTGCCACTTGTCAGCCCAAGCCTGGATATTGTCCAGATCTTGCTACATTTGAACATGGACTGTTTCAGTATCTGAGGAGTCACAAATGGTGCTGAACATTGTGCAAACATCCCCACTTCTGACGTCATAATGGAAGGAAGGTCACTGATGAAGTGGCTGAAGATGGTTGGGCCTAGGACACTACACTGAGGAACTCCTGCAGTGATGTCCTGGAACTGAGATGATTGACCTCCAACAACCACAAACATCTTCCTCAGCCAATATTCAATAGCCAATACTATAAAGTTTAACTTTGATACCTTTAATATAAATGCTCGGAGGTTTCAGCAGAGCCGGTGAGCCAGCAGTGTGGTCAACCAGTTAACAAATAGGAGCAATGAGCAATGTAAGCTGTTATTGGTCTAAGATATACTGCACCATCCAGCGTTAGGAGTTTTATAAGCTATTTGTTACCTAATCTACAAATGTGTCTCAATCTTAAAGTATCCATCACTGAAAACAAAATACAGTAGATTTATGTTTGATTTGCATTCCATCAATTCCAATGGAATGATAATCTGGAAATGTCTATAAAGAGCAACAAATCGCTTCAGCAGATTGCAACCCAAGTGTGGTAACTGCATGTATTGGCCCTCCATTCTGTCAATCATGGGTCATGTGATGTTGTGTGAGGGCTTTGACCAGTGAACTCTTAGCGCGGGCAGTCCAGGGGGGCGGAGTCTTTCTGACACGGGATCGGGTCGTCCTATATGTCTCCGTAATAAAGTTTTACTGTTTCTTTACGAAACCTGTCTGCTCCATCGAGTCATCACAGTGATGAAGAAGAAAATCTATATCATGAAATTTTACATCACAATGAATGATGCGAGTTATAATGTTACAATTTAATCAATAAACTGAATCAAAACAGGTTGATTGTACAGATATTGTAACTAGGGTTAAAAATTAACATATCGTTCAAAGGAGTCTCGAAGGATGAAGAGGGTCAATAGGGGCATAATGCAGTTCCTCGTGGGTAAAATGGGATTTTGTTACTGGCGTTCTGCCTCACTTGTACTTAATTATATGCTTCCCAGTTGTATGAATGAACTTTTTGACACTTCTCATAGTTACATGGCTTGTTAAGTGTTTAAGTGTGAGAAGGTCATTACCTCAGGTGCCTCACGATTAGCTGCTAATTCCCCATTATCACTAACAAAATCTTACGACAATTACGCTTTCCGCATTTTTGTCAGTGGATCAGGAATACTGAACGGGGAAAAAGAAAGGAACTTTGCTCCCTGCCTCGAGTGCCCCAGCCAAACAAAGTTGAAAGTTGCCATCAGTAACTTGGAGAAGTGCAGCCAACGCCCCTCCGTTATCAGGTCACAAGTGGGGAGGTCACTGATGATTGCACAATGTTCAATGCCATTCACAGCTCCTCATATGCTGAAGCAGCTCATGCCCGCATGCAGCAAGACTTGGACAACATTCAGGCTTGTGCTGATAAGCAGCAAGTGGCATTTGTGCCACACAAGTGCCAGGCAATGCCAGCGCAATTACACGTCATCTTTTAAAAGTGAACAATTTTAAAATGGACCACACTCAAAACACTGTCACAGCCCCAGGTAATTGTACACTAATTACAGCTTACATTGTAGCAAACTACAGATAGTATAAAAACCAGGTTGCACTGATACAGTTGGTGAAATAACCTCAAGATGGTGACAATGAGTCCAGAGCTAACAAATGCAAGTTTGTCTTCTTCCTTCTGAGATAGAATCTAACCAATCCTTGACCTTCACCGAATCCTGAACATTTGCCATTTCTTCTTTGTCATAGGATCAAATTGTTGGAACTTCCTCTCTAACAGCACTGAGTGCATCTACACCACAAGGACTGCAGCGATGCAAGATGGCAGTGCATCATCACCTTCTCAAGGATGATTAGGGATAGGCCATAAATGCTGGCCTTGCCAGCAACATCCACACCCCATGAGCAAATCGAAAAATAAACTTACGCAAAAACAGTTCAAACCCCACCATGGCAGTTTGAGTATCTGAATGCAGTTTAAAAATCCTGGGAATTAAAAAGCTGGTAAAAATGAAACCGTTGGGATAGTTGTAAAAACCCAACTGGTTCATTAATGGAAGGAAAGAACACTGCTATCCTCATGCAGTCTGGTCTTTATGTCCATGGTGTTAACTCTTAATGGTCTTTTCAGTGGCCCAGCAAGTCACTACATTATCACCTTCTCCAGGCAACTAGGGAATAAATATAATTTAAGAAATCACCCAACAATTGTCCAAGAATCCAAATACTACCACAACTATGGATTGCACTATATACCTTGACCTCAGCACTTAGTTTCAATGACAAAATAACTTAGTATGTATAGAATTATATCAGTAGAGGACTCAATTGCATCAGGGATACAGGTGTGTGATTAGATTAAATTAGACTTGTGTAATTTTAGCTTTAGTTACATTCTTCATATTGGTTACAGCTGCATTTAGAAGGCTGCCTATATAGCCAGTGCAATGTGGTTTCACGTTGGACGATCAGACTACCATTCTGTAGTAAAAGTAGGACATGAAACAGGGCCATGCAGTAAAGACTGTAACAAAGTCTTCCTGTTTATGGTCTCAAAAAGACCGCGTCCAGGATTTTTCCAGTTTTCTCGGAATCCCTGCAGTTGGCCTGGTGCTTTGTGATCCCACGAGTCATCAAAGTTCTCAAAAGGTTGTTGACTACCACATCCTCCTCTGGGTTACATGATTCCCATTACGGTCATATTTCAGTAGGTATTGCATCTTTTTTCAATCCTCCTGCTACCCAGTTTCACTAAATATTTTGTTGGCTCCTTCTACTACTTCCAGGCGCAATTGATCTTCATCTGTCTGGTGGATCCTTTGGCTTCCAGAATATTTGTTGATGACTTGACCACCAAATTCTTGGGCTTCATTGTTGAGTTTTGCAAAATATGTCCCACAGAACTCAAAATGGCAAGATACCGAGTCTACTGTATTATACAAACCATCTTCGGACAACCCAGAAGAAATTGCAAATATATCCTTTTAAAAAAAAAGGCAATTAAGGATGAGCAACAAATGCTGGCCTTGCCAGCGACACCCTCATCCTATGAAAGAATTAATCAAAACGTTTTGGATTCAGGGAAAAGTTAGCCAGGAGGCTTTGTTCCTCCCCCTTCCCATCCATCTCCCCTTCCCCACGTGGATCACACAGCAATTAGAGGAAAAAAATACACCGAAAATCCAAAATGTTTTTTAAATTCATCCTTTCATGCAATGTGGGTGATTTGTTGCCCATCCCTAACTGCCCTTGAGCTCAGTAGCTTGCTAGGCCATTTCAGAGGGCAGTTAAGAGTAAATCTCACTGCTGTGGGTCTGGAGTCAAACGTAGGTCAGGTAAGGATGGCAGATTTCCTTTCTTAAAGGGCATTTGTAAACCAGATGGGTTTTTACAATCATTGCTGATAGTTTCATGGACACCCTTACTGAGACTAGCAGTATATTCCATAATTTATTCATTGAATCTAAATTCTACTAGCTGCCATAGTGGGATTTGAGACTATTAACCTGGGTCTCTGGCTTACTAGTCTAGTAATATTGCCACGATACTACCATCTCCCCTTCGTAACGAAAAGCGGCGAGAAACCAGCTATTCATTTAGCAGAAGTAAATTAATGAGTGGGATGCAGCATTTTGCTCACTAATTCTAGCAAATGCTAAAAATGACTAAGCTAAAACAAACTCACCAAACTCACTCTGTGTATCACATTTCAGTGGAAACCAGCTATGTCATGTAATGATACATCAGTATGACTGGATCAAAAGTGCACCATTTTGAATATGATGGGAGAGAGAAAGAGAGAGAGAGAGAAAGAGAGAGAGAGAGAGAGAGAATGATCACTTCCTGAGTGCATACAAAAAAAAAGATACCTTGGCGTATGCAGGCATTGATGATTTGTACTCCTCAAGTTTATAAGACACCCTAGCAAAGCAGCCAGCCAGCCAGACAGCACTGATCAGAGGACAATTCCACTTCACTTCCCAGCAGAAAACATGAATGAAGCCTGGGCATACGGTCAATTAAGAGCAAATTATAGAGTGTACAGAAACATCCTCTCAACCACTACCTTCAGAAAAATGCACAGGAACCAATTCACAGTTGTTCACTTTATGTATTGCACCATGTTGGAGCAGAAGAAGAGAGGGCATTTACCCATATATATTTTAATTAAAGCAGGCGGTAAATAGAAACCATGTGCAGGGTTATGGGGAAAAAGCAGGAGAATGAGTCATAATTCTCATTCGGAGAGCTGGCGCAGACACGATGGGCCAAATGGCCTCCTTCTGCACTGTAACAATTCTGTAATTCTGCAAGCCATTCTGCACACTGCTCTTGGAATCCACAATGACCCTATGACCAGCCTCATAATTCAAGATTCAGTATAAAGCTTTCCAAACTCAGTCATTAGAGGACAAAGCCCTCCACATTGGGTGGTTAGCATGGCTTTGAATTCTGTGGTCAAGCTGTCCCTATTGACGACCATATGACTAATGCATCAGTGAGACACAGCCCTGATAAGCAAGAGGTACTCAGCCTCCACCTGGAACTGGAGATGTAAAACTCAGCCTAGGGTCTCGAGTGGTGCAAAGTCTCATCCTCACACCCACCCCCAATTCTTTTGTATTCCATACCTTAAAGCTTCTTCAAAGTGGGTACCATCTTGTTGTTAGAGATAGGCCATTTAGGAGTGAAATCAGGCATCATTTTTCTCTCCCTCCCCCAAAACGATGTGGATGCTGAAGGTCAACTAGAACTTTCAAGTTTGAGATTGATAGGTTTTGGTAGGTAAGGGTATCAAGGGAAATGGTACAAAGGCAGGAAAATGAAATTGACATTTGGGTAGGGATGATCTGACTGAATGGCAGTTCAGGAACAAGGGGCAGATTGGTCTCCCCTTATTTCTTTTTCCAGGAGGAAGAAGTAAATCAGCAACAATAACATACCCAGAGACAGGCGAGGACAATAACCACAAGCAATGTGACAACTCATTTGCAAGACTATCTTCTGTTCCAACTCAACTAAATCCAAGAGGTCATGATCACATTGCTTCACTCCAGAAACCTTCATTGCTTCTAGTTCAAGCACACCCAAGCCAAACCTTAATGTATTACTTCACTCTTTCCACATGTGTGTAATCAAAATGTACAGCTGCCTCATAAAATATGGTGTCAACTTTTTAAAAATTGTCATTCTCATGTGGGCATCGCTGGCAAGGCCAGCATTTATTGCCCAACCCCGTTGCCCTTGAGAAGTGAGTGGTGAGGCGCCTTCTTGAACTGCTGTAGTCCATGTGGTGAAAGTATTCCCACAGTGTTGCTCCAGGGGGAGTTCCAAAATTTTGATCCTGCGCCAATGGAGGAACATTGAGAAATGTCCTAGTCGGAATGATTTGTGATTTGGAGAGGAGAATAGGGAGGGTGGTGTTGCCATGCACTTGCTACCCTTTGCCTTCTAGGTGGTTGAAGTCAAAGGTGTGGGACCTCCACTATCTATTCTTGAATACTCAATAAATGAGAGATTTTCCCTCATTTTATTTGTTCTAAAACTGGTTGACTTTGTTTTATTCAAAGTGAAGAATATCAATATGAAACAATGAAACGTTCTCTACTTTTTGAAGTGGTACCTTAGGCACAGTAGTCTGCCTTGTAACTCATAACCTATGAACTTCTTAATGCAACAAGAGACAGGGAACTCCAAGCTCAATGGGACTATGGAAGAAATAGGTGCCACTAAAGAGACCAGCCCTTTTCATTAGAGTAACAAAACTTCAGAGAATGGATAGAGCTGTTCACAATTATGAGGTGTTTTAATAATAGAGAAAAAAAGCTATTTCCACTGGTCATGTGACGAGATAACATTAATTTCAGGTTTTTAGCAAAAGCACAAAGGGAGAGATTAGCATTAACAGAAACTGCTGGAAAAACTCAGCAGGTTTAACAGCATCTGTGGAGAGAAAAACAGAGTTAACATTTCGAGTCATACAGACTTGAAACATTAACTCTGTTTCTCTCTCCACAGATGCCTGCTGAGTTTTTCCAGCATTTTCCGTTTTTGTTTCAGATTTCCAGCATCCACATTATTTTGGTTTTATCTGAGAGATTAGCATTGTTGATGGCTACCCAGTCCTATTAGGACATGGAATGCCCTACCACATACAGGTTACATGGCTACAGAATGATGCCAATGGCACAACCTCAATCCCTGTATCGCCTGAGATAGTTCATGCAGGCTGCCTTCTTGCCTTACCCAATTCTTGAGCTATATGATCACTCAAGCTATGTAACCACTTGTGTCTCTCTAACAGAGAGAGAGAGAGAGATATCGATGATCCCATGTGGGCTATGGCTAATTACCTTACCTATTCCTTTCTAAAAGGAAGTCATTCATTTTTGGGCAAATAGAAATTCAAAGAGGGACAGGATAGAGAAATGGCACTAAGCCAATACTTCCTTTGAAAAGCCAGCCATGGGTCAAATTGCCTCCTTCTGTTTTTGCAAAGTTCTATAACACTATGCACATTGAACTACAGAAACAATTGCAAACTCTAGACACATAGCTCAACAGTATGGTGTTCTTGACAATTACCAAGGATTAAAGAAGAAAACAAATCATCCAATATCTGGCCCGAAAGAAACTGAACATTTCTGCACTCATTTAAAGCCCAGTGGGTAATTGGGTGGGCTGTGATGTGTTACTGAGCTACACTGGCCAGGAGCTAACTGTATCAGGGTGACACCACAATTAGCCTCCATCACAATATTTAGAAAGAGAGGTAAATTCTCTCTGGATCCTATTCCTTGTTGGAAAGTGCAAATGGACGGAAATCTAGTTCATCACAAAAGAATCAGAATGAAAGCTGAGGACAGGATTGGCATTGGTTATTAGGCCCTCCTGTTTCAATAGGTTCTTAATAAAATTTTGGCTCACAATTCAAAATGGCCACTTGGTTGGAGGTACTGCTTGAAGAATTGTAAACCAATGTGAACCATCAGGTTGTGGGGGGTGGGGGTGGAATTATCTATGTCCAAAAAGTACCAAAAATTACTGATATCTTTTAGAACTTTGTCTGCTATGAAAATTCTTTTCAGTTTTGCGAGAATCAAAAGCTTATTGGCAAGCACTTATACTTTGACTTTAGAGGTTTTAAATTGGGTTTTACTTGATATCTACAAGCATGGGCTCCTTCCCAATTGCACAATCAATGGAAAGAAATCCATAGCAACATTTGGCATCTCAGTATAAATTACAGTGAAATTTCCATTCCATATTTCAGGAGTCGTCAGCCAAGCCTAGAACACCTTAGGCACAGCCTCTCTCTCCAGCACGGGTTTCACAGGGGCCTTGTAAATTAGTTTTACTTTTTTCCCTCTTCTTCTGAGAAGATCATCCTGTCCTTTCTGCTCTACAGCTCCTAGTGATTTCTACAAGTTATGTTCCTGGGACATTTACATCCATTTTATTTTGGCAGCATTAAATCTACAGTCAACTTGGAGTAAGCACCTATTAACTAGCAAAAGTAGCGGTAAAGCATAAGCAACATCCATGGTGCAGACTGCAAAATCTCTAAAATTTAAATATTCATAAAGTGCTTCTTGGCAGTCCACCAATGCAGGGAACCAAAATACATTAATTTATGGTGGAAGCACTTATTACAGCTTATTGCAATCCTCAATTTTCCCCCACTGGTTGAAAGCACAGTGGCTTGATATATCGTGGGAGAAAGTATGCATGTTCAATATGCCTATTTTTAGTTGAAAGCAAAATATTGTGGATGCTGGAAATCTGAAATAAAAACAGAAAATGCTGGAAAAACTCAACAAGACTGACAACATCTGTGGAGGGAGAAACAGAGTTAATGTTTAGAGTTCGTATGGCTCTTCTTCAGAGCCTACTTCCTAGTTTTGGTCTCCAACAGTGCTGCCCAATAACTGGGGGATGACAATCTGACAAAGATGAAGGTCCCCCAGTTTTTGTCTCCACTGCTTTTCTCTTGAATCTAGCGCACAAACTCCTGGTGTGTTCTCTGCATTCATCCCTTTCCAACAAAAGAATTGTTCACGATGGTTAAGATCAGTTCAAAATATCCTAAAGGAAGACATGTACAGACACTTTGGAGAAGAGGACAGTTAAATTGAGCAGGAAGAACAGAAACGAGAAAGTGTGGTAACATAAGCATGTGAGTTAGCAATATGCAAAAACAAAACTACTGTAAGAATAAGGGCCAAGAAAGATTGGCCAAAAGGGAAAGTAGAGTTGTAACCAGTTTTGGCAGTCTGCTGCTTACATTAGGCGATTCCCTCTTGGTCATGACACCCACCATGGAGCTTTAGTAAAATCTTGGAGGTCACCTTGCAGGCTTCAAACAAGTTACTGCTTGAAATTGTGCTCCCTGATCAAAGATTGATGAGTCTATGCCTGTATGACATCTGTAGCTGCTGCTTTTTACTTCAAATGCAAATTTAGTCACCTAGTAGGACTTAATGATTTTAGATGCAGTCACCATGTATCTGTTTGGAAAGGGCTGTGGTGCTTATTGCAGCTGCCACCTCAATAGTAGCTGTATTAAAATTTTGTACTCCTCAGCAAAACACGACTTACAACACTAAACCTGTGCCAGAATATGCATTTCACTCAAATGTGCTTAGAACCTAAGCAGTTATTATGTGGTGTCAACTGTGACTCAGTCGCTGGCACTCTTGCCTCCAAGTCAGGAGGTTGTGAGTTCAAGTCCCACATCAGAGATCTGAACACAAAGTTTGCATTGATACTTCAGTGCAGTTGTCATGAAGCTAATAAGTATATCATATTTCGTAAAATATTTTTCTTTTAAAATACAGGTTTAGTCTGCGGGGTGTGTCTTAATTGGATTAAAGCAAGTTAGTATTGGTGCTTTGATGGGTACTAGTTTTGATATGGAAGAGAAATAGTGTGCATTTGCATTTTTTGAATAGAGCATTTAAGAAGTGGGGTGAAAACTTGACACCAATCTAGCAGATACCAAGCTATATGTTTATATTACTAATAAAATTGTTATTATGAAAGGGGTTTCATTGTTAAAAGATGAAGTTCAAAGAGGTTGGTGAGACAATGAGAATTTGAATTCAATGAGCGGTGGTAGGTATAACTTCAGTAGTTTTCGGGTGTGCAGAGCAGAGACAATGTAAGATCAAAAGGCAGCTGCAAGCCTCCAACTGGCTCCACAGTGAAAAGAACCTCATTCTGAATTCCTAAGGTGAAAATGCTTTGCCTGGTGTTTGGTTAAGTCTATGGGTTGCTGTTGCCTTAATGGAGATTAGTTTGGGAATTTGTTAAAAATTATCATAGTAGTAATTTGTAGCGGTGTGTATATATTTTAACCTGTGTAAATTACTAAAATGTTTCAATTAGTTTAATGAAAAGCTGCGAGCGCTGGTGGTCTGATTCCTGAATTTAGAGTCGCATCTCAAACATAACATTTAAAAGAATAGATTATGACAGTGGTTTAAAGTTTCCCTCTGGGAATTTTAAATAACTCCGCTTTACCAACTGTATCGGTCATAACCGCAGTGTTGAGAGAATGCTACATTGTCACGCGGTGCCATCTTTTGGATGAGGGGATAAATTGAGGTTCTGTCTATTCTTTTGGGTGGACAAAGAAGGTCACATGTCATTGTTTAAAAGGAGAGAGGAGCTCTCCTAGGTATTCTGTTCAGCATTCATTCCTCAATCAGCATCACTAAAATAGATTATCTGGTTATTATCACTTTGTTGTCTGTGTGTAAGTGGCCTGCTATGTTTCCAACTTTACAACAGTGCCTATATTTCGAGTATTTAATTGGTTGTAAATCACTTTGGGAAGTCTGGAGGCCAATTTGAGGATATGGTAAGTATTATATCAATGTAAATCTGTCTCTCTTTCTTACCATTGCTGTTCTCCTCACCATATTAAAAAAAAGGATACACAGTTGGAGTTGTATAGAACCTTGGTGAGGCCACAGCTGGAGTACTGTGTGCAGTTCTGGTCGCCACATTATAGGAAGGATGTGATTGCACTGGAGGGGGTGCAGAGGAGATTCACCAGGATCTTGCCTGGGATGAAACATTTAAGTTATGAAGAGAGGTTGGACAGACTTGGGTTGTTTTCGTTGGAGCAGAGAAGACTGAGGGGCGACATGATCGAGGTGTACAAGATTCTGAGGGGCATGGACAGGGTGGATAGGGAGCAGCTGTTCCCCTTAGTTGAAGGGTCAGTCACGAGGGGACATAAGTTCAAGGTGAGGGGCAGGAGGTTTGGGGAGGGGGATTGTGAGGAAAGACTTTTTTTATCCAGAAGGTGGTGATGGTCTGGAATGCGCTGTCTGGGAGGGTGGTGGAGGTGGCATGCCTCACATCCTTTCAAATGTACCTGGATGAGCACTTGGCACTTCATAACATTCAAGGCTATGGGCCAAGTGCTGGTAAATGGGATTAGGTAGGTAGGTCAGATGTTTCTCATGTGTTGGTGCAGACTCGATGGGCCAAAGGGCCTCTTCTGCACTGTGTGATTCTGTGATTCTGAGAGGCTTGGGAGAAGGTGCAAACAAGTTTTACTAGGAAGACACCGGAATTAAGAGGTTATATCCAACAGGCTTGATCTCTTTCTCTCTAAACAAAAAGAGAAGGCTAGGGGATGACCCAATAGAGGTCATTATGTGGTGTCAGCTGCGGCTTATTATGAAAGAGTATGATTGAGTAGATGTTGAGAAACCATTTGCAGAGGAGACCGGAGCTAGGGGCCATAAATATATGATAGTCACTAATAATTCCAATGGAGAGTTCAGTAGAAATGTCTTTACAGAGAGCAGAGAGAATGTGGGGTGCACTACCAAATGGAGTGGTTGTAGTAGCTAGCATAGATGCATTTAATGGGAAGCTGGATAGATAAGCACACGAAAAAAAGAAATAGAAGATCATGCCAATAGGGTTCTTTGAAGAGGGGTGGAAGGAGGCTCATGTGAAGCATGAACGCTGGCTTGGACTGGTTAGGCTGAATGGTCTGTTTCTGTGCTATAAATACTGCATAATACTCCAAGCTTATATTGTCCTTGAGACCCACCTCCTTCTCCCTTCATTCTATCCCTATTTAAATGCTTACCACCCTACTTCCCTTCCTTGTCCCTACATTAAGATGATATTGTTAACAGCTCTCTCTCCTCAGGTTCTGGCCTTCTCTCTTTCAAATCTGCTGTCATCACCCCTCTCCTCAAAAATAAATCAACCCTTCACCACACCATCCTTGCAAACTATCAGCCCATCCCTAACCCCCTCCCCACTCCTTTCCTCTTCAACAGTTTAAATAAAAATGTTCTCATCTCCCAAATCTATGCCTCTCTTTCCTGGACTTCCATACTTGAATCCCTCAAATCATGTTTTTCGTTCTTGCCACAGGACCAGAAAGGCTCCGATCAAAGTCACAAAAAACACCCTCTATGTCTGTGAGAAAGGTAAACTAGCCCTTCTCGGCCTGACTGCAGCCTTTGACATAGTTGACCACGCCATCCTCATCCAAGCCTCTCCATCGTTGCCCAGCTGGATGGACTGCATTCACCAGGTTCCATTCTTACCTATCTAATCATAACCTGCTTCCCGCTCCGGCACCATTGCCTGTGGTGTCCCCAGGGATCTACATTTGGTCCCCTCCTATTTGTAATCCATATGCTGCCCCTCAGTGACATCACCCGAAAACACAGCATCAGTTTCCACATATACATTGACGACAACCAGCTTTACCTCAGTGCCACCTCTCTCGATTCCTACATTATATCTAAATTATTATTATGGTACTTTTATGACATCCAACACTGGATGAGCAGTAATTCCCTCGAATTAGATACTGGGAAGTCCAAAGCTATACACACACACACACACACACACACAAACACACATATCAATGGTCTACATTACACAGGCCAATGGTCATCACACATGGTTAAATATTAAATATGGGAATCTCTGATTTAAAAAAAAAATAACGGAATCTCATGACTACTCCAACTCATGTTCCATTTTCTTTCCAAAACACAAGAATTCCACATTGTAGTGACAGGAATGTTGAAATAACAGCATGCACATCAGGAAATATCCTTAACTCGAACAAAAAGCAAACCACATTTTCTGAAAATGAGACAAGTATGTCTCTGAAAGATCATTTGAGAAAGCAGCTTGCTTTATGCATAACTTCTTTGGAGACTTTGGGATTAGCTGAGTAGCTCTTAGAGAACCAATATGGACAGGTCGGGCTGAGCGGCCTCCTTCTGTGCTGTAACCATCCTGTGATTCTATGGATGCTAAATAAATACATCCTGTAGCCGTGACGCTCAAACCATTAGCTCATCTTAAAATTTTACTGACTCAAATTCATTGGCAAACCACAGTCGGAGAAAGAAATGTAAATTGTACCTTCCAACGACTTTAATTGGTTCATGTTGATAACCTCCAATGCCACAGAAAAAAGTTGGTTTTTATTCCGAAGTGTTGAAAGCCCAACATGGAACTGGGTTTAAAATACCAACAATCAACTAAGAAAGGTTGATGTTGGCCATGCACAGATTGCACACCTTCAAGTGACCACAACTCCCAATCATTTTGCTGCGTAATGCTGAATTACTAGATCTTAAATCATGCCCTCCAATGGGACCAAAGAATTCTACTTTTTTCAATTCCTGAAAGATTCATGTTTTACAAGCAACTTTAACACCTCTTGCCATTGCTACTCAATCTTTACACACCTCCTCTTTCCTCTGCCAGCATTCTTGATTGGTGGGGATGTGGAGGAATAAAATACGTGTATAATTGTGAATGAAATAAAATACGTGTATAATTGTGAATGAAATAAAATACGTGTATAATTGTGAATGAAATAAAATACGTGTATAATTGTGAATGAAATAAAATACGTGTATAATTGTGAATGAAATAAAATACGCGTATAATTGTGAATGAAATAAAATACGCGTATAATTGTGAATGAAATAAAATACGCGTATAATTGTGAATGAAATAAAATACGCGTATAATTGTGAATGAAATAAAATACGCGTATAATTGTGAATGAAATAAAATACGCGTATAATTGTGAATGAAATAAAATACGCGTATAATTGGGAAAGGAAATTAAAATACGCGTATAATTGGGAAAGGAAATTAAAATACATGTATAATGAAATTACTATAGAATGTCCCCAGTCACACAGCCAGCACATAAATTAGCAAATCAAAGGGCCAGTGCTACCTTCCCAGACTAAGGGGCTCCGGATGTCAGATACGGTGGCAAAATCTAAGAGAGAAAAAAACTATTGTGTGTGCATTGCCCAGGATATGTAACCATTAACACTATCTATTTGCTAAACCATCGACATTGTCCTGTCTAATCGTTAAATCATTAACACTGATCGCAATCCTTTGAAGCCATTTGAAACTATTGTAATTGCCCAAGTTTCTGTCACGAACCTTTTGCTATATCTATGTATGTAAAGAGGTGTTAGTCAGAGACTGGTTCGCTCCATTGTATGCGACTAGGCTCTCCGTGATATCACGACTTTAATAAAGACTTCCTAGACAAGCCTCCAGGGTCTGAGTGTTCACTCCGTTTTTCTGCGACGGGGGGGTGGGGGCAGGGCATAGAGGGGAAATTTTAACCCCCTCCAAAATGAGTGGTACATTGGTGAGTAGAGGTTTAAATATCACAAATGGTGAAGCTAACCCCAATCCACCATGAATATGTCTTCTGCTTTAACTGTGATGGAGGAGTAATGAGCTCTCAAGAGGTAGGTTAATAATTATAATATTTTAATGGGGTTCTGTGTCTAAGGCCTTTGGATTTACCCCATAATGTTCAGGACTTGGGAAACCTGGCAGTTAAAAGGGAGCTGAGAACTGCTGGATCCAGTTAGCAAATACTTTTCCAGTGTTGCTTGGGGGTCAAGAGAGCAGGAGTGCTACACCCAAGCCTCAAAAAAAAACTATTGCGATTTTCATAATCTCCCCTGCACCCACATCTGATTTCTCTCACTGTATCTTCTCTCCAGCCTGCCACCAGTAGCTTAGATTGCATGCTCTCCTGCTTGGCAGCCAGTCTCTGAATCAATAAACAAATTCTAGGTGAGGTCCTGCTGTTCAATACAGCAGGACTCCTGCTTTCCTCATACTTCCAGCTTTCTGAACCAGTGACGGGTACCCCTGCTCTAGCCTCGTCAATATTGTGGCCTTGCTCTCACTATTTCCTGTGATCTCAACTGAACTCCATTATCTCTTCCATTCCTGAAGTTGCTCGTAAAGAGTTTGGTTTCCATGCCGAACACTTTCCTCTTGACAATTCTGAGTTTCTATAAAGTCCAAATCCATCCAAGGCTTGAATAATGCATCTATATTTGCGAAAGGCCTAACTCCACCTCTGTGCTCCTGAAGGAAAGACAAAAAAGACCAAAGAATCGTTTTCTCACCTCTAGCCTATAATCTCTTCCAGTGTGCTACAACCTTCCTTGGCTTGTTCTATTCTAGTCAACATTATTTTGGTCAGTGCTGCCCCCTTCTCTTGCAACTCCTAATGTGGCTGAGTGCACATCATTCCTTTTCTCTATGTCTGCACTAGGTAGAGGTCAAGACTCGTTCTTTCAAGATTTCAAAATGTCAACATGTTTATTTCCCTCACTCCTATTACAACCTTTAGTTTATCTGAACCCAACCTCTGTGTCTCTTAGTCATCACTTCCCGATTAACATGCTGCCTGTTCTGTTCTATTCTATTCAATTTGGTACTCTGGACCCTTGCACTAAGGGCCTCCACCCTTACCCATCTTGAGTTTTCCTAGCAGTTAATGTGGCAGCAGAGGAACGAGTGTCTAAGAGTAAGAACCAAGCCTCCCAAAAGATGTGGCCACACATATTTAATAATTCATTAACTTTTATTGTTGCTCACTTTTCGATTAAACAGTTTTGCAGTTTTGATTAACAATTGTTATCCTAGAATGTTTCTGACAATATTCATATTTCAGTGATTAACTCACTGGAAGATGAGTTTCAGGATACTGTTAATGTTTTTAAACCATTTGAGGAGTATCAGGGCTCTAATCAAAAACTGTGTCCACCAGGTTACAGGCATTTAGCGTGGGATAAGTTGTCAAAGATGACAGTATCCCATATTGATAAGACCTTAAAAACTGACTAACAGTTGGTGTTCTTTCACAAGCCACACTTTAAAGATGTAAAAGATTGCATTTTTACAGTTTCTTTCACAACCTCAGGACATCCCGAAGTGCTTAGCAGTGAATCAAGTACTTCTGAATTAGCCACTGTTGTAACGCAAAATACACGACAGCCACTTTGTACCCAGCAAGCTCCCACAAAACTGAAATGGTTTAATAGCCAGACAAGATCTTTCAGAAATGCTGTTTGAGGGATAGATTTTGACCAGGACAACAGGGAGAATTCCTCTGGTTTGATTCAAAATGTGCCATGGGATCTTTTAAGTCCACTTGAGATAGTTTAAGATGAGATCGTAAACTGTCTACTGAGTCAGAAGGTTGTGGGTTCAAGTCCCACTCCAGATACTTGGGCACAAAAATCTTAGCTGACTCCAGTGCAGTGCTGAGGGAGTGCTGCACGGTCAGAGATACTGGCGCGGACTTATGCAGAGTTAAAGAGACTCCACACATTACCCAAGATAAGGACTCCTGCTCCCATTGTCAACAGATCCTATTTTCACCGGTAGGGTTGAAAGGGTTGGGGGGGGTGTTGCTGACAAACATGACGGAAACCAGAACTCAGCAGGGCCATTTGAAGTCAGTGTTGAGTTCAAACCATCCCCATTTTTGCTGGAGTGAGATCTTTCTCCCCACAGTGTGTGACTTACAATTTTTAAGACTAAACATGGATGTGCTTAAAAAGTAAATAAGGTCTGTGGAAATGTCAAGCTGTCTGGTTATTTAAATCCCCTGCTCTTTAAATTTTGAAAGAGACACAACAGACTGTTTTTCTGAGTTGAAAAATAAAACTTGTAATTTCAATAGCTTGACTTAAACTTGAGAGCCAAGCAGCATTACTATTGCTCGACTGCAAATTCACAGTTTGATTGATAGTTCCAAGAGGTTATTAAGGGATTAGCTGTCTTTGATGTGGGGCTATGAATACAAATGCTTGCGTTTACAAGGGGTTAAGTATTTGAAGGAATTTAAAAGTATCAAATGGGCTTTTATCAATGAGAGTGTTTTCATTTCATGAAGTCTGTACAGATAATTAGAACTTTATTTTATTTCATCTCAGCATGACTACTGAGGTCTATCCATGGTGGATACTGAGTGGGTTGGCATGGAAGGTGGAATGGAAAAGGGTGGTGGGTGAGGAGGTATGAGTTGGCGCTAAGTTGGCACAGGGGCTATAAGGAGCCATGGGAAGTGGGAAGAGGGACATGGGTTGGCATAGATTGTATAAGGGGTCAAGCGGGGTGGGTATAAGGACATTGGTTGGCATGGAGGATATGAGGGGCTATTGGGATCTGGGTATGGGGACATAGATTGGCAAGGCACACATGAAGGGGTGAGGGAATGAGTTGGCATAGATGGGGCATAAGTGAGGGTGTGGGGGATGTGAGGTGAAGGCTAGAGGGCCTAACCGATTTTACCAAACCAGGACAAAGTCCCAGTGCACCAAGCTGGGCCTTTAACCAGCCTGCCTTGGCAGTCGACAGCCTGGGGTGGCTGCTTCCGAACTATTTCTGCAGCCAGAGGACCCGAGTCTAGCATTCACCTGCCGCCCACCGCCACACCCACCCTTGTCCCCCACCCCAAATTAGATCCCATAGTTCAGGATCCCAATTCTGGGAAATCTCCCAACTGTGCACATCGGCCTTGAGAGCAAGAATCTGGGCCATTGTCTTTCGGGTGTCACATTGTCCTTTCGGGTGCCTGCCTTCTCCAGGTGGATATTAAAGATCCCACGGCACTATTTGAAGAAGAGCAGGGAAGTTCTCCACAGTGCCCTGGTCAATATTCATTCCTCAATCAACATCACTACCAAAATAAATGATCTGGTTATTATCGCATTGCTGCTTGTGGGGACTCGCTGTGTGAAAACTGGCTGCTGTGTTTCAACATTATATTATCTATACTGGGGGAGGTGGGTATAGGCAGGTAATTTATAATTAGTCTAACTAGCTTTATCACAAAACTTGCCTTCATATAAAGCCTTTTATGACCACAGGACATCCCAAAGTACTTTACAGCCATTAAAATACATTCAAAGTGTAGTCAGTGTTATAATATTGGGACTTAGGTTGACATGGAGTAAATGAGGGGGTGGATGGGGACATGAGCTGGCATGGATGGGGCATGGGTGAGGGTGTGGGGGATGTGACGGGTGAGGGTTGGAGGGCCTAACTGCTTTTACTAAACTGGGATAAAGTCCCAGTGCACCGAGGTGGGCCTTTTAACCAGCCCCCTTCGGCAGCCGGCAAACCCTGTGGCTGCCTCCAAACTATTTCTATTTTGTATATAAACTGTAGTTTATCAGGCGGAACAGGAAAATGATACGTGCGGCACAACCATTCCTGGGAGTTCGGAAGCACAAGACTCTCTTAGAAATAGGGAAAGGGTCAACCTGCAGAATTCGAGGCTCCACAAAACTTCACTGAAACAAATTATTTTTTAGGAAGTAATTGACCTGCAAATTTGCTGCAAGGAACTGCTTCTTTCTAATGTGCTCTGGGCGAGAGAAAAATGCTCCTACCGCACAGTAGAAGGACACGTTAAGGATGGGAGCATTAATGAAGAGGTATCATGGGAGAGGCCTTGTGGCCCAGTGGGTAGCGCCCCTGCCTCTGAGCGAGAGGCTCCGGGTACAAGTCTACTCTCGGACTTGATGGTCACGGAAGGTGCGTTCAGATTATCGACCTGTAAATCCTTCCAATATGCCTGTGGCAAGTAGTAAGAGCAGGGGATCTCCTGGTCAGCCATGCTTGATGTGAAGCGGCATCCCTTAAGCTTTGGCCCCTAGCGAAAGCCTGGTGACCTGTTCCAGGAAAAACTAGCTATGGAAACAGACATAAAGTACATGCTTTGTCTGCCTCGTGCTTCAACAGATGTGGGAAGCTTCTAAGTCTACATACCACAGAAGCCCGAAAGTTAGGATACTGTGGATCGACAATTTGCAGCAAGCACATATTGTACAGTGGATATCTCACAAAGTAAATAGAATATCCTGAAGCACTGAAACCATATTACATACTTGTAACTTTAATGTTTAATGATTTTCCCCAAGTGTTGTAAATAAACAATTAGGCTATTTTGATCAAAACTATTCCCAATGGGCAGTTTTTGAAGTATGGGCATGCAGAGCAGTTAACATGAACCTACAGCAAAGGTCGTATTCTCTGAAGCTCAACTAGGCTGCTGCAAGACGCATTCTCAGCTTTAGAGTGTGGACGCAAGGATCAGTGATCTAAAGGAACCCCGGCTTTGAGCGTCTCCAGCCGCCCCTCTCACCGGGGATTTTTCTTAAAACACTTTGCAATTCAGGGAGACCAATACGTCACTGTTGGTATATTTGGGTGTGGAAGTCTCCAGAAAGAAAATGAGTGCACTGTTGTAAAAATCGACTCAGAACATGTGGTAACATTTTTAATGCCTACTGTATTTGTCAAGCCAACTTCAATCACAACAACCTAAAACAAAACTGTGTATATAAAAAAAAAGCAACCCACACTGAGTGTTGTGGCTCCAATTTCTGAATGTACTTTCAAAACAAATTTTGCGCAAAGTTTTGTTACTAAATGCATGTAGGAAGATTCAACAACTCAAAAACGAGCTTGTATCAGATGACAGCTAAATTTTGGCTGCTCCTAACCAGGGGGTGGTTCAACTAAACTCAGATATGGTTAACAGATAATCTGTAAGGTTAGTAAACACAAAAAGGACAGCCGCTTACAGGTACATAGCACCTTTAACGTAATGAAACGTCTACTTCACAGGGGCATTATAAAACAAAATATGACACTGAGCCATATAAGGAGATATTAGGTCAGATGACAAAAAGCTTGGTCAAAGAGGGAGGTTTTAAGAAGTGTCTTAGAGGAGGCAAGCGAGGCAGAGAGGCGGAGAGGTGTAGGGAGGGAATTCCAGAGCTTGAGGCCAAAATAACTGAAGGCATGGCCACCAATGGTGGTGCGATTATGATTATAAAAAACAGGTGCTTACTTTGCAAAAAAAAATGCAATAACCCAATTATAAGCTTACATCAGACGACAAGTTAGATTTGGCCGCTTCTAACCAGCTTTGTATCGTTACTCATTGCATTTACTCCTTTCACTTTTACGATGACATTTTCTCTCAGTTACAGACACAAGGAAGGGAGAAAAAAAAACATTACAAGCAAGGGATTTGGAATATCCATGTCAAAGATCCACTGCTAAAATACTGAGTGAGATATATAAAAAGTTGTTACGGATTTTCACCGTCACAATGGCCAGAAATACTGAATCCCATTCAAAACCGTGATAACATGGGTTGCTTTAGCAACGCATTTTGTGAACGGAACAATGTTATCAGTGAACACAGCCAAGTTCTGCGGGACTGGTTTACAGTAGAAGATGGGACATCAGCTGGACTCATATTTCCCTGTCTCACCTATTTATTTTCTTTCACTGCTCAGTTCGTACTCACTTCCTTCCTCACTGCCAATTTGATGCTTCCTATTATTTTACTCATTGCATTTTTTTGTGTGTAAATTTTAATCAAATAGGTCAGCTATTTTTGCTTTGATCAGCTGATCGCTGACCCTGAAGGGAGACAGGGAGGAGTGGGTTAAAAAAAGGTCACAACTGTGTTATTGGGTTGTTGAGAATATTTTATAAGAACATAAGCTACTGGATAAAATTGGAGAGTCTGATGTGGGATTAGATCCTGATGAGTGGACTCCAAGAGATGGGAAGGGTTTGATGTTTTGCCCATTGGGGAATGAAAATCAATGGTTTTACACTTCAGCTATGGGACAATGAAGCTAGCGGCAGTTATCTATGGGGAAAATTAAAAGAATTGAGATTTTTCCCTTCATTGGTCTAATAGAAATTTAATGCTAGCTTTCCTTAATACAGAGAAAAAAAATTTTTTTAAAGTCCCATTTTTGATGATGCTGTGCAAGATCACAATTTAAGCGTTTTAAAAATAACTATTGCATAAACTCAATTTTGGCATGGATGCCTGCACATTCTATGAGTGCATTGGGAATTTTTTTCCCCTAAGTTAAAGACACTATTTAAATGTACGTAGTATGTATGAACAATTTGAGCGGTCTTGTTATTGAAATGTTACCACTTTACTGCTTCCTAGTGAACCTGTGAAAATTTTGCTATGTTCAGGAATCTAGAAAGAACCTACACTCCCAGTTGATTCTGTAATTTTACTTCAAGGATTTCAGTGATTTAACAGGGAAAAACTGCAGCAGTCGGCATTGTACAGGTTTTGAAGCACGTTAGGCACTTGAAGGATCAGCCACTGATATTTTTTCAACCACTTATAATACACAGTTGAGTCTATTAACATGCAGTAGGATGGTGTATGAATGAAAATTCCTTGTGGGCATTTAGAGTGAGACTTTAAAACCTTTGGAATGATGGATTACCTAAATTGCTATTTATAAGTGTCAGCACAAAAAGTCTTAATTTACAGTACACAAACACTTATCATGCAAAGTTTTCACCACGCATATAATCATAAGAACATCATCAAAGGCACACTTCTGAGGCATTCCAAACAATATTTGCCCCACCCCCATAAGAAGTAATCCTGACAATTTGTTTCCAAAACAGAAGATCATTCCTAATAACCTACCGGAATTTGAAAAGTGCTTTATATGAAGTTCAATCAAAAAGCTATACTGGCAAATCAAACTGTAAGAGTGGAAGAAGCAATAGGAGTTCGATTTAGAAAATGTGCAACAGAGAAAAAAAAAATCACTGTTTCACACCTCGCTACTGAACATAGCATTCAGCAGCATTAACAAGGTTTGGAATGATTAATCTCTTTTTCTTACTAAAACCAATGGCCAACTAGTGGCTATTTTCTTTGGGGGTGGGCATGGGACGGGTAGCAGTGGGGAAGAGGCACACTTAATGAAAACAAAATGCACGCCCCGCTGGATACGTATATCATCTATATGGATATCTTGTATGTAAGTATATTGTATAGATGTATACACTTATTAAAACTGACAATTCCTTAGTTCTAAATTGGACTCTACTCATTTCATTGAAAATCGAAATGATTACACTGAGACGTGAGACACTTGGACCCGGAGTGTCATGTCTCCTTTGATGTCAGATTGGAGGCTGGGGGATTTCTGTTCCCCATTCCCGTTGTGTGTTTTATGGCTTGGACTAAGGGTGCAGGTAACGACTCCACACTCCGCAATCCCGCCCTTACCTGCTACATTGAGGGGGTGGGCATTTCAGGTCCCCTGACATTTTCATTGAGATGGGCCCATTTTGGTAGGAAATGTGGTTCACAGCATCTCAGGTGAGTCGCAAATCATGGGGTAATCATGGTCCCCAGTGGAGAACCAAAAACAAAAGCCACCTGCTCCTGGAATTCTTTCATGGCTTACTTTGAAATACAAAAAGAATTATTCTTTTGCTGTATTGTAAGTTAGATGTGTTTTTACTACAGTGATTGATTATAGGGCTCTATCCTGCAAAGTTGTCCATTAATTACATTGGCCACCATTGTGTAAATGTTGACATGCATTGTAGTACTTTTCCCAATGGACAAAGTTCCATAATGCATTCAAAAGTGCGCTGAGAAACTCCCGAGTCATGTTTTGGACTGAGATTTAAATATTCAGTGATCTTTAGCTTTGGAAAAAATTTTCCCTGCTGTCAGACATTAAAAAAAAATCTAAGCACCTGCTACATACTCTTCATTGATTGACAGGCAACCTGTTTTGAAATGAAAGTGTAACAGCAGCTGCTGTTAAAAAAGGCAGCCATCTGGTGTTTTAACTTTAATGGACTCTATTGTTGACATTTTCCAGGATTTGTTTTGATAGCTGGGGCTATTATGAATGTTTGGCTGAGTTTCAAAAGGTCAAGAACCATTTATCTCAGCTTGGGGGTTGTATTCATATTTTGATTGACAGTTTTAAGATCTTATCAAAAGGATTATCTGTCTTTGATGTTGTAAGTGGATAACTGTTTGCTTTTATAACAGAATGACCATTTGGAGGGGATTTACATTTTTGAATGGGTTTATTGGATAAGAGTTTCTGTTCAGTATGAAATATCTTTGAATACAACAGCTCTATTATATTGTTAGACTTATAAAAAAATTGTCCATTTCAAAGATATCCTGAGGTCTGCCCATAGTGGATGCTGGATGAAAGACTAAGGAGGACAACATGGGGAGGGGTATAGGGACTGGAGGGGGCTAGTACGGTGGGTGGGAGGGGTGAGAGTTTGAGGGCATGGCATTAATCATCAAAACTGGGCAAAGTCCCAGTAAATGGAGGCGGACATTCCAACCTTCCAGCCTGGCCATTTGCCAACCTCAGTTGTTGCCACGGGCCCAACTCCATCCTGTCCCCAATTCCCCGGAATGAAAACACAGGGGTGCTTTTAAAGGAGATGGGTCGGCTGGATCTGGAGGTTTCCTGACTTGACCTTCTCGCCACCTCCATGAAAATACAGCCCCTGGTCTAACTCAGAGCTGGGGAGTGCATTTTGTTCTGGGGAACCTGCTACTCCCATTTTCTTTTGTGCAACAGAACAAAGAAAAATGTAACTTTCAATTACCCTTTTAGTTGTTAAAACAGAAGGACTGTTATGGAGAGAAGGAAACACTCCTGTTACAAGCCCTGTTACATAAACAGAGTGTGAAGACATAGCATTTTGGCTGTTGATTTTCATGAAAGAAATTGTCCCAATTTCAAAAGGAGAAAGTTATGTAATTTGGATGCAGTTATATTCCAGAATATTTCTCCAGGTGACCGCATAGAAAGCAAAGGAATCTGGGATGAACCACTGGAAGGCACATATTGGAAATAATATGGACTGTGACCATAACCTCCTAAAGGCAATCTGTTAGCCCTCAATCTTATTAATTGCCTGATAATTAGATGTTTGCAGGTTGACCATGGTAGCAACTTACAAGCAATAAAGTGAGGAAATTTCCAACCTCCATATCTAGTCTATGACCATGGATAATTTCCAGAAATGTAACTAAAGGAGGAGATTTACTAGAATGGTTCCAGGTATGAGGGGTTTTGGGTGCAGGTTAGGTTGGAGAAACTAGGGTTGTTGTCCTCCTGAGATTGAGGGAAGATCTGATAGAGGTGTACAGGATTATAACAAATTTGAATAAGGTAGACAAAGAAAAGTTGTTTCCATTAACTGATAGTACAAGGACTAGGAGGGGGCACAGAATTAAGATTTTGGGCATAGGGGATGAGAGGAAGAACTTTTCTTTTGCAGCAAGTGGTAATGACCGGGAACTCGCTGCCCAACAAATATGGGCTCGGAGGGCCGAATAGCCTCCTGTGTGTAATGCCTGTGTGTAAAGACATCGGAGATGAAAAGGAACCCAAAGATACCCAATTTCCATAACAACCAAGCTTAGAATATGGGAGCCCTAGTTCACATAATGGCTGCATGCCATCTGGACTGGCTGCTTCTGACCATGTTGTAACAATTTTAAAGTAATCACCATACAGGCCAGACACAAATTCCCATAAAGAAATGCTTAAAATCTAGTCCTTTTTGATTTACACAAGGCAGACCTCCAATCCATCACTATCCACGTTGCTCAAGAATCTTGTTGCACTCACGAGTTGCAGTTCTTTTCTGATGTCACATTTATGGAAAATGGATAGAACCCCATAAGCAGTACCTACCTTTGGAAGATAGATCCTGGGCAAACTCAAACAGCCAACTCTCTTAAACAGCCAACACAGTTACATGTAACATAAATCAGATTGTACTATAGACCAACTCGTCTATGCTTTTGTTTCTGTGGCTCATTTCTATTTGTATGTAACTCTTAGTAGTTGTAATGGTCTGCCATTGCAAATATTCCCCATCACAACACACAGGAAACATCGCAGAGATTCTACGTATTCTAAATGAAGCAATTTACCATGACAAATCTCAGTTGCTAGGTCTGGGTTGTTTCAGCTCAGTAACTGACTCCTGTCTCAGTTCGGAAGAGCTGTCGGCTGCTACCACAAATGGTTAAACTGTTCATTCAGTTAAAAGTCCAACTATGAGCGGTAAGTGGGATCTCTTTAGGGTTGAGTTGACTTGTCCCCACAATGGGCAATTGGAATCAAATCCATCTTTTGTCTCATAATCAGACTCTTGAGCCAGGCAGCTCTGAGGTACCTCAGGGTGTCCTTGATAGTTGGATGTGCAGCCTACTCACTGATTGAACATTGGAAGGGTGATGCTGTAACTGTTGGGGGAGGGCTGGGATTTTACAAACTCAGCCACAGGAAACTTTACAAACTGATGCTCTGCTGCCTGAGGTGCTTCTGGCAAGTTGGAAGTGCAATGTTCTGTGCCGGTAAGATGCTTGACCGACTGGTTAAGCTCCAGCACACTTGGGAGTCACCGTGCCTTGAATCGTGATAAGCCATTCCTAACGTTCTTTGGGATAAGGTAAATGGGGGTGCCCTACCAGAGGAGTACGTGAACTTTGTATCAGGCAAGCATAGGCTGTGCTTGTTTTACAGTAGTGTGATTAGGGATCCATAGGTTTCCACATGTGTCAGAAACCCCGATAGATACAAATTAACTTGAATTCAACACACTGCTGGCACTCCACCTTGGTGAGGAAATGATAGTTAACACAGCAAAGCTGCTTCCGTCCTGTGGGCATCCATACATGATGCAGATTCTTCTGATTTTCCAGATGCAGGCCATTTTCATCGCCTTCCATGTTTCTGATATAAACCCACCTCCTGGCTGGGCCTTGCATAAGGTTACCGACACTGCTTGGACATAGTCCTGGAGCTTCCATCACATGAACCTCCCTGCCCAGCTGTACAACCTTTTCCACTATCTCCAATATTTTTTGAAAATAAAGTAGTGTTTAAAAAAAATAGAAAAATAAATGTCCTAATGATTTTTCTCCTGATTGAAAACAAAATACTGGGAATCTGAAACAAAACAGAAAATGCTGGAAAAACTCAGCAGGTCTAGCAGCACCTGTGGAGAGGGAAACAGAGTTAACATTTCGAGTCCGTATGACCCTTCTTCAGAGCATTTTTCTTGGAACATTTTTCTCCTGCGTTGCTCGCAGCAATGCTCAGGAGATTAATCTCCAATTTCTGGAGATTCCAGGGCAATCATAGAAGGTTGGAGGGCCCTGACCTTGCACAAGTAAATCAGCAAGAAACAGGGTCGAGAGGCTATTGCTGACAAACAGCAGCCAGCAAGCCACAAGGCCCAATGATGGAGCATGGAATGAAGACTGAGCAGTTTCCTGGAATCTCTTGTTCTTCGGCCTGGCCCTGGTTGGCAGGGGTCCTGACACAGGCTGTTGCACCAAATTTATTCCGGTGCCCCGTGAAGGCTCGGCCAACAGTCACACAAGCAACAGGAAAAGGAGGCCCATTCTCATCTGGCTAACATGGATACCCTGGCTGGCTGCCTACTACAGGGGCAGGCTCATTGACTTCTAAGTAAGGGGAGTCCCAGGGAATGCATTGGGAGCGAGACCTGGTGCAATTTTTTTTTTCACCGAGTCTGAGGAATGCCACAGCAAAGAAGGGAAATTCCCTGCCACCCCAGCCCTCTATGATATATCTACAGAACCACTGCAAAAGGAAGCTTCAAAATATTTATTCTGTAGAGTTAAAAGCAACAGATGAATAACATTATAACAAATATTATTATTGGAAGCATGGCACATCCCAGCCAATATTACCAACACATTTTACACCAATTAAAGCATCACTTTCTATAATATTGATTAATGCATTTATGTGCTTTCAGAAAAAGATAGTTCTCATGAGAAAAACTTAAGTGCATGTAATGGGTTTCAAGTGCTTACACTGTAAACATTTATTCAATTTGGAATTTAAATATGCCCTAAAATCAAAAATTCTGGTTACAGCTTGTAATGCCATCAGTATTTAGTGGAATTAGCTAATAATTTATTAATTCTGGTTGATATAATTTCATATTTATGGCACCATAAATAAATCTGCAACTTGCCCGCACAACTAACATTAACAAAAGATCATTGTGGAGACGTGACCGTTGAAGATATACACATGCCCTGACTGTTAAATAGTATGCAATAGGTTGAGTCAATCAGTGGAGTATTAAAAAAAAAACTCGCTTTGTAAAATTATGATAACAACTTGAGTAAACCTTTGCCTTGTCTGGCAAACCACTCAAAGAATACTTCAACAACTTGACGTCTAAGCCACCAGTCCGTGTGCGTTCATTCACTTGCAGCCAATATTACCTCACAACACAAGCAAGGGTGATTGGGGAGCTTAGAGGGGGCAATTAATTTTGTGCGATATGGTTCCAAGTTAAAAGGAACCGGCCCACTCACGCAAACAACTCACCTGTCATAATTCTGGGCACACAACATTTTAAAAATATCAGCAGCCCTGCATGAATTATGGACAAACTTGATGCCAGCCTCGAATGTCAGATTGTGCAGCAATGACTTCACATAAGATAGAGGCAGCATAGGGATGGCAGAAAGAACTGGGTTTGAAGACTGCATCAAAAGATAGTGGAGTCTTCTCCAACTAAAGTTAGTTTTTCTCGTATATAAATGTCACCACTAAAGTAGTTCACTCATTCATATTAATGGTAAATGCTTGCTCAATTGTTGTTTAAACTCTTCCCTTGATGTTGCTATAACCTGAAAATCTACACTTCCATAAAAATTTGTACAACGGCAGAAAACAGTGTTCATAGCAATCTCACAAACATTGAAATTTTGATTCTAAGCTAAAACAAAAACTAGACAGAAAGCATAAGCTTCAAACCTGACATTATTTAACACTAATGCACATGTAATGATATTTTATGAAAACAAAGACTGCATACATTCTGTGTCTGTTTCCGAAGTAGCCAAATTTTACAAATTAAAAAGGCTGCAGGGGATTGGGTGCTGCAATTAACTAGATATGTGCCTTTAGCCTCTACGATCTAGCTTAAACCTCAGCCCACGCTGATGGCATGAATGTCTCCTGTGCGGGAGGTTGCAAAATTCTATGTGATGCAAGTTTGGGCGGCCTCCATCATTGTGGGTCATCGCCCCAAAACTTGGTTCTTACAGAGAAGCTGAATCAGAAAGCCCACAGCACAGTCGGTGAGTGCAATGGGGGAAAAAATAATCACACACATACTGTAAGGAGTATACTGAGAGCTGAGGCTTAGTCATGTTATGGAACGGGCTGGGGGTAGTTTCACTCTAAATCTGATGCTAATTCTGCAATCAAAGATGTTTCATTCTGTAGACATTCTGTCACCTTAACTAGGGTCATGCAGAAAAGGTCTGAAGGGGCCAGTGTGTACATGGAGGATTGGGTATGGAGGAAATATTTCACCCAAGGTGCAGAGAAAAATGTCCACAGCCACCACAACAACTGCTTGCATTTCTGTCGACCACTGTACATTTTTGAGCCTGAAGGCCTGAGCAATATTTAATTACAATTCTATTTAGGCCATGTTCTTCAATGTGAAATGTAGCCTAACTATTGGCCCCAGATGTAGGAAAGGAGGTTCCACAGGATACATTTGACAACTATTGTGGTTGACTATAACCGGAGCAAGGTCCCCCAATTAATACAAGTTAAAGGAGCAATTTACAAGACAAAGAAACATAACCTTCCCTCAAATATACACATTAAATGTTATCATTCAAGATGTTTTAAAGTACAGTAAACCACACCTGGGGGGAACACTGTCAAATTTACCATTGGTCACAGGCAAGAACAGTCAGTCAGTCGGTTAAGGTTATTTCTCACAGGAAGACCACTGAGTGTAACAAAAACAGGAGCAGTAAAGCAGACAGGGGAAAAATACCTGTAGGTTTACATGCTGAAATAATGTTTAGGAGATGGGTCCAAAGTGCAAGTTAAACTTGTAAAGGAAATTTTGTCTCCAACCATAATAAATGTCATACTGACAGATTTGGGACACAAGTTCTGCCATATAAACTAAGTTCCTGTACTCCACAAATATAAAATGACTTTACACTTATCTTTTTTCATTGTATTGGCTAAAGAAATATAAAAGCTAAAATGTAGATGGCTAGTTACAGAGGAAGGAGGCCAAAAGTATTGATTGAGAAGCTTAAACTTTAAAATGATTAAAAACCATAGTGCATGCTTCTTCATTTCACGACATTGCTCTCTCACTGAAACCACCTGCAACTCTGTCTAAATGGTCTCTCACAGATCTTTACAAGTATTCCTCAAATTGCGAATGGTACAGTTTACATGTGAAGGCAAGACTGTCAGAGAAATGCAGCTAACTTCAAATGATGTGCAGAATGCTGCCAGTATCTTTCTAATATTTCTTCTATTCACTTCCAATGTCTTTGTGTGTGTCTAAATTTTAATTTTAAAGCAACAATGCCATTGTCTAAATCTCACCATGGCACGTAGCTGGCTTTTCAATTGCAGATGATTACCGAAACTACACTAAATATTTTATTCTGTCACAAAGCCCACAGTCTGTTTAAAGTAACTTTGATCACTGTTCAAACTGTAGTCTATGGCCTACCTCGGTCAACAGCTTGTGTGTTAGTCTTTGATATTCAGCCATTTAGCAGTTAACACATTTTGGCACCTTGATAACTAGGTGGGGGGCGGGAAATCAAATGCATCTTAGGAAACATTTGATTTGTGAACCCTTTTATTATAACAGACATTATCACAGATGTAGTTTTACTGGATTCGAACAACAACAAAAAAGTGGCATTTCTATTTCTTCCCTTTAATATGGAACCTGGCATGAATGCCTTGAGCAAGTTACCTGTCCATGTAAAATTTTATCCAGGTAGTACTACGTGGTTTATGCTACTTGGATTGCAGGTTGGCCTCAGGGTAATGGTGCTGTGAATCCGCCCCCCTCCATACTTGCAAACTTGCTATTCAATCCACTTTAATGGAGCCTAAGCACAGCAGTATTCAATTGATTGTTCCAGCTTTATAATTTTTGAACATGCTAATTGCTAAGCTTGTAGTGGCAAGATACCAGTAGAGAAGCCTAAAGAAATACACTGCGCAAAGTATTAAAAGGGATTAAGTCACAGCAACTCTCACCATCAGTATCTGCAAAAAAAAAAAATGCCAGGGCATAACATGGACAATATCAGCTAATAACATGCAGCCACAGGGCGTTCTTACACCTAAACTTTCAGTAACAAATTTACATCAGTAAAAGCACACTTTGACATAGCCGAGATCCATGTATTTAAGCAAACTATGCATATTAAACTGAATTAGAGCTGCAGGTACAACAAATGCATCTGTTTTGACTGAACAGATGGTAATTCATCGTTGTTCATAAAGGAGGTTAAACGCCTTTAGCTCAGCCTGGGAAAGTTTTACACAAAAAAAAAAGCTAGGGGTCAATTAAAAGCTTTTCAGCTTAACTAAAATTTCACCTGCCAGCCACAAGCGAGTTAATCTCTCCGAATCTAATAATTGAGGTGTGTAATGGCAGTTAAGTAAGGACCCGAGGTCTCGTTAATCTGGTGCATTTTACCGATAATGCAAGGTTTCTGGGCATGGTTCTGGTGTGGAACCTTAGCCCAAAATCGCTAGAGAGAGAGAGAGAAAAGGAAAAAAAAACTAAAATTGAAACTATCATATGCAATAAATAAAACGTTCAACTCGGGTAACAGAAAATCGAAATACATTATCAAACTATCGTGTAAACTCAGTGCAGACGGGCGACGTACATAACAGCAAGTTGTCACCTGCATGTTGTACAGTTCTGCCACTACAGAGCAGTAAAAAGCCAAGCACTCAGGAACAGGCAATCACACTGGCAGTGTTGTGGTCACAGAGCAGAGCAACTAAACGAGAAAAACATGTTACTGCACAGCACATCAGAAAGTTTAGCTGGGAGCTATGTGCTGATTAATATCAGGACCCCCTCTTCCCAGCCCTCCTGATGATCTTGTCACACATCTGGCTGACAAATCCGTACAAGCTCATCGCAAACCCGTCCAGCGCAACTAGGCTGCGGGACAAGCTCTAGGAGTTAACTGCAAGCCAGCACCTTCTGATGCGCTAACATGAAACTAATGAAGCTGACTGCTTCGGCAAACTGCGGGACAAAAAAAAAACACACACACACACACACACACAAGCGAAGAAACACATCTCGCCCCAAGGATTTTCAGCACAATTTACAAAAAAACAAAAATAAAAACAGTCAGGACGAACAGTTAATTCGCTTGATTGGGAAAGACAGAGTTCCAGTCCAAAGTAAAACACCGAATGAAAAACACCAACTGAGATATGGCAACAGAATGCACATCAGGACAGGTCAGTTATTATGGATGACATGTTTCCACTGTATTTCCATTGAAATAGGCTCCCCTGTCAATTTTCTCCACATGCACAAACAAAGCAGGAATTGTACCCAGACAGTTAATGTTAAAGAGAATCAACTGGGTCAAGGATCAAAAAAAAATCTTATGGCAAGTTGCCCCCCCAATACAAGGAGCCACTGATTCAAATTTACGTGAACTTCTTTCGGGAGATCCGAGGAATTCGCATATTAAAAAAAAAAACTTTTCATTACTCCCTGGTGCTGGTGAGGGGCACTTTACCCGAACGGAGTTGAAAGCAAATCACTTACGTCGGACATGGTCAGCAGTGATCAATCTCTCCAGCTACCATCCACTTGGCCATTCCTCGCCGATTTAAGAAAGATTTGCATCAGCTCTGCCTGTCTGTACAAGTAGCCGGCAACGTGTCTTTATGGTTTCTGAACCTGGCTTTTGGTTTCTGCTCCGACACGGCACAGGGGAGTGGGGCTGAGACCCTCCCACTTGGTGTTCTCTGGAGTTTTTTTTTGGGGGGTGGGAGAGCCTGGGTTTCCTGCTCACCTCCAGCGCAAACTCTCACCTCAGTGCCCCGGCGTGATGTGCTCCGAACATGCCCCTTGAGTCACTACAGGGGCACTCCCCACCGCAGCAGCTTGAAACAGGGCAATGACACTTATCTTTCACACACATTTGATCAAAAGGGAATCGCAGGGGCTGTTTGTTGGGCTGCTCCGACATCCCGAGAAACGCAGGCGGAACAGATTGTACCTCAGCCCTGTTTGCTGGAATGACATATCAATGCAGCTATTTTCTGCTTTAAAAAAAAACCCCTGCTCACTGCAACAGACACTGTGACTCCCTTTGGTTTACATCCGCATTAATCCACACTGCCTAAGAACTTTTTTTTAAAAGAAATGCTATATTGATTAGATTAACCTTTTAGAAGTAAAGCATCGTGATAAATGAAATCTTCGGACTATTTTATTCTAGCAATACAGGAATATAGGTCTTTTTTGAATGGGGGGGGTGGAAATATCATGCACTGTGCCGGGCATAGTGATGTGTGCCAGGGCTAGTGACTGATTGATGAGTCGTTGTTAGACTGAGCGGGCAGAGTGAAAGGTTTACACGCCATATGCAGAGAGTAGGACAGGTGAATGCTTTAGGTAACCACTCACGTCGAGTGAAACGCATATATACAAGCAGAAAGTCTGCATAAAACTGACCCCAGCAACTGCAAGCCATCTAACCTGACAGAAAAGATCTGATGGCTCTCTGCAAATAGTTGCAGGTTAGGACTAATGTATCGAATAGCAAAGTAGTCACTTACTATGGGGGTAGTGGGGGGTGGGGGGTGTTAGCATATCCCTGCTTTGAGAAACGATCGTGTGCAAACAGCCAAGGAGGGCAGCACACGCCGAGCAGGAGACTGCCTTACATATTTTGTTTGCAGACTGTCGCCCTGTATGGGTCCAAGCTCTTGGCACGGTGCAACTGCAATGCAAAGACTTTACTGCAATGTTTACTCACCCTTCACTTGAAGTTCCAGAGTGGCAGCACTTTCCTATTGTCTGGTGAGTTAATCTCATCTCTATATAAAGACAGTTGTTAGGAGCGCCCTGGCCGTCGCTGCCTTACTGTCCTGGGCGAGTGGACAAACCCCACTCAAAGCAACTTAAATTCAACAGGATCACCAAGAAGGGATAGGAAGGAACTTGCATTTACATAGAACCTTTCACAACTCTCAGGCATCCGGAAAATGTTTTCCAGTCAACGAAGAGTCATACGGACTCGAAACGTTAACTGTGTTCCTCTCTGCAGATGCTGTCAGACCTGCTGAGTTTTTCCAGGTATTTTTGTTTTTTGTTTCAGATTTCCAGCATCCGCAGTTTTTTTGCTTTTATCTAAGTATTTCTGAAGTGCAGTCACTGTTATAAATGTAGGAAACGTGGCAACCAATTTGCCCACAGCAAGCTCCCATAAACATAAATGTGACAATGACCAGGTAATCTTTTAGTGAATGCTGGTTAGGGATAAATATTGGCCAAAGTACCATAGGGCACACACCCTGCTTTTCTTCAGATAACTCCGCAGGATTTTTTTTACGTTTACTTGCTAGGGCAGACGGAGCCTTGATTTAACGTCTCAGCTGAAAGTCAGCACTCCAACAATGCAGCATTCCTCCGGGAGGGCACTGGAGCGGCAGCCAGATTGTACGCTCAAATTACTGGATTGGGGCTTCAACCTACAGCCTTCTGATTCAGAGACAAGAGGACTGAGGCTGACAGCTAAATTAATATGCATCAGCATTAACAGCATGTTTGCCACACTTCAAATGTCTCTCACACAGACACATAAATATATTGGTCATTTTCTGTTTACTTTTCTGATCTTGATAAACTAGCCTCTCAAAGTCAGAAGTCATGAATTTAAAAATAGCTGCCACCCTACAGACACACTCATTAACAAACAACCTCTAACCTGACGTACATATTCAGACTATTCCACCACAAGGAGCCTCAGTGCCCTTAAAAGGGACATGCCAGGTTGAATACAGCTCCACCTTAGCAACCAAACTTCACAACCATAGACTACCCGTCGGCAACGCCATTGAAAATGAGCTGGCAATTTAAATTTATGCCAAATCATACAGACTGGGAACGATTCACTGTCTGGAATCAGTTATTTAGTCTCATGCAGTGGCATGAAAGAAAACGTGTGTTTACACCATGCTTTTCATGACCTCAGGACATCGCTAATTGCTTTGCAGCCAATGGATGACTTTTGAAGTGTAGTCACTGTTGGAACGTGAGAAACACAGCAGCCAAATTGCACACAGAAATGCGCCTGCCCACTGATAATGACTAGATAATTTTTTCAGTGATAAACATTAGCCAGGACACCAGTGAGAACTCCCCTACTGTTTTGCAATGGGTTCCTTTCTGTCTGACAGGCAGAGTGGACAGGGCCTTGGTTAAATGTCTTATCCAGCATTGCAGCACTCCCCTAGTACTGCACTGGAGTATCAACTCAGATTATGCGCTCAAGTCTCTGCTGATTCAGAGAGCACTATAAACTGGGCTACACCTGAGATTTTACGAGGTAATTGCAGAGGGCTCCAGCTGGCCTGATGATCTGTCCAGGTTTGCTGCTCCCGAGAGGTGTCAGCTGTGGCTCAGTCCATAGCACCCTCGCCTTTGAATCAGAGGGTTGTGGGTTCATGTCCCACTCCTGGAAACCAAGAACTGTGATTGTATTCGAAAGAGTTGCAATCTGTGACTGTTGATAACTCGAAAGAGTTTTTGCTGCTCCCAACCACTGTCTAGTGCAGCCTGCTGGAATGTGGATGGCTGTTGAGGATAGAATTAGACCTGGCTGCGTCGGATCCACAATCAAAAGCTTCCTGGTCTCATGTTCAGGTTCAGGTGGCCACTTGGTGTGAGTTACTGCCCACTGCTTTGTGTTGACGATTTCAAGATTAGCCACTAGGGCAGGAGCTCAGAGCAGAACCTCCATCCAGGCAGTGTGGCTGGGCCTACTGACTGGCTGAAACTCAAACTCAAGCCGGTAGCTGCAGGCTAAGTGCTTCCTAATGCCTTGCATTTATGAGAAAACACATTCTTCATGTGGACTTCCACAGGTTATTGATTTGCCAATTTTGTTTTTTTTTTAAAAAAAGTGCATTTTAAGACAGTACACAAACTAAAATACCTTCACTATTCTCAGGAACCAAAAAAAAAAATAGCCTCACAAAAAGCCCAGCTCTGACTTGTTAGAAAAATTAGTGCACTTAAAAAAAGATTATGGCAATACCCATCTTCACAGAACCCTACTGAATTAGTAATCATCGGTTATAAACAGGCCTGATCCATTAGTGAAACTAGAGAAGAGAATCCATTCCTGTTCATGCAACACCCTACACATTTAAAATTCCCTTGTAATGCAGCCTGCTCATAAACTCACTGCTAAATAATGTGCCATAGTTTGCAGTTAAATGCTGGGCTCGTTTTGATCTATTCTAGCTTGGTAGAGAGTTAAAATATAGAGAGGTTTGGCTGCACACTGCACCTAAGGCTCAAGGAAAGCCCAGCTGTGATAAAGTCAATATAATTAACTGCATGCTGGGCAGCACAATTATCAGTGGGATGGGAATCTGCTGAAACACAGACCAAGATATCACATGGTATCTGTAACTAGCAGAGCACCTCGGGCTTTGGAGGTCACTATATCCAGGCCACAAGGGGTATTGACGGAATTGCTTTTGCTGTGTTTTTAAAGGCAGGGAGCAGAACATGAACTGAACATGCTGATTCAATGAAGTGCAGCTAAGATACAGCAGCTAGTTCATTTGGTCATGAAGTTGTCTGCGAAAAAAAAAATCAATTCCTTTCATTTTGACAGCACCTCAAGGGGCAACGACTACAGTCAAGGGTAATGAGTACAACAGAATAAGCCATAAAAAGAAAAACTCCGAGGTGCACTGTTTTTAAGTTTAATAATTCTGATCGTGTTGTGTTTTTTGGCCTGTGAGGCTCTGGGCCGCGTTATATCTTCAAAGAAGAACGAGCGCCCAGCACACAAGGGGACAGCAAACTCACCTGATGTGGTACAATACAGGAAATCATAAACTAAGCTACAATAATAAACTGTGCTGTAGCAATAATAAGCCCCAAACACAAAACAAAAGGATTTCACCGGAGCTTATATTATGGAACAGAAAAAAAAACCAGTCGATTCAGAAAGCTGCTGCGATGTTTGTTATTTCTTGTCAAAAATGTCAGAAATCATGGGGCCAACTTCCACTCAGATGCAAAGCTCAAGTTCTGTTTGCGCTATGTGTAAATACAAAAACAATTCCACTTTCACAAAGAGGATCAGAATCAAGGGGACGGGAGAAGAGAAGGAAGCAAAGTAGATGAAATTGGTTAGTTGCTGATATTATAGGTCCAAATCCACCACCTTTTCCTTCCCGACAAGGAACAGGACATGCACAGTACCCTTCTGGATGCCAATCAGAAAATAAATCATTTACACTGGAGTTCCATCAAAGTTGGCAAGGACGTCCCAACATACCTCAATCCCAATGCTTTTTTTTAAATATTTCTCCATAAAGCACGGAAAATGAAACAAAACAGGAGGGCAGGCCACTGAGTGCTGTGCATTCCCCAGTCAATCCTCCTACTGCAAAAGCGAAACATCTGAAGAACTGGGGTCAACGGTGCATCGCTGTGTTGCGTAAAGGGGAGGGGGGATGGGGAATAAAGGATTAGACACTCATTTAGCACACTCAAATCTACCAACAGAATCCCATTCTTACAGCTAAAGGGGAAGCATTTAAGACAAAAGCAAACTTAAGAACAAAGTATACATAAATCACACTAATTTAACTGTTTTTGCAACTTAATAATTGTTTCATTTTTTGCATTCTTGGTGATCCTGTCATGGTTGACATAGGGTGGATATTCCTGTTTCCGTGCCTGGCCACAACACATGGAGGACCCAAAAAAACATAAGAAATAGGAGCAGGAGTGTTCCTTGCCGTCCCTTGAGTCTGCATCTCTGATGAGGCATGGCAACAAGAACACGCTTGGGTAACAGCAGTGGCTCAATGTAACAAATGGCCGATTAGTTAGCGCTGCAATCATTGAAATATAGTTCAATGGGTGGAAAGTTGCTGTAATTAGTCAGCAATATGTGATTTGATATCAACCAAAAAAACAAAGAGCATTTCTCTCCTTGTTGTGGTTGGCACCCATTTCAGTTAAGTGAAATGGGATCAAGGCTGATTCTTGACTGGAACTCCACTTTCCTGCCTTGATTCCCGTAGAGTCCAAACGTCTATCAACTTCAGCCCCGAGTGTATCAACAACTGAGTATCCACAGCCCTCTGCACTTCCAAAGATTCACAACACTTTGAATTAAGAGATTTCTCTTCATCTCAGTCCGATCGGCCAACTTCAGAAGAATGGAGTGGGTTAAGATCACATGCCCATAACTGAGGAAAGTTTGGCTGGTACTTTGGTGCCAAATGATCCTCCACATACCACTGCACCCAGGTGATCCAATGCATCGAGGTTGTCATGATAATGAAGGATAAAACACCGAATTGCATCCGGAAATATTGGGCTTTAAAAATAAAACCTGAGTTTTTAAAAAAATGCACACCCAGCCATTGGCTGGAATGCTACAGGGTGACTCCCTAAGAGGTAATGGAATCCGACCCTGTTGCCAGACAAGGTACTTCTAAAGACATCCAGAATCTAGTTGCTCCCTCCAGTAGAGACAATGGGACATAACGGGAGAGGAGTATATTCTCATCAAGGAATTCTGTGTGCAATGTCCAGACAGATTTGGGAATCCGCTTCCCGCTTGGAATATTCAAAGTGGGGGTTAAAAATGAGCTGAAAAGCCGTCTGTTGGTGGGTGTTCTGAGAGAGAGAGCAAGTGCTGGAAGTTTGGCTCAGAAGTAACAGCCACACACAGTACCTATGCAAATCACCATTTTACAGGCATCCAGATCTCTCTCTCTCTCTACCAAAGTCAACTCTACTGGAACCTCAAAACCGACCATTCGCCTATCAAAGTCAATTCTACTGGAATCTCAAATCTCATCAGACTTACTCTTACTTTTAACTCAAGAAAGTCTGCTCAAATTGGCTCCTTCAAAGCCAGAATGATTGGGTCTGGGGAAAAAGGTATCCACGAAAGGGACCCTTTTTAGATTGAATCTTGCGACCAACAGGGCCCGGTGGGGGGGGGTGTCTGAATAAAGGCAGGGAGCCAGTGCATCCCTCCTCACCCGGGGCATAACAATTTGAGGGTGTACCAGCCAGACAGTGACAAATCGAGGGGTCTCGCCTGGATCAACAACTTTGGGGAATCTCACCTTTGGGTGGTAACAAGGTACAGAAACAGGACAACAGAAACAGGACAATTTCCCCAACTAATGTAATGCCATAGAAAGTAGAAACAAAAGCCTAAGTGTTTGATGAATTCAGAGAGGGCAAGTTTCCAAGTCTGGTAATTTTGATGATAGCCTACTCTCATCTGGCAAAGCAATTCTACTTGCAATGAAACTGTCTTTCAGTTTTCAACATGGGTTTAAGCAGCATCTAAGTGTTATGGAAACAGCAAATCAAGTCATTATGGAGTGGCAGATTCAATTAATCTTAACTACTCTGTAATTTCATGTCAAGAAATACATAGTCATTAATGAGCTGCATAATTCAGCAGTCCCCATAAAAGGATAGCAACAGGTATTTGTCCCTATTGTGTCTTCCATTATAGAAAGGAATGGGACGAACTGGAGGTCAGAGAAGGATTCAGTAAATTCACTTAACTGAAAATGGGTGCCAAACACAACAAGGAGTGAAATATTCTTCGTTTGCCTGGCTGATATCAAATAACTTATTGCTGACTCATTACACCAACCTTCCACCCATTGAAATATATTTCAATGATTGCAGCACTAGTTAATCGGCTATTTGTTACATTGAGCTACTGCTGTTACTCAAGTGTGTTCTTGTGCAATAGATAGTTTAATGTTTGCTGAATGTGGCTCCTCTATGGTCTTTCTCATGACACTCATATGCACCGCACTCTATGTTACAGTAATCCGGTGTGTGATATTACATAGGCAGCAGCAATCTCTGTCATACCACTGCCGTAGCTGCACTCTCAGCTGCCCATTGTTCATGCAGAAAGGAGCTGTTTTGGAGCCTGCCTGAGCTTCTGAACTTCAGATACTGCTTGCATTTCTCATCCTGAGCACAACCTGACATCCTATCTACATCATGACCATACAAACATCAAGATACATGTCAAATTCAGCAAGCAATACAGAGTTTCACCTGGATCAGAGGGGGCAAAAAAAGAGCAGCCTCGCTCCATCTATCAACAACAGAGTGCACCACTATCAGTACAATGGCTGCAATGAATTAAGGAGATGATCTGACACCATCTTCTCAAGGTAATCAGGGGTGGATAATCAATTCTGCCTCCCGCCAATCTCACCCATATCTAGAGAACAAATAAAAATATCCATCCCAACCCAACAGCCTCCTTTCCAATGCTGATTTTGGAAAGCTGTGATTGACAGCCAAGCCTCATTAAATTTTTTGGAATCCAGCCTGAATCCAATCAGATCCACTACCTGGCTGCAGCATGATAGTGGGAGTTCAGTGGCGGGAGGCTACAGCCAGGGACCCTTGGGAACAGCCCCCTCCAATCAGTCAGGCTCTTCTTGCCTCTCCTGGGAGCCTAAAATTACATTTTAACTGTTATCTGCCGCAGTCTTTTCTTTCCAATTAACCCCCTTAAACAGCAGGTCTGGCCCTGCTCAGGACTCCGACTAAAGTCACAGTTGGTCCTAGTGTGATATATCTGGTCCCAATCTGCATATTTAAAGAAGGGCCCTGCTCCCTTCCTGCTGGTGTCTCGCTGCAACGCTCCCATATCCGCTCCCATCCACCTTCTGGCCCCCAATGAAATAATGGCGCCACCTCTGCCTTTGTGAATTATTCAACCCCTATACAACTGTTTCTCGACTTCAAAATGACCTGAGGGGCTTGTGGAACACTGGACGCACCACAATTAATCTGCATGTGTAAGCTTTGTCGATGGCAAAGATAACACTTTGATTTGGAAAGCTTCGATTGCAGGCAAAACTAAAGACTGGATATTTTTATTGAAAAAAGAGAAAACTGATTTATCTGGGGAGACCTGCACTCTGATCTATTTTCTATGACCAGTGTTCCTTCACACCATAGGTCAAATTGGTGACTGATCTGACCCATTGGTACGGAAATACCAGCTTATGATGCTTCTACTTTATTGCTAATAGAATTACAATATTGATCAGTACATTAGCAAATTATAATGCTTTTAGTACAATCTGATAAGACACATAATAATGGGCACATTTGCACCAGCTTACTTATACCTGTCAAATGAATCATGAGACATGGAGGCAAGGTTCTGACATTAATTTTTAAAATCACATTGTTGCTTTTAAAATTGTTGAAAACTTATTTTTCAAAGAAACAGTATACTTTCTCGTCGACTAGGGTATATTTGCATAGGTCGATTGCACAGTTAAATGATAATTTGTTCTAGAATTGCATGGCATGAAATACACTGGACTTCACCACACTCAGTGAGACTTGCTGGATACAGTGTTTATGCACTGGTGACAAAGCCCAGGTATAAAGCCTATGGGTTTACTGACCAAAACTACTGCTCTTACTCTGACCATCCACGTACTTGTTCCAGTTGAGGGGCCGGGGTTAATTAAAAACTATATTACAAGTTTTAATTCGAAAGAACACACTCAAAAGTTGAACATAAAAACAAATCCTCCCCAATTACGCTGTGTATGCACTAAAATCCCTCACAGAGTGATACACATAATCCTATTTTAACATAAGAAGCAATTATATACCTACGAGCTTGGTGAGTTTGCTTTTTTTTTGAAAAAGCCTTTTTACATATACCAGCCACAGATTTACAACATCTGTAAATACCCATCCTGGAACATCACAATTCATTAGCCCTGACTGTAAGTGAGAACATGTAGTTTTTGAGAAGCATACCTTTCCCTAAAGTCAAAAAGCCATCTCTCTAATAGTTCTGTCACATCAGTCCAGCACTTGGAGATACAACAGATGCATCTGACATACCATTCCACGTCTGGACAGATAGCCTCTTAATAATTAGGCCTGGGCACATTAATCTCCTGCTTTCAGGTACGATATTCATCAAGAAGCAACTTAACACTGCTACCCTGAGACTGTTGGTGACACAATAATCAAGAGGAGAACTCATATCTCAACTCCTCTGGACATTTTCTATTAAATATTTCCAATATCGGTACAGAAGGCTATAAACAGCCATCAACATCCCATTCCTATCTTCAGCGCATGGCAGAAGTAGAAATGCCAAACAGAACCATCTGGTGATGATTACACATTCTAGTGAGGACCTGAAATGCAGTAGTCTGAGGTACAGATCCTTCATTCATGGCCGTCTGAGCATATTTCCAAAATTCAGAGGATGACCTGCTCTTCAAAGCTTTTTTGCTGAAGAATTTTCATTTTGGGATTTAAACATTTAAATGTTTAATTCAACATGTTCAACTTCCAAGTAATTGTGGATTTTTGAGCTTGGTTGTTCCACACATACTTTTAGCTGCGCTCCATCCCATGCAAATGAACAAAAATACTATTAAAAAAAAGGACAAGTTAGGGAGTGCACTATGTCTGGACACCTCAAATACATACACATCTTGATGCAGTTTAAACTGTTTCCTAAGGAAGGATCTAGTAAATATCAATATTTTCCTGAATTTTAAACTTTGAGAGGACATGCCCCTACTTAGGAGAGCCTAAAGCTGTCTTGTCCACAAAGGCATTAGTACACAGGAGACAACCAGCTTCCACGGTACCATGAAGGGTATAACCCAGAGTGTTACATTCTATTCAATGTATACATGTCAATCATACAACAAGGAATGGTAAAACAATAATGTGGGTTCATTATTAAAAAGGTAAGGCTATATACATACTGTGTCAACTAGGAGGTGAGGTATATATGTCTGACTTCTACTTCTGCTGCTGTATTCGGAGTACAGAGATCTACTACATCACCTCCTGTTTTGATGGTAGTGATTGACAGCAGTTTATGATACCGCTCTTAAAGGTAGATGTGCAACATCCTCCATTTTTTCTAAACTGGAGGTTTCGCCTTAAAGAATCAAACAATTTACTAGAAAGCAAAAGAGAGAGTAACATTGGCTGGATTTTCACTCGAGTTGTATTGACTCGGGAGCCCTTTAAAAATGGCGGGTGAGTCCAGATTCTGGGATTCCCGAGCTGTGCAATTTTTGGGAGTGCTGTTAAAAGGTGCGGGCTGCTTGCTGTCAGAACTCGCATCCAGCACTCCCGACCAGATCAGCTCCATCACGGGGATAGGTATATCCTACTCCACCACAGTTTTCATGAAGTTGGGCCAGCTTTTTCAAGAGTCGTGGTTCATGGCCCCTTAGAGGAGTCGTGAACCCGTAGGCTTCATGAGGAGACCTTTTAAAAGGCAAATTCAAAAGGTCCTCCTCTTGCCCCCATGCCAAGTTACATCCCCCATTGCCCCCCCCACCCCCCCCATGTATGTTTGGCTGAGATCCCAGACATGTATTAGAATAGCAGAACACCTGCACCCCAGAGGAAACAATGTTTGATTGACAGCTCAGGCTCTCTGATCTCCTGTGGTTAATTTCACAATGTTTGTTTACATAACTCGAGTGGTTTCAAGGATATTGACACTTTTAGTAGCTTGTCCAGATTTTTTTTTAACAAGCAGAAAGTGATCAAAGGATTACATTTTTTCAAAGCTTTTTTTTTAAACATACCACTTTACACTGTGGTGTTCATTGGTTCTAGAAAGTGTACATTGGACCATATTAAGATAGGACTTGGGAGCAGGAGTAGGCCATTTGGCCCTTCGAGCCTGCTCCACCATTTGATAAGATCACGCCTCTTTTCTTTATTTAACACAGGCAGTGGATGAGGTCGAGTCTGATGCACTGATTGGAAATCATCTAGGGTTCCTGTGCCCTTTCACCAATCCAGGAGTTCTGTCTAACATTTAAAAGTAGCTATCCAATGGGCATGAAAGTTCAAGAGCTTGGCATAGGGGACATGGGCAGTGTATGGGGGCGTGAGGGGTGAGGGCTGGCGGGCCTTTGCTTTCGGTTTCATTGAGACAAAGTCCCCCAGCATCGAGGTGGGCCTGTTAAACCGCCCACCTCCGCACCCAGCAGCCCGTGGCTGCCTCTGCACTTCTTCCTGCGTTAGCTGGCCCCACTCCAGCGCGCACCATGCCCCCAGCAGTGAAGATCCTGCCTTGGTGTGCACTTTCCTCCGATGTGGGCACACTGAGCCGCCTCGAGGATGAAAATCCGGGCCATTGTGTCTGAATGTACCCTTATACAGAGCAATAAATTTACAAATCTCGGAAACGTATCGGTGGGTGGCTTACCCATCCAGGTTTAGTTCCAGCGATCTTCGTTGGAGGCTGCTGTATGTGTTCAGAATGCTGGTTAGCAGTGCTTCATCTGCGTTGCATCTTAGACCATGTTCTATTCACAATAAGATTACTCAGTGTTTCTGGTTGTGATATTGTCCTGATTTTGCATCTATTTCATCGCACTGTCATGCCATATGGTGTTTGTATTTGATACGATCGTGGTTCTGGGCATATGCTGATGATTTCTGCTGAATTCCATGTGCCATCAGTTGGGCATTGTACTCAAACTTTTTGTCCAATGATCAGGTAGGGTAATTCATTACCCACATGCTGGTCATGGGTATTGTTATGACACAGCCGTTGGTAAAGTCTGAGTTGTTCAAATCCCAGAGGGAAACTTGAACCAACTGTCATAACCCATTTTTGCAATTTGTATGTTTCGAGATGCAGAATTTGAATTCAGTAGTAACAAGACCACCAAGTCTCAAGAGGTTTTTTTTTATAAAACTAAGTTAAATATTTATTAACACAAGAAAGGTTGTAAGTACATACATATGTCTACAAAATTTCAACTATAATGACTACAAAAATTCCCTAATTAATCTGACTCTCAGTTAGACCCCCGGTAAGGCAACAGTAAAACACAGATTTAAACAGACCCTAGACAAACCATACCGTGGACAGTCGCATTCAAAATTAGTTTCTTTCAGCTCTGGGTCCTTGTAGACAGACTCGAGGCTGACAGGCTGGAGGCTTTACATCTTAGAATCCCTCCTCCTTTTACCAACAGCCTTATCTTCCTTTATACATATTTTCCTTTTTGAATGCAAATTCTCATTGTCACACGGTTTTTTTTTTAGCTTTAAATCTTCTTACAATAAAACACTTTCATAATGCCCACTTGACTCGTAAGCTTTAAAAACACATTGTTTCTGAGCTTCACATGGTTAGGTGTAATATTTCACCCGCTCTTTTGAATGGTCTATTTAAAGATGCAAATTGCTGCCTTCACACCTCACCTTCTGTTTCCCTATGTTTATCTAACTAAATTTCAAACCTACTTCTCTTCTATACATCAAAGCCTCTAGACCAGCTGGCTTTAATCCAATTAAGACACACACGCACACATATACACAGACACCACTAAACTCTATTTTAAAATAACTTCCAATAACATTATCGACATTATCATATCTTCTTCACAGTATCTTTCACCTTTCCCTGATTTTCGATTAATTCATGTTGTACTCCTGGGACTATTGGGGAGCATTGTCCACACTTGATTGCCAATTAGTAATTTTGCATTGGTTTTGCAGTAGTGAAGTTTTCAAGTTTGGAATATGTATACATATTCAGTCCCAACTGTGCCAAGTAGCTCGTCAGCATCTGTAGACTATGTATCTGTGTTGCAGAGTTAGGTGGTCTTCTCCCAGTGTAAGCATGGGTTTCCAATCGTACTCCTTCTGGTTTGTGGTCTTCGCCATTGTCTTGACAATACCATGTATGGTGACCAAGGACAGGTCCCTTCACACCTGTGATCACTGGATCTATGGTATCCACAAAAAATATCTGGAATGACCAGTGTGAATTGTCGTAGCGACACTTGAGTGTAATGGATCCCAGGGATGGAATCTCCGAGTCATTGTACATGGTGAGTTTGGCAGTGGAAGTGATGATTCAACCACCAATGTATGTGGTACATTTCAATGTGCAAAGTGGAAGGGGGTTTGCATTTGCACCCATATCTAGTTTTGCGTATAAGTTATGCTGTCCAAGCACTTGTGGGTGGATAATCTGGGTAGTGGCAAACGCTTCTGTTGGTACCACTGTGCCAATACATTTTAATGTTCACCATTTAGAATGTCTGCTCACTTTGTGTATTGATGAACTGGCTATCCTTATCATCTGACCGTATAGCTTGGCTAGACATTTCATGGGTCTTATTATGGCAATGTATTTTACATGCTCTTGGTTGATTGGAATGCTGTGCCTGTCAGGCCTCTAGTTGTGACTTCTCATGATGTTGAATTACTTGTTCTGACCATTGATTTCTGCACTGGTACTTCCAGTGTCCTCTGGTGCCACATGCCTTGCATATATTGTTAAAAGCTGGGCAATTTCTGGCTGCATCAATGAGCCCAAATTGCTTCCTATGCTTTCCTGCATTGGCTATCCTGCCAATGGTGGACAAATTAGGCACAGACTGTGGACTCTGTCTACCCAGTAGTAAGCCTTTGTACTTGCAGTAATGCTTCCACTCTGTAACCAATGACTTGGTCCAGGAAGTCTTTTTGGAATGCTTCCATTGGTTTAGACGCTATCACAAGCTTGATTATATTGCTGGCTAGCTCCGACACTGTCAAATCGCAATCATGCCCCTTATCCTTGCATCTACTTATGAACTGATCAATGGTCTCCAACAGTTGTTGCCTAAAAGTCACGAATGCAGATGGTGTATTCAGAAGCTGAGCTTCATTAATAATTGATCTTCGAGCGTCGATGGAACAAAGTAACCTCAGACAGGAAATTCGTTGCCTTCTAATTGAGTGTTGCAAATTTTGTGGTCACCCTGTGGTCTTTTGCAGGATTATTTAGGAGTTTCTGACACAAAAACAGCTATTCAGGCTTTACACAGCTCTTCAGAACTTAGTTTGGATCCCTGAGTTGCAGTGTCTTATGTGACCACAGCCTTAGATGGTTATAGGCTGTTGCTTAATTGCAGTGGCGGAACTATTGACCTGTTTCTGTCTTCTCAGGCTTAGTTTAAGCTCCGCCCAACAAAGTGATTTTAGCATGAAAAGAAACTGCAGACTTCAAAGGGAGAATTGAACAGAAAAAGAGACTTTTTCATCCTTCTTCTAGTTGTTAGGGGCTGTTGGAAGCTGTTACTGGAAGGACTCTTCTTCCCTAGCCCAGTGTTTAATCGACCCACCGTCCTCCCAAAGGGACAGCTAGTGTTGTGGTATGATGACATGCAACTTTAAGGGGGGTGTATCTTAAACTAGTATAACTATTACATACCTCAGCAGGACAAGATATAATAGTCTGTGATGTGAAGTCAGTCTGCAAGCTGCAATGATAGAGATTAGATGTACTATTCATAGTTTCCCAGTTAAATATAGACTTAGCTTCAAACAAAGAACCCACATTATTGTTTCACCAATTCTGGTGTACAATTGCTATGTTTATGCTGTAGAGAAGAAGAACATAAGCAGCAGGAATAAATCCCTAACAAAAACAAAAATAGAAATAGCTGGAAAAACTCAGCAGGTCTGACAGCATCTGCGGAGAGGAATACAGTTAACGTTTAGAGTCTGTATGGCTCTTCATCAGAACTAAGGAAAAATAGGAATAAATCCCTCTCTCTTTGGAGTTCTGCTTAAAGCTAGATCCTCCAGAGTCAGCTAATTACTCTCTGTTCCTGCACAAACTTCACAGCAGGTAGACTTATATTAATCAAGCTCTCCCAAATTTGAGCAATCTTACCAGGACCCAGTGCCTGCTGGCTGGGGCGAGGTACCATGTCCCAGAATGAAAGTACAGTGTGTAGGATTCCTACAGTACTGCAGATCTCTCTTATACACGGTGAGTTAGTTTTTGATAGTTGTTTCACTTACATATCAGTTCTTCTGCTGCACGGAAACTTGTATACCTCTCAGTTAAATCTTCAAAAACCACACTGCCACCATGTTGCATTCTTCTATTCAACATAGTCATACCAATCACGCAACAAGAATTGGTAAAACAATAATATGGGTTCTTTATTAGAAGATAAGTCCATATACATACTCTGCTGGCTAGGTATACACATCTGACTTCTGCTGCTGTACTCAGAGCACAGAGTCATGGGACTACTAAATCGCATCCTCAGTAGTAATGATTGACAGCAGTTTAAGGTATGCGCCCTGAAAGATACACGTGCATCATATCACAACACAGAGCAGACTTCCCACTTGATTTTCCATCTAGGACAAAGCAGCCTGCTTGATTGGCACCCCATCCACCACCTTAAACATTCATTCCCTCCACCACCGATGCACAGCGGCAGCAGTTGCACCATCTACAAGATGCATGCAGCAACTCACCAAGGCTCCTTAGACAGCATTTTCCAAACCCACAACCTCTACTATCTAGAAGGATAAGAGTAGCTTGGGAATGCCACCACCTGCAAGTTCCCTTCCAAGCCACATAGCATCTTGACTTGGAAATATATCACTGCTCCTTCACTGTCACTGGGTCAAAATCCTGGAACTCCCTCCCTAACAGCACTGTGGGTGTACCTACACCACATGGACTGCAGCAGTTCAAGAAGGCAGCTCACCACCACCTTCTCAAGGGCAATTAGGGATGGGTAACAAATGCTGGCCTAGCCAGCGAAGTCCACGTCCTATGAAAGAATTTTTAAAAAATGCTCCCTTACTTCTTTGAGGGAAATAATTGGCCTCTCCCAGTGCAGTGCACCAGTGTTTGGGAGCACAAAAACTAAAGATCAATATCTCAATGTGCCCCCCCCTCCCCCACCATGAACAGTATCTTTTAAAAGTTATAATTTAAACATTAAGTTCCAAGCTGATTGAAAATTTCCAAGTTCAATTTATCACCAAATCTGACATATTGTACAACCCAATCTCTGCAACGTACATGGTCTAATATTTTAATGCATCAAAATGTTACTTTTTTTCTTCAAATGACTACCAAAATCTGAAAAAGAGCAACTAATTTTGAGGTCAATGTGGGGGTCACACATTACATCAGGAGAAAATTTCCTGTAGAAAGTATTCTGGATTAGTAATGAAGAATTGGAAAGGCGGGGGCGTAAAGTTTTTCAAAATACAAGCCAGAAGAGGGATTTCACCATACAACAGGTAATGGAAAGAATAAAGATAAAGGAACAATTGTTTTCACTTGAAATCAAAAAATTCATCTAACTTGCAAAAACAATGCTGTCGTCATGTCTGATGAGCGAGACAGCTGCATCATTTCCAGTCCAACAATGCCACGGCGTCATCAGTATATAATAACCCTGGGGAAGGGCACCTCACAGCTTGTCCCCCAGCAGTTAGATTTCTTTCCTGATCCTTCAGCTTGTGTTTTTTTAAAACTGCAAATTGCCAGAAGTGAGAGTTGCTAATGGTGCAGTACAGTAGTGCCGAAGACAACAGGGTATCAGGGACCTTGGTGAACAATAGGTTCAACAGTGTATCACTTTAACCATTGAGTTTTAAGGATAGAGAAAGAAACAAAGGAGTGACAGAGGAGGAGAAGGAAGGATGAATTGAAGCCAAATTAGATACAAAAAGAGAATAAAAGCAGAGAGAGAGACAGAAAGAAAAAGTTAGGTTTTAAAAATTGCAATTTACTGCCTGCAGGAATCAGAATCCACAGTTTCAATTGTTCCTTTTCTGGGCTGGAGAGGTTGCATGAGTTAGCATAAATAGAAATTTTGTCATTACCAGGGTCCTTACACCATTAAGTACCATTCCTAAACTTCTGCAGCAAATTGTATTTGTTTTAACAATGTAAATGCTGCAATGCCTTGAAACTCAAGGGGAGGTTGAGCACGAACCATTGATGTTGAGAGGGCAACAGCAGATTGGCGTAAATCACCCAGCAATTTGTGATGATTTGCAACTCAGTGCATCTCTTCCCAAATTGCTGGTTATCTACACATTAATAACAGTGTGCACGTTAAACTTTTGTCATTTTCCTAGCAAATTCTGGGCCAATAATATTGTCATGGTGCAATGTAATTCAAATCATTGCTCTGTTTGTCACTTTTTTGGTTCAATGCAAGTTTTTTTCGAGCTCTTCGCTTAAAATTGCTTTGGAAACAGTTCTTTCAAACCGTGCGCCCCCAAAGAATCTGCTACCCAAACCTTAATCAAATACATAAAATAGTAAAACAACCCAGTCTGTGGTGATCGGAGAAGATAAAAATCAAGGAACTTTGGTCTGCTCATTGGAGAAACAGTCTGTCCGAATTACTTGATCTCAGAGCAGATGTGCATTGGTGATATTTCACTAGTCTACTTGTGATAATACAGACACATTTTGCAGTGAAAAGTTAAATTAAGCTACATGTATAATGTAGCAAAGTGGGAATTTAATGCTAAAGTGAATTATCATATAATTTAAAACAACTTTGTAGGCCATATCCACAAGGGAGGGAGGCTATACTCAATAATAAAGCCATAAGGGGTTGAGTAATTTATATATTATAAGACCATAAGACATAGGAGCAGAAATTAGGCCATTCGGCCCATCGAGTCTGCTCCGCCATTCAATCATGGCTGATAAGTTTCTCAACCCCATTCTCCCGCCTTCTCCCCGTAACCTTTGATCCCCTTACCAGTCAAGAACATATCTATCTCAGTCTTAAATACACTCAATGACCTGGCCTCCACAGCCTTCTGTGACAATGAATTCCATAGATTCACCACTCTCTGACTAAAGAAGTTTCTCCTCATCTCTGTTCTAAAAGGTCTTCCCTTTACTCTGAGGCTGTGCCCTCGGGTCCTAGTCTCTCCTACTAACGGAAACATCTTCCCCATGTCCACTCTAAACAGGCCTTTCAGTATTCTGTAAGTTTCAATCAGATCCCCCCTCATCCTTCTAAACTCCATCGAGTATAGACCCAGAATCCTCAAACGTTCCTCACATGTTAAGCCTTTCATTCCTGGGATCATTCTCGTGAACCTCCTCTGGACCCTCTCCAGGGCCAGCAGATCCTTCCTGAGATACGGGGCCCAAAATTGCTCACAATATTCTAAATGTGGTCTGACCAGAGCCTTATAAAGCCTCAGCAGCCCATCCTGCTTTTATATTCTAGTCCTCTCGAATATTAAAATGTAATACCAACTAGCCTACAGTGCAGTGATTGTGGAAATCCACACTGTGATCAGACAGACACAGATTCCAATCCATCTTCAAAATAGTTGTGTCAATAATGTGAACTGTACAGGCAATTTGGTTCTTCATTCTGTAAATCAATAACTGTCCAATAGAGGAGGAGGGGATGTTCTGTGGATGGCCACCCATACTACATATCGGAGGTGTGGAGGTTCTATGCAAAACCGCCAAGAAGAGGGGTCAGGTTCTGTGGAAGGTCAGCCAGAGTGGATGTATCATTGTGCTAAACTGAATAAGGTCCTCACTTCAGGGCGAGATGTTTGAGGTGAAGGCAATTATCATTTTCTTTTCTAATGTTATGCCCAGATAAGGGCACTTATGTTGTAAAGTTCTCTGAAGTTGCACTTAAACTGCACAATTTAAGATCTCAAACTGTTGCAAGACACTGTCCTGGACCTTGAGGGTGCTTGGCAGTCTTCCGAGTTACATCGTGATCTCTGCGTGGATATGAATCTAAAATGTCTTGCGATGAGACAGATATACCAGAATACATGCAGCCTGACAGAGAGCTTTTGAACATTATGAACTCAAATAAGATGAAAATTGATCAGCAGTTCATGTTGGCACATGAACGGCCACTTTACACTGAAACCAATATCCTGGACATTAACAGATCAGATGATCCAGACCAGAGGATTAAATGTAAAACATAAAAAGCACAATTGGGTGAAAGGAAAGGAGTAGGTTAGTATTGTAAAGTAACACTTCCCTGTATGTAACAATTAAGTTATTACTGCCTAAAACACATCCGGAAGTGGATAGTGATGGTTTGGAGTAACTTTCCATCGCAATGATGGAGTAACCAACCATTGCTGACTAAGAAAACATTTAAATAACGTTCTTGGAAAACAAACTTTCTAACAGCAGCACTTATTTTTCAAGTGTGAAGCCCACTGATTGTCCAATGGAGACATACTCAGTATGACTGAGGTACTCAACCATACAGCCCAATGTGGTTCCATTCGACTTCCATTGAAAGTGATTATCAACAACACTGGTACTGAGCTGTGCTTTGCTAAGGTGATGGAGGCTTAATGAGGCTGCACCCAGAAAACTAGCAACATGAAGATGGTGAAATGATACTCCAGTCACCCAGGCAGGTGGAATAAATACCTGTGGGACATAGGTTTGTAACACGTGGTGTATGGATGCCATTTGAGAAAATGTTAAGACAGTCTAGACCCTCTTCCTGGTGCCCGGACCAATAGGCCCTCTCCTATAAACCCCACAATACCATCCCAAAGTAGAGTCATATGGAACTCGAAATGTTAACTCTCTTTCTCTCTCCACAGATGCTGCCAGACCTGCTGGGCTGAATTTTCCCCCTGTCGGGGGGAAGTTGATGGGCAGGCGTGCTTCTGATCAACGCCCCCGATCGGAGGCGCAGCACCATTTTACGTGGGCGAGCCAATTAAGGCCCGCCCAGCGTGACGTCCGCAGGGAAGCGCTATGCACTCCCTGTGCAGGGGGTGGGGGGGATTCCTAAAATCGAGAGTGCGCTCTTTCGCGCATGTGCATGAAAGAGCGCACTCATCTCCCTGAGGCTAAGAGCTGCCTCCGGGAGATCAGCTCTACATGCAAAAATATTAAAAATAGAAAAAACAAATTCCCTAACATGTCCCCTCATGCGATAATGTCATATGAGTTGGGACATGTTCATAATTTCCAACAAAACTTTACTAAAATTTTTAAAACCCTACATGAAACCTCATCCCGCCGGTGGATGAGGTTTCATGTTTTTTCTACTTCCCGCCGGAGCTCCCGGCCTCCCCGCCAACCTTAAGGTTGGACGGGCAGGTCCAATAATTACTTTAATTGATCTGTCAATGGCCTCAATTGGCCAGTGACAGGTCGGCAGGCACACAGCTGATTTTGCTGTGCGCCTGCCTTCCTGAAAATTGAAATGGGGCGCGGTGACATCAGGAGTTCCGCCCGACGTCATCCCGTGTCGGCGAGCGGGCCCGGCCCCGTTCCCCCACTCCCCGACGGTAAAATCCTGCCCGCTGAGTTTTTTTCCAGCACTTTCTGTTGTTATTTAAGATCTCCAGCCTTCTCAGAATTTTGCCTTTACTAACTTCAGAACACACCCTTGCGGATGGATTGATGTTATATTATTGTAGCATTTAATATCTTTATGAAATGCCAATGAGGTCCTTTTGCACAGAATTTTATTTACCTTTAAATGTAACATCTCCAGCATGGGTTTTCTGGGGCTCCGGAAACCCAACAGCTAAAGGGAGGCTAAAAAGGGTAAGTGGCCTTCCAGTATTGCAAGTGTGCCAGGAGGAGGAGTGCTTCCTTCAGCCCCTCACTCTACCCTGCTTCCGCCGCCCCCCTCCCAATTATAATCTCACCCCCCCCACCACCAACCATCCATCAGTGACATCTCACCGCCTCCCATCCGTGATCTCTCCCCCTCCCTTCAATCCATGATTTTCCTCCCCCTCCCACCCAATTTGACCTTGCATCCAGGGTCTCCCCTTCTGCCTCCCAGTTGCAGCATGTCAACATTGGCTTTCAGTCTCTGGCTAGTCTCTCATCTGTCTGGTTACTGGCCGGGAGGAGGGGAAGAAAATAAATAAGTGAGGTCCTGCTGTTAAATTTGGCCCCATAAATATTGGGACCAATGTCTACACCACAGTCCCCAACAACATCATAAAGGTTGTTATTTTGACTTAAAGTTACTCCATAATATTTTAACTATCAATCTGTCAACAAATACATTATTTAATCTGAATTGACAGCTTGAACATTAAAAGAGCAAATGCAGCTTTCTTTGGTTCACTGGCAGAGCTGGGGAAATAACCTTTTTCAGTTTTCGTACATACCTCTTGTCCTGTTTATGTCTCTGATCTATTCTAAATGTTAAAAGTGTAAAAAGTCATGCAAAACCAAGGAGCTACAAAAGGCACCTTCCTGTCAAAATGAAAAACATACAATTTCAAAAACCTTTTGCTTAAGACTATAAGTTTTAAATCATATCTTCATAATATTTGTTCCTAATTTATTCAACAAGTTATTGCAAAATATAAAAGAAAAGAAACATGCATGAGAAACAGCCTCTGGAGGAAAAAAAAGTCTTCAGAGAATCACTGCTAGAATGTTTGAGTTTCATAATGAATGCACACATAACTGTGAGCAGTAGTACCAAGGCACTACACAGTTAGGTTCGAGGTCAAACATGGCTGGTCAATAACACAGTACTGAAAGGAAGCCACCTGGATGTCATCAGTCTCCTGCAGCATAAACAGCACTGACATCTACCCTGGCAAGCCAACTAGCTCAGGTTAGAGGTCAGGACACTCGGACCGGCTTAACAGCCCTAGAGGTGGAGATGTTTCTGGAATCTTTCACCGAGAGATGACACTCGCAACTTCAGAAGGAATAAAAATGAAGTATGACATCTCAGTATGTTACACTGGTCTGTTAAGGGCTGAATGGGTCTTGTAGAACTAATCAATAGTGTTTGTTCACTGTACAACTTTCACTTGCACATGTAGGCTTTTTATCATTCCACACGATTAGCTTCTATCATTCTATATATTATATATATATAATTATTATTTTAGGTGTATGGTATAAAACTTCTATCAGTCCATGCATACTGTCATTTCAGTTAGTAGCAGGAAGTACCTTAAAAAGTAAATTGCAAGAATTTGGACAATTAATCTCTCCATTTTTGTGAGAATACTGAAAAAACTGGTTTTCATAATTAAATTATAATGCCCGCTGTCCTCCAATAACAATTGAAATAATAATCAGTGTTCCACATGAGAAGTGCAGACACATTCTAGTCTGGCCTTCTGTGTGGATATGCTGGCTAGTTGGTGACCAATAATGCATCACTTTCTAATTCTCAATGGGCAGAAGTCAATACTGGCTCATTTTTAAGGAATCACAGATAAAAGGTCCTGATAGACTTTGTCATTGCTCTGGCCTCCTATTCACAATGATACTGGCATCCACATTTTACTCTGCAGAAATAATAACTTCTATCGCCTACACTTAGGAAAGTCAATAAAGGAATGGGGAAAGTCAGGTGTGTATAATTTATAAATTGTTTTCTCTTTTTCCAGGATTGAGCTAATATAATAAGCACATTTTAAAAGTAAACAATCAGTCATTGAATGGGAGTGGCATCTAGAGAAAAAAAAAACTTAACCTTTATGTATGTTATAATAACCTTAGAAGATCTGTACCACCATTCAACTATGAAATTAGTTTTACTGATTTTTGTTGCATATTGAGGCATTTCAGAACATGCTCAATATATAATAGTCGCTCCAACTGCCCAAATAAACAAATTGTGCACTAAAAGAAGTTCTAGCAATCATATTGAAGCAAGGAGACCCAAAATAACCAATTAAAAACAGCACCTGTGCCACAACCATTTTTATATGAGAGCACAAATAATTGTTTCTCTTCATTGTGCCAGGGAAATCACTCCCCCAGCGCAATGAAGTAAAATTGAATGAAGACTTGTTACGTCAAATCTCCGGCTCTTCCTCATCAGTCCTGTGCCACTCGCAAATTTCCCAGGAATTGAAACTGGACCTGTATCTATAGAATGCACAAGCCAAGCTTTCCTATTATAATGAGGTGGGAGCGGTATTGCATTCCTCCTGGCTCATTTTGTTGGAGTCATGATCTTTAGGGGCAGCTATAGAAAACAGAGGCAGTGGTCTGCTGCAGGACTCGTGCCGACTGGTCGAGGACTCTTCAGGGAAGTAACAGGTCTTCTTTAAGTGCTCCTCCACCTCCCCCCCCACCCCGATTGCAAATGATCTTAAGATCTTGGGGCTTTCTAGCTAGTTGGACTCTTCAGCATCCTAGTGTTAGTAGCCAGGTGCATTGCTGCAGGAGTGTAAATTTCCTCACCAACCTTTAGGCACAAGGCCTAGCAAAGGTCAGGGTTGTGCCAGGGATGCACTCGATCGTGCTAAGAGACCCAAGGGAAAATATCTACCTTTAGACTTTCTCTGATATGGAGTGAATTCATGAAGGCCATCCTTTCCAAAGGACTGTTTAAAGCCCCTCAATCTATAGCAGTAAGCATTTGGTTCCTAAATGTAATTGGGGGCCATATGAGTTTGCCATTTAATTTCTTGGGCACATAGTTTTATTGTAATTCATCAATGTACCAATAACACGAGGTTCACCTGAACCCATCTCTCCTGCCAAAGATAAAAACAAAATATTGCGGATGCTGGAGATCTGGAAATCCAAAGCAGAAAGCGTTGGAAAAACTCAGCTGGTCTGGCAGCATCTGTGGAGAGAGAAACAGAGTTAACGTTTCGAGTCCAACGCGACTCTGTTCCAAAGAAGAGTCATACTGGACTCAAAACATTAACTCTGTTTGTTTCTCTCTCCACAGATGCTGCCAGACCAGCTGAGTTTTTTCCAACACTTGCTGTCTCCTGCCAAGGACCCTGGACTGGCAGTCAGTAGATGTAAGCTGCTTCTCAGGCAGAACATTTCCTTCTGATAGTCACACATTGCATCACCTTACACATTGCATCAACTTAGCAGTAAAAGTAAACTCACTGTTATTCCTATTTCCTAATCCATACTTGGCTTAAAAAGTCATTTATATCAATCCTACGAATATAAACAGAAAGTACATCAGGTATATCATTGAAGCAATGTAGGTCGCTAACCATGCATAATTTATGTCACTATTTAATATGTTTTTCAATTTGTTTTATGCTGTTTTCATGGCTGTTCAACCTCATGTAGTGATCGAGACAGATTGAAGAAAGGGAGATAAAACTTCACAGACTGAGAACAAGGAGAACAAAAAGCCCCGAGTAAATACAGTGTAAGAATCAAACGCAAAGATCTCAAGACCAAGGAGAACACCTCCAAGTTCCTCTCCAAGTCACCCAGTCCTGACTTGGAAATATATCACCATTCCTTCATTGCCGCTGGGTCAAAATCCTTGAACTCGCTCCCTAGCAGCACTATGAGAGTGCCTTCACTATTCAGACCATAAAGGACCATCACAGCGAATCAGCACCATCTCCTCAAGTGCCATTAGCATAGGCAATAAATGTTGGTCTTGCTAGTGACGTCCGCATCCCATGAATGAATTAAAAAAAAAACTTGAACATGATGATGTTGCAAGATTATCTGTCTTTGATATCTAAAATGAAAAGTTCTTGCTAGGAACAATTAGTTTATGAAATACTGATATGTTATTCAAGGTTGCTGCAAATACTGGCTCCATCAGCAACTGAAATCTGGCCAGATTGACTGCAGAACAAAATTTAATGCATTTTCATTGCAGTATAAAGGAAAGAAACTAAATATGGACATATCTGATCTTTTCCGTTAAGCATTAAATTGTATGTCATTCCTCAGGAATGTGGCCAGTTGTATGTGACAGTTAGTAGGAGGTATTATTCAAGTGCGATCCTGCCATTATGACATAGCTAAGGAACAAAGTCTGTCTCAATTTCTGTCTGTGTTGGTCACAATTCTCTTCAGAGGCTGCGTGTTTCACCCTAGGGAAAAACAGCTCATCAATATCACCTTACATTCGCCTTCTGTCATCTTAAAAGGAATGCTAACGCATCGCGCTATGTATTATTGAAGGGAAGCTGCCTGCAAGCATTTTTCTCCTACGCTTTCAAACATAATACTCTTAAACTGCTCATCAGACAGTCAAGGATCGAGTCTGTGGCTCTTTGCATACCATAGTTCCCTGAATCAAGCAGCACCCGGACTCAGCTGATTGTCTGGGGTTACATGACTAAAGCAAAGTATTCCCCCAGAGGGAGAGGGAGGGAAACTCCAGAGCGAAATGGAAAAGCTAAAAATTAGGATATACAAATCAGTTAAAAGAAGTGGCACATGTGGAGGGATGGAATCAGGTCACCTCTCTTAATTGTCATTCAGAGAATCATGGCACAAGCAGATGTAAAAAAAAGAGGGACAGAAAATAATTTCAGTAAAATTTGGAGGGATGGGGAAAGAGGGGGAAACATAGGGGTAAGAAATTTAAAACAATTTAATTTTCATACATGGAGGACAGAAACGTTTTCCATTGGATCATAGCCTATTTAGAATCCACTCATAGAATCACACAACACAGGAGGCCGTTCGGCCCTTTGTGCTCGTATCAGCTCTTTTGAAAAACCTATCCAAGCAGTCCCACATTCCTGCTCTTTCTCCATAGCCCTTTAAACTTTTTTTCCCATTTCAAGTATTTATCCAATTTCCTTTTGAAAGTTATTAAATCTGTTTCCACCACCCTTTAAGGCAGTGTGTTCCAAATTATATCGATAACACGATTTACAAGCAGCTTTAGACACATGATATGTTGAAACTGGTGTGTCCAAGCTTTTGTGGGCCACTTTGGTAGTGTTTACCACGGATCCCTGGGAGCTACACAAGTTAAAACCAACAATGCTTTTAGGCATTGTTTAGCACTATGAACATGCCTCGACTCCCACCAGTTCAATCATAACAAACCATCAGAAAGAGGGAATAGAAGTCATCTAGGCTCATGAGCTACATTTCCAGGGCTAGCAAGACACATAAGACCCACGATCATCATTTGGACACTACTGCAATAATCCTACTGCTTCCAATTTATGCTAAACCTGTAAGCTACAAATACTGACACTCCATCTGACATGAAAACCTACTGTAAAGTCTTCCCTTATTCTAGTGTGACATGAAAACATAAATGGCTTTGCAAATAATTTTTAAAAGAATGATATCAGTCTAGAAATGACAGTGTGATATTGTACACATATGATCTTAAGAAATTATTTTGCCCATCTACCATTTTCTTTTAAGAAGATTAGTGTCTCCTTAAAAATATCAAAGTGATTTCACATGAACCTTAAAGGTTTGCCCACCAATATTCACACAGTATATTTTTCAGGTTATGGTGTATGAGTCATAGGTCTTGAAACTGTGCTGTGCAAATATTAACTCACCAAAGTTTAATGCAATTCCTTTGTCTGCTATTGCAGTAGAGAATAGAGGCATTTAAAATGAAACGCCTGTGTTAATATTTACAAGCAAAGGAAGAGTCTATTTCCCAATACAAGAACACGAAGCAGGGGCAGGAATAGGCCATATGGCCCATCCACCATTCAGTACAATCATGGCTAGTCTAGAGCTTCAACTCCATTTTCCTACCTGCTCTCCATATCCCTTGATTCCCTGAGAGACCAAAGATCTGTCTATCACAGCCTCAAATGTATACAATGATGGAGCATCCACAACCCTCTGGAGTAGAAAATTCCAAAAGACTCACGACCCTTTGAGTGATGTAATTTCTCCTCATCTGAGTCCTAAATGATTGGCCCCTTGTCCTGAGATTGGTGTCCCTGCGTTTTAGATTCCCTGATCAGCAGAAATTATCTCTTAGCATCCGCCCTTTAAAGCCCCTTCAGAATCTTGTACGTTTCAATGAGATCACCTCTCATTCTTCTAAACTCCAGAGAAAATAGACCCAATTTTCTCAGTCCCTCATCATAGGACAACCGCCCCTTTCCAATTCAGTGAATCTTCACTGTATTCCTCCAATGCAAGTAGATGTTTTCTTAAATGTGGAGACCAAAACTGCACATGGTACTCCAGATGTGATATTACCAAAACCCCAAATAACTGTACATGAGATGCATTTACTACCAGTGGACCTTCCCCAAAGGAAGCCAACGGGGCTCTTCAGTCTGTGAGACTCCCACTGCCTCTATTAAAGACTATTCATCGTCTCTGCTTCTACTACCTTCGTGGGCAGCGAGTTTCAGGCCATTACCACTTGTTGCGTTAAAACGCTCTTCTTAATGTCCCCCTTACATCTCTTGCTAAAGCTTTAAACCTGTGTCCTCCAGTCCTTGTACCATCAGTCAGTGGGAACAGCTTTTCTTTGTCCACCTTATCTTCAACCTGTCATAATTTTGTACGCCGCTATCAAATCTCCCCTCAAGGAATCGATGTTTTCTACAAAATAATAGCCATCAGTCATCATGCAGCCAACTAGGGGGAGAAAAGGGAGAAAGCGAATGAAACAAACTCCTAGTCCCTCAAAATTTAAGCAGCCAACATCCAAGGTTCTACTTTTTCTGTTCATTATTATCGGGAATGAATAGCATGTGCGAACAGTGTGTGCAATTCAGAGAGAAGGATCTGCCCTCAGGACTGAACCTATCCAAAAACGGCTTATGAAAAGCATCAAAAAGAAAAGGGAAGACAAAAACGCAAAACAAATATACGCCGACCAGAAAACCAGGAAGAAAGCTAATTTCTCCGGGTCAGATGTAGCATTAGCAATCATAACAAAGACATTACCACAACAATGAGAGCAGTAAACACAGTCTACTCCTGATAAGTCAAAGTAAACTGTCACCTACTGATAATTCAAATTGTCCACTCGTTAATACAAGTAACACTACTGATAATTCAAAGTACAGTCTACTCCTGATCATTCAGTTATTTTTGCACTAAAAATTGAATAATCCAACAATTCAATTAATCAACATGAATAACACAGCAAACTGGGATTTTTATGCTTAAAAAATTAAGATCCGATAACTTAAATGAAGCAATTTTGAACTAAGAAGAATGGACTATCAACTTAAAAGGTGAAAACCTGCAAATAAGAAAGAAGAAAGGCTTGCTTTTATCAAGCGCTTTTCACAACCTCAGGCTACCCCAAATGATTTTACAGTAAACTATGGAAGAGTAATGAAATACCAACAGATAGGCCTCTAATGCCAATGGTAATTGTGTGTAATCAGTTTAGAGACTCCAGGAGGATGATTAGTTGCATGTATATGTAAGGGATGTTTTAAATCCTCGTGCAGTTAGGCGATTGTGCAGCCTTCTGTTTAATGGTACTTCTTTAACTGAGCAAGTGTGTAGTCAGGAAAGGAGACAAGTGAGTGAGGAACTTGTTGCTCAATTCTTCCAGTGAACTTTGCAACTGATTATTAATACACTCACTTCACAAGGACAGAATTGCTACCTGCTTTATCTGTATATGTGCAGAAAACTGCTTATGATCTATTCGTTTGGTTTTGGACACTGATATATAAATTGAAACAATGATAGATTATAAAGGTGAATTACTGATAAACTTTATTTCATGTTTAATGCATGTGCACTTAATATGTTGTGTGGGTGTACCACTAACTTCTACATGCAGTTTGCTGATATGATGCATTACGATGTAATCCTGACTACACACTTACTCAGCTAAAGAAATACCATTAAACAGAAGGCTACACAATCACCTAACTGCACAGGGATCTGAAGAATCCCTTACTTGTACATGCAACTAATCATCCTGCTGGAGTCTCTAAACTGATGACACACAATTACCATTGGCGTAGGAGGCATATTCCATAAAAGCAATAAGATGACATGTCCTTGTGATACCAACTGATCAATGACAACACAGGACATTGTGCATTCAAAGAGTTCCCAGAACGCATTCTTCATAGTTGTCTGCAATCATTCTTCAAGTAAGCTGGGCCTAAAAATGATTGTGTTTTGGAACTTTAAACACACATCCTTCTTAGTAGCAGGAAAGTGCCTTCTACTAATGGAAGCAGTTATGTTTTCTAGCTCCTTTATCCATTATAGAATCATAAAATGGTTACAGCACAGAAGGAGGCCATTCAGCCTATTGTGTCTGTGTCGGTTCTCTGTTAGAGGTATTCAGCTGCTGCCATTCCCAACCCCTTCTGCAACTTCAGAACGGGCAGAGTAACTCTTACACTGGCCTGACTTTTAGACTTTAAGTGCGGTAAAGGACAAAGCAAATAATAGCAAAATAAATAACATTTTCAGTAATAGTTATGCATCACTAGCTCATCATATGTGGAATGCATAGCTTGCAACCCACATTTAAACTGTGGATATATTTATAATGTATTGATTCTTTTTAACCTTAGCTACAGGAATCAGTTGTCTCTATATATACAGTCGGACCATCTTCAAAGGCTCAAGATAAAACACATCGATTTGAAAAGAGGAAAGGGAGAAAAATCCCTCAAACGATAAATGGGGCATGACAAATTGAAAAAAACTGTCCAACTCAAAATACTACCAATTCAACACAGAACCGGACAAATCACACAGCACGTTTGTGCTTAAATTACGCGTGTTAGTTCCTCCCTCAAGTAAACTGTTCAGAAACTAACTGAACAATAATATTTGAGTAAAATTGAATATGATTCCTGTGAGTAATTTTTAAAAAAAATCTTATATGCACATTGGCACGGTCTTAAAAAGCTAATATCAAGCTGGAAAAGATGCCTTTCTGTCATGGAAAGATTCAGAATAATTCCTTTTATTAAAGTCCGTGGTCTACGTTACTGAGATTGTCACTGTATGTTTGATTCCTGCCAAATAACTTTATGCCCTGTCGGTCGCTCACAGACCCCTACCTACCTTGATCACCAATGACCTATTTTCTCAACTCCCCAGCACTTGCAGTCTCAAGCACTATAGAGAACTGGGGCCCCTAAATATTCAACAATTATCTTAATCAGTGGGGCCATCAGAGGACAAAATCCAAAGCATGCTCAATTTTTGGCCCTTAAGTAATGTGAACTTTTTTTTCTCCATTTTAAACATAAGAGCTGTGTGGACTGACACGTGGGGGGGGTGGAGGGGGGAGGTGGTCTGCCTCACTGGATTCCCTTCTTGCAATGCAAGTTCTTTGTTATCATGGCATATTTGAACCTATTTGCCTAACACTGCTCATGTCACTTGTGCATCTTGCTTGCTACATTCTTATAAACAGTCCCCTGTGTCAATGCATTGCTTTATTGCATTTATCATTTACAACTGTGCCTTTCCTTCACCCCCTTCCTTCATTACAACAGTGACTAAAACTTCAGAAGTTCTTGACTGGCTGTGAAAAACTTTGGGGTATCCTGTGTTGTGAAGTGCTTGATATGAATGGAAGTCATCCTGCTATTTGAGCTTTGTACTGCTACTTCATAGTTAGAGTCTTCCTTTACCATTGTAAATTTTGGGTCATCCACCACCTTCTGCACCTCCTGCCATTCGTACAGTGTCCGCCTCCCATAAGTATACTGAAGTGGTTTGCTAGTTATAGATGACTCAAATGCACACAGTGGCTAATTTGATATGCAATAGGTCAATGCAACAGCCATTTAATGCAGTTAAATTCTTACAAAAATAATGGGATGATTGACCTGTTAGTCTGGTTTTGATGGTGTTAGCTTATAATATTGGCTTTGGAAACCTCTCGGCACTTCTTCACATTATGCCATGACATCTTTAATGTCCACCTGAATCCCCTTTTTAGGCACTTGTTAGAAAATGGTGTAGTGGCAGGGGACTGGGAGATAGCTACTGTAATCCCGATATCTAAGAAGGGGTACAGGACACGTCCAGGGAATTTTGGATCAGTCAGATTAACATTATTGGTAGGAAAAAAGATGGATTCCTTACTAAAGTAGAGAATAGGAGAAGATCTAGAAATGAGAAATATAATAATAAATAGTCAACATGAGTTTCAAAAAGGGAAAATCCTGGTTGACCAACCTTATTGAATTTTAAAAAAAATATTTTTTGAGGTAACGGAGAGAGTGGAAGGTGTTAATGCAATAGATGTAATTTATCCGTATTTTCAAAAAGCCTTCGATAAGATGCCCCATAATAAAGACAAATAAGGTCAGAGAATGTGGAGTCAGGGTATAAGTGGAAGAATAGATTGCTATATGGCTTCAAGATAGAAAGTAGAGAGTGTGAATAATAGTTAGCTATTCAGGAGTGGCAGAAAGTGGGAAGTGGCATTCCATAAGGATCACTGCTGTTCACAAGTTACATGAATGACTTGGACCATGGAATCAGAAACATGTCAGACAGAAATTTTCGCTTAGTGGGCAAGCGCACACTCTACCCACTCACGAGTGAAATGATGTGTGTTGATGTTGGCCGAATGTGACAGAGCCATATGAGGGCACTGTTTTATATCATTGTTATTTTCTTAATTTTCTTTTTTTAAAACAATGCTTCAACTCCCTGATGCAACTTTGTGCCTCAGGGAGATTGTGAAGTGCTGAAGTTCGGGCTCGGTCCGCTCGCCCTTCTCCCCCCCACCACCGCACAGGCAGTGCTGAGCGCTGCCGCTCACGTTTCACGCAGAGCAGGCTTTAATTCACCCGCCAGTGTGAAATCGTGGTCTGGTGCCAATCGCAGGTGGCGGGCGGCTTCCCGACTGCCACCATCCACCCCCACCGAGCCTGCCCGCCAAGGACAAAATTCTGCCCAACATCTAAATTTGCAGATGACACCAAATTTCGGGGCGGGGTGGGGGGGGGCGGGTGGGGGGGGGTTGGTTAGTCAGTGCTAACGAGGACTGTACCAAATTAGAAATGTTTTTGTTACGTTTTCAACCACCGAACCCATACAGAGTTCGGCCTTGGCGTTTCAGGGCATAGACCACATCCATGGTGGTAACAGTCTTGCGTTTACCGTGCTCCGTGTAGATGACCGAGTCTTGGATGATATTTTCCAAGAAAACCTTGAGAACCCCGCGAGTTTCCTCGTAAATGAGGCCGGAGATGCGCTTAACGCCCCCACGACGAGCAAGGCGGAGAATGGCAGGTTTAGTGATTCCCTGGATATTATCTCGGAGGACTTTCCGGTGCGGTTTCGCACCCCCTTTACCGAGACCTTTCCCGCCTTTGCCTCTACCGGACATCACACCCGGAGATAAAGCTTTGTAATCTGTACCAAATTAGAGGAGGACATTAATAAACTTGCAGAATGAGCAACTAATCGGCAAATGAAGTTCAACACAGATGGGCCGGGTGGTTTAAATCTAGAGACGTTATTACAGCTGAAGAGTATAGTTAAGAAATTCACTTTTAAAAATATTTAACATCCAAATTAATTAATTAATTAAATAGAATAGAGATGGCTGGGCAGGTGATGTGTTGCAGCTGTAGTATGTGGGATCTGGTGGAGGCTGGTGCGATCCACGGTGACCACATTTGCAACAAGTGTTGGCTGCTCGTGGAACTTCGGCTCAGAGTTACTGAGCTGGAGTCCAAACTGCGGACACTGTGACACATCAGGGAGGGGGAAGAGGTTACCTGGACACTGTTTCAGGAGACAGTCACACCCCTTAGATTAATTACATCAAATTTGGACCGTGGTCAGGGACAGGAGGGAGTGACTGAAAGTGAGGCAGGTATGGGGATCCAGAATTTAGCTTTGGAGTAGCCTCAGCCAGTGCCCTTGTCCAATAGGTGCAAGGTTCTTGCTTCCAGTGTGGAGGAGAGCATAGACTGCAGGGAAGATGAGCAAACTGACCACAGCACCGTGAGCGCCATTCAAGTTGCGAGGGGAGAAAAGAGAAATGTAATAATAATAGGGATAGCATAGTTGAGGGAATAGATACTGTTCTCTGCAGCAAAGACAGAGAGTCCCAAAGGCTGTGTTGCCTACCTGGTGCCAAGGTTGAGGACATCTCTTCTGGGCTGGAGAGGAACTTGGAGTGGGAGGGGAAGGATCCAGTTGTCGTGGTCCGCGTAGGTACTAACGACATAGGTAGGACCGGGAAAGAGGTCTAGCTGAGGGACTACGAGCAGCTCGGGGCTAAATTAAAAAGCAGAACCACAAAGGTAATAGTCTCCGGATTACTAACTGAGCCACATGCAAATTGGCGTAGGGTAAATAATATTAGAGAGGTAAACGCGTGGCTCAAAGATTGGTGTGGGTGAAATGGGTTCCAATTCATGGGGCACTGGGACCAGTACTGGGGAAGGAGAGAGTTGAGGGACGGGCTTCATTTGAACCATGCTGGGACCAGTGTGCAGGTGAATCGTAGAACTAGGGTTGTAGAGAGGGCTTTAAACTAATTAGTGGGGGTGAGGAGGGGGGAGGGATCATTTGAAGGGAAGTTTAAAAAATCAAAAAGAAAGGAGAGAGCAGAGGTGCAGGGTAGTGAGGAGATGAACGATAATCAAAGTGTGACAGGAAGGGACAGAAAATATAAGCAGGAGAGTGCAGCAGAAATCAGAACCAGAATGAGTAATAATGGTAAAAAGTCAAAGCTTAAGGCTTGTTATCTGAATGCACACAACATTTGTAACAAGATAGATGAGTTGACGGCACAAATAGAAATAAATGAATATGACTTGATAGCTGTTACAGAGATGTGGTTGCAGGGTGACCAAGACTGGGAACTCAATATTCAAGGGTATTTGACATTCCTGAAAAATAAACAGAAAGATAAAGGAGGTGAGGCAGCTTTGTTAATAAAGGAAGGCATCAGTGCAGTGGTGAGTAGTGATATAGGTGCAATAGATCGTCATGTGGAATCAGTTCGAGTGGAAATAATGAATAGCAAGGGGAAGAAGTCACGGGTGGGAGTGGTCTGTAGGCCCCCGAAGAGTTGCCTCACTGTAGGACAAGGTATAAATTGGGAAATAATTGAGGCAAGTAAGAAGGGCGCTACAATTGTCATGGGTGATTTTAATCCGCATATTGACTGGACAAATCAGATTGGCAGGGGTAACATGGAAGAGGGATTTGTAGAGTGCATCAGGGATGGTTTCTTAGAGCAATATGTTGCAGAACCTACCCGGGAACAGGCTATTTTAGATCTAGTAATGTATAATGAGGCGGGATTAATAAGAGATTTTGTTGTTAAGGGTCCTCTAAGGGGTAGCGATCACAACATGGCAGAATTTCAAATTCAGTTCGAGGGCAAACAACTCGGGTCTCAAACCAGTGTCCTCAACTTAAATAAGGGCAATTACAGAGGTATGAAGAAAGAGTTGTCTAAAACGAGCTGGGAAAGTAGACTAAGGGGAAGGTTAATGGATGAGCAGTGGCAGACATTTAAGCAGATGTTTCATAACACTCAGCAAAAATTTCTCCCGGTCAAAAAGAAGGACTCGATGAGAAGGATGAACCACCCGTGGTTAACAAAGGTGGTCAAGGAGAGTATCCAATCAAAAACTAAGGCATACAAAGCAGCGAAAACTAGTGGTAGGCCAGAGAATTGTGAATTTTTTTTTTTAGGAACCAGCAACAGATGACTAAAAAGAGGGAGAAAATTGATTATGAAAGTAAATTGGCAAGAAATATAAAAACAAGCAAGAACTTCTACGGGTATATAAAAAGAGAGTGGGGCTAAAGTGAGCATGGGGCCCTTGGAGGATGCGACTAGAGAATTGATAATGGGGAACAGGGAAATGGCAGATAATTTAAACCAATATTTTGCATCGGTCTTTATGGTGGAGGACACTATTAACATCCCAAAGATATCAGATAAGCAAGGAACTAATGGGAGGAAAGATCTTGTAACACTCTCTATCACGAAAGACAAAGTATTTGACAAACTAATGGGATTAAAGGTAGACAAGCCGCCAGGACCTGATGGCCTGCATCCAAGGGTTTTAAAGGAAGTGGCTACAGAGATAATGGAGGCATTGGTCGAAATATTTCAGAACTCACTGGATTCCGGGAGGGTCCCAGCGGATTAGAAAGCTGCTAATGTGATGCCCCTGTTCAAGAAGGGAGGGAGATAAAAAGCAGGAAACTACAGGCCAGTCAGCCTAACATCTGCCCTTGGGAGAATTCTAGAGTCCATTATCAAGGAAGAAATAGCAGAACATTTAGAAAAGCTTAACACAATCAAACAGAGTCAACATGGCTTTATGAAAGGGAAATCATGTTTGACAAATTTGCTAGAGTTCTTTGAGGATATAACAAGCAGAGTTAATAAAGGGGAATCAGTAGATGTAGTGTACTTGGATTTCCAGAAGGCATTTGATAAGGTGCCACATAAAAGGTTGTTGCACAAGATAGGAGCTCACGGTATTGGGGGTAATGTATTTTCGTGGATTGAGGATTGGTTAACAGACTGAAGACAGATAGTCAGGATTAATGGGTCTTTTTCAGGTTGGAAAGACAAACTATTGGAGTGCCACAAGGATCAGTCCTAGGGCTTCAATTATTTACTATCTATATTAATGACTTGGAGGAGAGGGCGGAGTGTAATATATCCAAATTTGCTGATGATACAAAAATAGATGGGAGGGCATGTTGTGATGAGTACATAAGGAATCTGCAAAGGGATATAGATAGGTTGAGTGAGTGGGCAAAAACTTGGCAGATGGAGTTTAATGTAGGAAAGCGTGAGGTCATGCACTTTGGTAGGAAGAATCAAAAGGCAGACTATTATTTAAATGGACAGAGACTCCAAAAAAGTGGAGTACAGAGGAATCTGGGTGTTCTTGTGCATGAAACACAAAAGGTTAGCATGCAGGTGCAGAAAGTAATTAAGAAGGCAAATGGAATTTTGGCCTGTATTGCTAGGGGTTTGGAGTTTAAAAATAGGGAAGTCTTGTTACAACTGTACAGGGTGTTGTTGAGGCTGCACCTGGAGTATTGTGTACAGTTTTGGTACCTGTATTTAAGAGAGGATATACTGGCATTGGAGGCAGCTCAAAAGAGATTCACTAGGCTGATTCCTGGGATGAAGGGGTTGGCTTATCAAGAACGGCTAAACAGGTTAGGCCTTCATTCAATTAGAGTTCGGATGAATGAGGGGTGATCTTATTGAAACGTACAAGATTCTGAGGGGGCTTTACAGGGTAGATGTTCAGAAGATGTTTCCACTAGTGAGGGGAATCTCGAACTAGGGGACAGTTACAGAATAAGGGGACATCCATTTAAAACTGAAGTGCAAAGGAATTTCTTCTCTCAGAGGGTAATGAATGTCTGGAATTCTCTACCCCAGAGAGTTGTGGAGGCTAGATCACTGAAAGTATTTAAAGAGGAGGTAGATAGATTTTTTAAATATCAAGGAGTTGAGGGCAAGAGGAGCTGGCATGAAAGAGGAGTTGAGGCCTGGGGCGGATCAGCCATGATCTTACTGAATGACGGGACAGGCTTGCAGGGCCGAATGGACTACTCCTGTTCCTATTTCTTATGTTCTTATTAAATGGGAGATAGTACATTTTAATAAGAAGAATATGGAGGTCAGTTATTACTTGTAAGATACAAGTCTAAGTGGGGTAGAGGAATCAAGGGATCTCAAGAGTACAAATACACCAAGCACTTAACATTGTGCCACAGGTTAGCAAGGCAAGAAGATATATCCCATTGAGGAAGAAGGATTCTAGGACGGGGATAAACCAACCCTGGTTAACCAAGGGAGTTAAGGACCATATCAAATTGAAGGAAAAAACATACAATGTGGCAAAGATTAGTGGTAAGCCAGAGGATTGAGAATGTTTAAAAACTAACAAAAGATGACCAGAAAAATAATTAAAGTGGGAGAAAAGTATACTTTGAGGGTAAACTAGCAAGTAATATAAAAACAGACAGTAAGGGCTTCTTTAAATATATAAAAAGGAAGAGAAAGGCTAAAGTGAACATAGGCCCCTTAAAGAATGAGGCTGGGGAAATAATAATGGGGAACCAGGAAATGGCAGAGGAGTTGAATAAATATTTTGCTTCAGTCTTCACGGTAGAAGGCACTAATAGCGTTCCAATACTAAATAATCAAAGGGAAAAGAGGGGGAAGAAATAAATACAATAACCATCACTAGAGAAAAATTACTAGGGAGACTAATGGGGCTAAAGGCCAATAAGTCCCCTGGACCTGATGGGTTGCATCCTAGGATATTAAAGGAAATAGCTACAGAGATAGTAGATGCACTGGTAGTAATCTTCCAAGAATCCTTAGATTTTGGAGAAGTCCCAGAGGATTGGAAAACTGCCAATCTAACACCCTTATTCAAAGAGGGAGGGAGAAAATGGAGGTCAGTTATTACTTGGAAGATACAAGTCTAAGTGGGGTAGAGGAATAAAGGGATCTCAAGAGTACAAATACACCAAGCACTTAACATTGTGCCACAGGTTAGCAAGGCCATAAGAAAGGCCATCAGGTAACTATAGGCCAATTAGCTTAACATCTGTCATTGGGAAAATGTTAGAGTCTAGTATAAAGTATGTAATAGCAGAGCATTTAATATGCATAATATAATCAAGCAGAGCCAACATGGCTTCATGAAGGGGAAATTATGCCTAACAAATTTAGTAGAATTCTTTGAGGAGGTAACAAGCAGGATAGATAAAGGGGAACCAGTCGATGTAATATATTTGGATTTCCAAAAGGCGTTCGATAAGGTACCGCACATAAGGCTACTTAATAAGATAAGAGCCCACGGTGTCGGGGGTAAAATATCAGCATGGATACAGGATTGGCTAATAGAAGACAGAGATTTGGAATATGGGGTGGGGGGGGTGCATTTTCGGGATGGCAACCTGTAACTAGTGGAGTGCCATAGGGATAAGTGCTGGGGCCTCAATTATTTACAATATATATTAATGACTTAGATGAGGGAAGTGAATGTACTATCATCAAGTTTGCGGATGACACAAAAATAGGGGGGAAGGCAAGTGGTGAGGATGACATAAAGAGTCCACAGAGGGATATAGACAGGTTAAGTGAGTGGGCAAAAACTTGGCAGATCGAATATAACGTGGGAAAATGTGAGGTTCTGCTCTTTGGCAGGAAGAATAGAGGAGCTGAATATCATTTAAATGGAGAAAGACAGCAGAAAGCTGCAGCACAGAGGGATTTAGGGGTCCTCAGGCATGAATCACAAAAAGTAGCATTCAAGTTCAGCAGGTAATAGGGGAGGCAAATGGAATGTTGGCCTTTATTTCAAAGAGAATGGAATAAAAATAGGGAAGTCTTGCTAAAATTATACAAGGCACTAGTTAGACTGCCCCTAGAATACTGTGAATAGTTTTGGTCCCCTTATCTAAGGAAAGATATACTGGCATTGGAGGCAGTCCAGAGAAGGTTCACTAGGTTGATCCCAGGTATGGAGGGATTTTCTTATGAGGAGAGATTGAGTCGGTTGGGCCTGTACTCATTGGAGTTTAGAAGAATGAGAGGCGACCTTATTGAAACATATAAGATTCTTAGGGGGCTTGACAGTGTAGATGCTGAGAGGTTGTTTCCCATTGTGGGAGAGTCTGGGACCAGAGGGCATAATCTAAGAGTAAGGGAGTGTCCATCTAAGACAGAAATGAGGAGGAATTTCTTCTCTCAGAGGGTAGTGAATCTGTTGAATTCTTTATCACAGAGGGGCTGTAGAGGCTGGGTTGTTAAGTATATTCAAGGCTGAGATAGGCAGATTTTTAATCAGTAAGGGAATCAAAGGTTATGGGGAAAAGGCAGGAAAGTGTAGTTGAGGATCATCAGATCAGCAATGATCTCATTGAATGGCGGAGCAGACTAGATGGGCCGAATGGCCTACTTCTGCTCCTACGTCTTATGATCTTATAGCACTAGCCTTTATTTGTAGAGGGATAGAATTGAAAAGTATAGGTAAGTTATGCTAGGCCTGTGTTGAACCTTGGTTAGACCATACTTAGAATACCACGTGCAGTTCTGGTCACCATATTATAAAATGGATTGAGGCGCACTGGAGAAGGTGCAGAGAAGATTTACAAGCATGATACCAGAAATGCCTGAGTATACAGGAAAGGCTGACAGGCTGGGTCTCTTCTCTCTTGAAAAAAGAAGGCCGAGGCGTAACAGAGGTCTTTAAGATGATGAAAGATTGATAGAGTGGATACAGAGAGAATGTTTCCTCTTGTGAGGAAGAACATAAATAAAGGTCATCAATTTAATATAGTCACCAAGAAATCTAATAGGGAATTCAGTAGAAATCTTTACCCAAAGAATGGTAAGAATGTGGAACCCACTACCACAGGGATTCGTTGACGTGAATAGTACAGACGCATTTAAGGTGAAGCTAGCAAGCTTATGGGGGAAGAGGGCTACAATGGTACATTTAGTTGAGAAAAGATGGGAGGAGGCTTGAGTGGAGCATAAACACTGGCATGGACTGGTTGAGCCAAATGGCCTGTTTCTGTGCCATATCCTATATAATCCCTTGTGTATAATCCGATGGAAGCCTTAGTTCCAAGGCCCCACAAAGGCTGGCATATATCGATGATGTAGTATCCCTCAATGCTGGCTTGGGAGGGTTGTCAGCTCATCTTGATGTGAGGTTTGGTGGACAAGTCTTCATGAATGTTGCCACCTATGTTGTCCCCGCAGGGCATTTGACAGGTATCTAAAACATTGCCATTTCAATAAACACAATTCACAACCACATGAGGGACTTCAAAGGATAACCAAGCTTTTTGAACTTGCTGCTCAGATATTTCACTAAATATATTGCACACTCCACAGTTAGACTGCTGAATACTTCCATTTATTACAGTTAAATGGCTCATTAACTCCTTGAGATGTGTTAAAGGAGCATTTCTACAAGAGTCATTGTCTGGGCTTTCATTACTAGTAATAAAATTACATTCAATAAAATCACTTGTCAAAACAGCAGGTTCTTGTCATTTTGTCTGCTGGATATAAACAAAAAGAAAGAGTATTTAACCCTTTTTGAACATAGTAGGAACATATTTCTATCTACTCTTGTTGATTTGTTTTTGTTTTAAAAAACATATTACCCAGTAGCTTGAATAAAGTGGCCTTAATAAAACCACACATCAGACAATTTTTTTTTAAACAAAATCTCGATTCAAATTAGCATACAGGTTGGGAATTTCCTCAGATCTGTTCCTGCTTCACCGTATTTCCACCAAGCGTGCGATGGGAACCCCATTATCAAGGTAAACGTGATCTCCGGTGAAGTTCTGGCACAGCAGGACCAGCTGCGAGGAAATTCCCAGCCATAATTCAAACTAAGACCAGACTGCAACGCTTGATGACAAAATGTTAAGGTAATAATTGCCGTCAATTAAGAAAAACATCCACTTTAACATTGCCATGTTGAAATGATAAATACCACTGAAGCTGGAAAACCAAACACCTTAGTGTTCTGGGCCTCAGAGACAAGTTTGTTAAAGTCTGTAGCTTTCCTTCAAAAGAGAGAGAAACTAATGGGAAGTTAGGAACAGGAAGTGGCCATTCGCCCCTTCAGCCTGCACAGCCATTCGATGAAATCATGGCCAATCGGTGCCCTCACTCCATATCCCTTAATACCTTTGGTTCACAAAAATCAATCAGTCTCAGATTTAAAATTAAAAACTGACCCAGTATCAGCTACTGTTTGCGGCACAGAGTCCCAAACTTCCACCACTCTGTGTGCAGAAACGTTTTCTAACTTCATTCCTGAAAGACTGGCTCTAATTTTTAAAGAGTATGTTCACTATAGCCCTCGACTCGCCAACCCAGAGGAAATCTTTTCGCTCTATCTACCCTGTCAATTCCCCTTAATGTACTGAAATTCTTCCGTAGTTTTATTTGCTTCACTCTATTCAACTTATTTTCGTTCAGTTACTGTGAAAGTTCCTCAACAGTATTGTATTTCTCAATTGTCTCACTTATTTAGGTCTTGCGAGTGGCAGAGATTTATTTTTTTGCATAAGAATTCTGTCCCGGAATTTTCCTGCAGACTCAAGTTCTGCATAAAAATCTATCCGTTCATGTTCTGCTTATTTAAATGCTGGAAAAAAGGTCACAGGCAATGTTTTTACAAAGTGCTGGGCGCTCTCTACAGAACGCGGATAATTTAAAGTCCATACACACATACTTGCATCTGAAATTACATAATGAGATCCACCATGCAGTGAAATGCACATTGAAGCACATGCATATTGCACAGTGCAATGAAACAGAAGCCAGGGTGCATGGGCTTTACAGAAATATATTTTTAAAAAGCCGATCAAATGCTTTTCTCACAATTCTGGCAAGTAAAGAGACCAAAAAAAAAAGTGACCCTAAAATGCTCTCATCGCAGTGAAATGTAAAACAGGTGAGAAGTATTGATGGCAGTTCAACAGAAAGCAGCGTGAGTAACACACTGATAGCAATGACTTACTACTGGGGTGTGGATTCTCTTAATGGTAGGTCACATGTTTTATTTCCAACTCTTATTAATTTTTTATCGTATGCAGCTATTTGCAGCCAAATTAAGTGCTAGATGGTGCTAAATCATGGACAGAAATTCTAATGCGCATCAGTTGAAAAGAAAGAGGAAATAATGAAAAATCTGTAAAATAATTGTTCGAAAGCTGCCTTGTTACTTGGTCGTCTTTCCCTCGTCTAGTCCAGTGTCTTGCGATTTGCAGCTATTGAAACATTTTCAAACATGCCATTTTTTTTTTGATTAGCCCATCCATCAAAGATGTAAGGGAAACCATAGGGGAAGAAAAGCTCAAAACATGCTTACGTTCTAACAAAATGTCGAATACATCACTCGTTAAGTACCTAACATGCGCAACAGCAATAATTTCTGCACTAATCTAACATTATTACTTGCACATAAGCTGATGTGCGCAATGAATCAAGTTTATTTTTGTGATTGAAGATTAATTATCGTAACTCACTTTCATGTTCTCTGATGTTACTCTATAAGCCCCCTGGACAAACCTGTCACAGGGTTTGTCAAGCCTCCATTCTTACATCAAAGGGTTGGAGCAAGCTCTGTGTGCTGGGAGCCCAGTTCAGTCTTCTGCCAAACCAGGTGGATTGTCTGTGAGCTGTGGGCTTTTCAGCTGCCAAGTGACAGCTCCCATCAACAGGGCTCTAATGAAGGGGGCGAAAAGAAGGGATCGTAATAGCACTGTAGTACTAACTTCTCCAGTTTATTATGCTCATTACTACTGCAAAAACAAAAGCCCTTCCAAAAAACTTCATGGTCAGCTACCTGCATATCTTAACGTTGGTTGAAGTAAGGGAATTAATTTTAACTGAACACTACAGTAATGTTTCAGCCCTACAATTAACATACAATGTTTAAGTGGTTTATTGAGAAACATACATCCCACCCTCCACTCCCCAACTAGTATTCACTAGTGGGAATTATAGGCTAAGAAATCATATTTGCATTTTTAAAAGCATAACATGCTTACCAAGTGCTTGAATTGTTAAATCTATGCACATGGAGACAGTGTGCCATTCAGAATCATGCACCAATGTTTATAGACGGTGTATGGAAGGGAAAACGAAGTAGATTACAAAAATGTGAGGAGCCTTGCCTGAAAACTCTTGCTTAACACTCCCTTTCGACAGCTACCGGGTTCCTCATTCTGCTTAACCCTTTGTCTGCAACAGAATACTTTCATATGAAGGCAACACAAAATTGCCACTCGAAGCAGGGAGCCAAGGCTAAACAAACATTAACTTGTGGGATGTCTGTCTGGGGGGAAAAAAAACACTGACAAGGTAAAGAGCTCTGTTTTCAGTGATACAATGACTTATTAATTATTCAGTTTATTTGTTGTCAGTGAGTTTATTGGGCCATTCACAAAGTAAGGATCCATTGTAAATTTCAGTCACACACCGTTGAATTCCTAGTACAATAAGCATCTCAGTTTTGATTTGGACTGTACATGATTACATTATCCCATCTCTTGAATTGTACCACGTTCAAATTTAAATGAAGGCTACACTGTCTACTCTCAATCATTTCATACAGATTATCAAATAACTTGAATATTTTTTGAGCACTACATTTTGACTTCTTTTAGCCCAAAAAGCATCTGAAAAGTTCAGGAGGACACATCTCTCCCTCTGGGGCTGTAACCAATGCACAGGCAGTTCTGATTAAAAAACAAGTACATCATAAATGCTTATTAAACTACTAATAAAGTCACAGTCTGTACAGGTGAACATTCCAAACAGCACACTTTATAATAAAGGGGTAGAATTCATCTACTTTTAAAACAAATTTACAAGTAGTTAGATCACCGTCGTGCAGAACACCAACTGCACTTGAACATTAAAGGTTCACTTCAAAAAATATTCCCATCTTCTGTCCAGCACACAAGTTTTATGCAATTTAAAATCTGAAAAATTACAGTCCAACGATACTCACCATTAAATACAACTTTGTAATATGTGTTAAATCAATAATTATGATCTACAACTCTTCAAAACCACTAACTTAAATGAATGGATCATTAATTGCATTCCACAAGATATACAAAATATTCACTATAATGGACTCCCACAGGAATCAAACCTTCTTGTCCAAAATTTTTAAACACAACAAATTAATTTAATTGAAAAACTCAGGGTATTTTAAAGCAGCTGGGTGCTTTTGTATTTGGACTGCCCTATTCTCCCAGCAGTACAGCAGAAATGTCCCAATCTTAAAAAAAAGACTGGGAGTTCAAATTCTGGTCTGAAAGACATACAAGTTTGATTGGTCTCAGAAATATTGCTGGTCCCTTCTAGGCTTTTATGTTAAACACTGTGCGACAGCAAAACACTCCAGGTGTTGGAAAGGAACCGTTCGCATTTCTGTTGGGCTTTTCATGTCTTCGAGACATCCCAAAGCGTTTTGCAGCCAATTCATTACTTTGAAATGGGGCTGGATTTTACTGTAGGAAAGTCAGCCAGCAGCTGATGCACCTGGAAGAAACTCACCCCACAGCCATAAAGTGCTGCCTGTGGCTAAGCCAGGAAAGAATTGGACTCCCTCCCCGAATGATGTGCACCCCCTTCCTTCAACTTGGCCTCAAAACACCTGCCCGCACCGGCCACATCATGGTATGGCAGAGTAATATCCTGGTCAATTTCAAGCTCAATTGAACTTTAATTGTTTATTTAAATATGGTGGGCAGGCTGCCGATTTCGGCACCCACCCGCTGACTGCAATATTGGGGGCAGCTCAGGGACGGACGGGAAGGTGGTGCTCTTGTATTTTATGTCCTCCTCTACCCCCGAAAGCACTCCCGGTGGGGAGGTGGGGGGGCGTGTAAAATGCAGCCCATGGAGGCAAAGTTGTCACAATCCTAGCCAGGAATGGGAATTTGGGATAAGGAGGTTGCAGTTAGTCAAGGGGAGTTTAGGGGCCAATCTGGGACAAGGGGAGGCTCAGAGGATCACTGCTGTTCTTCTTGGCCCAAGATGAATCCTAAAATTGAACATTAAAATGTATCTGCCTGGGCCTGTTCCAACCCACGATCACCTGCCCAGCAGGCCTGGCCCAACATTGGTGTTCCCCACCCACCCCCCACCTCAGGCTTTAACTGCAAGTCGAGCATGTTGAAGACATTGGGCCGCAATCTGCATATTTCTTTCTTTTGATGAATTTACAGTATGTGGGTGTCGCTGGCTGGGCCAGCATTTATTACCCATCCTTAGTTGCTCTTGAGAAGGTGGTGGTGAGCTGCCTTCTTGTTCTGCTGCAATTCATGTTGGTGTAGGTGCACCCACAGTGCTTGTTAGGGAGGGAGTTCCAGGATTTTGACCCAGTGACAGTAAAAGAACGGTGATATATTTCCAAGTCAGGGTGGTGAGTGGCTTGGAGGGGAACTTCCAGGCGATGGTGTTCCCATATATCTATCTGCTGCCCTCGTCCTTCTAGATGGTTGAGGTCATGGGTTTTGGAAGGCGCTGTCGAAGAAGCCTTGGTGAGTTTCTGCAGTGCATCTTGTAGATAGTACACGCTGCTGCTACTGTCCGTTGGTAGTGGAGGGAGTGAATGTTTGTGGATGTTGTGCCAATCAAGTGGGCTGCTTTGTCCTGGACGGTGTAAAGCTTCTTGAGTGTTGTTGGAGCTGCACTCATCTAGGCAAGTGGGGAGTATCGCATCACACTCCTGACTTTGCCTTGTAGATGGTGGACAGGCTTTGGGGAGTCAGGTGATGAATTACACACCACAGGAATTCGAGCTTCTCAACTGCTGTTGGAGCCACAGTATTTATATGGAGATTCCAGTTCAGTTTCTGGTCAATGGTAACCCCCAGGATGTTGATAACGGAGTTCAGCGATGGTAATGCCACTGAATGTCAAGGGACGATGGTTAGATTCTCTCTTGTTGGAGACGGTCATTGCTTGGCACTTGTGTGGCGCCAATGTTACTTGCCACTTGTCAGTGCCCTCAGCCATTTCTTGATATCAGGTGGAGTGAATCGAATTAGCTGAAGACTGGCATTTGTGATGCTGGGGACCGCTGAAGGAGGTAGAGATGGATCATCCACTTGGCACTTCTGGCTGGAGATTGTTGCAAAGGTGTCAGCCTTATATTAGGATGCTGCTGCCTTCTTGCAAGTGTCCCGTTCGCTGGCTCAAAAAGAGTAGGTATCGGAACAGGACAGGGGGGCAGGCAGTAGGAGCAGAGAGGGTAAGCGATTGCCATCATTTTAACAGCCTCATCTCTCCAAGCCCAGTTTCCTCCAGACTGGGGAAGTTAAAATCAGGGCGAGTGTTTCCACACCTAAATTATAGATCTCAGAATTATAGATCTCAGAAGCATTAATTGTGTAGCACCAATTTTGTGTGAAATTTGGCACCGCACTATTATTCTTGGCCAATGAGATGCGATATTCAATTTATATTGAAACAGATGCCAAGGACATCTTTTCGAGCACCTTGTCAGGGCAAAATTATTGGGAAGCAGCAAAGATCTTTTATGCTTAACATTTAATTTGCAAATTAGAGGGAAACAAAACCAAATTGAGATGGATAATTATAGGATTCTTGTCCTTTCAAGGATGGGAGTGGCAACACCATTGCTCCAGACTTCAGAATGAATGCAGGTTCGATATATTTAACAGTGGCCTCGCAAATACATTCCAGTGACCAAGTACGATCGGTGTATTCTGTTCCTATTGCAAGGGTCTGTTTTGTCTGATTAAGAACACCACCAAACTTCAATTCCCACAAGAGTTAGGATTCTTGCTCTCCTGGATGAGATTTGCTAAATTATTCCCAGCTTTTCGTGCAGTAACCACTTGTGCATTGGAAGCTGGGTTAAGATCAGCAAAACTAAATTAAATTTCACCAGCAACCCCAAATCCTTGGGCAGAAAATCTTTATCCAAACAGGCCAGCCTGGATGTAAACCAAACTATTGCACAATTTTGACCCTTCAACATCATCCCGCATCTCATACGAACATACAAAAATATGAATTAGGAGCAGGAGTAGGCCACTCAGCCCCTCAAACCTGTTCCGCCATTCGATAAGATCATGGCTGATTTGATTGTAACCTCAATTCCACATTCCCTCCTACCCCCGATAACCTTTCACTCCCTTGTTAGTCAAGAATCTATCTAGCTCTGCCTTAAAAACTCAGCTTCCACTGTCTTTTGAGGAAGAGAGTTCCAAAGACTCACTAACCTCAGAGATCTCTGTCTCTGTCTTGAATAAGCGACCCCTTATTTTTGAACAGTGGCCCCTAGTTCTAGATTCCCCCGCAAGAGGAAACCATCCTCTCCACATCCACTCTGTCAAGGCCGCTCAGGACCTTAAAGGTTTCAATCAAGTCATCTCTTACTCTTCTATATTCCAGTGGATACAAGTCTAACCTGTCAACCTTTCTGCATAAGGCAACCCGCCCATTCCTGGTATCTCTAAACTGCTTCAAATGATTTACATCTTTCCTTAAATAAGGAGACCAATACTGTACACAATATCCCAGATGTGGTCTCACTAGTGTCTTTACAACTGAAGCACAACCTCCCTACTTTTGTAATCAATTCACCTCACAATAAATGATAACATTCTATTAGCTTTCCTAATTACTTGCTGTGCCTGCATACTAGCCCTTTGTGGTTCATACACTAGGACACCCAGATCCCTCTGAATCTCAGAGCTCTGCAGTCTCTCACCATTTAGATAAGATTCATTTTTATTTTTCCTGCCAAAATGAACAATTTCACATGTGCCCACATTATACTCCAGATTTGCCAGATCTTTGCCCACCCACTTAACCTGTCTATGTCACTTTGTTCTCTTCACAATTTATTTTCCTACCTATCTTTGTGTCATCAGCAAATTTAGCAACCATCCCTTCAGTCTCTTCATCCAAGTCATTTATATAAACTGTAAAGAGTTGAGGCCCCAGCACTGATCCCTGTGGCACACCACTTGTCACATCCTGCCAACCGGAAAAAGAGCCATTAATGCCAACTCTCTGCTTCCTGTTAGCTAGCCAATTTTCTATCCATGCCAATATGTTACCCCATACACCATGAGCTTTTATTTTCCGTTGCTGGCTACATGCAAGCATGGCACCAGTGTTTTGCTGGGAGTGAGTTTTAGGATCCAAGACATGCTCGAGCATAAATGCAGACACTAGACCCACAGTGAAACCATGTGAGATTCGCTCCAAGTCCTGGTTAAATGACCTATAAGTGTCAGTAGTGGTGCCAACACACACACAGGACTATTCACAGCTGTAACCAAAGTCAATTAAAAATAAGGTTACATAGAAACTATTCATGAACACCTTGTGCTGTCATTTATTAATCACTAACCTCTTCTGCAAAAAGCAGGTTCTACCCCTAAAATGTAGACCGTCCAATGGCACCTCATTCACCAAGTAAAGATTAACATTTGGGCTCTAAAATCTATGCAAATCAACCCTCACAGATTTGCATAGGAGCTAACATCTGGATTAAAATTGTCTCATACAGGCTGATACCACATTTTTTGAAGCTTTTCTGTCAGGGACATTACTATTTGTATCTATTCAATTTTTGTGCTGTGTTACTTCAATCACTTTTAAGCCTTCTGCAGCAATCCACAAATATTAGCTTTACACAAAAAAATTGTTGACAGAAAATGCTTTGACCTTTCTTTTAAAGAGCAAGATAGTAAGCAAATTGCTTGATTCTTTAATTATTTGGCCAACTTTTGCCAGTTAATATCCACCCCTTGCCACAGTATTAAGCTGCTGAAGCAAAACTTGATCTGGGCTCCTAATTGCCTTTTTGTGCCCATGACATAAAGCTTTAAGGGTCAGAGGCGATTTCTATCAATCGGCCTCTAGCTTGTTTATGGCTGATTAAACCGTGTCACTTAGAATGTACTGTGAATGTCTGATGAAATTGGAAAAGCATGTGTAGACAAAAATCGCCCTCGGAGGGGCTCAGACACTTCCTGCCACTCACGCCATTCCCTGCAGATGCCACAAAGCTGCAAGTCACCCTCCCAGGAGAAATGATTCACCTGGAAGCAGGGCCAAGCACTGCCAGATGTGTAGGAAACTGCGGAGGACCGACACACTAACACTGTCTCAATTGTGTAGAGCATATGCTTTCAGTCAAGGGTGAAAAATGCAGGCACCAGCACATGCCAAAAGTCTTTTAAGCATGGCCCACCAGTCAGCCTGAAGCTTAACACGCCGATCCTTCGAGTCAGCAGATGCGTGTCACCACAATGCAAGTCAAGGCTGGTTAAACTATAAAGGAGCTGAGGGACTTGATCCATCCATTCCATTCTGACAAACAAACCGTAACACTGTCATTCATTACTGAACTGTACAAAATGTGTTTGTATTCAATGTTTATTACTTGCAGTGCAATTCCTTCTTTCCATGACAAAACAGTGCTTGAAAAGTTTTCACCTAAAATGCTGTCTTTGATTCTCCAAATATATTTCACTGACTTAGACATTTCCCTTAAGCGCTCCCTCCCCCTAAAGCCTCTTTAAATGGTTCCAAGGAAGGTGATGTATAATGACTTCATTATAGCCTGATCTAGTCTAAGGCAAATCTTTGTGTATACACCTGGCTGTTACAACGATGTAGGAAGGCTACAAATTGTGTAGTAGAGGGGTATAAAAGCCAAGCTTATAATCAGCCAGCGGTCAAACTGCTTAAAGAGCATGACATCAGGTTTCAGTCAAGTCTTGTATTTAGAACTTGGGGAAGAGTAATTACTTTAGTGTTTGGTTATTAATACAACCAACCTTACCAAACTGGAGATATAACATTACCAGCACTCAGGTTTCCACACATTACACAGTTACATGTTGCTAATTAGATAGCTGAAGGCAAACCATTCACTCCAAACTAAGGCCATAAACTACAACAAATGTACCATGAGCACCCCAGATCCCTGTGCAGATTTGGCATTCAAAAAAAGGTCCCAACTTTTTAAAAATTCCCATTCAAAAACAAACATTTGTGTTTCCTTCAAAGTTTTTTTTTGAAATGTGATGGGCATTGAAAGCTTTATTCTGGTTTTAACTTGTTCCGAGCAGGAAAAACAGCGAAAAAGGTAAAGTGTTACTTGCAGTTTATTTTTGCACAGAGCATATAAAAATTAATGTGACACATCCCAGGAAATGTATGAATTTGCATGACTGCTGGGTACTAAAGTCGTTGTTAGTTTAGTCTAAATAAACACTGGCAAAGTAGCCTGGTGCTACATTGTTGTGATTTTATTAAAGGCAAAGGGAACACCAATTATTCAGCAACTTGACATGTCATATAAGGAACTTAAACACTGTACAATAAACTAAACAGTACAGATAAATTTGGTGATGGCAACAACTTGCATTTATGTAGCACCTTTAACGTCCCTAGGCACTTCACAGGAATGTCATCAAATAAAATTTAACACTGACATAAGGGGGTATGTGATCAAAAGTTTGGCTGAAGAGGTGTGCTTTAAGGAGTGTTATAAAAGGAGGAAAGAGAAGCAGAAAGACGGAGAGGTTTAGAGGGGAATTCTGGAGCTTAAAGTCCAGGCAGCTGATGGTGTGGCTGACGGTGAAGTGATGAAAATTGGGGAGGCGCAAAAAGCTAGAATTGGGGGGGTTGTAGGGCTGGAGGAGGTTACAGAGATAGGGAGGGGCAAACCACAGGGGGATTTGAAAACAAGGCTGGGAAGACACATCTCTCACTATGACATTTGTTACCTTCATCCCCGCAAAGAATAGCAACATGGTAAGTAACTCAAGTCTGGATTTAAAAATGAGTACTTTATGTACTTTGTCAGACCTCATCAGGCTATTATAGCAAATCTGGATAATGTGCTTAAAAGCACACTAACTGAAGGGAGAGGATACATTGTTGTCAGATCTGCTTTATATCTTAATATCACAAACAGAAACAAAGGCAGCATAGATTGCACACTCAGTACTAAAATGGGTAAAAAGGTTGGATCTTACTCAAATATAACCAACGCTGCTCCAAGTGATTAACATTCTTAAAAACCTGTCCTCCCACCATCCACCCCCAAAAGGAATGCTTTCCTTAAAAACAGTTATATGTATGTCAAGGCATCATCCTCCAACAAGTGATTTTACAGAGGGAAATAAATCTAGCATTAACATTTGGTGACTATTTGGCAATGGGCCAATGTGTCTCATGGGTACCAAGAGTGGGGCTCCAACTGTGTTATGTCACTAAATATTTCAATAGGATTTTTTATACGAAGTTTCAGCTAGGACAACTGACAAATTCAAATTGTCTGTTGCTTCACAAAGAAATGACTTCACTGTCATCATGAGGCCCTGTGTAAGATACACAGTTGTTGTCTAGAGCTAACCATGTGAACGTAGCACATTGCAGTCTGGAGCTAATGTAAATATCACACATTGTTGTATGGA